>NC_071619.1:9286785-10001785 GCF_014839835.1 Dryobates pubescens
ACTGAATAATGCTCCCCACTGAAGTCCAACATTAGCCAAGTTATTTTTGTAGTAAGCCAATCGAAAAAGTTTTCTTAAGAGTGTTGAGACTATTTTAAAGATTACTTTTTTTGATGTACTTTTTCATCTTCTTTTGCCCTTTCGTTAAAACGATGTAGCGTAATGTATAATTGCTATGGTTTATTGCTTTTACAGTCATATTTATTAAACAGATTATGTCTCTAAGTGAAGGCCTGTGCTTTTGTTGCTCATTTTTAGCTCTCTGATCCTGGCTGGGATCACTCACAACATTAAAACAGTAGGAAGATGGTAACTTCAAAAAGAGAGGGGTGTTCAGTAGAAGCAGGAGAGCATGGCAATGTTGTGCTTCTAGAAGCAAGATGCCAACATGAAGGTAACTTTCTCAACCCTCAGAGCAAAGTGCTTTAGAAAGTGAAGCTTGGTGGTGTTATCTCCATTTTTGTGGACGCAGAAGGTGAGGTATGCAAATGTGCAATGCTGGTTTTCTGGTTTCAAAACAGTGGCAGAATTTTAAGTAGCTCCCTGAAACCTCAGCTTTATTTCCTGCCCTTGGTTATCCTTTCTCACACACTTTGTTAAAGGTTTGTTTTGCTGACACTGATGAAGGAAGTTCTAAATTACTCACATCAGTGTTTAATCAGGTTTTACATGGGAAGAAAGTGAAGCATAGGAAGTTTCTGTCAGCTTGCCAGGTGGGAGTGGATGTGTGTTGCTCAGAAAAAGAAAGAAAATGTAGCTCCTCCGCTTTTCAAGTCAGGAAGCAACCACTGAATTTTTCTGTCATAGAATAGAATAGAATAGACCAGACCAGACCAGACCAGGTTGGAAAAGACCTTCCAGATCATTGAATCCAACCTATCATCCAACACCACCTAATCAACTAAACCATGCAAGAAGAGACCAACCCCCACCTGGCCACCTTCAGGTAGTTTTAGACATCAATAAGTTCTCCCCTGAGCCTCCTCTTCTCCAGGCTAAGCAACTCCAGCTCCCTCAGCCTCTCCTCATAGGGCTTTGTGCTCCAAACCCCTCAGCAGCTTTGTTGCCCTTCTCTGTCTTCTGGTTCAGTTCTCTAGGCTTTTTTTTTTCTTTTTGTAAACCTGGCTTTGTTGAAGGATATAGTATTTCTTTTATTTGTAAATGATATGGCAGTATTAATCAAAATATTAATAACCTTTTATTAATAAGAAAATTGCCAAACGTATCAAAAGGTTCGCTGTGTGGTTGGAATATATTCACAAGGGGAATGCACAGGATTTGGGCACCTATAGCAGTTTAACTGTTTTATGCAAACCGGGAGGAACTGACAGGAAGAAAATACCCAGGGAGCAAAACAGTGCTTGACCACATTGGGGCTGGGGGGAGACTTGACAAGAACCATTAAGCCACAGAAGCAATTAATTAGTTACTCACAGATGGTTGCACCCAAGGTGGGGCTGCTGCTGTGCATTAGAGGCTTTGAGGCACTCTCACGTGCCAGGCACGGCAGGTTGCCAGCAGGAATGCCACGTGGTCTTCGATGGCTGGTCTGGCTTCAGCGGATGGCAGGCGGTTAATGACGCTATCACAAAGGGCACTTGCTTTGTCCTGGGGAAACTGAGGCACAGCAAAATCCTGGTCACAAGGGGAAGCAAGCTTGGCTCCAATTCCTAAGCTTCTCTCATAGCTTGCAGTGTGTATGCTCGTGGCTTTTTCCCGGGCTCTGGACTGGGCAACTCGAGGCTATGCAACTCGAGGCAACTTCAAGCTAGACAAGGAACAAGCAGGTTCAAACACTCAAGGCTTGAGCAAGGCTTGAGCAAGGCAAAGGCAACTAGAAATCAGCCTGTATATTAATCTTGCCCAAGATTCGATTGGGCCAATAGGGCAACTGAAGCCAGCACATAGTTACCCAGTGGGAAGGGGTTCTGCCAGGCTATGGCCAAAACACATGCCCTTACCATAGATACAGGGTTATTTATCAGACATTCATGGTCCTGTCTCCTTTGTTCCTCTTCCTGAGTTACCCTGACTTTCTGCAGGAAGCGGAGGGGAAGAGTGGAACCATGTCTAGATACTTCAGGGTCTGTCTGGGTTTGTGCTGGGGCCATTTGGCTCTACCATGACAGGCTTAAGAATTTTTATACACATATAGTCAAAGATCTGGAATTCAGATATTTTCAACACCCAAGGCCATGGTATGCATGTCAAGTCTGGAAATGATGAGTTTGCTTATTGGAGGAGTGTGTAGTTTTCACACCCTGGGCAATCCTAGTGTAATTACAGTTACCAGCCTAAAATGTGAAAGCAGCCACTGCAGCCTCCCTTCACCTTTCATTCAGGCTGCACCAAGGGCTGGCACAGCCTTAGCTGTAGTGCAGCTCGAGATGACTGCGTGGATCTAATCTGCTTTTATGATTTAAGTGCCCACCTGAATTAGCAGGCATCTGTTCTGGCCATAAACAGTGAGTCTGGGTTTGGCAAGCATCTCTAAAGCATTTTCAGATCATTCACTTCAGCTTGTTGTGTGTCCTGAGGCAGAGACTGATTGTTATTTGTAGTTGTTGTTTCCTGGTTTGCATAACTACACAGCGATTCACTGCCAATGGCTGGACACTGAGAAAATAAACAAAGAAGAGAGCAAATACTTTAAAAGTTGAGTATAAATTTTCTCTGAGGATATTATCATAAATAATACTAATATAAAAAAAGTTCATTATCTTTTGTTAGAAACAGCAGGGAGTTAAAATATGGTTAGAAGCTCAAAGTAATTTCTTAATTTGATTTTGATTCCCTACCATCATCTTAACTGCCATAAAAACACTCATACAGGTGGGGCAGGCATATTGGCTTCAGAGAGAGTTATACTTCTCCACTTAGCAGGACATTTAGGCTGAGATGCTGGACTGTCCTTCCTGCAATCAGTAGGTCTTAAGGTTTAAATACTTTTGAGGATCTGGGCCTCAAACAGTTGTTTGCTGTTAATACGTGGCTTGTTTAATTACTTAGACTTTTGCTGGGCAGCAAGACTTGTTTAAAACACTTGCTGAAATGTTTATGCAAATGAAGCAGGGATTTCCAGTGAGCCTAAATGAACCCTGTCTTGATCCTGTCAGCTTCTGAGAGTTTCTGACAATTGCGTTTAGTCTGGTACCTAGAGCTGATAACAAGGGATTAGTATTTTATCTGTGTGTTCTCATCTTTCACTGAATGCATGGAAAGTTTCCTTGCCACATTATATCTCTAGGCACATTGTGTTTTAAGCCTTACCTCTGATTGCAGAGCTACCATGTTTGTGACATAAAAAATAGGAAACTTTCATTTTCCTCCCTTGTCCTTGCATTTCACCATGAAACAGAATAACAAAACATGTGAATAAATAACACTTGAAATAGAGCAGATCCTTTTAGTTTAGAGTGCTGGTGTGATCCTGGCCATAATGCCTAGAAGAAAAGACTGAAGTCAAATTCTTTTCCAGTTGATAAGATCAAAGTACTATCATGTACCAAGTAATCTTTTTTGGCTTAAGCTTTTTCTTTTCCCTTCTTTCTTACTAAGGAATATGGCTATCTATTACTCTTCACGGTGCCAAAAGTGGGCCATAGAGGAAATCTGTGTTGTTTATGTCAATGTGAGAATTTCAAGACGTTTGCATTATGGTACAGCCACCCCAGTGCAAGGTGGACATTGGCAGCAGAGGTGACATTGTCACTGAATAAAATGAATAAGGGAACTCCTTTCGTCACCACCTCTGTATTGCAGATTGAGTCTCGCATTGTAATCTTGGGTCGTTTTGGCAAGTGGACCCTAACCAGACCTTCTCTATATTACAAAAAAACAGCTTCAACTTTGCATATGAGGGAGCTCTGTACGAGATGGGCAGCCCAACATCTGATCAGCCCAGCTCAGGATTAATGACTTGCATCCTAGAAGGTACAGAGGTGTGTGGGAGACCAGCCAGCCTTCCAAGGCAGTAGCTCCATGCTGACCTCTGTGCAAAGGCTGCTTTCTGATGGGATAAGTTAGAGACATTTGAAGTTTGTGCCAATTTATCTTGGTTTCTCTAGGAATTTTGTCAGCTTTTCTTAGAAGAGAAAGTAGCATGACTAAAATACATCCAGATAAAATATCTAACCTTGCCTGGGTGCTTAGAGTGTAGGTCTGTGCTTGGTTTGTATAATGACCTCCCACCAAGCTGTAATAGCCCAGCCATTTGGAAGCAGAATAGGGGCTACACAGCTGCTGGATTTCCTCAACTTCTCTGAGGCTGTAGCACAGCCATCCGTTGTGGGCGCTGCCAGTACCCAGGATATTGCTTAGGTTGTGTTTCGTATTCAAATTAATTGTACAGGAGGACCCCAGCCAGAATCATTAGTCTGACCTGTATCTACCAAACTGCATAGAAAATCAGCTACAATCCCAAAGTTTTGCAGTTTTTATAACCTTTTATGGAGAAGCCTTGAGATACAAAGGTTCAAGAGAAGGAAGGTAGCAAAGCTGTTGGGAGCTATGATTGCCTGCCTTTGATGCAATGGAGATGCAAGAAAACACCCTCCTGGTTTTTAACAAACCTCTCCCAGACA
This sequence comes from Dryobates pubescens, assembly GCF_014839835.1. Taxonomy (NCBI): domain Eukaryota; kingdom Metazoa; phylum Chordata; class Aves; order Piciformes; family Picidae; genus Dryobates; species Dryobates pubescens. Next base: position 9,291,369 of record NC_071619.1, read on the forward strand.
CAGTTGGTTGTGGTAGTGTTTCTGGAACTGCAGCTACCCTGGCAAATAATTGCTCCCCAACAAAAGGTATGAGCCACTCTTCCCATGGACCATGGCATTCCTTATCATGGCCCCCAGAGGCAGCTGGAGGCTAAAACTTTGAAACATTAATTGGACTGACAGCTGCCTCTGATCTTGCTGCTTGCTGCAAAATGATGAATAATGCATGCAGCGCATTTAAATGTAGTGTTACAAAGAGCTTTAAGGGAGAAACCCTTCGATTATTAGCCCTGCCTGCATGGGAGGAATATCTTTATTCTCTCTCACTGCAGAGAAAGCCTGAACTGAGGTGCTGAACCCTCATCTCTACACCAGAAGGGTCTGGGATGCAGAGTGTCTCTAGCTCTCTGCATGTGTGGTGCCCTCCAGACTGGTGGTCCCTCCTGGGGCTAAGGCAGTCTCAGAGTCCTGCTCTTGACATTTTGGGTAAAGCTGGACATCTTCCTTAACCTCTGGAGCACATATGGATATTACACGGACTGCCTCTTTGTAAGGGATTCCTGCCTGATGTCACCTCAGGTGAGTTTGTAAGTCTCAACACTGTGGAGAAGTTGGATGCTGTACATCATGTGAAATATTTAAACCAGATGTTTCACAGCAAATAACTTTTTCCCACTTCCCACATTTACCTACTGCCACCTAGGGAGTGTGAGATTCAAACCACTGTAATTCTCTTTCATGCTCCCCTGAAGCTACAACATGTCCTTAGCAGACACCTGAGGTCTCTTCCCCTCCTTCTGTGGCATTCGTGTGAGGTGAAGCTGTTTGGTCTGAGCTGCACTGTGTCTGTCTCTGTGTCTGCTTGCTTGAGAGATCCAGAAGAAACACCACTAAATGTACAACTAAAATCTTCCTTCAGACCCTGCTGCAGAGCCCCAGGACTGGAGAGACTGCCCTCTGAGAAACTAATTTCATGAACGAAATCATGGAGCAGGCCATTCATGGAGTCCATTTTCCATTGCTGCCACCCTGCCTCGTGCAGATAAAATTGTTTTCCATTACAGTTGAACTTGCAGGAGTATCATTTGGTTAATTAGTTATATTCCATTAATGACCAGAGTCCCTGGCACTGTCACAGGATAAAAGACAACATGCATCAAAAGCAATTTGCAGCTCAGGGAGGAAGTTTTCAAGGCCACAGAGAGCAGTTAGTTTTCAAACTGATGTTTACAGTTGGAAAATCGTTTCCTTAATGGACAGGAGAGGCTCTCCCTGAGTCCAGAGGCTTTTCTTGCTCTATACAAGTCCTAAAATACAGCAGTCACATTATTAATCTCAGTTGCCATCACATTTAGCAAAGTCTGAACCAGGGTCAGAGCCAGGGTGGCTGTGTGAGCTTGGATGTGGTTGCAGAAGAATGCTCTGTAGTTAGGCTGCCAACAATGCCCTGTCAGAAAGGCTGACCTGCCAGACAACAGTGACTCAGTTTTTATTACTGGATTATTTTTTTCCTTATGCCACACTGACCCAAAAAACTTACCCCACTGACTGCTGCTCTGGGCCTTTGTCTCATTTTATGAGGGTATCCAAAAACTTAGCTTACAGCCTTCTGCTGGCCTCAATGTTTATCTCTAAAACAGAACCAGTTATGGTTTTTAAGGTTCCTCAGCCCTTTGATTCCTAGATGAGCTCCTTCCTTCTAAGACATTATCAGAGTTATCAGAGTTAACTTCAGGGGAAAACAAACACCAGCTTTCTCAGCAGCACTTTTTGTTGCTGAAACTCCTCAAGCATTCTGTGCATGTTACAATACCGGAGGGTTATATTTAGCAGCTCTTAACAAAAATGAAATGATGATCCATCCCTTGCAATCTATTTTGCTTTTCCCTGTTAATCTGAACACTTTCATTAATTAAAAGCAATGATTCTTTTCCCTGTAATTATTACACTTTTTTTTTTCCCCCTCATTTCAAATAATGTTCTGATCTCAGGGTGAGGAAATTTACCTTCAGTCTTTAGTTTTGCTTGAACTTTTCCTTCATCTATATAACACTTCTCCTAATTATCCTTTTTAATTGAGATGATAATGCAGAAGGCAGCCAACATTATTTTCTTGACATGGTTGAACTAGATTCTAAAAATAGATTATTGTGTCGACTGCCTTCTGAAATTCTGGTTTCCACATTGTGCACAGCAAGATGCTAACATGCATTTTTTTTCCCCAAGACATGCAAAGAAAACAAAGCCTCAACTCTTGAGAAACAAATAGATAACAAGGAGAAATTATGGGGACCCAGACCCAGTTCTGGAACTGGATCCTGTTTTCAGATTTTACTGTCTTTCCCCTAGTACTAATAAAAACTCATGCACTAATTAAATTATATAGAAGCTAGCACATGAACACCTGGGGAAATAGTACCACTACTAATGAAAAGCTCTTTTTTTTCTCCTTTTCCCTATTTTACTAGGTGATACCTGAAAGAGCATTAGTATCATGTCTACAGAGAATCTCCACCAGCTGTCTACAGATGCCTGCTGGTTGGATTAGATAGACACTAACTAGCATTTGTTTTTGACACCTTTGAATAATCCCAATGGACTGTAATGTGTACAGATAGAAGGGAAATGGAATGGAATGGAATGGAATGGAATGGAATGGAATGGAATGGAATGGAATGGAATGGAATAGAATAGAATAGAATAGAATAGAATAGAATAGAATAGAATAGAATAGAATAAACCAGGTTGGAAGAGACCTTTGAGATCATCAAGTCCAACCTATCATCCAACACCATCTAATCAACTAAACCATGGCACATAGCGCCCCATTCAGTCTCTTCCTAAACACCTCCAGTGATGGTGACTCCACCACCTCCCTGGGCAGCCCATTCCAAAGGCCAATCACTCTTTCTGTGAAGAACTTCTTCCTATCATCCAGCCTAAACCTCCCCTGGTGCAGCTTCAGACTGTGTCCTCTTGTTCTCGTGCTGCTTGCGTGGGAGAAGAGACCAACCCCCACCTGGCTACAGCTTCCCTCCAGGTAGTTGTAGAGAGCAATGAGGTCTCCCCTGAGTCTCCTCTTCTCCAGGCTAAGCAACCCCAGCTCCCTCAGCCTCTCCTCATAGGGCTTGTGCTCCAAACCCCTCACCAACTTTGTTGCCCTTCTCTGGACACGTTCCAGCAACTCAACATCTTTCTTAAACTGAGGGGCCCAGAACTGGACACAGGACTCAAGGTGTGGCCTAAGCAGTGCAGTGTACAGGGGCAGAATGACCTCCCTGCTCCTGCTGGCCACGCTGTTCCTGACACAGGGGCAGTGTATTCTGTATAAATGCAGCCAGGAGGGTCCTTCAAGAAAATACCCCTGTGAATAGGGAGGATGATTATTAGCACTTTTTCCCCCCTTTGTTTGATTAGAGTTCTCAGTTGTTGCAAATGTAGGAGTGATTATCATATTAATCAGCAGGCACAGCAATTACTAAAAGACAAACCTGCAGGTTACCACTGAGTTGAGTTTTACTAAAGAACCTCATTCTTAATTAAATTCTCTAGAATATTTCCTTAGCTTGAAGACTCATAAGTAGATCTTGTTTTTAAAATCCCTTTCAGCCAAATAACCACTTAACTAATTTCAAATTAAATATCTTGGGGTAGTTCTCAGGGAATTGCATTTGAATATTATTGTAATACCATTTAGGGAAATGTTTTCTTCCCAGCTGTAAACATGGGGAGGGGAGGGAACAAAATAAATAATAATAATTAAAAAAAAAAAAAACACATTCTATTCAATGGGATTTTCATTTAGTTTTCTAAAAGTGAAATTCAGTACTTGGCAGTCCTAGAAGCTAGCATCCTTCATGTACCTTCATGTGTCCAGTGCGGGGCCCCTCAGTTTAGGAAAGAGGTTGAGTTGCTGGAACGTGTCCAGAGAAGGGCAACCAAGTTGGTGAGGGGTTTGGAGCACAAGCCCTATGAGGAGAGGCTGAGGGAGCTGGGGTTGCTTAGCCTGGAGAAGAGGAGGCTCAGGGGAGACCTTATTGCTCTCTACAACTACCTAAAGGGAGGCTGTAGACAGGTGAAAGTTGGTCTCTTCTCCCAGGCAACCAGCATCAGAACAAGAGAACTCAGTCTCAGGCTGCAGCAAGGGAGGTTTAGGCTGGAGGTTAGGAGGAAGTTCTACACAGACAGAGTGATTTGCCATTGGAATGGGCTGCCCAGGGAGGTGGTGGAGTCACCAACATTGGAGGTGTTTATGAGGAGACTTGATAAGGTGCTTGGTTTCATGGTTTAGTTGATTAGGTGGGTTGGAGGATAGGTTGGATGCGATGATCTCGAAGGTCTCTTCCAACCTGGTCTATTCTAGTCTAGTCTAGTCTATTCTACCCACACACTGTAGGCACAAAACCCTGATGATATCGTTACATCAACATACCAAGGTCATAATTAGCAACATCTGTAGCTCTGGTTGTCACAAATGCTCCGTCACTGCTAGGAGACCAAAGTAGGGTTAATTTCTTTCAATGAACAGTCTTTTGGTTTTCAACAAACTAGTTTTTGGGGGGAAGAGATATCCCACTGTACATGTTGTCTTCAACATGTTGTCTTTTCCAACCTGGTCTATCCTATCCTATCCTATCCTATCCTATCCTATCCTATCCTATCCTATCCTGCTGTGGGATGCACTGGGGTCAGGTCTGCATCAATGTAATGACACAGACAGAATACATAGAATACATAGAATACACCAGGTTGGAAGAGACCTTCAAGATCATCGCGTCCAACCCATCAACCAATCCAACACCACCCAAACAACTAACCCACGGCACCAAGCACCCCGTCAAGTCTTCTCCTAAAAACCTCCAGTGATGGCGACTCCACCACCTCCCCAGATCCAAAGGGATAGGCAAACAGGACCCCCACAGTCTTGTTTTTCTCTTGTATGAATGCTCTGTTTTCCCCAGCCCTTCCATCTCCTTGTGGTTACGCCACAAGAAATCCAGAAAGGTTGTTTCAAGAAAGGCCTTTTTGGTAAAGATGCTGCTATGGTGAGTGGACTTTGTAGGCAACCCAGGCTCATTCTGATTCAAACTTATTCAGCAGGGCAACCAGGGCATGAGGTACTGGCTCTTGAAGGTATGCTTGCTCTTGCTCCTGCTTCCAGCCAGCATAGTGAAGGCAGAGTGCTTGCCTTTATCACTTAGAAAACATAAACCAGAAAATTTCAGTCCAGTTCTTGCTTTGGGCTTAGTGATGTCTAGCTGACCAGGGAATTTCCTTTAGAAAGACATTTATTCTTAATTAAAGCACTCTTGTCTTCTTGCTATAACAATTCACTTTCAGAAGAAAGGGAATTATGCCAGAAAATAGAAAGTATTCTACAGGGGTCTTTGGAGCTTTCATATGACAGAAACCTCATTCAGCAACCTGATAATCAACAGGAGCACAATGCTCCCTTTTCTCTACCACTGCAGCTATGCAGGAAAGATGAGTCCCTGGAGGAGGGCTGGAAGCCACCAGGACTTGTCTCAGTTTGAACACAAATGGTAGTGGCATAACATTTTTTTCCATTTAGTCTAATGACAAGGTAGAAAGAAGACAATCAGTGGAAGAGCAATTTGGAAGCTAAACGTGAGGTATTCACATCCAGAAGGAATCTGTCAGTGTGAATTCACCTGCTTCTAGGCATGGTCTTTTAAAAGATGTCCTGGATTTGTAAAAAAAGGAAAAGATAAAATGTAGGCTGGAAAAGAAATGTGGGGTTTTGCTTATGAAGGCTATTTGATTGCTTTCTGAGCAAAGATGTGTAATCTCTTATGAGCAGGGCTTTGGAAGGAAAAGGCTACAATAAGCAGTATAAATTCTGCATCCTCAGGCAGACTGCCTCCAATAAGTTGTTCCACAAATTAGCCATAGAAATCCTTCCTTCAGGAGGATGACAGTGCACTGAGCAGTATAAGAAAAGCATTACTTAAATACCAGGATCTAAGCACTGATTGCCCCACCTGTACTTCTACAGTGGCTTTTCAACCCATTTTCATGCCTATATATCATAGTCACTCTGGCAAGTATCTGCTCCACAGAACAGCATAGTTCAGCTCCTAGCCCAAAGCAATTTATTTACCTGTCTCTGAAGGAGTCTGAGAATGAGGCATGGCCTTACAGGGCTTTTCCTGGTATTGTGCTCCTCTAGATCAGAATTACCATGCAGCCTTTTTTTTCTTTTAATTATTATTATAATCCTTTAATCAAGTCATCAGGATGAGATTCCAGCAACCTGAAGAGAGAGAAAATAGAATAGCACCATTATGAAATGAGAACAGACCTCACTCTGCCAAATTTGCAGCACACCAGGGCTCTGCCCTTGCTTTGAAGGAAGCTGAGAGGGTTGTGGTGATACTGCAGGCAAACAAGAAGTCTCTGGGGTGATGCTGCTTTAATCACTTCAGTGAGTAAGAAAATCAGGCTGCAGCAAGTTGTCATGTAACAAGCTCATGAATAAAAAACAGTGAAGCAAAACCTGCTACATGGGAAGACACTGTTCCTCTCCAGAAGGCCTTTTGAACTTAATGCCAGGGGTTTTAGCTGAGTTTGTCTATAATTGTACTATGTAGTCAGGACAGCAAAAAGAAAGATGGAAGAATTCATTTGGCCTGTAACTGCAGACCAATACATGCCACAGGAGAGAGATCTTCTGCCATGACTAGGTGTATCTTGCTAGCTGGGGAAAGTCCAAGCAATTTGTGGTCTTCCAAATAAACTTTTTTTTGTAAAGCATCAGTTCAGTCTTTTCAGTAGGACAGGGAACTGCTTATCACACTCATGGTGGTTCCTGATTGCTTCAGTTCCCACAGACAGGCTGTGGATCAACTTCCTCTCAGCAAAGTGATTATCTGTTAATGTAATCTTACTCCTAACTCAAGAGTGCTTTGACTCAGACCTTCTGCATTTGTGTGTTTGCTGCAAACTGCTGATCCTTCTCTGCTGCTGTCTGAAATGATAGGCTGTGGTGCAGCCATAGGGCCTGGTGAGTTATAGCTACAAGCAAACATGTTAATAAGCAAGTGTGACATCAACAGAGATTGAAATGAAGGCTAGGGAAAAGCAAAGAGCAGGCGAAAATCTTGCCTCTGTGGCTGTCATTGGGAGATTGCCAGGATTTTGTTCCCATGCATCATCCATATCATCATTTAGAGGGCATCTAGTGACTGTTCAGACAGGATATTTTAGCTATCCACACGTTGCAACTGACATAGAAAAGGTCAACTGATGTCCTACTGAAATCAGCAGGAACTGATTATACATGCAGCAGTTGTGGCAAACGGTATTGGGTGGGAGAAACCAATGTCATTCCACTGACAACTTCAATAGGAATCTGATGATTTTTACCAGAACTCATCCAAATACTCTTGAAGTGCACTGGAGATATGCCATTACCTTCAACGAGCTTCTAATCAGAGCACATCTGGATAAGGCATGAAATTAGTGTGTCATTCTTTAAACATGGGGGCAGTGGGGAAACTACATGAGAAATTAATTTTGTTTCACTTGGGCTGATATGCATCCAGTTCTGGAGCCCCTATTACAAGAGGGATATGGACATGCTGGAAGGTGTCCAGAGAAGGGCCACGAGGATGATCAGAGGGCTGGAGCACCTCTCCTATGAGGACAGACTGAAGGAGTTGGGGCTGTTCAGTCTGGAGAAAAGAGGGCTCTGAGGTGACCTTATTATGGCCAGTATCTGAAGGGGGCCTACAAGAAGGCTGGGGAGGGACTTCTCAGGATATCAGGTAGTGATAGGACTAGGGGGAATGGAATGAAGCTGGAGGTGGGGAGATTCAGGCTGGACATGAGGAGGAAGTTCTTCCCCGTGAGAGTGGTGAAGCCCTGGAATGGGTAGTCCAGGGAGGTGGTTGAGGCCCCATCCCTGGAGGTGTTTAAGACCAGGCTGGATGAGGCTCTGGTCAGCCTGATTTAGTGTGAGGTGTCCCTGCCCATGGCAGGGGGGTTAGAACTAGATGATCCTTGTGGTCCCTTCCAACCCTGACTGATTCTATGATTCTATGATTCCTTGCTAACAACTCCCTTCCTTTCATTTGTCCTCATGCCTTTTGTTATCAGAATGCCAGTGTAATTCAGTTAATGTTCTTTGTTGTTGTGCAAAAACGCTTGGAAGCTTAACAAATGTGAGATTAGAATAAAACAAAAACCAAAACCCAGAAAAGTAGGACAAAGGACTTAGTTTAAGCGCACACAAAAAATACTGATAGAAAACCTGCAAACATTGGCTTAATAGTGGGAGTTGACAATTTCAGCAACAGCATCAGCAAGAAAAATTAAGTGATGTCTTGCCTTGTGTTTACAAGGCTGGATGCGAGATGAAGGGAAAATAACACTAAGTAATGCCCTGATAGCATTGATTTAGATTAACAGACCCAGAATACTTGGAGTGATGAATATAACCAAGAGATGGCAGCAGTTCATGCACTATTCATTTACTTTATTTAGCGTGCAATGTTATCTTTTTCCTATAAGGGACAAAGAAATTAAGTTGTGCTCAGCTTATGATCAAAATTACTGCCATTATTATTAAAGGGAAGCAAGGAGCAGAGGCAAAGAAGAGATGGAGTGATGTGTCTGATGAAGAGATGTGGAAATTTGTTTTAGGTATGCATCCAAGGACTTTTTAGCAAGAATTGGTAGCTGTTTGCTAAAGACAGCTGCAGCTGGAAAATCTCTTGTGGATGTACATGGTGTAGAGCTACACTACTAACCGGGAAAACACGTTTCCTGTCATCTGCTATGGTTCCAGGACCTTAAATCAACATCCTATTTTCACAGGCAGGGATAAGTGCTACCATGTGGAGAACTTTACATTTGATTCAAAGGTGAGATGCTCTGAACACTTCAGTGAGTAGCTGCAACCTTACTTCTTTGAGGAGAGCAACTCCTTCAAAAGGGATTGGACGTGGTGCTTGAAGCCATGGTTTAGTAGTCATGAGGGGTAGGGTGACAGGTTGGACTTGATGATCTTTGAGGTCTTTTCCAACCTTATTGATTCTATGAAATACAGACATGGTCTGCTATAAAGAGAACTACAAGGCTTTTGTTCAGTTGCAAATGTGCATCTCAAAAGAAAGCCTCCTGTACTGATTTTGACTCAAACATGCATACCCAAAGGCATGTCTTTCCAGTACCTTCCATCTTTTTTGTTGATGAAAATATGACACCTGTAAAAATCCAGAAACTTATATATATATGTGTATATATATATATATATATATATACACACACACAATAGAATTGAAAAAGAAAAGCTGAAATGACCTCACTTGTGAGGGTGGATTATTTCAAAGAGAATGTAGAGTTGATGAGGCATTGCTACAATAGTCAGAGGAAAATTATTAGTCACATCTTATAAAGGACTGAACAGAGGGACAAAGCCACACTCCCACTCCCTGTTTTCTTTTCAAGGAGGAGAATTTTGCATAAGAAAGTGAGTTAAAACATTTGGCAATTTGGGGAAAAAAATACGATTGCATGAGTAGAAAACTTAGATCATAGCTCTGTGGTTGAAACAAATACAGATAATCATAGACTTGCTTATCTGGCAGGTAGATTACTAGATAAATAGGCAAACACCCCTATATTATCTCTGCTGGACTAAATGCCTTTGCATTGTGATAAGCCTAGGCTACCATCACTGTCTTTCACCGTGTCAACAAATCATGTTTTGCTCTCTTCACTGCACAACAGTCAAAGGAAGAGTCATACCAAAATCCAGAAGGCAGGTATTCCATCTAAACTGGCTTTAGGTGTAGTTTGCTCAGGCACCTCAGAGCTTACAAGCTGCTCCCCTAGACAACCTGGGAAAAGATAATATACAGTGCTTAAACATATTGACACACAACACCACTACAAAAAGGACACATTCATTTAAACCATAATGTTGCCAGCATCATCTGGACTGAAGCTTAGTGCTGCCTAAATGCTGCCAAGGTCCTGGAGAAAGGTGCCAATCCAGGAAGAGCTGCCTGAGAAAGCCTTGCAAATGCTGGTACAAAATAAAAATAGCTTCCCTGAGCACAGTTTACTCTTTGTGTTGATGATTAGTGCATGGATGAGTAATGTGGAAGATCTGCCTTCTAGTTCCTCTCCTTTATGATGATAGATATGGATGAAAACACAGAAAATCCCCATGCCCAAGCTGTGTGCATTATGCACTTCATAGGCAGGATTCCTCTTATTTTCCTCCTGCATTTCAGGTTGGAGGAGTGGTCCTGTGTATAAAAGAAGAGGGTAGGGTGTACCCCAGTTCCCAAGCACTCTGGGTCACAATTCAGAATCATGATTTTGACACTTCTTAGGCTAGAGCCCATACTTCCCATCTTCAGAGTAATCATTTTAAAATCAGAAGTAATTCAAAAGAAAGAGTACAACCATAGCAAACTGCTTTCTGCAAGTCCCAAGCGATGCCTCGGGTTTCTTACTGGCTTACTCTAAGTGGCTGCTCTTTCAGCACAAAGAACCCTCCTGCCTATGTTTCAGAAATGACTATCTCTTCCAGCCATGCCATTCAGTGTCAAGATACAATGATGCAAATAGTACAGAGTCTTGCCCTAAGGCTAGGTGTGAAAATGATACAGTCAAATAGTTTCAAAGGACGTCATTGGCCTGCTCTTATAAAACGTTCATAGCAATGCCATGAAACACTCATCTCCTCACTTGCAACTAAAGCAAGCAGTAAAGCATGGTGTTTATAATTATAACATATTTATTTAGAGTGTACTTCTCAAATTCCAATGCCTTTTAAACTTAAAAAAACCACCAACATCCCCCTCCGACAGACCTGAACACATCAAATTATATAGAATGAATTAATGGCCATTAAAAAATGGTGCAAAATTAGAACTTCAAAATTAATTTAATGAGCAAGGCTCTGCCAAATCTCTTGAGAAACTTTTGTGTCATTAATTTGCCTCATAAGTAATGTGGCACCCATGAATGCTCGTTTGCAGGCAATAGCTATTGTCAAGCTGCAATTATTTTCAACATTATCATGGGGCATAAATTCTTAGCTTATTATAGAGATGCTATTCCCTTGTTTTTCCAGCCTTCCACTGCTTTGATTTTTTTTTTCCCCCTAATGTAGTGCCTTTGATAGGGTCAAAAGGGTGTAAAAGTGTAATAATTTCCTGTTGGAGAGAGAGTGAAGAGAAATTGATAGAACGAGTCAGCTCGCTACTGGAATAAGACTCTTGACTGCAGAAGAAGCAGATTTGCCTTCTGTTGTCCAAAGTCTCTCTGGGGATCCAGGCCTGGAGAGGCTGAACATGAGCCTGCAGTGTGCCCAGGTGGCCAAGAAGACAAATGGCATCCTGGCCTGGATCAGGAATAGTGTGGCCAGCAGGAGCAGGGAGGTCATTCTGCCCCTGTACACTGCACTGCTTAGGCCACACCTTGAGTCCTGTGTCCAGTTCTGGGCCCCTCAGTTTAGGAAAGATGTTGACTTGCTGGAACGTGTCCAGAGAAGGGCAACAAAGCTGGGGAGGGGTTTGGAGCACAGCCCTACGAGGAGAGGCTGAGGGAGTTGGGGTTGCAGAGCCTGGAGAAGAGGAGGCTCAGAGGAGACCTTATTGCTCTCTAAAACTACCTGAAGGGAAGTTGTAGCCAGGTGGGGGTTGGTCTCTTCTCCCAGGCAACCAGCACCAGAACAAGAGGACACAGTCTCAGGCTGCACCAAGGGATCTTTAGGCTGGATGTTAGGAAGAAGTTCTTCACAGAAAGAGTGATTGGCCTTTGGAATGGGCTGCCCAGGGAGGTAGTAGAGTCACCATCATTGGAGGTGTTTAAGAAGAGACTGGATGGGGCACTTGGTGCCATGGTTTAGTTGATTAGATGGTGTTGGGTGATAGGTTGGACTTGATGATCTCTAAGATCTTTTCCAACCTGATCTGATCTATTCTATTCTATTCTATTCTATTCTATTCTATTCTATTCTATTCTATTCTATTCTATATCAGCTCACTGTGCCAACAGCACTAGGAGCATTAATGACCACTGATCCTATCTGTAGCTTTTACTGATATCTCTGTAGCCATGAAAGATCTAGACAAGACCTGAGACCCTTAGACTGACATACTTTCTGTCTACATTGCTGGCTTCAGCTCAGGAAGAGCATGGCAATAACATTTTCATCCTCTTACAAAGTCCTCACAAAGCTCTTAGTACACATGCAGAAAGCATCTCATGGACACTTTATAGCAGCAATGAGCCTTCTAGAGGTGGCTTCTGGGCTTTTTGAACTATGCTGGAGTACTGAGCATTATCTTCCCAGTCTCTTCAGGCAGTGAAAAATGCTGAGAAATCTTGGAAGTGAACAAAGCATTACTGCAAAGGCCTTGAATAAAATTACATGAAAAATGCAAAGCATGACTGTAACAGTAGGTTAAAAATGCAGATAACAGGAAAAACAAGGGGAAAAAAAACTAACACCAAAATGTAGGCAGGGGAGAGACACAATTTTTCAGTAGGTCTTTTCATACAGTCAAATCTGTGTTAGTGCCAGCAATGTAGCAAGACAGTGGGTGTCTGATTAACCTAGTGGCTTTCTAGGATAGTGTAATGGGTTGGGGCAGGTCCCCTCCCCACCACAGGCAGAAATAACGACTCAGGCAAACGGATTGCAAAAGTGATGAAAGTTTAAATAGAAAGCGGTGAATGTTACAGAAAACCCAAAGCACAGTGACAAAGAAAGATCCCATCCCCACCTGAGGGTGCATGCAAAACCCCCAGGGCTCCTTCTTCCCCCTCCCTCTGCTGGGCTAGTCTCAGCTGGCCAGGCCTGAGACTGCCCATCCCCCTGTGGCCTTGGGCCCAGTCAGGCCCATGGCCGGGAGATCTCTCCCCCAGTTACCAAGTCTCGGAGAGGGAAGGAAAGAGGAAGTGCCAGACTCCGCACTGGATCTTATAGTGGTGCAAAGAATTATGGTAGGAAATACACAATTTCCTGTGTCCATCCCTCTGGGCTGGACTTCTGGACACAGGAAGTGAATGCACCAGGGGGGCACCCAGCTCAAACTACAACAGATAGAGTGCAGGGTTCTGCACCTGGGCAGGAAAAATCCTCACTATCAATACAGACTGCAAGATGAGGTATTAGAGAGCAGCCCTGTGGAAAAGGACTTGGGGGTGCTGATGGATGAGAAGCTGGACATGAGCAGTGTGAGCTTGCAGCCCAGAAGGCAAATTACATCCTGGGCTGCATCAAAAGATGCATTGCCAGCAGATCCAGAGAGGTGATTCTGTCACTTTGCTCCGGTGAGAACTCACCTTGAATACTGCATCCAGGTCTGGAGCCCTCAATGTAGGAAGGACATGGACCTGATGGAGAAGGTCCAGAGGAGGGCCACAAAAATGATCAGGGGGTTGGTGCACCTTTGCTATGAGTACAGGCTGAGGGAGCTGAGGGTGTTCAGCCTGGAGAAGAGTAGGCTCCAGGGAGACCTAATAGCAGCCTTCCAGTACTTGAAGGGGGCCTGCAGAAGGATGGGAAGAGACTGTTTACAAGGTCCTGTGGTGACAGGATGAAGGGCAATGGCTTTAAGCTGGAGAGGAGCAGATTTAGATTGGATTTCAGGAAGAAGTTCTTCAATATGAGGGTGGTGGAACACTGGAACAGGTTGCCCAGGGAGGTGGTTGAGGCTCCATCCCTGGAGATATTCAAGGTGAGGCTCAGCGAGGTCCTGGGCAGCCTCATCTAGTTGGGGATGTGCCTGCTGACTATGGGGAGGTTTGACTGGGTGAACTTTGGAGGTCCTCTATGGCCTGGACCATTCTATAGTTCCACAATTCTATGATCATCTCCTGAAGATGAAAATATTGCCGTTGTCATAATTTATTTTAAGGTCATTAGTCTTTGAATAATAATTGAGTCTATAGATAGTAGCTTTGTTTGTTTGTTTTTCATTTACTTCCACCTGAATTTCTCATATGAAAGTTGCCCCTTCTCATGCCATTGGCAGATTGAAATATGAACAATGTATTTTGTCTTCAGCTGAAGTTCAGTGTGTGTTTCTGAACTGCCTGGCAGAGGGCAAAGGGAATCCCTTTGTAATGGCTTCTAAATAAATTCACTATCAGATTAAGCTATTAGAGGAAGTTAAATCAAAATAATTAGGATATTAAAATACTTTGTGCATTTCCCATCACTGGTTTATTGCAAATCTGGATCTTTTCCAAGGAACAATAACAGAATGGATACATAAGAATGTTTTCTTCCCCTTAGTATGAAACCATTTGCTCATGAAAAGATGATTGATAACTTCCATTAAACACCAAACCAGACTGATTTGCAGACATGCTTGAGGAGGGGCTGGAAGGAAAGGAGAATACGTGCCACATTAACAAAACATTGCACAGAGGCTCATTTGCAAATACTAAGCTTACTAACCAAATAAAAAACAACAAGAAATACCCCAACACCCCAAAAAAAAAGAACAAAAAAACCCATAAAAGCACCTCTTCTCATTAGAAAAATATAGAATAGAATAGAATAGAACAGAATAGAATAGAATAGAATAGAATAGAATAGAATTAACCAGGTTGGAAAAGACCTTCGAGATCATTGAGTCCAACCTATCATCCAACACCATCTAATCAACTAAACCATGGCACATAGCGCCCCATCCAGTCTCTTCCTAAACACCTCCAGTGATGGTGACTCCACCACCTCCCTGGGCAGCACATTCCAATGGCAAATCACTCTTTCTCTAAAGAACTTTTTCCTAACATCCAGCCTAAACCTCCCCTGGTGCAGCTTCAGACTGTGTCCTCTTGTTCTTGTGCTGCTTGCGTGGGAGAAGAGACCAACCCCCACCTGGCTGCAACCTCCCTAAAGGTAGTTGTAGACAGCAAGAAGGTCTCCTCTGAGCCTCTTCTCCAGGCTCTGCAACCCCAGATCCCTCAGCCTCTCCTCACAGGGCTTGTGTTCCAAACCCCTCCCCAGCTTTGTTGCCCTTCTCTGGACACATTCCAGCAAGTCAACATCTTTTCTAAACTGAAGGGCCCAGAATTGGACACAGGACTCAAGGTGTGGCCTAACCAGTGCTGAGTACAGGGGCAGAATGACCTCCCTGCTCCTGCTGGCCACACTATTCCTGATGCAGGCCAGGATGCCATTGGCCTTCTTGGCCACCTGGTCACACTGCAGGCTCATGTTCAGCCTACTATCAACCAGTATCCCCAGGGCCCTTTCTGCCTGGCCGCTCTCCAGCCACTCTGACCCCAGCCTGTAGCTCTGCATGGGGTTGTTGTGGCCAATGTGCAGAACCCGGCACTTAGATGTGTTAAATCTCATGCCATTGGACTCTGCCCATCTGTCCAGCCTGTCAAAGTCCCTCTGCAGAGCTCTCCTACTCTCTAACAGATCATCTCCTGCCCCCAGCTTGGTGTCATCTGCAAATTTACTGATGATGGACTCAATACCCTCATCCAGATATACTAACCCTATGCAGTGTCATTGCTAAATACAACTTGGTATGGAGAAAGATACTGGAAGATTCTTGTTGCAAGTGCTCTGCATCTGTTCAGAAGAAAAGCTAGAGCAGGGTACAGAGGGAGATAAATGTAAGATGATTGCAGTGTCAGCCAAGTTATTGGCTCTGTCTTGTTACTGATCCCTCTACCATCCTTCTTCACAAAGTGAAGAATTCTGTCTCACTCTCTGTAGCTTACTGGGACTAGGGAACCATAAATAAGCTTGGACTGTGCAAGTCCTTGGTCTGTGGGAGTTGGCATGCTCTTCCATCTGCCACTGCCACAGAAAGCAGCTCTGGTAGCTGCTACGTTTAGTCAAGGCAGACTGAAGCTTCCAGCTTTACAGGCTTTGTTTCGAGCTCTTGAGTAGCAAGTGTTAGACACAGATACATAGGCACCCACGGGCAGGCTTCTGCCAGCTGGAGGGAGGACTGCAATCAAAGCCCAGCCTTGGGCAAAATACAGAAGGGTGAGCATTATCACTTGAGATCTCTGTGTATTTCTGTGACTCCACAATACATTTCTTGGATAGAGGTTTGTTTTCTTTTCTTTTCTTTTTGTTCTGCTTGTCTGGGACAGAATTGTGGTTTACTGTATCTCCTATTGTATTTCCTCTTATTTTCCTCCCTGCTGAAGGCAAGAATTGCTCTGTTGGTTCTGGTTAAATGTGTCTACCTCAGATGGCATCCATTTACAGATTCTTAGGGAAGAATATAAGAAACAGCATAAATATTCAGTCATCTGTGGGGCATTCCTCTACCTTTCTGAAGAGAAAGCAAACAAATAATATGTATTTATGCATTTTTTTTCCTGTTCACTTAAATGTACTTAAATGTATTTAGAGTCACTTCTTGAGCCATCAGGCATTCACAAAGTTGCAGAGTCACCCAGAATGTCTGAGGTATACACTATATAAGACTCTAAATCCTGCTGAAAAGGTCCTTGAACCCTAACCTCTGAAGGAGATCAGTCTGTATGTAACTAATGCAGCCCAGGAGAGACAAGAGGGGAAGAAAGCATGCTAGGCATAGCTACAACCTACATCAAACAGCAAGAGAAGAATTCTCCTGTAGTGAATTTGAAACAAGGATAAGCATTCTTGAATCAAGTGAAACATGATGCTACCAACAAAAGACCCTGGTGCAAAAAAGGTATTACAATATAAATGAGAGAATTCTGAGCAGAGATCAAGAGGCTGTATTCCCTTTTCATTTGTAAAAGCTGCAATCACTGCATGAATATCGTGGCCAGGTCCAGTGTCTGCAGTTCAAGAAGGATATTGCCAATTGTTCTGAACAAAGGAATAAGTAATGAAATAAAA
This sequence comes from Dryobates pubescens, assembly GCF_014839835.1. Taxonomy (NCBI): domain Eukaryota; kingdom Metazoa; phylum Chordata; class Aves; order Piciformes; family Picidae; genus Dryobates; species Dryobates pubescens. The sequence goes on from NC_071619.1 coordinate 9,308,203, forward strand.
AAAACCCTGCTTGAAAGACAAATATATATTAAGAAAAAATAAATCTATTACTCTATAAAAGAGATGTAGTAGCTTCATCCCATTTCATACAGATTTCAGACTGGGAGGATGAGCTTAGTGTTGAAACTCAAGGTGAAAAAGCCACAGTAAACCCAGGGATTATAATCAAAAGTTGAACAAACAATCTGTGCTAAAACATGTGGGGTTTAGCAGAGAAGACATTAATCTTTAGAACAATGCAACAAGAGCTTTCAATGGTATCACTGGGCAACTTTAGATTACCATCAAGTGCTGATGGATTTTGCTTGATTTGGTTTTCTTTCCTAAAAATACTCTTTAAAAAAACCAAGCTTAAATAGAATGCAGTTCAAGCATATTGGAATATTCACATTATACAAGTAATGCTTTAGGAGTTCACTTTGGGTCCCTTCTGGATTTTACATTGTAGAAGCTGATGACTCCTGAAATACCTGAGGAAGTTCAGCCACACCTAGCAGAGCACAACTCTATCTCTGCAAACCTATTTCAGTGCCAAGGCAAAGGAAAACCATACCTGGAGCAGTGGACCATTGCTATTTGAAAGTAAATCCCTTGAGTTTTAATTTATATGCCCTAAGATCCCTGTATAAAAACATGTTTCTTTTCTCCTAAGTCACTGCTTAACTCCCCAGTAATCCCCCTCATTTACATTGAATACTAGCTTTATGGAGAATGGTTAATTAATCCTGCATAATGATAATTTAGTGGCTGGACTGCACAACCGTATGAGAATTAGCATGGCACTGGGTGCCAGGCTATCAGATCCATTTTCTGGGTAAGCCCTATTATTTTCAGCAGGATGGGCACAGCACACAGTGACTTTAATTACACAGCCTTTCAATCAGCTCCCTTGTAAGCCAGAGAACTAGCCCTTTCACTTTACAGAATGCAGTGATTTCTCTGAAGCCACACTTGCACTGTTCTTGACCAGCTAATCACTCTACCTGGGCACTAGTCATTAATAGCAGCTAATAACTGATGATCTTTCCCACAAGGTCATATCCCAAGATGACACCAGAGTCCATAAACATTGCCACAAATTGGTAATGACTAGTAGCAAAGATTCTGATTAACAGCAAACACCTCCCTTTCTGAATAAAAAGTAAATTAATGTGTCAAAATAAAAACATCACACTGATTAATACATAAATAAATAAGTAAATAACTAAATATGGTCTCAACTTCATGATGAAGTGTGATGTTGTCATACCTCATTGTCTCGTAAGGGCAGCTGCCCCTGGGATGTTGTCCATTAAAAGGCTTGAGTTATATTCTCTGTTTGGGAGTGACTTGTCTCAGTGAATCACTCCAACTCTTTCTGCCTGATCCCCCTACTACTCTTTCTTGCAGTGCTGATAGTAAAGTAGGTTTGCTCAATATCCTGACACCAACTGCCTTAACAGAGACCCAAGCCACGAAGGTAATTTTTGGATGGTGTCTGTGCTATCAGTGGATTTAGAGAGTATTTTGAGTGTCTGTGCTATCAGTGGATTTAGAGAGTATTTTGAGGGAGTACATCAGATCTGCAGTAGAATGACACAGATCTCCAGGAACAGGGTAAGCAGGCTCCTAGTTTTGATGGTTTGGTTAAGTACTTCCAATTCATTAAACGATCCCAGCTTACACATGCTTATTTTTCTTCTCAATAGACTAAGAAAACAGGGATGGCAGAATAAAGAGGACTTTTTGACTTTCTTACTACTGAAATGTTGGGATTATAGAGATGCATGATTGCATTTCACCAAGAAATGGAAAAAACAACAAGCCAAACCAAGGGAAAACATTCCAAAGTGAGAACAGCAGCATGACAATCTCCTGCAAAGTGACTGCTGGAGATTCTTCTTATTTCATTATTTATACTTCCCCACGGTGGCAAAAAAACACATTGCTATATTGCATATAAAATATAATGCACTTAATTGATCTAAGCAATTTCAAGGCTGCTGAATAGCAGAAGCCTCCAGAGTGGAATAGTCTCGCTTAATGATCACATAAAATTGCTCAAAGTGTTTTTAATGTCATTGTAATTTCTGAGTTTATTTAATAGTTGAGGGGGAGAGAGGGTGACATTAACAGTCATCTGCGTGGCTTGCTTGACTGTATATAACAAATGAGACATGTGTATGCCACAAAAGCCATCATTTTTTAATGGCTGCAGTCAAAACTCAGCAATGTTGAGTGTTTGCTTTAGGCCATGACACAGTTTAATGAGGATGATGTTGCATTAAGATTCAGGACACCTCTGCCTTGTTTCCAAATGTTTGACCTTTTACGGACTCGGATCACTTCTTGATTCCACTGATTCCTGCCTCATTCCTTCAGCCAAGAGATGTGTCCAACTCAGGTGGCCACCACAGTACAGCTGTAATGTACATTACACCTGTAGAGCATATGGTAAAGAGATTTCTATATTTCTCTTGTATTTAATATGTTTTAAACAGCTGCCTCTCATCTCAAATCATCAGCATTTTTCATCACTGGGCTAAGACCAGACTCACTCAAAGGTCAGCACATTCACAGGACAAAAGTGCAAAGCCACTATCAGCAGGAGGTCTCATAGATTTCAACAACTGATTGGCAGCAGCATGTGCTGCTCTGTTGGACACCTTTATTATCCACATCCCAGTGCTTCCTTCCACCCGAAGTCTTTTCCCCAACTCCTACCAACACTGTTCAGAATTCTTTTGCAATATTAGAAAAAAAACAGAATTAAGTTTTTAAAGCTAATTCCATATTAATCTCTACTTTTTCTACCCATCTGCTCTGTTTGAAGTTATTTTAATCTCCTCTCAACCTTGCTGGGTTTTTTTCCTATTGGACTTGTCTAATTTGCCTCGTTTCTAAGTCATGATGATATCCTCAAGACACCAATTCATATATTCCTCATGTTGAAATTGTTCATTAAAATCTAATTTTTACCATCTAATTCTGGCTTTTTAGCTAATGAAATCAGAGTAATTATAAATATCCATCTTGCAACATTGCATATCGATGGTTGAATATAAAGACTGAGAATGGAAGAAAAGCACCGCTGGAGAACTTATTTTCTTTCATCTAACTGCCACAGAAATCAGCTCAGTCACAAAAAAACACAGATTAAAATAGTCTCATCTAAGTTCATTTCAATATTAACTTTATATTGCCATTAAGATTTGCCTGAGCAGGAACCATAAGGGACTATATCTAATTTCAACATCCTCACATGAGAGATGTTTGGTTTGCTCAGATCCATTATTTAACAAAGAGACCTGAAGTGCTCAAAAAGAAAGGTACAGCTCATGCTGTATTTGATCCAGAGTTCAACAAGAGCTTTAACATCTTCCAAAAATACTAGAATATATTAAAGAAAGGATCACTTGGGACATCTTTCAGCAGTTTTTCCCCAGTCTTATCTTAGTTGAGGACTCTAGACCAGATTCATGGCTGAATTTTATGGGACCACATAGTATTAAGGCTCCCTGTGATACCAAATCTCTACCCTACAATCTTATAAGGTTATAAGAATTTCTTAACATCTTTAACTCTTCAGCAACCCTTACTGGAAGTTATAGACACTGATGGATATTAATATACTGATACAACAATCTGGAAAAATGTGTGGATAGGGGAAATAAAATCAGAGGTAAAAGGTTCTTAGAATAGAATAGAACAGAATAGAATAGACCAGACCAGACCAGACCAGGTTGGAAAAGACCTTCAAGATCATCGTGTCCAATATATCACCCAACACTATCTAATCGACTAAACCATGGCACCAAGTGCCCCATCCAGTCTCTTCCTAAACACCTCCAGTGATGGTGACTCCACCACCTCCCTGGGCAGCACATTCCAATGGCCAATCACTCTTTCTGTGAAGAACTTCTTCCTAACATCCAGCCTAAACCTCCCCTGGTGCAGCTTGAGACTGTGTCCTCTTGTTCTCGTGCTGCTTGCCTGGGAGAAGAGACCAACCTCCACCTGGCTACAACCTCCCTTAAGGCAGTTGTAGAGAGCAATAAGGTCTCCTCTGAGCCTCCTCTTCTCCAGGCTCTGCAACCCCAGCTCCCTCAGCCTCTCCTCACACAGATGTGCTCCAAACCCCTCCCCAGCTTTGTTGCCCTTCTCTGGACACGTTCCAGCAAGTCAACATCTTTTCTAAACTGAGGGGCCCAGAATTGGACACAGTAAGGCCTAATCAGCGCTGAGTACAGGGGCAGAATGACCTCTCTTCTCCTGCTGGCCACACTAATCCTGATCCAGGCCAGGATGCCATTGGCCTTCTTGGCCACCTGGGCACACTGCTGGCTCATGTTCAGCCTACCATCAACCAGTGTCATCACAGGATGAGGATCCGATCCCGTGTATACTTCTGAGGTTACCAAACTACAGAAATATTGTGGTGTCAGTCCTACAGATACACTGCTTTAAAAAAGGCTTCAGAAAATCACAGGCAAGTTACTGCAAAGATGATCAAGAGTGTACATTGGTGTCAGGAAAACAATGATAAGCTGAAATGAACACAATTCATCTATCGGGGTCTATTTTTACAAACTTCCTGTAGATCCCTACCCAGTTTATTGCCAAATTGCTTTGTGAGATGTCAGGGTACTCACTTCTGTCTGCACCCTAGTGAGGCAGCCAAACTTCTGACTACCTTGCAAATGGGCCATGCTCAGCTTCCAGCTACTGTACCACAGAGCCAACAGTCTGACTGAACTGAAAGCCCCAGCTCAAGGAAAATTCATATCCTAACTGTAACCCATAATTCATAGAATCAATAAGGTTGGAAAAGACTTCGAAGATCATCAAGTCCAACCTGCCACCCAAGACCTCATGACTACTAAACCATGGCTCCAAGTGCCACGTCCAATCCTCTCTTAAACACCTCCAGGGACAGTGGCTCCACCATCTCCCTGGGCAGCACATTCCAATGGCCAATTACTCTTTCTGGGAAGAACTCTCTCCTCACCTCAAGCCTAAACTTCCCCTGGCACAGTTTGAGACTGTGTCCTCTTGTTCAGAAAAGTAAGAGGCTCCAACTCCACTGTAACAGGGAATAAAACTATTTTTGAGGGGGTCTAAGAGCTTAGACTCCTAGATTTGGGGTTTATTTCCTATTCTTTTTTTTTCAACATTATACAAAGAAATACTTTGATGTTCTGTGTCCTTTTTTTCCCTGTAGTAATGTAGTAGAGTAACTGAGGAGAGAGCAACTGGGAAGAATGAAGACACTAGACAAGTACTTCACTCAGATTGATCAGTCACAACAGAGATGGTCTCTCACTCCACATTTTACACAATAGCTTAGAAGAGGCTTGCCTAGTGAAGGCAGATAAAGCTGTCATTGCCCATCCCTGCAACGTACAATTACTTTGATTCATGCAATCTGCCTCTGTGATGAGAGGTCTCATAGTAAAGACATAATAACCACTAAAATAACTATTTAGTTATTATGGCTAGATGAGTCTAAGTTCATTTTAATCAAAAGCTTCACTATCAGCTGGTTTGATATCTGTTGGCAAAAATACTCTTCCTGGCAACAGACCAATGGTTTCACAAAGGAGACTTGTTTCAGGCCCAACATCAATTAAAGGCAAGTATTCTTTGTGGGCATTATGTCACTGCAGAGAGAGTGGAGAATGGTGTAATTCAGTAGCAGGGATGAGAGATTCCTGCATGTAAGAGAATGTTCAGGCAAGAATTCGCTTGGGATGAGTATGGGCTGAGCCTCCAGAAGTTTGCAGCTGCAGCTTATCATGTTGGGGGTTGTGAGCAGCTCTTGAGTCCTGATAACTAGTGGTAACTAGATTACTAAGGTGACTAGTGGGCTGCAGACTTTTTTGGCATCCAGGAAAGCAATTATTCTGGAGCAGAGTCCCAGAATATATATTTTGAAAGCATTAATCTTGGACAACAACAGTTATAGTATCATGGACATAAAACTGGTAAATACAGGATATAGAAAATAACCTGGACCTTGGAAGATCTTTGTTGTCAGCCCAATGCTCTTTTGTAAGGAGGAGGCCTAAGTATAAGGATTACCAGGGCAGTTGAGTCAAACCAGGTCCACAATGGAGCCTAGAGCTGAACAACTATAATTGCCTGTTCTCTTCCTCTGGGCATGGAGATCCACAACCAAAACAAGCAGGTGACAGCATTTTGGCTTGCCTATCCCACTAAAAAAGCTAAAAAAGGGTTAACAATCTTGATAGGATCAAATAAGCAGCAAAGCTAATGGCAATTGATTTGTCAGAGTGCTTATCCTTATTTTCTTGTTTTCCTTTGTATGTCTTAGCCACTGACTTCTGGTATCATTGGTGCACAGCCCAGATATTCATGCTAGTAGCCTGAGTGCCAAGAAGTTGCATAACTCATAAAGGAACCATAAGGAGTTTTGTGTAATTTATCCTTTTCTTCCACAACGTACAATGCAACTGTCTGTGTAACACTGTGAGTAAACCATCCCAGCTCACCAGCCTTTTCCTCAAGCTTAGGTAGCAGATGTATGTGAGGAAAAGACTATGAAACAAACCAATATAAATGCACTTTTTAAAAAAGACCTTGGTTTGGTTTCATCTCACCTAGATGCAGACACCTAAGCAGAAAGACTTATTAGGGAGTCCTGCCACATTCAGCATCTTTTGTCTTCAATGAAGAATAGAATAGAATAGAATAGAATAGACCAGACCAGGTTGGAAGAGACCTTCAAGATCATTGCATCCAACCCATCATCCAACACCATCTAATCAACTAAACCATGGCACCAAGCACTCCATACAGTCTCTTCCTAAACACCTCCAATGATGGTGACTCCGTCACCTCCCTGGGCAGCCCATTCTAATGGGCAACCACTCTCTCTATGAAGAATTTCTTCCTAACATCTATTCTAAACCTCCCCTGCTGCAGCTTGAAACTGTGTCCTCTTGTTCTGGTGCTGCTTGCCTGGGAGAAGAGACCAGAAGACATCTGAAGACATATTTTGATCTCTGCTGCAGTGATTGAAGTGATTGTGCATGACATCTTGGTATCTGACTTAGAAACCTCAACTCTTATCTAAAAGTGAGTGGGAACTGATAATCTAGTATTTTTGCATTATTCCTGTTCTCTAGCATGTTATCCCTATTTGTCTCCCTGTGAATCTTCAAGTTCTTCTTCTTAACTTTTTTCTATCTCCCATTTTCTCTGCATACAGTATTGGTGCCCTTTGATTTTGTCTTTCTTCCTCAGTGTTTTAGCTCCTCGTACCTCTGATCATGCATAGTGTGTTAAAGTGTGCAAAAAATCAGCAGTCAATTTTCCCCAAACTGGTCCTGAAGAAACAAGAAAATGTTCTGGAACATGGCTACTAAGATCAGATTTGGTTAAGATTGCCAACTGCCAAGAAGAAATGTTGGAAATGCCTACTAAAGAAATTATTAACCATTTTGCTTTTGAAGTGCCACTTTTGTTGAAGAATGGAAGAAAAGGAAAAGAAGAAAGAAAAGAGTTGTTGAAGCCAAAGAATATTTTCCTCTGAAAAAGAGAGATTTCAATTATTAATTACACGAGAGCCAAAGAACAAAAGTAACCAAACCAAAATCTCAAGACCTTTAAGTTCACGTTAAACAGAATGCAGTGACAATAAAAATGAGTAGCTTATTGGGCTTTTAGATTTTGGGTTTATGTTTTTGAAAGTTTATCACAATGAGCCATGAGCAATTTTTTCAATCTATTTTAGTCTACCATGGAAATGAAAAATCTATTATTCACCAAGTCCTTCTCTTTCTCCTTTCCTTTCTATTTCTGAACCATCAGATTTTCTTCTTGTCTGGCTGCCATCGATATGATATTGTCTCTACATTGTTTAGTCCAGCCTCTCACACAATAGCACTCACTAGTCTATAAACACTAACAAATTAATGCTATATTCAGTGGAATTGAAGCAGCCCTGTTGAAAGAGACTGAGGGCTAGCAAAAGAGAAACCATAGAGGAATTTGTACTGTGATACAGCCACGAAGGGAAAGGCAATGTAATGGTGGGCTGTGGTCAGACAGACCTTACATTATGGAACAACAGGGGGGAAAAAGCCCACCACAATAATTTTCCTCAGTACAGCTTGGTTGTGACTGCATCTGAAATATTGCATTCAGTCCAGGGCACCAGATACTGACAAATGAGCATTCAGAAAGAGGTACTGTTGTGCTTGATTTACTGGGGAAAGTTTAAATGAGCTAAATAAGACAGCTGTGCTTCTCTGGGCAGCACAGGACAGAGAGCAGCATAGCTGGGAGCAAAGCACGTGCTGCCATGGGGACCTAGATCTGAAGCCATCTCTAAGGAAGGTCAGAGTGCTAGTCTGCATCTATATCCTACCTTTTCCTTCACCTATTCCCTTAGGAGAAACCCTTCTGAAGCTAAATTTTCTGCTGAACAAGCCACAAAAGCAAATTTCTCCTTATCTGCAGGCAGAACGCTTACCCTCAGTATAACAAAGTTCCAGACCATTTGCCAGAGGTTAGTAATCTCTGTCCAGCTGCACAGGCTGGGCCTTTGGGGAAAATTCAGTCAATTCCTTTGCCTGTCACAGCTGGGAGATGCAAATACCACAAATGGTCTAGGTAAAAAGGCTATTTTATGTCCATTTCCCACTTTCACATAAGAATTTGGCATAATACAATCAGAGAATGCCCTATAACAAACAAGATTAACAAAAGAATTTAATCAGCTGTGCAAGACCCAGCCAAAATGTCCAAATCGTGCAAATATGTCCTGTGGGAAGCCTTGAAATACCAAGACTTTAAGCAAACATCCCATGACAGCATGGGATATCTTTGGATCAGGTTATGTGCAACATTTGCTTTTCATGATGCTTAGAGAACATCTGCACTACTCCTGCTCAAGCTATACATTGTACCTCTGCAAGCAACCTGTCCCCAAAATACCTATTGTGCTTTACCAGGAAAACAGCAGCAAGCTACTACCCTAAACCCAGGGAGTTTCTCTGCTGGCATCTGTGACACATCTTAAGAGCAGCAACATTTTTTTTGCAGATGGTTGCAAGGAGCTGGGTATTGAGAGTAGCTATAGGAACTGAAATTTCCAAGTTGATTATATGATACAGAAAGAGCATGTCTTTTAAGAGTGTCATGGAGGTACCCACAAAACAGACAGCAACAGCTACCCAAGATGCAGATTTATTGTAACCAAAATTGCCTGGCACGCCTTCCTACAACTAAATTACAAGTTCAGATGACATTTAGGAATGTGCTCCTATAGAACCACTTAACTCATAAAGGTGAAATCTCCCACTCAAAGATACTCAAAATATAGATGCACCAAAGCAGAGGGGAGGACTCACAGAATCAGAACATTAGAGCTTGGAAGGGACCGCCAAAGACGGAGTCCAACCCCTCTGCCAAAGCAGGATCACCTATGGTAGTCAACTCACTCAGTCCAGGAAAGTATCCTTTGATGACATCCCATTCTAACTGGAGCAGCTCCTACTGCAAGGCCACTTATTTGAGGGGAAGCAACTCAAAAAAGTCTCTGTAGTGATGCTCCATTTATACCCTAAACTGAGGGTGCACTGTTGTCAGTTCCAATTAGCTGGAGGCCAAGCCCACACAGCCATGCCAAAGCAAGGTAAAAGTCTGGGTCCAGAGGGGCCAGCTAATATCTGGGAAGAAACAGGAAAATTCAAAGTCTAATGTATACATCCTAAAGTTATTTGAAGATAAGAATTAGTTGTGCAATAAGTAGAACTTGCTAACTGGCTCAGCTATCATTTAGGAACCTACAGTGAAATGTCTAATTTATTATACAAATTAGACCAAGGCAGAATAAAGCATTCTGTTTAATCATAAAGATTTGTGGGGGTAGAAGACTTGTATTTTTGAGCAAGACTGAATATTCTGTAAAGTCAGCTCTCACTTAAATGAAAGTATTAAAATAGAGTGAAGAAAGTGAGAGAGGTCACGCTGTTTCATCAGGATTACTTTCAAGTACTCACTAACTCATTGGGATTTTCATGAGAAAAATTGATCAAGTTTCTCTTGTAGCTAACTCAGCTGCTATATGGTACAAGAAGTGGTTAGTTAAATGACTTACATAAACCAAGAAAGGTCAGGATTTCATAGTAGTAGTAGTATCACAGTAGTATCAGTCAGGGTTGGAAGGTACCACAAGGATCATCTAGTTCCAACCCCCCTGCCACGGGCAGGGACACCTCACACTACATAAGGGTGGCCAGAGGCTCATCCAGCCTGGTCTTAAACACCTCCAGGGACAGGGCCTCAACCACCTCCCTGGACAACCCATTCCAGGGCTTCACCACTCTCACGGGGAAGAACTTCCTCCTCACGTCCAGCCTGAATCTCCCCACCTCCAGCTTCATTCCATTCCCCCTAGTTTCATGGCAAAATTTCTGTCTGGGGGATAAGCATCTTTCCTTTTGCTCTGCTTCCAGAATGTATTATCTATATACACTCCTAGTGGCACTAGCAGTAAGTTGAAGTGCTTGATTCGCCAATTGGTTCACAAGTGGAGATAATTCTTATCTTCATGGGCAGGAAAAGTGTCTGTTAGGAGGAAAAGCTGCAGTTCCTGTCAAGTATTAATCACAAGATCACAGAATCACAGAATCACCAAGGTTGGAAGAGACCTCAAAGATCATCAAGTCCAACCTGTCACCACAGACCTCATGATTAGACCATGGCACCAAGTGCCACATCCAGTCACCTCTTGAACACCTCCAGGGATGGTGACTCCACCACTTCCCTGGGCAGCACATTCCAATGGCTAACAACTCTCTCAGTGAAGAACTTTCTCCTCACGTCAAGCCTAAACTTCCCCTGGTGCAGCTTGAGACTGTGTCCTCTTGTTCTGCTGCTGGTTGCCTGGAAGAAGAGACCAATCCCCACCTGGCTACAACCTCCCTTCAGGTAGTTGTAGACAGCAATAAGGTCTCCCCTGAGCCTCCTCTTCTCCAGGCTAAACAATCCCAGCTACCTCAGCTTCTCCTCATAGGGCTTGTGCTCAAGGCCTCTCACCAGCCTCGTTGCCTTTCTCTGGTCAGCATGTGCAATGTCATTCCTGTCAAGAAACTTTTTGTGAGGATTATGTTAAAACTGATGCAAAGATAATGTCATTCCTTGAACCTCTCAGGGCATCCTGACCTCCATTGCTTCACTAGAAACAGATGGAACAAGAAAGTTAACAACCAGCTGAGTCTTGCCTACTTGCTATTCCAAGCAAGAAAAAGTAATATAGCAGATGAAAGCGGAAAGAAGAACACTTCTTTGCCACTGGTAAGGTGAAGCTGAGCTTCAGAATTTGTGTTTTACTTTTTTTTTTGGCCAGTGAAGTTTGGGGATGTGAAGTGCTGCACCAGGTGTGGCTACGCTGCTTTGTCTCTTAAAGGCCAGGTGCAATCTCTATGAAGTTAGAATAGAATGGAATAGAATAGACCAGACCAGACCAGACCAGGTTGGAAGAGACCTTCAGGATCATTGCATCCAACCAATCATCCAACACCATGTAATCAACTAAACCATGCAACCAAGCACCCCATCAAGTCTCCTCCTAAACACCTCCAATGATGGTGACTCCACCACCTCCCTGGGCAGCACATTCCAATGGACAATCACTCTCTCTGTGAAGAATTTCTTCCTAACATCCAGCCTGAACCTCCCCTGGCACAGCTTGACGCTGTGTCCTCTTGTTCTGGTGCTGGTTGCCTGGGAGAAGAGACCAGCCCCTGTCTGGCTACAACCTCCCTTCAGGTAGTTGTGGAGAGCAATAAGGTCTCCTCTGAGCCTCCTCTTCTCCAGGCTAATCAAGCCCAGCTCCTTCAGCCTCTCTTCCTAGGGCTTGTGTTCCAAACCCCTCCCCAACTTTGTTGCCCTTCTCTGGACATGACTTTCCATTGAATTCACTTGGGATTAGGCTTTAAATGGTGTGGCTTAATGCTATTATTTCAAGATCCAGACTCTCATCCAAAAGTTCCTGAATTTTAGAGGTTCTTCTTTGAAAAGTTCCTTGGGGAAGTGTCATCATTTTTAATCAGTTTTTGAGATTCACAAAGTACACTGTTGTTGATTACATGATTTATACATGCTCTCTATAGACTTAGAGGGGCTTCATGCATTATTTTACAGTGTTTATTGCTTATTATGGAAACTACATGATAATAGTGGTTTCAATTATAAGCCTATTAGGCAGGTAATTGACAACACAAGTATACTATAAAGTTACACTCTGCTGGCTTCAATACAAGTGCTGCTAATCAGTGCATAAATGATTTCCTAATTAACTGCTTCTGTCAGAATCCCAGTTTCACTCAACAAACAAGCTGGCCAAGAGTTCATTCGACTCTTCCCTTTCCTCCTAGCAGTATTATCTCCTGTGATGGGAAACTGTTCATCTCAACAGGAGTCTTGCCCAGACCACAGCAGCAAGTGCATGCTGCTACTATATGGTCAGCGATTACGCCTGTTTCAAGCTCACAGCTGCAGAAGATCACTGAAAACAATGGGGTGACAATGCTTAGAAGTGGATTCTTACCCCTGAGAGAGGCTTGTAAGGAAGCCTGATGACCCTCATCAACTTCTCAGGACACTGGAAAATGATATGCTAGATCAACAAAGTTGGTGAGGGGTTTGGAACATAAGCCCTACGAGGAGAGGCTGAGGGAGCTGGGGTTGCTTAGCCTGGAGAAGAGGAGACTCAGGGGCGACCTTATTACTCTCTACAACTACCTGAAGGGAGGTTGTGGACAGATGGATGTTGGTCTCTTCTCCCAGGCAAGCAGTACCAGAACAAGAGGACACAGTCTCAGGCTGCACCAGGGGAGGTTCAGGCTGGATGTTAGAAAAAAGTTCTATACAGAGAAAGTGATTGCCCATTGGAATGGGCTGCCTGGGGAGGTGGTGGAGTCACCATCACTGGAGGTTTTCAGGAGAAGACTTGATGGGGTGCTTGGTGCCGTGGGTTAGTTGTTTGGGCGGTGTTGGATTGGTTGATGGGTTGGACGCGATGATCTTGAAGGTCTCTTCCAACCTGGTTTATTCTATGTATTCTATGTATTCTATAAATATCTTACAAGTTTTAACTCATCTTCCTATTCATATCCATATTCAGAATAGTCAGTAATACTCTATGAGATTATAGAATCACTAAGGTTGGAAAAGATCTTTAAGATTCCAACCATAACCCAACTACCACAACCACTAAATCATGTCCCGAAGAACCACATCTGTACTCTTCTTGAACACCTCCAGGGATGGTGACTCCACCACCTCCCTGGGCAGCCTGTTCCAATGATTCATCACTCTCTCAGTAAAAAGCTCTTTTCCTGATGTCCAATCTAAACCTCCCCTGGCACAATTTAAACCCATTTCCTCTTTTCCTATCGCTACAACCTCATTTCAGGTAGTCATAGAGAACAGTAAGATCTCTCCTTAGCCTTCTCTTCTCCCAACTAAACCACCTCAGCTCCCTCAGCCTCTCCTTGCATGGCATGCCCTCCAAACCCCTCACCAGCCTTGTTGCTCTTCTCTGGGCATACTCCAGGACCTCAATGTCTTTGCTGTACTGTGGTATCCAGGACTGAACAGAGTATTCAAGCTGTGCCCTCATCACAGCTGTGCACAATCACGTCCCTCCTCCTGCTGGCCACACTATTCTTGATATAGGCCAGGATACTGTTGGCCTTCTCAGCCACCTGAGCACACTGCTGGCTCATGTTCAGCCAGCTGTCCACCAGCAGCCCCAGATCCTTTTCCACTGGGTTGCTTTCCAGCCACTCTTCCCCATGCCTGCAGCACTGGTTGGGGTTGTTGTGTTCGAATGCAGGACCTGGCACTTCACAGAGCGCTCATTCCAATCACAGGCCAGTCCTGCATTGTTATTTTTCATCACTACCTCCCCAGGTCAGGAGTGGGTATCTAGCACACCTGCTGTTTTCCTTGGATGTGGTAGTCATTTCCCAGGCTCCCTTTCTGGAATCAAACCCAGATTCACTTGTCTTGTTAAACTTCATTCTGTTGACCTCAGCCACTAGATTTAACCTGTCTGGATTTCTCTGCAGCACCTTCCTACCCCTGAGCAGATCAACACTCCCACTCAATTTAGTGTTGTTTGTAAACTTGCTGATGGTGCCCTTGATCCCCTCATTCAAGTAACTTATATAGATATTAAACAGAACTGGCTCCAATACTGAGCCCAGGGGAACACCACTTGTGACTGGCTGTCGGCTGAATTTAACTTCTTTGATCACAATACTTTGGGCCTGGCTGTCCAGCCAGTTTTTAACCCATGGGCCATGAATTTCTCCAGGAGAATACTGTGGGAGATGATGTCAAAGGCTTTACTACATCTACAGTTTTTCCCTCATCCACTGGGAGGGTCACCTGGTCATAGGAGATGAGGATGGTCAGTCAGGACCTGCCTTTCATGAACCAGTGCTGGCTGCGCCTAATCAGAAGCAGCAATGATAGAGACAATAAAGAAGACTCTCAACTTTCTTAAATATTCTCAAACCTTTAGACCTTCCTATACAACTACATGACACAGAAGCTGAATATGTGTTTCTCACAGAAATTTTTGCAGGTGTTTTCCATCAGATCTCATCTTAGTTCATCATCTGGCCAGCTCAAGGTGACCTTATGAGCTCTTGTTCAGAGTCAAATTTCTCATCTCCCCTGGTGAGATAACATGGATACCTTCTGCATTCAAATGTCTGAACTGTCTCCTGTGGAGTTGGAAATACTGTCATAGCAGTTCAGAGAATTAGCAAATCATCATTTCTGTCTGTCTGCCACTGATCTTGTTGCTTTCATCATCACATATCACTGCAAATACCTATGTAGCACGTTCTATGCCACTTCACCCCATTCTACTCATTTAGGTGTACCCTCCAGCGTTTCTAAAGAGATGCCTGAGAAGTATCCTCTCACAGTAACAATTTCTTTTTAATCCCTGAATGTAAGCTGATTTATAATTAGCAGCTTGACTCATTCTCTTCAGAGGGGTTCTAGTAAGACAAAGAAATGAAATTTCTTTCATCTTTGCCTTCAAAATGTTGTTTCCAAAGAGCAGCTTAAATGGAGAAGGAAAAGGAAGGAAATACTACTTTGCTATTGCCAGGGTCCAAAGATTACAAGAATTAGTGTTGGACAGCAAGCACAGTAAAGAAAACAAAAGCCTCTATGATCTCATGTGAACAAACTAATGAAAACCAGAAATAGCATCATTGATGGCTAACATCTTTCCTGATGATAGGCAAATGAATTGCACTGCCTTTTTTCCCTATGCCATCCTACCACTCTCTTTGGCCTGGAGACAGGACCTTTTCACCCACTAGCTGCTGCGCTGTGAGGGTCTTCTAAAGGGTAGAAGGAGAGATCTGCATTTAACGTCCAAGACAACAGGTCTAACTCACAGAAGATCTTTCTTATGGGCAGATGTTTTTTCTACATTAGCCATGTTTAAATGTTGTCTGTTTTCCTTATCCAAGGCTTCTAGTTGCAGTCATCATAATTAATAAAGCAAAATAATGTGGCACCACAAAATGCAAGTTTACCTGCAGTCCCAGTTATCCTGCTGATCCTAACTTCTGATCCTGTTCTGGCATTTGATCGACAACCAGAAATAAGCTGAATATTAGACTCTCTACAGTTCACTAGGCTGCCAAGAACCTGCTTTCAGCATTTTAATAAACAAACAAAAAAACCCCAAACCCAAGTAAACAAAATTCCAATTTTAAAGCCTTTCTCAATTTTCAGTCTTTCAGGGGGGGAAAGTCTGTCTGACTGAGAAAGTCCTTGAATGAGGAATTAACTTTCTCAGGTACTTTGAACATTCCTAGGACACTGGAGATCTTACTGCAAGAAATTTTGTTACTTATTATTTGTTCTTACTATTTGCAGGTGATGGAGTGACACCCTATGACTGCTTTCCCCAAACTGTTTAAGCTTACATTTCAAGCTCCAAGCTTCAGGTTTATAATTCAGCTTAATATTTAATTGTTATATGTTGAGATAATGGCTTTTGCCTTTAGTTTACAAGATTAGGTCCCAGCCCATGGCACCCGTGAATGAGGGAAGATGATGCTGAATACTAGACTGATAACTACATCTCTCAATATAAGAAGTTCAGGCAGAAATGCTTAGGAAATTAAACCTGGTCATTTCATGCCATCTACTTAGAATGACAATGTTTCTGTTTATATGAGAACTGAAATTAACATTTCAATTGCTTCTAAATTAGGAAGCACACATACACACACACACACACACACACACACACACACACACACACTCAAAGAAATTAATAAAGCCCAGCAACACAGAGGATCCTGACAATGGGATGCAGAGGGGTTTTGATTATTTCAGCATGTGGGCTAAAGTGTAGCAGATTCAGCAAAGATACAGATTTGCATAATGTAATGAGGCTGGAATCAAAGTATCAGGAAGACAGACCAAGTGCTAATTAACTAGACACTGCAGCAAGAACACCAGGGTGGCAGGAGAATACAATGCAGAAAAACATTCCAGGGACAAATGGATAGTGGTGTTAATTGCATTAGGGGAAAAAAATAAAACCTTAGCTACAATACTCTGGAGCCACTGCTGCAAACTTTAGCAGACCGTCCAGAAAGATCAATACTGGACTGAGGTCACTTGGAGCTACAGGTTCCTGAGAACTGCTGGACAGGCAAAGAATCCGATCACTCCTATGAATGGAGCCAGCCCAAATCAATAGCTTACTACCACAGCACCACGAATCATAGAATCAATAAGGTTGGAAGAGACCTCAAAGATCATCAAGTCCAACCTGTCACCCAAGACCTCATGACTACTAAACAATGGCACCAAGTGTCACGTCCAATCTCCCCTTGAACACCTTCAGGGACAGTGACTCCACCACCTCCCTGGACAGCCCATTCCAATGGCTATCAGCTCACTCTGTGAGGAACTTTCTCCTTACCTTAAGTCTAAAGATGGACAGAAAGAAATAAGCTCTACATGAAATGTAGCAATGTTTGCTGGTTTTAGTTTGTTTTTAATCTGTGTATTCAAGGTACAAAAAATACAGGACTCCATGCCCTCTTTCTTTGGTGTTCTGGAAGCATGCCACTGCTGGAAAGGAAGAGTTTGGGCCTCTTCCCTTTGAGGACTGGGAATCGAGACCAGGATTATTGTCTCTTGTGTACAACATCATTTGTCACACAGAAAGTCTTAAGAGTTTTATGCTTCTTTTTTTTTTTTTTTTTCCTGCCTCCAAGATTCTATAACCAGAACTAAACTGATAAAAAAGCTTTTATTTATAATAAAAAATATCGTTAATATTTAACAGGTGGAATAACTACTTTTGGATCTACATGTGCCTATTTCACACAAAACCTGTAATCCCCCATCAATAATTTAGACAATGAGATTCTTTAGACATCTCCAGAAATTACATCAAGATGGCCTTTTTTTTATAAGGACTGAGTAGTTAATTGTGGGTGTGTGGATAGATGTACAAGGAGAGAGTAAATTCTGGAGGACCACTGTGTGCCCCATGTACCATGCTCATGGAATGGAAAGGGAGTAGAAGAACTTTCCAAGTCTGAGGCCAGCTGCAGGAGTTTCTCTTGAACTCAAGCAGCAGTAGTTTATGCTTTTAACTCTGACACACTCCTCTACATCCTGCCAGCTAAAGCTATCAGTAGTGGAGACTTCTTTTCTCAAGAGGCTATCTAGTTGTTCTTTCAATGGCCAGTTCAGAGGGGGCAGACTCACTCAGAAGTACCAAGCTTATACCATTTTCTGGGAAGACCTCCAGGAAAACTTTAAGACACATACTTTTTTGCTTTCATTAGATAAGTGGTTCTTCAAAGAGTGTATTAGGTGAGCAGACTTCTGAATTGTGCTTAGCAGCTAGAAATATGATGAGTTTGTAGATGTGTTAGACTGTTGTTCCAGCCACTGACACCTGACTGCACAACTCAAGCAGTGAAAAAAGGTTATTTGCAAATGAAATTCTGAAACGGGAAAATCATCGGTAATAGATGTGTTGAAAACATTTTGCCCATCTTATTGGATAAAAGGGATAAATTAATCCTAAATAATTTATTCAGTAGGTCATATTAGTCAATCAGCCTATCCAGAATCTTTTGCTAGCTTTTGTGAATGGCCACACTCCACATGCCAAACTCCATGTGAGGATATAGCCCTCTGTATTTTCCTGTGGAATCCTTCGCTCTGTTGTGACTGGCACTTGGAGTTTACACATCCTCTGAAGATCATATAGAGGATAATTAGAACAGGTGTTTCTCAGTCAGAGAAGAGACTAAATTTATCCCAGTCTGAAAGTTTCAACTAGATGGGGGGGGGGAGGAAAGGAGTATTTTGTTTGATTATTAAGCAACCTCCAAAACTGAACAGTGAAAACATCCAGATGCTTATGTTTCAGAAGTTTCTGAGATGTAAAACCTCACACAGCCTTTTCAGTCCATTAGCTGTGGACTGGTGAGGTAGCTAGAATCATGGGAAACAGAAAAAGAACTACATGAAACTAATTACTTCCTTCTGGAATAAGGTTTGTTAGAGACCCAGGTTCACCTATGGGCAGACAAATAGGGACACTGAAATGAAAAAAACAACACAGAAGAATATTGTGTTGAATGGCAAAAGAAGGATAAGGGGATGTCTTATTCTCTCCAATTCTTTCCTTTCAAGCTCAGTACCATTAATTTATTTATATACATTGAGCTATCCCACTAGAATTAAAGATGCTTACTTTATACAGTGGGACTGACCACATCCCCAGTCGCTGTCCTCAGGACAATATGGAAGGTCAGAGCTTCCTGTACAGCTGTATTTGCATTAGATATGGGTGATAGGTTGAATCTGGTGCTTATTCTTACAGTCAGGAGATATACATCCTTCCCTGTTCCCATTCCTATGGGAACACCTGCCACATTCCAGGTACATCTTTTTCAGGGGTGAAAGAAAGTGCGTAGGGAGTTTCTACTCATAAACAGTATCCACCTCCTTTGAGATGGGTACTCCTAGTTAGCTGGAATGAACTGTGTTCCCAAACTATAGCATCAGGCATGAGGGAAGAATAAACATCATCTGGGTACATGGATGAATGCTTGTAATGCCCTTAAATCATTTTGAAAGTTTCCTTTGGGTTTGGCTTTCTATTTCAACTTATATCATGCCTTTCACTAGCTGGTAGGTATTCTTCAGGTAATAAAGTACTGCCCACAGCCATATATTATCAGTGGTACTTGTCATATATACTTGAATTCATCCTTGCAAATCTTGGGCCTAATGCAATACTCAATCATGCAGGCAGTGCATGCATAAAATAGGAAACAGCATGGGGGTGCCTCCTTAGGAATAATCTTGGCATATCAGGGTATAGTTATTAACTCCATTTGTAAAGGAATATGTCATGGTCACAGCCACACTGCAGGGTTTGCAGCACTGATCTCCCAAGGAAACTCAGCCTATAATTGATTTTAACCATCAGATGCCCCAAAATAAAAAGAATCCAACCCAAGTATATATTTGGATTTGATTCCCCAACTATTAATTTTTTAATGTTATGCCTTGAGAGGAAAAAGAACATGAAAAAATGGCAGCCAAATGACAACCTAAATCACCTCCAGAAAAACAGGGGTTTGTCCTCTGTTTTGTGGGGGTGCATCTTTAAACCATTTCTTACCCCTCCTTCGAATGATGCTCCTGGCAACTTTCAAATGCATTTGTTTGAGAAGATCTGATTACAATGCTTTGTTGTTTGGTGTTGTTGCTGTTGTTACTGGGGTTTTCCTGTTGCTTTATTGGAAAGATTTCCCTTATTATCACTCAGTGTCACCAATTCAAACAGACTAAAACTGCAATTTAAAAAGAACTATTTTCTGGAAAATAACAACTAAAAGTTTTTGCCTCAATGCAAAATATTCTCCCTCAGTCAAGGCAGTTACACGGTGTAAGCTAGTATGATCCCATATCTGTACAGAATGTGTCAGCAACCTTCCTCTCCCACTCTCCAAGCAAAGTCTGCATTCACATGGAAACAAATTGTTAGATTATACAGTATATTAGATTAAAACCCTAAAAAAAAAGTACAAATCTCAGCAGGGAGCTAGCCTTTTCCACTGGGCTTTTGCTCCCAGGCTTTTCTTACCCAGCAAGCAACTCAAACAAAATGTCAGTACATTTGGTAATTTGAGCTGCAGCTGACAGGAGAATTCTGGTTCGTTGGATTGTGGTGGGGTTTAAAAATACTTTCTGCATTATGATTCACTTAAATAATAATAATAATAAAAAAAGGTAAAAAAATAAAAATGGCCAAGTGCTGTCAGCCCATTTTTTTTTAATATGATAAGAATAATTATGTTCCAGGTCCATTAAACTTGTGACGCATACTCAATAAATGCTTCGGGGAATAAGATGCAATATCGTGATGGCAAAAGCCGTATCTGCTGAAGGGAAGAGTGCCACTGAAGTAAAGGGAAACACTGCAAAGAAATGGAATTTTTATGAGGTAAGGTATGGCAGGTAAGCATGATGAAATGCTAATTTATATCCTTCATAGTGCAGTCTTTACTGTTACAGCAGGAACTAATCTTCTGTCAGTGAAGAAGAGTAAATGTTGGAGACAGACAGGACTAAGTACAGCATGAGTGATGAACATACCTCTCTTGGAAGAGGTCTGATCAGCCCACTAGCTCTGCATCGGGGAATTCTTAGATCCTCTCTCCCAAAGGACTTATCCTGACATAGTGCTATACTTTCCACAGAGATTAAATTTCTTCCTAGTTCTCCACAAGATCACAGAATCACCAAGGTTGGAAGAGACCTCCAAGATCAGCAAGTCCAACCTGTCACCACAGACCTCATGACTAAACCATGGCACCAAGTGCCACATCCAACCACCTCTTGAACACCTCCAGAGATGGTGACTCCACTCAATCCCACAGTAAAAGAGAAAAAGTGAGAAAAGAAAGCAGCAGATTTCTATTTTGGAGCTGTTGGCAAATGGACACAATAAGCTTTGAGAACTGCCAGGGCAATATGAGGGAGGCCCAGCAAGATGGAAAGGGCAGGGGCAGGTTCCCTGCAAGGTGACCAGGACTACAGAGTTTCTTCCTCCAGCTCTCTTCATTAGTATTGTGGTTGCTCTCAGCCTACTGGAGCTGGGTGATGATCTCATCTTTAATTTTTAAGCAGATGGTCTATTCACTAACCCTCTTGTAATTTTGTGTTGAGAACCAGCCCATACACTTTGTGTACTTTCACACCCAGACATTCAGATTGGGTAAAGCTAAACCATCTCGTACCAGTGCTTTCTAAATGAAGCATTCAGGCTCTTTCAAAATGGCACATTTAATTTCAGGAAATGTCTCTTTTGGGAAAGGAGACTTTTTCTTATAGTGGTACTTTTTTAGTCTGGCAATGAACCAACCAACTCCCCTCATTACTCAGCTGACTCCAGCATTTTGCAAGCACACTGGAATCATACGGAATAGGAACTAGCATGTATTCTTCCTAC
Source organism: Dryobates pubescens (assembly GCF_014839835.1). Lineage (NCBI taxonomy): Eukaryota > Metazoa > Chordata > Aves > Piciformes > Picidae > Dryobates > Dryobates pubescens. The sequence goes on from NC_071619.1 coordinate 9,329,753, forward strand.
CCACACAGATATGGTTTCTGGGTATTTTCAATCTTTTTGATTGTTTCTTTGGTCTAATGAGAACTTGTCCACTTTTGCAGCCTTCATGCTTAAGCAAAGTGAAAGGGCAGCTGCTTCTAATGTGTGGTTAACAAGAGGAAAGCGACAGGAGCTTGGCTGCATTGTGGAACAACAGGATTCTGTCTTTCCTCACTTCCTTCCTTTTATTAAATCTATTGGCAACTTACAATCCATGAGGTACAAAACTTGAGCAGTTTGGAACAAGATAAGAATGACAAGATTAAAAATAGAGCCTTAAATGCTGTTCAGTAGTTTGGGAGCATGCTTCATTATAACCTGCAGAGGAATTCAAATAGAAAAGCACAGCTGCTTTGGATTCCTGTCCAGAGAAACCACACAAGCACAGCTTGCATGAAAATAAATGCTTTGCATATTAAGGAAATGGCCTTTTATTTGCCATAGAAAAATTCTAATCTTCTTCTTTCTTTTTTAAAATCATCCATTATAAAGCCTCAGAGTTGTTCATTCACATTCTTGTTGGAAGAATTTTCATGCTTTTGAATGAGTGTAATTACTAACCAGGACACAGATATGAGAACATCAGCCACACTGGTTACTGATTCTGGTCATCTACTGACTAATCCCAGAGGGTTAACAACAAATCAGTTTCTCCTTCCTTGAGCCCAGGGCAACCTCTGAGTCCTCCTTTGCCAAATACTATAATGTTATAGAATGCTATTATAACTATATGCTATTATTATTTAGCCTGGAGAGGAGGAGGCTCAGGGGAGCTGTCTACAACTACCTGAAGGGAGGTTGCAGCCAGGTGGGGGTTGGTCTCTTCTTTCAAGCAAACACCAACAGAACAAGAGGACACAGTCTCAAGCTGCACCAAGGGAGGTTTAGGCTGCATGTTAGGAAGCAGTTCTTCACAGAAAGAGTGATTGCCCATTGGAATGTGCTGCCCAGGGAGGTGGTGGAGTCACCATCACTGGAGGTGTTTAGGAAGCCACTTGATGGGGCACTTGGTGCCATGGTTTAGTTGATCAGTGTTGGATGATAGGTTGGACTCGATATTCACAAAGGTCTCTTCCAACCTGGTTAATTCTATTCTATTCTAAAACAAAACAAACCAATAAATAAATAAATAAATAAGGAAATACCTCTGCCAGTACTGTGCATCAGAGATCTCAAAGTCATGACCAATGCTTTCAGCCTGCAGGCTAAAGAAATTTGTTAGCAGCAAATACTCAGATGCTGATGCAAAATGCAGTATTTTCTACGTTAAACACGCAAGTTAAAACCTACAATGTCCACTCTTCATCTGTCTAAGCAATGAATTTCTTCCAGACTCTCACTCTGGAGCTTGTTTTCATCATGCCAACGTGAGCATGTCACATGAGTCTGGTCAGGAAAAAGCTGCTTCTTTTCCTAAGTTGTTGTGAGAGCATAGTCCCTCCCGTGTTCTTGTCAGAGATATGTCAGGCCAGCCAATGTAGAAAAGTAAGATTGAGTAAGTGTTCTGTCATGAGCAGGTGCACAGTCCTATATTACCTATGAAAGTGTGTAAGAGGTGTCAACAATGTGTTAGAGAATATACAGATGACCTCAAGTGGATCCTAGACTGAGGAAAGAGAAATCATCAACATGAGCAACATAGTGCACCCTACTGTGGTTCCTGGATGCTGATGAGTCTCCAGAATATCCCACCAGAATCAATGCCAGAATGAAGTCACTGACTTTAGCACCCTGAGGAGCAGGAGAAGGGGAAGCATGCCAACAGGAAGGTGGTAAGAATTGGGAAGTGTCTTGATGACAATTCTATTTATATGATTATTCTTTCTTTTTTTTAATGATGTAATTAGATATGGACTATTAATGCTGACTGTTACAGTTCTGTTATAATAACAATAAACTCTTAGTTTGATATGTATTTAAGGTGTGCTTTCTCTTCGCCCAGAAAACAAGATTTTTGAATATAATCCTTCTCATAATGTGGAGCCTTTGTACTTTGAAATCCTCTCTGGAAATAGAAGTTCTCAAAATTCCCAGGCATGGATGTTCTCATGATATTTTCAGTCAGAGTACAGAGCAACATCTAAAAATCCCTTGAAAAATTCTGTTCCCATAGTAACAATTAATCTAAGTCTTCCTCTCCCAATTTCACTATCTACTATATCACACTAAAAATTTATTGGATGTGTACCAAGAATATATAGTAACTGAAATCTATCATGCTTACCAGTACAGGTTGTATTTTATGGGGGTGGTATAAAATACAACATTCTGGAAGTGAAACGTGATGGTTAATAAGATACTGTTCGATATTCCCAGTTTCAGTAAAAAAATGAATATTGGGCAAAAATATGGTGATTCCTCAGCAATTCAGATCTTTACATCACAATGACCCCATTATTGACATGCTTCGTTCTAGAGCAAGCACAAGGTTTGATGTAAGAATTATCAGGTGATGTTCTGGAACGAGTCCAGAGAAGGGCAACGAAGTTCGTGAGGGGTTTGGAACACAAGCCCTATGAGGAGAGGCTGAGGGAGCTGGGGTTGCTTAGCCTGGAGAGGAGGAGGCTCAGGGGAGACCTTATTACTCTCTACAACTACCTGAAGGGAGGTTGTAGACAGGTGGATGTTGGTTTCTTCTCCCAGGCAGCCAGTACCAGAGCAAGAGGACACAGTCTCAGGCTGCACCAGGGGAGGTTTAGGCTGGATGCTAGGAAGAAGTTCTATACAGAAAGAGTGATTGCCCATTGGAATGGGCTGCCCGAGGAGGTGGTGGAGTCACCATCATTGGAGGTGTTCAGGAGGAGACTTGATGGGGTGCTTGGTGCCATGGTTTAGTTGTTTAGGTGGGTTGGATTGGTTGATGGGTTGGACGTGATGATCTTGAAGGTCTCTTCCAACCTGGTCTATTCTATTCTGTTCTGTTCTATTCTTTGGGTTGTATGATTTAGAAGATCAGCGAGAACAGACTTAAAGTCTGTGCTTCTGCAGATCACATACCAAACTAGCAACATTTACAGAGCATGATCTCTTGTGTTTTGATGCAAGAAAATCACTTGAAACTTGAGAAACATTTGGCAGGGTAAAAAAAAAAAAGAATGGATAGTATAACACCAATGCAATCAAACTCTAACAAATATGGAAGCCAGTAGTGACAAATTCTGCCTCCGTGACATTGTACCCCAGAGGACTTTAGTTGCTCCTTGCTACAAATGCCACATTCCTAAGCACAAACTTTAGCCTCCCTATTTCAGTTTCCTCTCAGCCAGAGAGTCAAATGCCACAATCGCAGAGTGGAAGGAGTTAGTTCTACATACTGCTAAGTTTTAATTTCACTGCAAAGAAAAGGAAAACAATGGCATCACATGGACACAGAGTACTAAATGTGTTCCTCAAATTTTGGAATCCGGATGTATGCTGCATTACTTTATGTAGATGAAAGCATCAAAATGAGCAAGGTGCCTTTGTGGACTGTGAGATATGACACAAGCTCTCTTCATAGAGAGACCTGCACCCTTTTCCTCCTCCTTAGGAAAGAGCTGTTGAAAACTTTTAGAAGTGTAGACTGAAGCAAAATTGAACTCTCCACACTTAATATTTCCAGGGCTGCTCTATGCTCTGATCAGTGACTTGTAGCCACTGGATGACATCCCCTGCTCCACTCTCACTGGCTCTTAAGCTAATGCTGTTGGACATGACAAACCCTCCAGCTGAATAACTACTTCTGATATCTCCATTTTGGTGATGATGTAGTCAAAAGGACAGAGTAGAGAACAAGTCAGGTACTTGAAGAACACTTCATCTTGAGAAGCCAGAAAGGACAACTCCTTTCTTTCAGAAATTCATGTCATGTCTCCTCCTTTGTCAGAAGCAGAGAGTTACAAAGAGTAGCAGGAGAAAGAAGTTAGACAGCACTTTGAATCTAAACTTGATTGGTCTCTAGACATAAATTAAGTTGTAAACTCACCCAGCCAAAGAAATTAATTGAGGGAAATGTTGGCATTTCCAGACTGGAAAGGAAAACTGACATCCCATTGCATGTGTGTCGTGTTTCAGCTAAGTAGCTCACTGTTAATAGTCACAGCTGTGAAGTACACATCCAGCTTGCCAGTAGCAAATGACAAATGTGCTTGCTTCACACTGGGATGTCATTTCAGTTGGGCTTTGCATTCCAAATTTCAAATACTACTTCATTCCTCACTGAATCCCAGAGCCACCAGAAATCTGTACCTTTACAGTTGCCTCTGTGAAACCTAAGCAGTGTTAGAATGAAAAGCAAGCCCTTAAGCACTGCATACCAGTGGCCTGCTAATGGTTCCCTGAGCATTTTCAGAAACCAGCACTTGCCTCAGAGACAAATCATTTATCATCTGCATGGACAGTGATCATCTTGCAGGAAGGAAGAAGTCTTCAGAAATTACCCTTACCTTGGTCAGAGTTACAGACTCAAAAATTCAGTTTGCTTTAAAGTACCATTGGAGAAATGGGTAAATCACCTACATATCTTGATTGGTTGCATTTTATCCACCTAAACCTTTGATTTTCAGGCTGAGAAATTATTCTCATACAAATCTCAGGAGTTTTTATGTGCTGAAGTATTCTGTTCTGGAGGACACTAACACAATCAACTAGCAAAACTCAAAAAAACCCACCAAAACCCAGAGGTCTCCAAACAGGGAGAAAGACAAGAAGAGAGACACAAGACACCTTGAAGAAAACTGATTATTAATAACTTCAAAATAGAGGAAATGAGGTTATATTTAAAAGGTCCATGAACACAAACTATAGTTCAGAGGAAGATGAAGTCCTAAAATAATTTATGATATCTAACTACCTTACAAGATCTCTGAGTAACATGCATCTCTTCATCACTCTAATGAGAGTGGTACTGATCCCTCAAAAAGGTGCATCTCTAGCAGTAAGGCACAAAGGAACTCAACTGATGTATCCGGGCTGAACCTGCTCCAAGGGAGGTTTAGTTTTGGGGTCTCCTCTGTGCATGGTACTCTTTCTAAACTGTCTTTAAATGACAAGGTTAACTCAGACAATCAAAACTTCTGACCATTCTCCCAGATTAACTTTTGCCATTTCCTAATGTGTTCCAAACAATCACACTTCAGAAACAGGAACGAGCACGCTCAGTATTTTCTGTACTTTGCTCAAGGCAGTGAAATAGATCATTATAGTAGGAGGGTTCTCTGAAGACCTCATGGACATTTAAAATGGCACATGATGTGCAAATGCTAGAGCTAACCCATGTCAATCAACTACCTAACATTGCTCAGAGATACAGACTTCACCCCTCAGTAGTACAGGGGCACCTGCATGAAGCTGTCTCTGAAATACTCTATTCTGTTTCTGCAAAAGACTAATTAGCCCCATTTTCCTAACCTGACTGTATGATCTCCTGTGCCACTTGTTACCCCTAGATCATCTCTTATTGCCTGGAGCATATGTGGCCTAATTTAGGCAGGATAATGTTATCTCAAAGGAGAAAGGGATAATGTAAAGCCTTTTTAATGTCTCTTCATTTCCGTGTACCTTGTGTCCTAATAACTGTAACAGAAATCCAGCTGGGGGAGATGTGAAAAAGAAATAGAGTGATTCAAACAGGAAAGGATGCACTTTTTATGAGTAATTTGGATTATATAAGTTAACATTACTCTAAGCCTTTAAGAGAAAGATTTGTGAAATGTATGTGGAAACTGAAAAGATCTCCAGGAGACTGGAAGAGGAGAGGATTCATTCTTTGGGATTTCATTGCAGGAACATAACGAAAAACCTGAGAACAGTTCAAGAGCAGCGAGTCTAGCAGCAGACCCATAACTTCTTACTACTAAGCCATAAGCTGGCCATGGAGCATCTTCATTTACTGGAGAATTTTTCCAAAGAAGGAGTTACTATGACTTGATTTGGGGCAGCAAGACTGAGCAGTGCAACAGACATTTATTGTTGAGTAAGGCTGACAGTGCAGTCTTGTCTCAGCTCAAATGCAACCTTGAAGGGATATTTAAGAATACTGTGGCATTTTAAAATGTACTGTATCTACCCAGTAAAATGTGTGGAAAAAACCCAGAATTGTTAATTTAAACACTTTTGTATTATTAAAGCCTGTGAACTATCACACCACCCGGCAATACAGACAAAGTCTGAGGGAAGCAATTGATCAAGAGCATTAAAATATGTTGATGCCTGTAGTTACCAATTTATCATATCCACCCCCTTGCTCTTTTCTTCTGTGGTGAAATGAATGATGAACCTATTCCAAACCATCAATTCCTATGAAATGCATACCTCCAAGTAGGAACATGCTAAAGGATTTATAAAGATTACACTGGGCCTGGATCCATTGTCTTTTTTAGACATTGCTTATACAAGAAACATAAAATACTCAGATTGACTGATTTGTATATTCCCAGCATGGATTCAGGAAAGGCAGGTCCTGCCTCACCAACCTGATCTCCTTCTATGATCAAGTGACTGCCTGGTGGATGTGGGGAAGGCTGTGGATGTAGTCTACTTGGACTTCAGCAAGGCCTTTGACACCGTCCCCCATAGCAAACTCCTGGCCAAGCTGGCAGCTCGTGCCTGGGAGAGGAGCACTTTGTGCTGGGTTAGGAATGCCGAGCCCAGAGAGTGGTGGTGAATGGTGCCACATCCAGCTGGCAGCCAGTCACTAGTGGTGTCCCCCAGGGATCAGTGCTGGGCTCCATCCTGTTCAATATCTTTATTGATGATCTGGATGAGGGAATTGGATCCATCATCAGTAAGTTTGCAGATGACACCAAGCTGGGGGCAGGAGATGATCTCTTAGAGGGTAGGAGAGCTCTGCAGAGGGACCTTGACAGGCTGGACAGATGGGCAGAGTCCAAGGACATGAGATTTAACACATCTAAGTGCTGGGTTCTGCACCTTGGCCACAACAACCCCATGCAGTGCTACAGGCTGGAGTCAGATTGGCTGGAGAGCAGTCGGGCAGAAAGGGACCTGGGGGTACTGGTCGATGATAGGCTGAGCATGAGCCAGCAGTGTGTCCAGGTGGCCAAGAAGGCCAATGGCATCCTGGCCTGGATCAGGAACAGTGTGGCCAGCAGGAGCAGGGAGGTCATTCTGCCCCTGTACTCAGCACTGGTTAAGCCACACCTTGAGTCCTGTGTCCAGTTCTGGGCCCCTCAGTTTAGAAAAGATGTTGAGTTGCTGGAACGTGTCCAGAGAAGGGCAACAAAGCTGGGGAAGGGTTTGGAGCACAAGCCCTACGAGGAGAGGCTGAGGGAGCTGGGCTTGCTTAGCCTGGAGAAAAGGAGGCTCAGAGGAGACCTTATTGCTGTCTACAACTACCTGAAGGGAGGTTGTAGCCAGGTGGGGGTTGGTGTCTTCTGCCAGACATCCAGCAGCAGAACAAGAGGACACAGTCTGAAGCTGCACCAGGGGAGGTTTAGGCTGGATGTTAGGAAGAAATTCTTCACAGAAAGAGTGATTACCTATTGGCATGTGGTGCCCAGGGAGCTGGTGGAGTTATCATCACTGGAAGTGTTTAAGAAGAGACTGGATGAGGCACTTGGTGCCATGGTTTAGTTGATTAGAATACATAGAATAAACCAGGTTGGAAGAGACCTTCAAGATCATCGCGTCCAACCCATCAACCAATCCAACACCACCTAAACACTTAACCCATGCCACCAAGCACCCCATCAAGTCTTCTCCTGAAAACCTCCAATGATGGCGACTCCACCACCTCCCCAGGCAGCCCATTCCAATGGGCAATCACTCTTTCTGTATAGAACTTCTACCTAACATCTAGCCTGAACCTCCCCTGGCACAGCCTGAGACTGTGTCCTCTTGTCCTGGTACTGGCTGCCTGGGAGAAGAGACCATCATCTGTCTGTCTACAGCCTGGTGTTGGGTGACAGGTTGGACTTAATGATCTCGATGGTCTTTTCCAACCTGGATAATTCTATTCCATTCAATGTTTGATTTCATTTATCAAGGGGAGAATACCAATTTGCACTTATCAACAGAAAAATCAGGTTAGAGTCAAGCTAATGGGTCAACCATTCTATTTTATTCCTTATTCTCTTTGATTAGTTTTAGGACACAATCCTTTCCTTTTTTCAATGTTATCTGAGCAAGTCACTTACTCTGTGTTTGCACAGGACTTGCACAATCAGTGAAGTTGCAAGTTGGTTAGTTTTATACCCCACTAGAATAAAAGTGACTTTATTCACAGCCCTGGAGAAGTCTGCCTAATATTTCTGCAAGCTGAATTATGGTGGAACTTGAGGATTTTTAGAGGAGATGTGAGGCCTAAAGCTTATGCCACCTCCCAGCTGTGCACACAGCCTGACATACGTAGTCCATGATAGAAAAAGGACTTGTGCATCTACGTTCCATAGTAAGCTTTCAAAGTTTGTGTCATTTTTATTGCTGCCCATTATTTTGACTGATATTTTTTTCCCTTCATTTGGCCTCCAAATCCCTCTATTCTTTAAGGCAGCAATTCTTTCTACCAGCAGCCATGAAATCTTTCCTAATTCTGTCCCTACTCCTCTGAACTGAGCCTGAGACTGTGAGCTCTGGATCAGTTCAGGAATTTCTTGCTAGGGGAAGAATTGAGCATTTACTCATCTCCCTGACTACCAGATATGGGCAGTGTTTCTACAGACATCTTTCAGATGAAAGCCTCGTGCATCTCTTTGGGCTTATTTTCTGATTTGGCTTCCACTCACTGCACAGAACAAGTCAGCAGTCATCTTGCTTAGTCATTTGCAAAACAACGCGCCCAAACTCAAAGATAGGCCTCCATCAGCCTAGTTTCCTGCACCTGTGTTTTCCACTGATTTTAATGACATTTCATAAGAGCCTAGCACTTCTGAATTTCATTCCACTTGCCATGAAGTATCTCCGTGAGAAGTTGTATAATTCTGAGCCTAATTTCAGACTGATTAAAAAGCGCAGTTCTGCTCTTTATGCAGCTTTATTGTCACAATACCTTTCTGAGATGTGTTTTCTTGCTTTTTCATATATAATTAATTATAAGGGAGGCTTGTTATTTGGAGGGTAAGATAATCTAATGCAAAGATGTCACATCTGTTAGATAAGGGGACAGTAAATTCTGAAGCATTCCCTGCAAGTGAGCTGAATGCCAATATTCAGTGACTCTGATGTAATTAAACAGTACGTTGCTCAATCTAGTCAGGAACACAGAAGGAGAAAAACATTGTTTAGGAGAGGCTGGATTGTTTTTACAGAGACTGATTCAAGAGAGCACTTGACTATGAGCTTCAGATTAAGCACACATTTAACTCTTCCTACTACTGCAAAATATGTTGAAGTGAGAGTGTGCATACTTCCCTTGCAGAACGTGTTAACTTTATTCAGACAAGAAACTTGCAGGACCCACATCACTGAGGTTATCCCATAGTCTTTAATGTATCTATATTCACAATCCTTCTGTGACAGAAAAACTTGTGATTATCTTCATTTTTTTAAAAGCTGAACAGGGCACTGAGGAACAAGAGAAAAATCATGATAATGAAATCATTTAGCCTGTTTCTAATAATATGTAGGCACCTAATGTTCTTTGACCAATTAGGAGTACACTGAATTATTTTAGCTTATATGGGCCAAACCCCCTAATCCTGAAGCTTGTTTTGTGATATATTGGATTCCCAGTGGCTCCTACAGTAGAAACATAGAATAATAGAATGGCCTGGGATCTCCAAAAGTGATCTAATATACAGAATACAGAATTAACCAGGTTGGAAAAGACCTTTGAGAATGAGTCCAGCCTACCACCCAACACCATCTAATCAACTAAACCATGGCACCAAGTGCCTCATCCAGTCTCTTTTTTAAACACGTCCAGTGATGGTGACTCCACCACCTCCTGGGCAGCACATTCCAATGGCCAATCACTCTTTCTGTGAAGAAATAGCTTTGGGGAGACAAAAGTGGACCCTTTGTTTAAAAATGCAATATTGCAAATGATGGGGAAAAAAATTCTCTGGAGTTGAAGAAATTTAACAAGATAAAAAGCAAGTACTCAGGTATCAGAGTGAAAATGGGAAGGAAGGAAAAAAAGGCACAGAGGCAAAATGTTGAGTTGATACATATGATATGAAATCATAGTGGATGAATTAGCTCAACTCATCTAAATGAGTTCTCTTAATTAATTCCAATATTCCCCTTGCATAAATCTTGGTAAAATTCCCTCATATGAATCACTCTTCCAAGGTAGTTGAAATCAGTCAGAGTTCCATGGGTAAGATCAGCTTTGGCTGAAAAATTCTTAGGAATTTACTTTATGTCCAGCATCACAACACTGTGCACTTTCCAGTTTTGTTCTTAGTTCCAAGAAACTTGCCAGAGGGCAGGAAAATGTATCTGACTTCCATTAGCCTTTTCAATAGGACTGTCATAAATTTCTTTTCTATCCTCAGGATACATCAACAGGAAGACATACCTCTGTATGCACACAGTAAAACTAATCTATTACACAGAAGAAGGGTAATTTTGTTCCAGTTCATTTGTCTGTGTACATAATTAATTATATTGCAGACCAATGAGTTTGGCATGGAAGAAAAAGAAGAAAAGAGTTGACTAAAAAAAATAATATAACTGTGTTTTAAAAGCAGCTAAAAGTTTTAATTTCCTAATGAGCTCATTTAATCCAGGTAGATGGCTGTGCTCTTTGATAAACCAATTGAAAAATAAATTGCATTTGCAAAAGCCTGCTTGCACAATCACACACAGAAGAAGATTATGTTCCAAGGAAAATATATGAAGCATAATGGAAGAAGAACTATGGTGCTGAGAACACAATGAAGCAAAAAGGTATTGGGAGTAAATACAAAATGCTTTGTGATGAAACACGGAATAGAGAGTCCTGAAAAATGACCAGAGTGATTATCTCCAGGGTTGCTGCTTCTTCCCAAGAAGTTTATTTTAGGGCTAGGAAATATTTGTTTGCAGTTGCTGCCTTCCAGCACTGTTAAGAATTGAGACAGCAGCAAAATAATTAAAACACGTTGCAAGAATTATTTGGCTAAACAGAGAGAGATGCTTCAGGCGCTCCTCCTAGTTATTGTTGTTATTATTATGACATAACTTATAGATCCTGTCAATCTCAGTGCTTTGTTATTATTATGACATAACTTATAGATCCTGTCAATCTAGGTGCTGTGATTATATTAGTTCTGATCAAGAAAAAAACATAGTTGAAATAAAGTATGAAGTGTAAAATGTGGTTTTGTGGGAACATGCTTTTTATTTGCAGAGAAATACCCCATGCCCTATTCAGCTGAAATTTCACTGGGGAAAGGGGTTTGGGGAAGGCTTGGTAATAGAAGAATTTTGCAACAAAGCTTCTTTGAAATGAAAAGTCAAACTGAATTCTGGGCATATATTCTGCAGGCTTATAATGTAACATCAAAGGCTGAAATAGTTTGAGTTTTTCTTTGCTTTTTTTTAGATCTGTCCAAGTATAACATATTTCCTCCCTTTCTCCCCAGGGTTTCCTGTTTTTATTCTTGATCAGAAGAAAAGTAAATGTCACTACCTCAAAACTCTTCATCCTGACATATTTGTAAGAGGGCTGCTCAGTCCTTCCCTTGGAAGATTAGGAAGATTAGAGAGAGGAAGGGTAAGGGTGAGGACAGGTTACAAGTACACACTGTGCATCAATGGTAGAAACAGGACCAGAATGGAAAAAACATGAACCCAGGTCCAGTGCTGTAATACTGCACTAGAGCTGATGTGAACCAGGAAATAACTTGCTCTCATCAGGGGAGAGTTCAAAGGTTTAGTGTGTGTCATATTTGGGAATAGTGCTATTGTGATCCTTAGTGCTATAGTTCACATCCATCTTTCTGCTGCTCCCTCTCCTGCGCTTCAACAGCAACCTGTTCTGAAAATGGATGCTCTCTTTCAAACCTTCTCTTGGAGCAGTTCTCACACTGAGATCCATCAAATGCTTCCAAGCAAGTCATCTGTATTGAATCCAGACTAATTTTATTTTAAAACATACAAGGACACACTCTTAAACTAAGTGAACGGTGAAAGCACTGCCTTACACTGTGTCAAAACAAACAAAAGCGTCTTTCATGGAAATATATTGATATACACGACAAAGTAAAGCAATACCTATTTTTTAATGTCAACTCAAGTGTCAGCCTTGACTACTTAAAACACCTAAGCACCCATAAAAAAGATTAGGTGTATTCCCAGTTTAAAAGAAACAGGGGGAAAAAAAGGAGAAAGCATAACAAGATTCAGGATTCAACAATACCCTCACTTTATTTACTGCAGTTGTTTAATGGATTTTCACTAAACCTAAAACCCAAACAAAAAAAGCAACAACAAACCCTAAACAAACTATTAGAATAGCTTAAAAAAGCAAATCCGTGTCAGCTAAGTGACAGTCAGTGGGGTGGCACAGAACATCGTTTGAAGTACAGACTTTAAATCGCTTTCTTAACCTATTCAAATTGCTTCCAGTTCTCCTGGACACCTTAGCATTAAGAAACACTGGCATGACTATGCTTCTGGCTGAATCCCTGCCAAACAGGCCATCAGCTTCAGTAAGACAGAATACAACTGGGAATAGATAATGGAGTGATGGGCTCTTTTGCAGGCAGACATGAGCTCTCCCTGTGTGCACTCTGAACCTGGATGCTGAACAGCGACTGTACGCCCAAGCTAATAAGCCTTCCTGAACGGCAGTGTCTTGCTCACCTGTATGCCATTTCCTTAAAGATGTTTTGGACTGCTTTTTCAGGTGTTTAGAATATGAAGAGCCCAGCATCTGTCTGGGGAAAACCCCCACCAAAACTCAAACAGGTAGAGGATCCTAAGAAGCAACCATAACCTCAGTTGTTTGACTAGGAGCCACCGGAGTGGCAAAACAAACCTGTCCTTTGCTGTTCCATGGATCAGTAAATGATCAGATTTTTGCATTCACTCCAGATTTAAACAAAGAGAAAGAATCTCAATGGAAATGAAATTTAGTCAGACTAAAACCTGATTTCAGCAGGGGAAGATAAACAGAGGCAAAGCAACAGTTCTGTTTGGTTAAAGGCTGTAGGGATGCAAAAGAAAATCCATTTGTCCAAAAAGGAAGGTCAAGAACTTGCAAAGAATATTTGCACTTCTCCTTTGTGTGTAGGGTTTGGCATGACTTTGTGTAATTACTACAGCATGTGGAATAAAGAAACTTTCAAAGAACTCTTAGTCTCCCATCTTTCTGATCTGCTTCAAAGCATTAAAGCTGATATTTATTATACAGATACACATTAGCTACATTTCCCAAAGACTAGTGGGCTGGGCAGCAGGGACATTGCTTTCTATTTCTATGCCTAGCTTGGGCAGTAGCAATGGTTTTGTTGTTCAGATTTCCAGTCTTGTTACTGGAACAGGGAGTTCCACATGCAACAACAACTCAGCCATCACACTGTGAATCTCAGGGTCAGGCAGAAGGTCCAGCTTCTCACACATTTCTGGGACCTGTGTAACTGCAAATAGTTTGTTAGTGCTTCATGAGCTAAACAATTTGAAATAAAGGTGACCATACTGATGTCACCTGCTTATGGTGCTGACACTACCTAAACAATTTGAAATAAAGGTGACCATACTGATGTCACCTGCTTATGGTGCTGACACTAAGCCCAGTGTTGTTGGCTGTAATAAATTGAAAAGGTGTGATGGGTGTTTGCTTTCATCTTTTTGCCCTCAGCACCCTTTGTGGAAAAAAAAAAGGGGGGGGGGGGAGTGAGGCTCTTAGCCCAAGAGAGTTTTGAGAGAAATATATATCTTGGGAAGTGCCATGACATGTAAAGATTTAACAGTGACACCAAGGACTGAAATATACTGAATACAAGCATATGCTCTCAACAGGAAGATGAACATATCCATGGCCAGATGAAGCATCCACTGCCATCTGAAATGTAGCATTGTCTCCTTCAAACCATGTATGTGCAGCTTAAGTCAGAGTTGATTACTACCTTCTCTGGCTTAGAGTTAACTTCCCTGAGGTTTCTTGATGCCTGTGACAGCCAGTATGAACTGCCTGCCTGATGCCAAAGGACATGACTCTGTAAAGGGAGCACCATGGCAGAGCGTTGGTGTCACTTTGATTTACCCACAGGAGCTTCCTGCTGCCAACTGGCAGAGGGTGTTGTGCTCCTCTCCTCATTACTGCCCAAGGTCAGGATTTTGTGTGAGGGGGACAGGAACACAGCACAACACATTTGCCAGTTGTGCCTATGTCTGCCAGCTACTGGAATTACCCTGTTGCTAATAGCAAGGGAAGGGTGAAGTCACTGCCTGAGATGGGGAAACTTTACCCTTGCACAGTGACTGGTGATGTATTGTGCCCACATAAGGGAAGAAAAATTCATAGATTGCCTAACTGCTTTCATCCCTTGGGCAGCAACATGTAGACATGGATATCAACAGGAATTACTGTAAGAAGACAAAAACCAGAAGGGAATTTGGGGAAGGCAAAGGCAGTAAGGGGCCATCTCAGTCGATACATAGGTGAAGACAATCTAAACTTGACCTCACACTGTGCATTTGCAGCCCAGAAAGCAAATCATATCCTGGGCTGTGTTGAAAGCAGCATGACCAGTAGGTCAAGAGAAGCAATTCTCATCCTCTGTTGAACTCTTGTAAGATCCCACCTGGAGTACTGTGTTCAACTCTGGGGCCCCCAACCTAAAAAGGATGTGGACCTGCTGCAGCAAGTCCAGAGGGCTGCAAAGATGATCAGAGGGCTGCTCCAGCACCTCTCCTGTGAGGACAGTCTTGAGTTGTAGTTTTCCAGCCAGGAGAAGAGAAGGCTTCAGGGATATTTTATAGTGGCCTTCCAAGTGTCCTGAAGAACTTTTCTGTGACATGGCAATATACAATTAATAGTGGGTTAATAATACAAGTTTCATCAGGGTATTCACAGAGGTAGTTTGATCAGGGAAACAGCACCTACACATTACAGGTGGAGGGTAGTGGGGCCCTTCCTCTCTAGGCTGGCTGCAAGTAGCTCCCTTTTCCCAATTCAAAGAACAGGAACCTTTCAGTTGCTACATGGTCCAATGTGGTGCTCTTTCCTGCCAGAAAATAATACCCTTAACAGCTACCCAAAATCAATGGATTTACTCAGTCACCATAGTTAGAGACACAAATAACTGCTCAATGCCTCAAGGTTTGCATGTTTAACACAAGACAGATAAGTTCTTCACTGTGAGAGTGGTGAAGCCCTGGAATGGGTTGTCCAGGGAGGTGGTTGGGGCCCCATCTCTAGAGGTGTTTAAGACCAGTCTGGATGAGGTTCTGGCGAGCCTGATCTAGGGTGGGGTGTCCCTGCCCTTGGCAGGGGGGTTGAAACTAGATGATCCTTGTGATCCCTCCCAACCCTGACTGATTCTATGATTCTGTGACCCTGTTCTAATTGAGATATCGTGAGGAACCCCTTCTCCTGAAAAGGTACCTCTAACTTATATTTCCAGAGTTGGAAACAGAACAAAACCTTTGACCCAGAAGTTTGGTAGAGGTATGAACTGCTTATTTACCCTTCCTAATCGTGTACTTTCCTAGTCATGCTGCATAAGACTGCTAAAGCAGTCAGTATCTTCCACTCCACAGATGGCTGCATTTCACAGGTGAGTGAAGCAACCTCTGCATGCAATATCTGTACAGAACTTGCTGAACTTCTGTAAGCTTTATTATTAGTGATTGAATCCGTGTCAGAGAAAAAAGGGCACCCAAATGGCACTTAAGATGGAATAAGGAGCCCTTCATAAAGCTATTAAGAAATTAATAATTACAGGAAGACAGATGTAATTACATCCAGAAGATCGATGCAGCTTTTAATGAAGAAGAATTTCAAGACCCTAAATACAAATTGAGATATGAAACTTAGGAGGCTTTCCCACATACCCCTGCCCTGCTGGGTAAATAAGATCAGGGAACAAAGGAATTTTGTTGTGGCAATAAAAGAGTTATTCTGAGACCCTACAGAAAACTTTAAAGAAGTTGGTTTGAGCTGCAAAACAATGTCTTCTTTCATGTATGACTATGCTTGACATTTACAAATGGTCCCAGTAAGAAAACCATTAGTGTAGAATCATAGAACAGAATCACAGAATCAATAAAGTTGGAAAAGACCTCAAAGAGCATCAAGTCCAACCTGTCACCCAACACTTCATAACTAACTAAACCCTGGCTTCAGGTGCCATGTCCAATCTCCTCTTGAACACCTCCAGGGATGGTGACTCCACCACCTCCCTGGGCAGCACATTTCAATGGCCAGCAACTCTTTCTGTGCAGAACTTTGTCCTCACCTCAAGCCTAAACTTCTCCTGGTACACCTTGAGACTGCAGATGGGGCAAATGGTACAAAAAGTTACCTCTTGTTCAAAACAGCTTCTGTTTTCCAGCAGAGATGAAAAATCTCAAAGACTCCTTGAGGCTATAGGAGTTGTGAAAAAACCCTTCCCTCTTACCCTGTAGAAATCTGTATGTAATGGCACGATAAAGAAGGCAAGCCATCATAATCCCTTGTCTGTGGTTGAAGGTAGGAGACAATGAGCAACTTGAATGTTGGGTGTCTGTGTCAGTTTCAGCTTGGTCAGGGAAGAGCGAGGAGAATATCAACCCTTCTTTGTGTTCCTCTACTTGAATCCCCTGGGTTTAACAGAGACCGGCAATACCTGATAGAAAGAGCAATTCCATTGGGCAGGAGTTGTTATTTGCCTCTTTGTCTGCTGTGTATACAACTATAGAAATGGGAATGATAGCAGGTAACTGCTGTATATAGTGAGGAATTGTATGGCAACAGAAGTATAGAGGAAACCAAATGGAAGTAGAAAGCCTGTGCCTCATTTAAAATAAATATGAAAGCCAGCCCCTCCACTTAGGTCCAGCAATCAAGCAGATGACCTTCACACGGGTAAATATATGTTACAGTGTTATCAAAGTACTGAAGAAGAAAGAAAAAGTCCCAAACCAAACAAACCCAGAGCATCATAAAATCAGAGCAAGGGGGGATAAGCTGTTGCTAAGATTCTAGAGCCTTAAGAAGCAGCTGAAACTGGTGATACATAGAAGGACCTGCAAGCATCAGTACAGAAAAAAGGCAAACACAGAATGAAATAGTGTTTGTGTTCTCGACCTTCTCTCTTTCCACCCCTTCAGCATTCCAGTACCCCTTGGTGCTATCCATTATTTGCAGCTGTCTCCACATCCCATACATTTTCATCTCATCAGGAGAAATAGCAAACAATGCTATACTTGCAACATATCTCTAGTAGGTACAAAACTTAATTAAAATCAACACTTTGATCAATGGGAGAATTGGAGGGAAAAAATTAATCAAACTGGTCTTAGCAGAAAGCAGACATTGAAGAATAGCTGCAGCTAAAACATTGCAGAGCACACTGTGGAGAACAATTCTTTATTCACTAAGAAGGGTGTGAGCTGGCTCTACATCAAGTTTTCAGCTGTTACAGCTCTACTAAGCTTTGCAGGAAGCATGCCAGTTTCTACCAGCCAAAGATCTAGCTTATAGTGGAGCATGTTTAAAGGAATTTCCTGGTCAAGATCTGTCTGAAGTTTGTTTCCAGCATTTATCAGAGAAGTTCACATTTGTTGTGATGGTAAAAAATAAAACTCTTCTGCAAAGAGAAAGAAAATCCTCAACTGCTTCAGCAGTGCTTTTTGAGAGAGCAGGGAAAAGGACAACTTCTCAAGGCATTTTGAGGATTAGTGGAGATTTATTAGGAAAGGCACTGAAGAAAGCAAGTTGTATCAGAGATCTGAAGGCCTGGATGATCTGATTCAACAGGATGGAGGAGATGAGAATCAGACACTGAGAAAAAAGATTCACTGACAACAGAACTGAATCATAGGATTGTTAAGGTTGGAAAAGACCCTTGAATCCAACCACAAACTTGACACTGACAAGTCCACCAGTTAAATGTGTTCCTAAGTGTCACATCTATAGAAGAGAATAGACTAGACAGAACTAAACTAGGTTGGAAAAGACCTTTGAGATCATCGTGTCCAACCTATAATCCAACACCACCTAATCAACTAAACCATGCAACCAAGCATCCTGTCAAGTCTCCTCCTAAACACCTCCAGTGATGGCGACTCCACCACCTCCCTGGGCCAATCGCTCTCTCTATGAAGAATTTCTTCCTAACATCCAGCCTAAACCTCCCCTGGTGCATCTTCAGACTGTGTCCTCTTGTTCTGCTGCTGGTTGCCTGGGAGAAGAGACCAATCCCTACCTGGCTACAACCTCCCTTCAGGTAGTTGTAGAGAGCAATAAGGTCTCCTCTGAGCCTCCTCTTCTCCAGGCTAAGCAACCCCAGCTCCCTCAGCCTCTCCTCACAGGGCTTGTGCTTCAAAGCCTTCCCCAGCTTTGTTGCCCTTCTCTGGACACATTCCAGCAACTCAACATCTTTCCTAAACTGAGGGGCTCAGAACTGGACACAGTACTCATATCTTTTAAATGATGAATCAGCAAGTCCTCCACAGCACTGTTACAGCATTATTCTTGGTCTTACACTAGTCAATTGGTAAACATGACAAGACAATATCTTGTATCAGTTCTAATACATTGTGTATCTGGCTTTGAGGTTTAACTCAGAAAAGATCTCTGTTCTTCAAATGTGAATACTCTTGAAAGTAGAAAATTTTCACTTGAAAAGAAAAGGAGAATTGCTTAGCACTGTACCACATGTGGCTACAGGCTGCGTAGAAAGAAATGCAGAATGCCTATCTGGGAAAGGTCTGGGACTTTGTTTGGTTCCACAAAAGGTATGACAGCACATAGGCCTGCCCCTCTGTAGCTAAGATGTAGAAGATAATTATTGCTAAGAATTTGAAATGTAAAATTGCAAAGTCTTAAGAGATATAGAAGACACAGCAATTTAAGGACAAGGTTTTCAAGCCACCTACATTAGTTTCCTTGTAGTAATGAGTCTTTCCCATTTTATTCTGGGAGAAGTCTTTTCCAGGCCATGGGTTTTCAAATAGAACTCAGAAGCAGGTTATCTACCATAAATAAAAACTTCTCAGATTTGATAGCCTCTTGTCTATAGTACTTACAGAAGGGGATGGGGAGATAATAAACTGAGGAAAAGAGATTATGTTGTAGCTGTACTATCCACCAGGTTAGCAGGTCAGAGAACTCCCAATGGATTCTTAATGTACCCCATAATTTTCTTTGCTTTCCTTACAAGCATAGGAAAAGGTATTTCAGATTGAGCAGAACATTTTGTATTGTACAGAAGAAACACTTTCCCGTTTGTTTCAGTAACAGCCCCTCCCCCTCAATTAAATTTTATCAGAGCTGATTTTATCCTTCCAGTTGTTGGTGTGGGTATTGGACAAAAAAAATCAATTATTCATTTCAGCACACAAATACAACCCTCAGTGCTTTTGTTGGGTAATGAATATAGTTAGCAGGATATGAACTTCATGACAAGATCTCTATGAAGTATTTTGTTGAGGGCTGTTTTCTTGTTTTAAATGTGCATGATGTATGAGACTTAAGCATCTCATACTGCTGCTGCACTTTGCTAATAGAAAACTGCCAGACATGTTTTTGTGAAATGGATGGAAAGATTCCCTCAGAATTGCTTTGATTTCCATTATTCTGTTGCTCTTTTAGGCCCTCCTCCTCAAAATAAGGATTGGTACTCTTTGGGCATCATACATATAAAACTCAGAAAGTTTTCCACCAGCAGCAAAAGAAAAAAAGCTGCATTTGGACAGCTTTACCTACATGAACTTCAGAGACAGGTAAGAACTGACCATGCATCTCCACTGCTTTGTCCTTTTTGTTTCTCATCAAAAAAAGAGAAAAGGAAATAGGTAAATCCAACTTAACTTTGTAACTCATACACATTAAGTCTGCAGGGACAGTTTGTGTTATCATGGAATCCAAAGAAGCTTATCTGTCCTATGCATGTTCAGGACCATTAAACATAAAGGATTACTGAAGACAAAAAAAAGATTCAAATTATTTTACCACAAGGGGACAGAGGCAACTTCATTTAAATACAAAGCACTACCTGGGCATAGGGGATTGCAATGAACATTGGGTCCCCAAAACTTAGTCAATGGCTGACAAGAGCCATTACAATTGCTAACGATTGGGTCCTGCAGAGCACTCAGATTTTCTCTGTATGTGAACTGGCAGCCTTCCTGCTGTGCCAGACTTCACAAAAGACCCATAGATTAAGAGTCCCTAGACTCTCAATCAGGACAGCCTTTGGGAGTCCACTGTCTTCCCTGTTAGGGACTGTCTTCGTTAATGCAACTTAAACTGCAAGTCCATCTGTGTGGGGTTACTCACAATCTGGGCAAAGACAGAAAGTATTTCAGGTAACTACACTTTATTCTTTTCTGCTGCCTTAATAAAGCATTGGACTGTACTGGCTGTAACCATCTTGAGAGGAATTTGAGCCCGTTAGAGTCAAAATCCTAAAGAGCTCTGTTTGTCCTCTAATTCGTGATGCTTTAAGGGCATTTAAATGAATGAATCATGACTGGTGGTTGAAGGGGCAATTGTGCTCTTTCATTATTGCAAAGATGACTCCTTAGTGCTCGTAACACCTTCATGTACAGGAGAACAGCTCTTATGGACAAGTATTAATAGCCATGGAGGCACCCCCAAAACAGACAGCAACTGCTACCTGAAACCTAAAAACTGTGGATTTATTGCAAGCAATCTGTTCTCCTTCTGACACCATAAGATTACTGACTTCTATGTCAGTTGGGAACATACTGTTGCACAACTAGTTAAACTGCTTGGAGGATGAAGCAAAATGTGCACACACTCACTCACAAAAGGAAGATCTCCCCACAGGTATGCAGGATATGTACATGCACACTCCCCAAGGGGGAGTGAGGACTCCTTAGATGAGGGCCCATTCTAACAGGAGAAGATATGACTGCCAGGCTGCTTCTCTATGGAGAGAACAACTCTCTCCATAGTAGGACTCAATTTCTACCCTGTCTAAGTTTGGATGCAGTTAATTTCTTAATTAGGGCCAAGTCCTCCAAGCAGCAAAAGGACTTCTGAACCCAGAGGCATCACTTAATGTCTGAGGGCTTCACACTGATCTTTCTCATCTCTTAGCAAGTCTCTGCCCTTGGTGCTTGTGGTAGAGGCAGTTGTACCTATCACAGCACATACTTTAAGAGGTATCAAGCACCTGCAATTCCATCACCTATGAAGATTTTTCTTTCATTCTTATCAGTAATGAGTACCTTTGCCTTTTTTCCTCCACCAATCTTCTCAGAACCTCTTACCTCATTTCCAAATCCTTCATGCCCATCATATGGATAGTAAATCAGTTTTTGATTCTTAGCACCAAAAATATCATTACCCCCCATATACTCACACTTCCTTTCTTCCCCTTGCTCTAACACCTTCTCCCACTCTGAACTGTACACCTGAAGGAGCGCATTGACAATAGAATTCACGAGTCAATCCAGCTCCTGTGGTTCCATAAATCCTTCCTTTCGTTACTCGCTACTAAGTCACGCAGCAGAAGGTTGGTGTTTTGATCTTGAAGGAAGGACAATGATACAATATTTCCATCAGGTGCTAGAAGAAAGGTTACAATCTGCTCCACACAGAATTCAATTAGGGGAAGCAAGTTTGTTAACTCCTATAGATGACAGAATGCTTTCAATCCATTTGTTTCATCTCATTCCTCTGAAAGGTTTTTAACTAATTGTGGTGTTAGATTAGTTCTGTTAAAACACTAGGTGATCAATTTTGCTTTAATGCCTGAGGAAAGAAATGTAGAGATTCCCAGATGTTGCATGGAAATCACTGAGAATCCAATGGAGAAGGAATTCTGATGAAAACTAATGAAAGAGGGAAACTTAAAATAGTTTATAAGGGTATTTTCCTCTCTCTCTCTTTTTTTTTTCCCCTTCGCAGAAAGCTGTTGAGTTTGGGAAGTGTGTGGTTGCAAAGGGATTTGTGGAGATAATTGAATTTTGCAAGGCTCAGCCCCTGCAAAACAGGCAGACCTCGTAGAGCTGGTCGCTATGTGATACTGCTTTGCTTCACAAAAGAACTTAAGGAGAGCAGCAGGAACTGTGAACTGGTCAAGCAAGTGGCTTGGGGTACATATCCGAGGGACAGGTGTCAGAGAAGATACAATCATCAGCCATTTGGAGGTGTTAAAGGACCACTGACAACAGATAACTGTGAAGTGGCAATGAAATTACAGTAGCTGTGAATAATGCATGAGCACCAAGTATAGACAGGGATAGGATAATGATTTCTGGGAACACTGGTGAATATGTATGTTTATATGCTCTAAAAGCTCACATGTCCATGGATTTGGCATCGCACACGTTGGGAAGGAGCCCAGCGTAACCCAGTGCTGCAATAAAAGAATACTGACCGGATAAACCTGATTGCTAATTCAGTGAAACAAAGAAATTACACTGGATAGCAAACCAGATATTTCCATCACACTGCTATCTGGGCATTTTCACATCAGTAGGAAATGTGGATAGACAAGGTTAATGTTTGGTTTACTCCGTTTGGCTTTTAGTTCTAAATATCTGGGGGAAAGACTCTACGACAAAACTAATGTAACATCTCTGGGTTTAATGAGAGTGAACACCAAGAGGGCTTATAAGCTCTTCTGTTGAAGATTATCAGTTGCCTGCATAGAGGAGAAGATGCTGGTCTAATGCTATGGTAAACTAGAATGTTACATTGGGCAGAGTCCAAGGGCATGAGATTTAACACATCCAAGTGCTGGGTTCTACACATTGGCCACAACAACCCCATGCAGTGCTACAGGCTGGGGTCAGAGTGGTTGGAGAGCGGCCAGGCAGAGAGGGACCTGGGGGTACTGGTTGATAGTAGGCTGAATATGAGCCAGCAGTGTGCCCAGGTGGCCAAGAAGGCCAATGGCATCCTGGTCTGTGTCAGGAGTAGTGTGGCCAGCAAGAGCAGGGAGGTCATTCTGCTCCTGTACTCAGCACAGATTAGGTCACACCTTAAGTACTGTGTCCAGTTCTGAACCCCTCAGTTTAGGAAGGATGTTGACTTGCTGGAACATGTCCAGAGAAGGGCAACAAAGCTGGGGAGGGGTTTGGAGCACAAGCCCTCTGAGGAGAGGCTGAGGGAGCTGGGGTTGCTTAGCCTGGAGAAGAGGAGGCTCAGCGGAGACCTTATTGCTCTCCACAACTACCTGGAGGGAGGTTGCAGCCAGCTGGGGCTTGGTCTCTTCTGCCAGGCATCCAGCACCAGAACAAGAGGACACAGCTTCAAGCTGCACCAGGGGAGGTTTAGGCTGGATGTTAGGAAGAAGTTCTTCCAAGAAGGAGAGATTAGCCATTGGAATGTGCTGCCCAGGGAGATGGTGGAATCACCATTACTGGAGGTGTTTAGGAAGAGACTGGATGGGGTGCTTGGTTGCATGGTTTAGTTGATTAGATAGTGTTGGATGATAGGTTGGACTTGATGATCTCAAAGGTCTCTTCCAACCTGGTTAACTCTATTCTATTCTTGCTTCTTGAAACATTAAAAACCATCACCATTTTACAGGCTCTGCTCTTTGTAACAAATGGAAATAAATTTCTCTTTCTTTTCTTGTTTGTCTATGTGCATATATATGTGGGTAAAAAAATTACAAAGTATCTGTACAAAGGTCATAAACGTTAATGATGCGTTTAGAATGGCAAAACAGTTTTGTCCAGAAGTTAAATATTTCCAAATCTAAAGATGTCACTTGAATTTGCTGTTTCAACACATCGACCTTTTGTGGCAGTTTGACATTTAACTGTCTTCCTTTTTTACAAAGCTTTTTCAACTTGAAGTGGTGGTCTGATAATTTTTTTTTCCTGTTGAGTCAGGAGCCACCTAGAATAAAATTATAGACTCAACCAGGTTGGAAGAGACCTCCAAGATCATCCAGTCCAACCAATCACCCAGCCCTATCCAATCAACTAGACCATGGCACTAAGTGCCTCATCCAGTCTTTTCTTGAAGATCTCCAGGGACAGCGACTCCACCACCTCCCTGGGCAGCCCATTCCAATGGCAGATCACTTTCTCTGTGAAGAACTTCTTCCTAACATCCAACTTAAACCTCCCCTGTGCATCTTGAGACTGTGACCCCTGCTCTGTTGCTGGTTGCCTGGGAAAACAGACCACCCCCCACCTGGCTACAACCGCCCTTCAGGTAATTGTAGACAGCAATGAGGTCTCCTCTGAGCCTTCTCTTCTCCAGGCTAAACAACCCCAGCTCCCTCAGCCTCTCCTCACAGGGACTGAGCTCCAGGCCCCTCACCAGCTTTGTCTATGTTTTGATGCTTGGTTGAGACCATTTCTTGTGCGTGGATTTACATAACGTATCTGTGTTAGCATTACCAGATCTATCAGTTATTCTCCATAAAGTTCAAGTTCCAGAAGTTCACAAGGGGCAGTGCTGAATAATTGAACCCTTAACCTCTTTGTGTCAGTCAACAATGTTTTTTGCTCTGCCTTCATATTCATTGTGGTTATAAAGAGAATTAATGAGAAAAAGTTGAAGCTGCATCCTTCATGCAGATGGCACATATTTGATGGGCAAGATCCTCTTGCACGAGGTGCTTATTGTTTTACTCATTTCATTTACTGTCTGTGTCATGTTGTTAACCTAAGATGGAAGATCTTCACTTCAGTAGGTATTTCAACTGCTTGGAAAAGGATGGTTACATGACAGAAGTGCTGAACAAAGGAGATATTTATTTCCCACCTTTCATTTCACAGCTTCTTGATGGAACAATGAATTCAAAACACCTTTGTTTGCGGACGTTTCTGAGAGCTGTGTTGGAGATTGTAGACAGAAAAGAGGCTTTTCAAATCCGCAGGTTTGGTGAAAGGAACAGCCAGGTTGTCTCCTGAGGACAAGACCTGGAAAGCACATTAGATGAATGGCTTGAGTAACCAGTGAGAGAAATTCCATGCAAAAAAAAAAATGGCCCAAAGTCATTTGCAAATTAGCTGATGCCCCACTGAACTTAGAATTGCAGCTTCTAGCAATTCACTCTGAAACAATGTGTGAGGGAAGTACTGACTGTTTTCCACTCTGTTTTCCTACCTAATCTTCCTCTTATCTGAGGCAGCAAAATGACAGTGTATTCAGTTCTGAGCCACTGCAATTCAGAGCTTGATGTATTCACTTCTGGGTCTACCTGGAGAGGTGCTCAAATCTGTGGAGGTTACATCCACCTCTCCAATGAACAGTGTACGGTTCATAGGGTCAGCTCAAGTTTTGTCAGGAGCTGAAGCAAAAACAAGTGTTATCCCTGTGGGTTAAAAATTAATACCATCCTCCTTCTGTCCCAGGAAGCAGAGAGGAAGGAGAAGGAAGAAGGGCTGAGATGCAGGCTTGGACTTAGAAACACCAAGAGTTGAGTGCAGAGCCTCTGAGAGTGAGATTAGCAAGATGGTGAGAGGCCACTTTCAGCATGACCATTGGTCTTCACATCCCAGTCCCACTCAGCAGCAAACAGGGATTTCTGAAGATGTGTTGCAGCAGTGGAGTCACCAGCTTCTCAATAGCCCATTCTGATGCCTAAGGAACCTCTTGTACAGCAACCTGGTGCTGCATGCAGCAAGCAAAATCTCTAGCTGTCTCATCAGTTCCTCTAAGCTGTGTAGGGCTGCAGTCGGCCCAGGCACAGGAGCACTCCTCTGCTGAGGTTGTAGAGCAGGCAGAGGAAGAGAAGAAATTCAGCCTCTTCTTGTTGCAAGATAATCCTTTTGCTTGTTCAAGGTGGAGACCTACATTATTCTACGCAACCATGGCTTTTGGGGGAATTTTGCAACTCTTTTGATTCTCTACCCCTAAGGCATTGACTGAAACTTGGCTATGTCCAATTTCTACTGAATATTTATTAATATTTTCTGTATAACGCTTACTAGCTCTTGGTACAACTGATCCTAAGCTCAGTGAGGAGTTCTATGCACCCCCATTAGTACATACTATGTCCTAGCAATACTAGTCATAAATTCACTGTGCTAGAAAGCAGGGATTTACAGCTAAATCACAACAAATTCACTACACTCTAAACCTGGATAATCTGCCATGCATTCATTTCCAAATGCTTGCCTACCATGAAAAGGAAAGATGGAAACCTGCTTACAAAAAACACCCACCCACCCCTC
This sequence comes from Dryobates pubescens, assembly GCF_014839835.1. Taxonomy (NCBI): domain Eukaryota; kingdom Metazoa; phylum Chordata; class Aves; order Piciformes; family Picidae; genus Dryobates; species Dryobates pubescens. The sequence goes on from NC_071619.1 coordinate 9,355,958, forward strand.
AAGCAAAGAAACCAAGCTGTTCTTCCAAGGAGATTGCTCCTCCTTTCCCTTACTCTGTCGTTAGCTTAACAGTAGAGAGAACAGATAAGAATTCAAACTAAATCTTCCTCGGAGGTATGCAAAGTACAATCCAATGAGTAATGCTGTGGGAGTGATTTGTAGTTTCCCCCAAAGCGTGAGCTGATTTGTTATGAATAGGACTCCAGCCTGCTGCTCTGTTGAAAGGCAAAGCTATGACTGATTTTTCTTCTAATGCATTTAGGGTAAAGAATGATCCTCTACTTGATTGTGTGACCGATCACCCTGACACATACAGCTGTTATCCTACCTGTGCAATCAGAATTCTACATGCACCAATAAAAGAACAGCAAAACTGCCCTTACTTTCTCATTTCAGCAGTGCAAAGGCCATCTGATTCAAATTCTTTAAAGAGACACCAGTTGCAAAGAAGCATTTTAAGATTGTACTTTCACATCCTAGGCTGCATCAAGAGAAGCATAGTCAGCAGATCGAGAGAGGTGATTCTCCCTCTCTTCTCCCCTCTGGTGAGACCTCACCTGGAGTACTGCATCCAGTTCTGGAGGTCCTATCACAGGAAGGATCTGGACATGCTCCAGCATGTCCAGAGAAAGGCCATGAGGATGATCAGAGGGCTGGAGCTCCTCTCCTATGAGGACAGACTGAGAGAGCTGGGGCTATTCAGTCTGGAGAAGAGAAGGCTCCAAGGAGACTTAATTGTGGCCTTCCAGTATCTCAAGAGGGTCTACAAGAAATCTGGTGAGGGACTTTTTAGGCTAGGGGGAAATGGAACATAAATAGAAATGGGTAGATTCAGATTGGATGTTAGGAAGAAGTTTTTCACCATGAGGGTGGTGAGACACTGGCACAGGTTTGCCCAGGGATGATACAGAAGCCTCATCCCTGGAGGCTGGATGTGGCTCTGAGCAACCTGATCTAGAGTGAGGTGTCCCTGCCCATGGGGGGTTTGGAACTAGGTGATCCTTGAGGTCCCTTCCAACCCTAACAATTGTATGATTCTATGATTTCAAAAGATAGCATATGTGGATTTTGACAAGAGACACTACTTACTGGAAAGATAAAATTTGGTTAAAATACCTAGGACTATGTAATGGATTTTTGGATATTCATTTTAATTAATGGAGTTTTAAAAGCTTTGTAATTTTACTTTAATAGCCAGATAGAAATATGATCAAGCTTAGTGTGTCTGAGCAGAAACTTACAGTCCTTGTAGGACTGGGGGGATTAAATTGTGATCCAGGGAGTCTTCTCTATTCAGAGTGTTTAAATAGTGTCTTATATTTCAGGATCTGAGTGGAAATTATTTGGCATAACATATTGAAAATAAACCTTGTATTGTCCCTACTTCTCCTGGTCTGCTTTTGTAGACAACTATTTTATAATTCAAACAGTTCTTCCATACAGTCACTTCTGTGGCCAGGGACAAGACCAGAAGGTGGTTCAAAGCACAGGTAAAGTTTTCCTGTCGTGGGTCTGGTCCATGAAGGAGGAATTTTACTGAGTTCCTAACCTGCAGGGAACAAAGCTATTTAGTGTTCTGCAGAATGGAAGAAAAACCACTGGAAATACCTTGTGCTTTTAGACATTTGGAAGAAAGGTAACACATCTAGGGGCTTTACTCATGTCTGGAAGGGGAAAGAAGTCATTAAACAGATGAAGATGGCAATCAATAGAGATTATAGAACAATATCTTTCCCCTCAATTTTATGTGTATTAAACAGAGATGATATCTTGGTTTGTTTCTGAGGAACATAATTTGTCTGGTTCCAAGCAACCACTCTCCCACACCAGTGATAAAACTAGGAAAAAGGCAACCACTAAAACTGTCCAGACAGTGACCAACACTTAGCAATAGTCAGTCCAATCTGGGTTCATATAGTCATGCTTAAAGAAAAGTCAAAATCAGCCACCATTTTATCTCAGGAAGCACTGCCTCAGAAATCTGGTTTGGTCCTATTTGCAGGATCACTATTACCCAACTAAACTATCCAGCACATTCCAAAGCTACTTCTCCACACTCATGATCACTTGTATGGACTACTCTGGTACCAGTCATTTGAGACAGAACCAGTCTCACTGGGCAGTGCTATTGTAACTATGTTGTTTCTGATTAAGGAGGGATGATAACACTGTTGTCACAAGCATTACATACTCATCACATGCAAACATACTGCATATATACAACAAATCCAGAAGCTGTAGTAAAGTTATATTGACCTATGAACAAAGACCCTACTTGTAGTTTTCCTGGGATGTGTTTACACTACACAAAAAAAAGTGTGAGCAAAACATTTGAATTATATCTAATGTAACTAATAGCAAATCACTCTGGCACAACTACTGCTATCAATATTGGTGGGGGCTGATTTTACAGAGCACATCACATTTCTTCTGGCTGTGAGTGCAGATACCAAAGTCTGCTACCACATCCATATTGTAGCCAAATATCTCCTATTAATTTCAAAGGCATTTAGTCATCCAAATAGCTTGTGAGGTTCTGACACAAGTAATTTTGTTGGAGATGAGGCCAGAACTGGATATGACTGTTTCTCACATACCATCAGCCAGCCATTTCTCTGCTGAGCAGTGAAATGGTTAATTGGTGATAAGTAGAACAGGTGTAACAAGAAGGCTGTAATCAATAGTTGCCTTTATTTCATATTTTTTTTTTCCCAAAGGGGAAAAAAAATCCTTTGGCACTAATCTCCATGATTCATAAGATATAGAGGCAAGTGGGCAAAGTTTAAATGATTGAAAATGATGCCTGTGGCCTTCTGCAAAAATCTGATTACAGCTTTAATGATCGATGGGTTGCCATTAGCAGGAGGCAAAAAAAAAAAGTTCAGAACCTGAGCCAAGTAAATCAAAGAAGACCTTTTGAGTTTACAATGAACACTTCAACATGCTTCAAAAAGTGTTTTAACCAAGATTTCATTTGCTGTGAATATATGTTGCCTTCAGAACATGCACTACTCATTTCCACAACTCTTTTTGAGCTGGGCTTTCATTTGGCATCAAGGGATGCCCAACTTTCCCTGCCAACAATTCAAGGATTCTTTTGATCTACTTCAATGACACTGGGGAACTTCAACTTCTGCATCTCAAGTCCAGCAGGAACTCCTTTTTCTAGCAATAGATGGGTCAGGTGTTTAAGAGGAGACTGGATGTGGCACTTGGTGCCACGGTTTAGTCGATTAGATGGTGTTGGGTGATAGGTTGGATTTGATGATCTAGGTGGTCTTTTCCAACCTGGTTAATTCTATTCTATTCTACTCTACATGAAACTCTGAAGCTCCCACCGCGGATTTGCCTTCTTTTTTTTTTTTTTTAATACATGAAAAAAATTCCTCTTTTAAAAAGAAAATTAGTTTCAAGTTAATGAGAACACGTTATGAATGCCTGTCGTAAGTGGCAAACTCATTCCACTGCAAAATAAAAAGCCAAGTGAAAAAGAAAAAAACCTGAAAAACTGTGGCCAGCAGGAGCAGAGAAGTCATTCTGCCCCTGTACTCAGCACTGGTCAGGGCCCACCTTGACTACTGTGTCCAGTTTTGGGCTACTCAATTTAAGAAGGATATTGAGACACTTGAATGAGTACAGAGAAGGGCAACGAGGCTGGGGAGGGGTTTGGAGCACAGCCCTGTGAGGAGAGGCTGAGGGAGCTGGGGTTGCTTAGCCTGGAGAAGAGGAGGCTCAGGGAAGACCTCATTACTCTCTACAACTACCTGAAGGGAGGTTGTACCCAGGTGGGGGTTGGTCTCTTCTCCCAGGCAACTAGTGGCAGAACAAGAGGACAGAGTCTCAAGCTGTGCCAGGGGAAGTTTAGGCTCAAGGTGAGGAGAAAGTTCTTCACAGAGAGAGTTCTTAGCCATTGGAATGTGCTGCCTAGGGGGGTGGTGGAGTCATGTACCCTGGAGGTGTTCAAAAAGAGATTGGATGTGGCACTTGAAGCCATGGTTTAGTAGTCATGAGATGTTGGGTGACAGGTTGGACTTGATGATCTCAAGGCCTTTTCCAACCTGGTTGATTCTATGATTCTATGAAAACAGTTGTTTCAACATTCTAAACAGTGGAGCAACAGCTATGACTAACCAGTTCAGTGACTCATTTGACAAAGAAAGCTGCTTTCATATTAATCCAATATTTAATTTTTAAAATAAGAGAATTAAAAAGTGCAGTTTATTTTAGCCTAAGTGATTTTATTTATTATTTCTTTTAATGGAGCGTGTCTAAAACCCAACCATCCCAAACCATCGGTCTTTTTGATTCAAAACGCACTCATCTTGTTTGAGGAGAAAAACATTCGGGTTTTTTTGGTTTGCTGAGAGAAGGGGAACATCCTGCCAATCACATCACCCAAGAGAGAAATGGTCTCAGGCAAAATTAGAGCTCATCTGTGAGTGTTTGTCCTAGCCTCAAATCAAGACCCAGCTGGACCACGTTGTGATTTTCCTGTGACATCAGTATCTCCTGCCTTTCCTTTCAGGAGTTCTGAAGTGAAATATCAGCTCTAACATGGAACACATATGCAAACCAGGCTCTATCCTGGTCTTTTTAAATTTAATTCAGGAAAAATAACCACAAGAAACAAAAATAAAAGCCAAACAAGACCAAAAATCCTCTGAAGTTTGCAAACACTGTATTTGGAGTTATGCTGAATGCCAGTCACTTGGAGTTTTTCACCTGTGGCAAGTGGGGGTGGTACAGCATCTTTTGGTGGGGGTGGTACAGCATCTTTGGGTGGGGGTGGTACAGCATCTTTGGGTGGGGGTGGTACAGCATCTTTGGGTGGGGGTGGTGTTTGTTTGTTTGGAGGTTTTTGTGTGTGTGTTTTTTGTTTGGTTGGGTTTTGTGGTTTTTCCACCCCCCTTATTTTTTTTCCTTTATTTTGCTGATGACCAGAACAGCTCTCAACTGATTTTTTAGCATACTTAGAATCACAGAATCAATAAGGTTGGAAAAGACCTCAAAGATCATCAAGTCCAACCTGTCACCCAACACCTCATGACTACTAAACCATGGCTTCAGGTGCCATGTCCAATCCCTTTTTGAACACCTCCAGGGACGGTGACTCCACCACCACTTCACAGGTTGGACTCGATGATCTTTGAGGTCTCTTCCAACCTTAGTGATACCGTGATACTTGAGGCTACTTCCAAAGCCTAGACCACGTTGCTGCCATTTTCACCCTGGAGCATGCTACTTTTATGCAGGAAATCTTGAAACCACATGCATCACTAAGGTGGCATTTATGAATTTTTCAATTACACTAAATCATGTAAAGCAACAGAGGAGCACCAGACAACCTCTTCATTTACTAGGCCTCCTAGAGAGCTCTGTGACAAATGAGTTATGGGTAAGTTGATAGGTTGGTTTTACTCATGCAGTGTAATGTAGGTTTTTTTTTGGTTAATTAAGAAATAGAACATAACCTGCTGCTATTTGGGGGAATAGGATTATAAAAATGTAATTTTATGTTAGACTGCTGTGTAAATAGACTCATTGCCAGATTGTTAAAGCACTGAGCATTTTGATAAGATACCTGGAAAGCCTAACTACAACAGTATAACCTTCATGATTACTGCTGAAAAGATGAGACCACAAATGAATGCACAATAGATCAAAAGGAGTGGCAGTGTACAGAAAGGCATGTAAGCATAAAGGTTTAAGATGGATATACAAAGTAGATGAATAGAACATTTAAGCAGTGTTCTTTGAAACTCTGTATGCAAATCTTGTATTCTTATTCAGAAATAAATAATATGGGTTTATGAGGAAGAAAAAGAACAGCCAGTTTCAGAGATTCAAAAGATTGCAGTGAGCCCCCTTTGCATGTTCAGAGCATGCTGTAAATTACCTCTCTTCCCTCAGCCTCTCCTTGTAGGGCTTGTGCTTGAGGTCTCTCGCCAACCTCGTTGCCCTTCAAGAGTCTCAATGTCCTTCTTAAATTGAGGGGGCCAGAACTGGACACAGTACTCAAGGTGTGGCCTAACCAGTGCTGAGTACAGGGGCACAATGACTTCCCTGCTCCTGCTGGCCACACTATTCTTGATAGAGGCCAGGATGCCATTGGCCTTCTTGGGCACCTGGGCACACTGCTTCCTTATGTTCAGCCAGCTGTCAAGCAGCACCCCCAGGTCCTGTTCTGTTTGGCAGCTCTTCAGCCACTCCGACCCCAGCCTGTAGCACTGCATGGGGTCCTGGCCAAAGAGCAGCACCCAGCACTTGGACTTGTTGAATGCCATCATGTGTATCATCAGTGCAGAAGATTTTAAACAGCACCTCCTCATGATGATGGACACCCATGCCTGACAAAGCACCAAAACCAAATTACATGTGAGACTTCTTCCCTCTTTCTCCTTGTACTTTATGGCTGGAATATTCTTTGTTATCTCTCTGGTGGGGATTGCTGACTCAAAGCATCTTTTTCCCCCTCTTGCAGAAAGGCCTCTGAAAATGGGAACAATTCTCACTGTAAGTAAACCACCAGAGGGAGCGATGCTATCAAAGCTACCCTTTATATAAACCTATTTAGGATTGCTGGAGCAGCTTGGTGTCAGCTCACTGGAAGATAAGTATTGCTTGTTGAGTGCTATTTTTAATTAGGCAAAGATAGCACTCCAGTAATCATGGGACTGATGATGCAGCAACTTGCCAGCTTCATTATAACTGAAAACATTCCTAGGTCTGTCCTGAATTGCTCTTCAAGCACCTGTGTAACAGAATCATTCCCCCTCATTTTCAGTGAAGCTGAGATTCAATTTGGTTTGGAACCATAGCCTTTATAGAGTGCCTTAAAGCAACTGATTGAGGCTTGCTGGTTCCTGTTATGACGTTCTAGTACAGCACACAGAGCCTGGACAGAGAAATCTAACTGACACATGTCTATAAGATTCCTTAGTCAAGATGAAGCTATTGCCATGTCATCATTTCCTTGCTTCTAATTCATCTGACTGGAAAAATCCACAGTCTTGAAATGCTGGATTGACACTGCTCCTGTCAGGTTTGTCAATGCTGGCTCACAGGGCCAGCCCCAGAAAGGCACTCATGGATGGTTTGCATATGTTTTTTTGAGCCCCTTGTCCTGGTTTCAGTTAGAACAGAACAAATTCTGTCCAGTGACTTTATTTTTCAGTTTAGTCCCTTCTAAATAACTCCACTTTCTGAAATCAACAGCATGTTTTCACGTGTGTTGTCTTCTGGCACTGATAACTCTGGCTGTTTCTAATCAATATCAAGGACTGGTATGCAGTCCAAGGTCACTGCTTAATCTTGTGTATTAGGTGGGGGTGAGGAGTAAAAGGTCACACCTGCAGAGAGGAATGGACAGTTCAGGTGACCCTAAACTAACCAATGAGTTATTTCATTCCATGTGCACCATCATCAGTACAAAACTGAGCCTCCTTCATGAGGGTTAAGCTGCAACTTTCTCTTCCTGTTCTTCAATTGCTGGCATACAGAGAGGCCTCTGTCCATTCTGCCTTTCATCTTAATCCATGAGTTCCTGAACTCAGTTCCCATCTACTGCTGAGTTCTCTCACATTGCTGGTGGTGACAGTGACAAATTGTCATCAAAGGGGGTGAGTTCAATACTAGTTTGGTAAGTATTTCATTTTATCATTACTATTTTCATTAAAGTTGTTTCAGTTGTCCAGTTCAATCTCTGCCCCTTATTCCCCTTCTCTTCCATTTGGGAAGGGAGAGGTGTTAATACAGACCATCTGTCACTTGTTTAGTTCCTGGACCATCCCTAACCCTTGACATCCATATATAAGTTGGCTGCAATTGCTCAGTTGAGTTCAAAGATCACTTTGTAGCACACCTAGCTTTGTTCCTGCAGGTACAATTAACATCTATGTATCAACTCCATCCTTAAGTTAAAGCCATATTTTCCCCCCATTACAGGATATATCCTCCAGAGCAGCCCTCATTCAAAGTTTAGGGGGAAGGGGGGAAATCCCCCCCAAAATCTATATTGTCAGTGTAGAATTTCTTGTTCCTGGACCCATATTCTCTTTCAAAAATGTTTCTCTTCCTTGTAAAATTGTAGGACATCACCATTCTTTGAAGAAGGCATTTTTCTTTTATTAAAAAGGAGGGGGGGGGGAAGGTGTGTGTGGGGGGGGGGGGGGGGGGGGGGGGGGATTGAAGCAGCTCCTTTTTTCAGTCTCTTTACAAGGTTGAATAAAAGTGTCCTTTACTGCTTTCATGACTGTTTGATTTTAGCCCTTTGGACCAGGTATGGGATTCTACCTGTGCTTATTCTTTGGTGATACCCCACACCACATCCCTGGCACAATGTCAAAGCAAAGCATGGTGCAACAAGCCCTGGAACTGGCATTTTGCAACAGTAAAAACTCAGTTCTGTTCCTGATGCTGCTACATGAGCTTTGCAGATCCCTTAGTGAAGCAAATGTAGCAGCTACTCTTGCCTCCATCAACTGTTTTGAAAGATGCTGAAAGAATTGTACTGCAGCCAAGTATATTTTCCCACAATATCCTTGCTTAAATTTGCCTCCTGTATACTACATGTAAGTACAACTACAATCTGTATTTAATGCAAATGTTTTCTCCTCTCCTGGCAAAAGGGATTCCATCAGCTGAAAAAAAAAACAACAGTTCAGAGCTTTTGAGATTGGAGCTATAAAGAACCTCCACACTTGAAATAACCTATCCCTCCATCTGTTTTAAAACCTGCTTAAAACCTATTTCCAAGTTTCCAGAGCAGTTACAAGGTGCTTTAACACACACATGAAGCAAATGAAATTATTTTGTAATGAAAGTCTTGTCATACATCATTAGGATCTTCCTCCTACCTATAGGACCATTTAGGAAGCTGAATAAATCTATCCAGCTTTATAGCTGCAGGAGATGGTACATTAAGTTTGCTGGTCCCAAAGTGCCTGCAGAAATCCAAACACCAGTATTCTCCAAGTCCAGAATACTATTTTCTAACTTCCAATTGCTGATGGGCAGAGAGGTTCAAAAGCAAATCCTTGGCTGGCAACCATGATCAGAGGTCTACAAGCTTTAAAGAGACATATTTATCACAAAGCACACAGAAAGATGTGAGCACCAAATTTATAGTGAACTCAAATCTATCACTTCCTCACAGCTATATTGTAGGCCTTTTCAAGGCACAGAAATCTGGTATTCTGGACCCTTATTTTAGTCATGGGGTGCTACGATACTAGAGCTTGCTATGAACTGCAGGCAGCTGTAGTCAGCTCTCACAGCTTGGGATATTGGACCCCCACCACCAAGAGGGTGACTCACCCCACATTTACTGCCCCCTCAGCTGTGAGAGCTCAGCTACATCTGAGGCTGCAGCATATGGTATCCATGGAAGCATATGCAAAATGAAATACCAGAGCTTTTGAGCACTTAGATTTTTAAATGGGAAATAGACACTTTTAATAAAAATAGGCATGAACAGAATCTCTTTTTGCTTTCTGAAGATATACCTATTAGATTTACTTTCTAGCATCCTCAGATGTATCTGTCTTTCAATCAGACCTAAATTATTTTTATTCCTATTACACTAGCATCATTTTCTATTATCCCAGTGGAAAAGATGCAATCAGACTAATGCATTTATCAGGCTTGATGCTGGTTCTGTGACATTTTGCTACATGCTCTGCTGGAAAACTGACAGTTGCTTAGTTTCATTTCTGTTTCTACTGTTGCTACTTGAATAATACACAGGGAGTCAGACAGGTTTCAGAAATGTAAGAAGGGGGAGAAAAAAAATGAGAGAGATTTCAAATGGAGTAAATTTTGTTTCATGCTTGTAATTGGTTTGTGGTAGTTAAGCAAAAAGCCCCAAACAAGTGACCCATTCTTTATTGACAGTTAAATTCAATGGATTGCCTCCTCTGGTATGTGGAATGTATGGGATGCAAACACACGAACTGGCCCAGCTGAAATGTACAGTAGGACATGGATGAAACCCCTCCTCTTTTAAGGGGATCAGTAACAAAGCCATCATTAACTGCTTTCTTATTTATTAATTCTACCTAGAATTTGTTGCAGTTTTGCTCATGCTTACTTTTAATATCTGCTGACTCACTTGAAGGCAGGCTGAGAAAAACATGATGACAGGATCCAAAGCACTGGATTCTCTTTTTCCAGCAACTAATTGTCTTACATCTAACCTAGATATTATAATTACCTTCCTACCAGGTAGGCATTTTGCTACAAACAAAAATGCTCTCCCAAATCAGGGCATGAGGGACATCCATACTATGCAGCTCACAAAATCAGGGAAGGAAGACCACAGAAAACAAATATAGGCTGGGTGAGGAGAGGCTAGAGAGCAGTCTTGAGAAGAAGGTCTTGGGTGTTGAAAACCTCAATGTGAGCCAGCAATATGTGCTTGCAGGCCAGAAAGACAGCTATGTCCTGGGCTGCATGAAAAGAAGTGTGACTGTCAGAATGAAGGTGATTCTGCTTCTCCTCCTGTACTCCGCTCTCTTGAGACCTCCCTTGGAGTACTGTGTCTAGTTCCAGTGTCCCCAACATAGGAGGGACATCAAACTGTTGGAGCAGATTCAGAGGAGGGCAATGAATATGATCAGAGGGCTGAGAGAGTTGGGGCTCCAGCAAGACCTTATAGCAGCCTTCCAGTACCTGAAAGAGGCTTGCAGGAAAGCCCAGAAGGGACTTTTTGCAAGGGCTTGTTTGTAATTGGATGAGAGGGAATGGCTTGTACCTTGAGGAGGGTAGGTTGAAATTAGACATTAGAAAGAAATTCTTTATAGTAAGAGTGGTGAGACACTAGAAGAGTTTGCCCAGAGTAGTTGTGAATGCCCCCTCTCTGGAGGTGTTAAAGGCCAAGGTAGATGAGGTCTTGAGCAACCTGGTCTAGCAGAAGTTATCTCTGCCCATGGCAGGGGTGATGGAACTACATGATTTTTAACATCCCTTCCAACCCCAACCTTTCTACAAATAGCTGTTTCTTTTCCAACCTAACCCATTGGTTTTTTTTGTGTCCTAAACCCACTTCATACCTATTTTTGTGTGTTTTCTGTAGGGCTTTCTCCAATATCTCTGTCAAACTACTGACATTTTAAAAAAATATGTATTAACTGAGGTTTATAGCTTTCCTTTGCTCCTTACAGTTAAGGGGAATTGGAGAACCCACTCATCAGCCCCATATAGACTGCATCACTATGGGTTGTGCATGATAACCTTCTAACACTCTCCACAAGTGACCCTGGCACCACAGTAATTCATCATCTCAGTGGTAAAACAAGAATGTAGTACATACCCAATTTAAAGTCTTTTGCTCTTTATTCCTTGTATGATTTCTTAGATTTAACATTAAAATCAGATTTAAGTGTCCACTGTGGAGGAGAAACTGGATGTTAGGAAGTTCTTCCCAGAAAGAGCGATTGGCCATTGGAATGGGCTGCCCAGGGGGTGATGGAGTCACCATCACTGAAAGCATTTAAGAAGAGACTGGATGAGGCACTTGGTGCCACAGTTTAGTTGATTAGGTAGTGTTGGGTGATGGATTGGACTTGATGGTCTCAAAGGTCTTTTCCAACCTAATTAATTCTGTCCTATGATTGATAAATAGATAAAAATATGGTCATTAAACTCTAAGGGTCCTCTGCTTCAAATGAATGAATGAACCTCTGTATACTGCCACCCGAAGAGATTTCTTTTTGCAAAGTCAGCATCAAATGGCAAGATAAGGAGGTTGATCAAGGAGTAACCTGATAAAAAAGGATGTAGAAGCTTTGCAAAGGAAATAGCCTTCATTTGTCACTATGTCACCTCCCTTCACTGCATTTTGTTTGCTTTCCATTAGCAAATACTATGTAACTAAGTCTCCCCAAAGATCACACGGTACAGAAATAATTGCAGTACTTTCACACCAATAACAACAACAACAACAACAAAGAATAACAACAACAAAAAAGAGTCACATTTGCTTTTAAAATATGGAACTAGTACCATTCTTCCATTTTCCTACTTGTTCACAACGTATTAAATTGGCCAGCAGCTACTTCAGAAGTGGCTACTGGATATTTACTGCACATTACAAGCTGTTGCTCAATTTTATGTGCTCTGGCAGGGGGAAAGCACACACCCAAGCTTCACCTGATGTGCAAAGCAGGCCAAGTGAAAGCTCCAGGGCTGCAGTTACCTGAAGAAGTTTTGGATGTTCAGATTGAATAGTGAAATGCAAATGTTCTCTCTCCCCAGCCTTGAAAATTTGTCTGGACCATCCTGGCAGCCTCAGGCCTAGTTTAAAATTCTCTTTCAATTTGAGCGTCAGATACACCCTCCACCCTCAAAACAAACCTCCAGAAATCCCTGCAAGTTGAAGCAGCTTAGATAACTAGTAGACTAGTGGGTGGAAATCCAAGTAAATGGTGAGTTTTGAAAGTACAGTGGAACACAAGGTACAAGCTTTTGTCACATCCATCTCCTTGCTGCCTTGAGCACCACTAACAGCTGTGCTAACCTGTTTGTAGGATGCAGTGGCTAGAGAGAGCATCTGCCCCAAAGGCAAGCCAACTTAAATGAACAAAGAAAGGAATACAGAACAAGAACCATTTTATCAAAATCAGCACCTGAATTTCTAAAAGGCCTAAGCAAGTGTTTGTGCATCCAAATATTTGGGTGTTTTTTCCAGATATGCCAGCCACTTCAACAGCAAAATTTCTTCTACTGGCAGACTTTGTTTGCTTGTATCATCACATGCTCTTGGCTACAACAACTCAACCACTTCAGCTCCTAGAATATGTATATTTACCTAAATTTTATGCTACATTAAGCAAATCTTGAGTTGGAAAACATCATCTCATTACAAGACCAGTAGCATCTGTGCCACATATTTGGAGAGTATGCTTGCTAGTTCGGAAAGCTGGTCAAAGCAAGGACAAGGAACAGGTCAAAATCCATATAAAAATAGCACTGAAAATTTACACAAGTATTTCTGAGTCTTTGTATCTTAGTAGCTAAATGCAGGGCAACTGTCACCACCCTGCTCTCCAGAGAGATAATGTGATTAAGTGTTGCCTTTGAAAATCTGTCATTTTACTGTGTCAACAGAACTCCAACATTTCAAATGTCAAACTTTAGAAGAAAGCAGCTCACGGAGCTGTAACAATTACACAAGGCAAGAGGCATCTTTTCAGGGCAGCCTTGAAGATACACAAAAGAGCATGAGGTCATACCTTTCTTGCCACACCCAAAAGTCATGTCTGGATAAAGCAATTGAAGTTCTTACCTGAAAAAAACAGCACAAACCCAAACACCTTCTGACCTCCAGAACATTGCGTGGCATCCAGGAGAATAATAAAGTAGGGAGGGAAGTCTCAGCCCTGTAAGGACCAGGATATGACAGAGCCTCAGCCAAAGAGCAAGTCAGGAAAAACCATTTTCCTTTTCCCAGGCTTTGTAGATCACTCTCACAACAGGTGTTTGTAGCTAAGCTAATAAAAGAAGAGAGAGAAAGAGGAGAAAGGCAGAAGGAGCAGGTGGAGAGAGATAAATGTTACCATCATTGCCCAAATGTTTTATTATAGCTCTGGCAATAAACATGAGCTGTAAACCAAGATTCACTGTGATGTACTGAAGCAGGCTGCTTATGAAAATCTAGGAACTAAATCTTTTATATTCTTGTTGTTTAAAGCTCAAGAAGAAAGGATTAAAAAAGAGCCCGAGGAAGGTTAACAAGACAGTTTTGCAAATGTTTATAAGGAACTCCTGAGCAAGATGAAAGGATGACTATATCTGTTTGATTATCAAACAAATTACAGCTTCCAGCTGCAACACATTATGCTTTTAGCCACAGTAATAGATGAGAAACTTCCTTCCAAGATGAGCCAAACAGAATAGCTTATTGCTTGCCTAGTGGCCTAAAATGTCCCTTTTCTAAAGCACTTGATACATTTTACTTTGCCTTTAAGTGTCCATCCTTACCAAGGCCCTTGCTAGTGATGGAGGCTCCCTCGTACACAAGTCTAGAATAAAAGCTGGCTGCCTTAATAAAAGGATGCTTCTCCTCAGACTTTCACTTCTCATGTAACACACACCTATGAAAGTGGGTAATATAGCTGAAAAAAAGTCTATATCTGGTCAGTCTGTGGTCCCTCTTTTACAATTTTGTTGTACAGTCAGCATTCAAAGGGAAGACTAGCTGTGGCAAATTTACTAAAACAGATCATAATTAAGGTTTATTTCCCACAGCACCAGAGAAATCACTCAGAAGAGCAGGTCACAGTGTTATGAGGAATGGTGAGCATTAAAAAAATGCTGCTGGCTACCAGTTGTATCAGCAACAAAAAGCTGGATATTGATCAACATTCGCTGAGCTCCCCCTATTACATTTGAACCTGCGTGAAGCCTGCTTCTGCTGAGCTATCTCAAGGCTTCGAGATGACATAAAAAGGTTCTCTTACTGGACAACACTCTCTGGGGTTGTGAAGAAGAAAGAGTACAAAGACAAACTGGCTTGTCCCTCATCTTTTTAAAGAAGTTAACAATGGTATTTTATGATAGCAATCAACAAAGAGAAGATTCTCAGCCATCACCTTGATCACTGGTACCCTCCAATTGTCCTTTCTGCAGGGCTGTAGAGAATGACAAGCTGCTGAAGCCCAGATGTAACCTTGCCAAGGAATTGCAGGAATCCTAGAGCAACTGGCAGGTGCATGGAAGACAAATGAGCCTAATAATCTACTAAGAGAATTAGTGCTAGACTATTAAGCCCAGGTCCTTGGTGGTGTGTAGGTATTTAAAAATCAGAGGGAATTTGGAGGCTAAATACATCCGCAGTTTTGGTCCTACAGAGTAGACTGTTGTACTAGAAGTTTCAAGGCTACTAGATGGGCTCTGGATTACCCTTGGAAATTCAAATGAGAAAATGAAGCTTCTTAGAGCTTTTCTTGACACAGAAAACTCCCTTTGCTTTGGCAGTGGAGCTTTGACAACAATTGTTTTTCATCTCTGAGACTGCAGTCATCCCGTATATGCTCTCCCCAGAAATTCCAGAATGAATCTTTTTGCAGCTGAACTAGGCCAGTTTTTCTGGCTTTCTACTTTCTAGCAAGACTTTGGCTATTCAGAGGAACAGAAAGCAAAAAAAAAAAATTGCTGCTGTCTCATGAAGAATTTAGAATTTGGACTATGCAATCAACATATATTCCAGAAAATGCAAGTGGATGTTTGTGTGAGCTTATCAGAGGAATGTGTTGGGAAAAGATTATGCAAATAAGAAAAAAAATAAATACTAAAAACTAGATTTGGTGACCCAAGTCAAGTCTATTTTCTTATTTATTTCCCTCTATTGTTCTAGTGTTTATTCCAGGAGAGAGAAAAATAAAGGGAGAGAAGGAGCAAAAGAATAAACAGAGGTAGTTTATAAAAATGTTGTAAGAATAATGCTGGTCCCATTATCACAGAGCACATGTATCAACTCTATCCATTTCTTCTAGATGAGGTGGAGAGACCTCTGACATTTCAAATGCATCACCCTAATCAAATCTCTATCCCTCTGAAATGCTTTATGAGACTGCATTCTAGGTCTATAGAAAGCAATGAATGAATAATACTTTGGAGAACAATAAGTAAAGTAGCAGGAACAGAGCTGAAATAACTGGGTTCACCAGCATTAAAAAGTGAGGGAACCATTAAATCCCCAGGAAAATGTACTTCCAGCTCTACAGCACCAAGATCTGTGGGGCTGTAGGGAGAAACTACTCAATATGTTCTCATTTACCACTGCAGAGCAGTGAAGTTATCAACACTTCGCACTCTGCTGCCCTGCCTGGATGGAGAGTCCAACACCAAGTTTCATGAAAGGCTGAGTGGCCTTTAAAGGCAATTGTCAATATCAATTTTTTTTAGCCAGAGGATTTATCTGACTTTCTTCTCACATAACTCTCAGTACCACAGTCTCAACTGCAAGGTTTTCCTCTTCCTTGGAGTCAGCATTGCAGAAACGAAAGGTATGAGGCTATGTAAGTCATGGTCCAGTACCTAAAACCATTTAAGAGTTACATTTATTGGTTCAATTACAAGCCCTATAATTGGCTTGTTCTGTGATTCTGTATTTCTCTTCAGACACAATTCATCTCGTTTGAGCTCAGCCATGAAAACAGTGAGTATCTAGTCTGAACCAGAGAACTGGTCTTCTACTCTCAGTGAGGAGAGGTAAGCACATACAGAAAGCATTTATTCCTGTCTTGTGACTCACTTAAGACTAAGTTTTCAACATGTATTACCTTCCCTCCATTAAATACAGAGAAAGTGCAGAGGATACACAGGTAATTACTAATAGAACAAGAGGGAATGGCCTTAAGCTACAACTGGGTAGGTTTAGTCTGGACACTAAGAAAAACAGTTTCACAGCAAGAGTGGTCAGGCATTGGAATGTGCTGCCCAGGGAGGTGGTTGAGTCACCAACTCTGGAGGTATTTAAAGGTTGCTTGGATGTGATGCTTGGGGATATGGTTTAGGGGTGAACCTTGTGGAGTAAGTTTATCAGTTGGACTTGGTGATCCTGAGGGTCTTTTCCAACCTGAATGTTTCTGTGATTCTGCGATAAGTTGAGGTGAGGATTTGTTTCATCTCACCAGGGCTAGAACTTAAATACCTATAAACCCTAAACAGTCAGTGAGAGTAGTCATTCATTCCTTTTGCCTTGAGCAAGAACATTAGGGTGGAATGAGGCATCCTATGGAAATACTTGTGTCTGTCTGCTGGTTGCTGAGGGTGTCTAAGGATGGGTTTCAAGTCACACTTCCTTTTGAATCTTTATCACAGAGGGGCAACATACAAGCCTTTATATTTCCATTGCAGTCAATATCATGTGTATAGATTAGGGTCTAGAAACATGGTAGCATGGGAGAGAAAAAGTGGATTATAAAGTCAAAAGGAAGCAGTAAGTAGTCTAGAGCTGTAAAAGGCCACTAAAGTGATTCTGGCAGGTCATTTAGTCTATCCCCATGTTCAAGTCTCTATCAACAAAAAGCACACGTATGGTGATATAGAGTTTGCTCTGAGTATGAACATCAGCTCAGCTACTTACAATCTCAGCACACCTTTTTCTTCTGCATCTGGGAGAAGAGTATTCCAAATGTCAAATACATGCAAAAATTGGTAAGAAAGAGGATCCCAGAAAATTACTTCATGTTCTGTGGGCACGTTGCTGTAATACAGTTGGGAGACTAAGGTTCTAGGATAAATGCACTGAAATTTTCTGCTCAAGGCATTTAGTCAATGTTATTGTTTCTGCAAAACAGAAGCAAGTGAAAAAAAGCTTTCTATGAAGAATTTAAAGCAAGAAGTGTAGTGCATGACAGCAGGACCAAATTGTTATGCTTCAGTTGATTTCATTAGCAGCATCCAACCAGCAGTTACGCTGATTTACGCCACTTAGGTTTCTAGTTGAAAATATCTTCCTAACAAAGTAGTGGCAAAGACAAACTAGTAGTGGGACCTTCTCCAAGAGAAACTCACAGTTAATTTACTACCTTACAACTGCTGAGCAAGTCTTAAGTAAAAGTCTAAAGCATGAGCCTGAGCAATGAAACTTCCTTGGAAATTTGGGACAAAATGAATTTTGATGGAAAAAGTTCTATAAATCAGTATTTGCCTACAGAAACCAGTGGGGTTTTCCTTCCTTCCTCCCTCCCTTCCTTCCTTCCTTCCTGCCTGCCTTCCTTCCTGCCTTCCTTTCTTCCTCCCTGACTTCCTTCCTGCCTCCCTCCCTCCCTCCTTTCCTGCCTGCCTCCCTCCCTCCCTCCCTCCCTTCCTTCCTTCCTCCCTTCCTCCCTTCCTTCCTCCCTCCCTCCCTCTACGGGGGGGGGGGGGGGGGCGGGAAAGTAGTTAATATACTTTCAGACTTCACAGAGGGTATATTTTGATTAGCTGAACTGTACTGACACATTTAGAACAGTCTCCCGTTAGGGAAAGACAGTCTAGAATGTTTCAAAGCCCCACAAAAGACATAGTGGACCTGTCTCAAATGAAATTCTTTCCAAGACAGGAGTTTCATCTCCTGGACTACATCTGCTGTGGCAACTTCTCTTCTCATGGTGCTGCAGTGCGGGAGTCAAATGATTCCAACTCCATGTTGAGAGCAGTTTAAATTGGTTTATATAGGGCTGCAGTTATTGCTCTTTTCAAGAAGAATTTCATGATAGCAGAGAGAGTTAGATGGACACAACCTCAATATTAGAGCCCCTGTATTCCTGATAAAAAAAAAATGTGGCACTTGCTGCACTCCTTTTCAACAGATACTTCAACATGGGTTATATAGGAAAAGGTGATGATGATGATTGCCTTCTTAGGAGATCCAATGCCAAATCTCACTGTTATAATTAAGTTGCAACCCACCACAAGGCTGGAAGCTCAGGATGAGAGGGTGTCTGATCTATCCACTCTCAGCCACTTAGCCTCTGGGTCCATCTTTCTCTGAAACCACTTGCTGGAAGAAAAGACAGAAGCTTGAATCGTTTCATAATTTGAAATATCCTAGTAGGGTGACTAACTAGATTGGATTTATGAAGTCCTCCCATGAATTGGCTCTTTTTGAGTAAATAAAGCTGCTGCGAAGATGGGAATATAGATCAGCCTTGTCTAGTCTTCTTCATTTCATTCTGCTAGTTGTGTCCAAGAACCCGTTTTTGTTTTCATTCAACATTTTAAATACAAAAAAAATAATAAATAAATAAAGACATCTGGGGAAGCAATTTTTAAGGGAAGAGAGATTTTCCTTTGCAGAAAAATGAAATATTTTGCATGACTTGTAGTCATTTTCTGAAAGTCATGAGGCAAAAAAAAAATCAATTTCACATTAAAACCAGCACTGGAGGAAATATTTCAGAACTTCACATTGGAGATATTTTCCTTATATTCATTCTGTGTTGTGACTCCCTTCCTATTTTTCCATATGCCCCATACTCAATCTTAGAGAGTTTTCTATGTGCATTTCTTGCACACTGAATTCCTCTTCACAGTTAATGGGCCGGGAGTGCCTCACCCTCTTTGTTTTAGGAAGCTGCTCAAATACTAATCAAAAGCAACCTTATAGATCTACAACTGTCTCCACAGGAAAAGGAAATCTGGTGTTCTTACCTCTTGTCATCTCATCTGTTCTTAGCTCTTCTATATTCATTATGACAAATGTACTTCTTCAAGGTTAGAGTGACAGAAGGAACCTCATTGAATTCTCAATGTGACTCCCCAGCTGTGACATTTCTTTTGCTAATTCTCTGGAAAAACAATCCTGAAGCTCTTTACAATAATTAAACAAAACCTTGTACAAATTCCTGCTGTGAAAACAGGATCAGACTCTACTCTTCACACTGCTAAGAAGGGTATTACAAGCTCTCGTCTTTATTTTTCAGATGCATTTGTTTAAAGCTTGTCAGTAATCTGTGATGAGAATGTTGTCTGTCATGAATTCTGACTGTTGAGCAAAATGGTGTCTCTGCCCTAACTATAACATCTTACTTCACCCATGGAGAAGTAATGGTTTAAGGAGAGGCTTGATCCCTCACCTTCCCCATTTTGCTGCAAACATTGCTTTTGGCTTTTATCCTTTGAATCTTGAGTGAAGCAGAGGAAAGTTCATGAGGACTGATCTGTGAGTGCTGTGCTCTGCAAAAGCACTTGGTCTTTGGCTTCCAGGGATCCTGCTTCAGTGGTCCAGGCCAGGGAAAGTTTACATTAGAGAGAGATGAAGATTAAGGGAATTTCTGAGCTGTGAATACCCACTTCTTAGCTCCACTTTCAGACTCAGCCTCTTCCACTCTCAGCCCTGTGAAGAAGCACAAGGTGAAATCCATTCCCTGGAAGGCCCATATTCTTCCAGATCTGGCTTTTCAATATTACCTCAGACACAACCTGCTGCTACTCTTGCCATGTAATATACTTTTTTGAAAGCTCATCACAGGGATGAATAGCCTTGCTTTCATCCCTTCTTATAGTAAGTGCCACCAAAAGGGGAAGAAAAATGCTGTCAGAATGTGCTTTTTTTTTTTCCCCTTTTCCTCTCATATGTCAAATATTTTTGACTTACAAAAAAGATAACCAAAAGTCCAATAGCAAAGTAGAAATCATTAAACTTCAAAAATCAGAAACAGAAAAAGGACCATCAAGGAGAGAAATGTCCCAGCAGCACAGTTGAGTTGGAAGACTCTAGTGCTCTTGGGTTACCTACCCCTGTGACCATGTGTCACATTTCCTCACAATCTAAATTCAGGTTTCTGAGGTGGAGCTGGTTCGCTGCTATCAGAAAGAGCCTGTAAGCCAAGTACTGTGTGACCTGATGAGAGGTAATGAGAGAGGAATATTGTCTCTGCCATCCTTTTCTGACATATCAGAAAGGAGAGTTCAGCTTTGCCATCGTCTCTTACAATGCTATTTTTGCTACAGGAGCCCGGAGTTCATTTGACATTTTATGCTGCTCTACCGCTGTCTTCTGTTGGGCAAGAAGAAAACAAAAGGCTTTCAACAGCAATTTAAAGATTTTCCAGTGAAGCAGTGAAGTGATCATTTGTAACAGAATAAGACAGAGCACTGTCAGTAATAACTAACTGAAGGCCTCTAGCTCAGATTCAGACCAAAGCTGAACCTCTTTGAAAGAGTAAGTTTATTTCATTGTGGAAAGCCAGATTATTCAGCTTAATTAGTGTTTGCTGATTTTCTGTACTAGACAATGAACTGGGACCGTGCTCCTTCCCCATGATACTCCTGGCCTGGCAGAAATCCAGAGTATAACCAGAAAATCAGATTTCTCAAGACCTAGGGCCCAATTTGAAAAGTAAGGTGATGACTGGCTTCCAGGAACTTTTACAAAAGGACTTGACTGAGTTTTGTAATGTAGAGAAGAAAATGGGACAAATATCTCCTTCCAGTCCCAACTTAAAGACCCTGACTTTCATACAGTTGCCAGCCAGCCTCATAGTTCTCTAATACGTGCCATGAGTTGGCTACCTACTTACCATTGCTGAGATGTTCAACAGGTGGCAACATGTATTCACTTGGGATGCTTCCCATGCTCTGCAATTCCTGTCAGCCCTCAAGATACCTTGCACCTGTGGCCTATTTTTGTCTTTCTGCTGCACACACCAGTAAACCTGCATTTCCTACTACTCTGGCAGGATGTTTCCAACGGTAGTAAATAGTTCGTGGCTTATAGGACAGATTCAGGAATAGTATCTAAGGTCAGCTCTCAGATTACCCTTTGTACATTAGCAAGACAGAACATTTCACTCAGTTACTCTGTCTGTTTGATTAATTTTAGCTTTGCTTTCATGAGCAGTTTTGCTCGTGTCAACTTCTGACAATTGTTTTATAAAACCTCAACAGACCTGACTATGTTCACACATACATTTTTAATGTGATGTTGTTTGAAGTCATCCAGAATAGCATAAATAACCTTCATACATGGCTAAACTAAGTTGCTTCACTATGAGAGCTGAGGAAGATTGGCAGAGGTAGCCCAAATGGGCAGTCCTCCACTGAAAAGCATTACCTCCTCTCTGAAAAGGAATTCTGATTAGTGTTTGCTAACAAGTTAAGAAATTGAATGCAGATGTTAAATTTTCATTGCACTTGGCTTAGCCCTTTTGAGCTTTTGTTTGAATGTGTTTTTATTACCCTGCAGTTACACTGCAGTTATTTTTCACTCTAGTACAATACACAAGAATTATTCTGATACTGAGATGCAGGAACAAAGTGTGAGACAGAAGAGATACCACAAGTTACAACATCTTTGCACAAGTTATTCAATTAGACCTGTCCATCTAATACAGTAGTGGATATCTGAAGGACTAAGGGTGGTGGTGGTGACGGAAGGCCAGATATGTGCAAGAGTTTTGAAGAAGAATCAAAGTGAAGAAAGAAACAAGGAAAATATAGAAGTGCTTTTTTTAAGGCAGTGAAACAACTTTTATGCTTAAAAGTTAAGTGCATGAAGCCATCACAACTGCAAGTCCTGCTTGTACACAGGGGTTGAAAGGCTTTGAAGCTTGTTACTGAGGATAAATTTTAGTGGGTGTGATGTGTTAATGCCCATCCTGAAAACAGAGCGGGGAGGGCTTGTGAGTGCTTTGCATCCCTGCAGGGTGTTATCCCCCTGGGAAACTGAGTCTGTTCCACTCCCCTCCTCCCTGCCCAGCTAGGGTATAAAAGGGAGGACATTGCAGCAATTAGCTCTTTTCTTGGCTCCTGCCTTTCCTGGATGAGAGCTACTGCAGCTGCCTTCCTGCTTTCTCTGCCACGTGGTCAGGCCTGATCCTTTTCCACACTGCCTCTGCACCTCTTCAGAGACACTGGTTTTGTATTCTTGGGGTATATTTTTTTCCCTCCCATCCATCCTTGTTCCTTGCCCTTGTGAACCTTACCTGTTATTGTGTTTTTTATATATATATATATATTAAAGAAAACTCTTTACCTCTCTACTTCCA
Source organism: Dryobates pubescens (assembly GCF_014839835.1). Lineage (NCBI taxonomy): Eukaryota > Metazoa > Chordata > Aves > Piciformes > Picidae > Dryobates > Dryobates pubescens. The sequence continues at coordinate 9,378,433 of NC_071619.1, forward strand.
AGCTGACTCCAAATTATGTCTTGGTGGATTTACTCCTTCCCTTTCTTTTTCCTCTCTGTTGGGAGGGAAGAGCGGGGAGCAGAGGAGGGATTCTCAGCCTTGCCCCCATCTGAGCCCTTAAATCCCAGTTAAGGCTCAAGCCACCACAGTGGGAAACAACTCTGAACCCCATATATGCCTATGAGAATGCGGAAATCATTCCCAAGAGTTAAGCTCATAAACATGACCGCGGACACTGGGCAAAATGACCCAGCGTTGGGGTGACAGCTCTCTAATAGAATTGCATGCAACCACCTGCTGATGGTAATGTTTATTTCAGAATTATATATATGGATATAAATATTTTATTGCATGAAAGAAAAAGAAAAAGAAAAAGAACTTTTGCCTCCTGCATCTGGCTCTTAATCAAGCAGTGCCAGACAGCTGCACCGATTATGCTGAATTAATAATATACATGGTATTTCTTATTAATTGCCCAGACACCAACAATAGAAGCATGAGCACAGAGAAATAGGAGCCAAATGGCAGGAGAATATAGTGACTCGATTCATAATCTTCAGTTAAAGTCCCTGTCAGAAAATAGTAAAAATAATAATGACATCATTCAGTGAATGAGTGTCTCATGCATTAACAATCCCCAATTGCAGCTCTTGGGAGAAGGAAGGAAGGAAGGAAATGATGGAGCCAAGAGGAGATAGGTAGAATGCAACACATTCAAAATGCCACCTCCTTGTGATGTTTCAGTAAGACTTCCAATATTGCCACTGAGCTTCCTTCTGATTGCAGCAGAGAAGGTGTCTCCAGCTGCTTTGTGGCTGTTAGCAGTTTGTCCTGAGTGTGAGTACAGCAGAATAGAATAGAATAGAATAGAATAGAATAGAATAGAATAGAATAGAATAGAATAGAATAGAATAGAATAGAATAGAATTAACCAGGTTGGGAACGACCTTTGAGATCATGGAGTTCAACCTATCATCCAACACTAACTAATCAACTAAACCATGGCACCAGGCACCCCATCAAGTCTCTTCCTAAACACCTCCAGCGATGGTGACTACACCATCTCCCTGAGCAGCCCATTCCAATGGTCAATAACTCTTTTATGTAGAACTTCTTCCTAACATCCAGCCTCAACCTCTCCTGGCACAGTTTGAGACTGTGTCCTCTTGTTCTGGTGTTACATATCACAGCCTTCTGCCCCCTCACATAGACTTGACTATGCCACTGCAAAACCCGTTTCTGATTTGTATTCCCTGCTTTGACAATATACAGTAAATACTATGATGCTTTGCTTTGTTTTGTATAGCTTGTGCTAAGCATACCAGTTGTTTGTGCTCCAGTGCAGAAGGACTCAGTGTCACACAGCCCAAAGCATTGCAGGAAAGGTATGTGTCATTTTTAACCCCAGCCAGCAGACAGGATCCACAGAGCAGCTTACTTACTTCCCCCTGGTTGGATGAAGAAGAGAATCAGAAGAGTAAAAGAGAAAACTCTTGGATTGAGATAAAGACAATTTAACAAATAAAGCAAAGTTGCATACTCAAAGCAAAACAAACAATTCTTTCACCACTTCCCATCAACAGACAGGCATTCATCCATCTTCAGAAGAGCAGGGCTCCATTACTTGTAAGAAACAAATGCCATCACTCTGAATGTCCTCCCCTTCCTTCTTAGCTTTATAAGATAAGCATAGCATTATGTGGTACAGGAGATCCAGTTGGTCAGCTCTATTGGCTGTGTCTTTTCCCAAACTCTTGTGCACCCTCAGTCTACAAGCTGGTGTGAGAGGCAGAAAAGGCCTTGACTCTGTCTAAGCCCTGCTCAGCAATTGTTAAAATGTCTCTGAATTATCAGCATTTCTGGCATGTATCTAAACCGTAGCTGCATACTAGCTCCTCTGAACAGCACTATCTCTAGCCCAGCCAAAACCAGCACAGGATGTCTCCAGGACACAAGTGCCCTAGCATTGGTAAAATGGAGAGAAAGCATCTCTGAAAGGATCAAATGAGACTAAATCAATTTGCTCCCCGGTCTTATGAAAGATTTTGGCACATCACAAAGCCACATTAAGAACAGGAGGACAGAGAGGAACTACTCCAAGGATCCTCAGCGCCTAAACTATTTCTCTAAATACTGTTTTCTATTTTCTCTCCTTAAAATGAGTATAAACTAATGTAAGACTTAATTCAGAACCTGGCCAGTGAAGAGAATCATGAACAAAAATGAGATTGCAGGAATGAAGAAAGGCACATCCACTTTTAGGCTGAAGCTGTGATTTCATTTTCTGCTTTGCTCCCAGAACTTCTTGCAATAAATTAAAGGCAATATTATACCACAATAAAGAGGTTATTCAGTGGAATTAACGGCTGGGAAATTTGGAAGAGATTAACGGGAGAGACTTGCTGTGCCATGTGTCATTGGCTCATGTAATAATTTGCTGTTTTCTCACAGGAGGTCAGCTAGTCAAATGCAGTAGCTCATATCTGGGAGGGGACAAATAATATATGGCTCCTACCATCGCTTATGGTTATGCAGGCTTTAAGCATGAGCAATCCTCCTATTTTACAGGGGAAAAGAAAAAAAGCTAACATTGTAAAGTGAAGGCATTTGAAACAGCCCTTTCCATGTTACTGATGCTAAGGACTGAGCAGTCGCCCTCCAATTTGGTGAACGGTATCACTGCCATGACCCAGGCCCTCACGAAGTCACAGAATCACCAAATGTTAGGGGCTGGAAGGGACCTCGAGAGATCATCTAGTTCAACCCCCCCACCAGAGCAGGATCACCTATACCAGATCAGACAGGAATTCATCCAGGCAAGTCTTAAATATCTCCAGAGAGGGAGACTCCACAACCCCCCTGGACAGCCTGTTTTGGTGTTCCACCACCCTCACGGTGGAATAATTCTTTCTCCTGTTTCCGTGGAACTTCCTATGCCTCAACTTCCACCCATTGTCCCTTGTCCTGTCATTGGGCATTGCTGAGAAGATCCTCCATTCTCTTGGCACTCACCTTTCATATATTTATAAACATTAATGATGTCACCACTTAGTCTTCTCTTCTCCATGCTGAAGAGCCCCAGCTCCCTCAGTCTCTCCTCATAAGGAAACTGTGCCTCTCCCTTAATCATTTTCATGGCTCTGTGCTGGACTTTCAAGCAGTTCCCTGTGGCCCTTCTTGAACTCAGTGGCCCAGAACTGGATACAATATTCCAGATGTGGCCTCACCAGGGAAGAGTAGAGAGGGAGGAGAACCTCTCTCGACCTACTGACCACATCCCTTCTAATACAACCCAGGATACCATTGGCCTTCTTGGCCACAAGAGCACATTGCTGGCTCATGGTTAAATACATGGTCAAAGTCACACATGCACATATTTCTTTTAGCCTCTGGAAGGGTGAAGGTGATACCAAACAGGAGGACACAGACAGAGAAGAAAAAGGCAGTCTTTATTGTTTTGCCACCTTAGGTGAAAGCATCTGTAAATGGCATGAAATCAGACTTGGCAAGCAGCTATGGTTGATCCAATTTCCGTAATTTCCATGGAAACCTGACTGATTGCAGTCCTGTATATGCCAGTGTACATGAAAGTGTTGTGTTTGGGAAAGACATGTTAGAGCAATCTGTTTTTCTGAGTGCCTCAGGGACTTGCTAGCCCCCTTGCTAGCCACTAACACAATTACACTCCCAGGCAGTCAGCTAACGCTAATGAAAAGGAAAGGTGGACAGTGGTGAAGACTATACAAAAATTATAGGGTATAGAAGATCACATGAGTCCAGGTAGCTTTTTGTAAGGAGTTCTACACATTAAATATATATGGGGCTCAGCCAGCACTGGATGCCATACATTTATGTGAACTGAGGTACCTCCTCTTGACCAAGAAACACAGCACTAGAGAAAAGGTCAGATTAGTGGATTTCTTAGCCAGAAGGCTGCTTGCTGATGGTTTAACAGTCATTTTTAGAATCTCAAACCTTTGTGTACAAGTTTTAGACATTGAAACACGTAGAGAAAGGGCAAATCTAACCTACATAGGGAATTACATTCCTTTAATAGAAAGGAATTTGCAAAGAGGTTCTATATTTTTGGCCCATTGGTGGGACAAAAAAAAACCCCAAACCCCCCAAACGTAATGAGATAAGGAACAGCTATTGGAACAGAACAGCTCACACATGGCAAGGGAAATCAACCAGTTTGCAAGGCTGGCAGCTAGTCAGCCAATGAATGGGCTCTCATGGCAACAAATCCCAAAGAGTGATTGAATTCAGCACAGGATTTCTTTCTCACTTTTGAGTCCTAGTTTATAGACCTCAGGACAAGGTTTGTTAAATTAGGCTATAATTCCTCCATTATAAAATGACATCTTAATGTTTCTGATCTTTTGGAAGACTTTTAGCAGATTAGGACGTGATGGGATAGGGGAAAAGATTTATTGCATGCTCAAAGCCATGTGGTAATCCAAAGGGATTTATAGACAGTACTCTTCACTACTTGTGCTGAACAAGGATGTGAATTATTCGATTCTGATAACATGAGAATCCTCTTACAATACAGTATGAGCTTGGCAAAAATGTGAATATTGCTAAAAAAAACCCACCCTATTCACTAGTAGATTTTTCTCCTTTTCCCATGAGCTACTTTTAAAGGAGTCAAAATCTGGGGGGTTGTGATTTATTTTAAGTCACCTTAGTTTTTGCTCAGAGCTTCCCTGTGAGCTGAATATCTATGGAAACAGCTAGTTGGGGATTTCAGTTAGAAACTGTTCTCTAGCTGCTGGAGTATGCAAAGCCACTGAAGTCAAAACATTGTACAAAGATTTCAGTTTGGGCAGGAAGGTTTCTAGGATTTGGGAGACAATTTTAGATCAGAGTACAGAAAACCCAAATTCCTGGCCATTTTCAGCCAAGACACAGGGCTTAATGGTGTCCTTAGGCATGCTGTTCTGCACCATCTGAGATGCATTAATTTGTAGCTCTCCAGCTGTTTTCCAGTGTTAAGCCATTTCAAGGAGAAAAACCCTAAGACTTGCCAGTGAAACTGAATGTGTAGCCAATAGTTACTCCATTATCTAAGCTATGAACAAACCACAGTTTAAAGAGATTGTACATTAGACAGTGTAAACAACAGTAACTACTTGTTTGAATCCAAAAAATTCCTTAATGCATCTCTGATTAGATCTTTTTATGAACCTCCTCAATATATAAAGCTGGATAATTATAGAAATGTTTCCATAACAACTTCAGGAGGCAGTGAAAAATGATTGTCTTCATACACAAGAGGAAACAAAGGGAAAAAGTAGAGAAATCCTAGAGTAGAAATACAAATCACAGAATGGTAGGGGCTGGAAGGGGCCTCGGGAGATCATTGAGTCCAGCTTCCCAGCCAAGGCAGCTTCACCTAAAGAAGGTCAGAGAAACACATCCAGAAAGGTTTTGAATGCCTCCAGAGATGGAGACTCCACTACCTCCCTGGGCAGCCTGTTCCAGTGTTCTGTCAGCCTTAAATTAAAGAAGTTCCTCCTCATGTTTACATAGAACTTCTTATGTTCAAGTTGGTGCCTGTTATCACTTGTCCTGTCATTGAAAAGACAGAAAAAAGACTGGTCCTATCCTCCTGACACCCACCCTTTAAGTATTTATAGCCATTTATTTATGAGATCCCCCTTCAATCTTCTATTTTCTTGACTAAGAAGTCTCAATTCTCTGTCTTTCTTCACAAGAGAGATACTCTAGTCCCCTAATCTGAGGGAGCTGGGGTTGCTTAGCCTGGAGAAGAGGTGACTCAGGGGAGACCTTATTGCTATCTACAACTACTTGAAGGGAGGTTGTAGCCAGGTGGGGGCTGGTCTCTTCTCCCAGGCAACTAGCAGCAGAACAAGAGGACACAGTCTCAAACTGCACCAGGGGAGGTTTAGGCTTGAGGTGAGGAGAAAGTTTTTCACAGAGGGAGTTAGCCTTTGGAATGTGCTGCCCAGGGAGGTGGTGGAGTCACCATCCCTGGAGCTTTTCAGAAAGGGATTTGACATGGCACTTGGTGCCATGGTTTAGTTAGTCATGAGGTCTTGGGTGACAGGTTGGACTTGATGAACTTTGAGGTCTTTTCCAACCTTATTGATTCTATGATTCTTTATTTCTACTACAGCACAGAGCAAGCACAAGTCTAGCAAAACTCCATTTCAGCAAAATAAATCTTATCTGAACATTAATTGGCTGAGCAATTCAAAACTTCTAACACTACTGAGGAGAACTGAAGAAAACACCAGATGTCTGTTATCTGTCTGCCTTCTACCCCAGCCTTTCCCAAGGCCCCTTCATTATTAGGTTATCTATTTCTTTATCAGCCAACTGTGTTACAGGCTGAAAGGCAAAAGTGATTAACTCTTTTCCTTCTCCAATCCCCACATCTCCCCCTACCTTTTTCTTTTTTAATAATAATAATAACACCACCTGTTTAAAAGTACAATTAACACTTTTGCACACATGTGTATGATTTACACAATTGCACTGTGTAAGAAAATCACCTCTCAGACCCAGTATCTTTCTTCACTGATATGCAGTGACAGGATTTCACTGTTGCTCAGACCTGGTTTAACCCATGATGTGTTTCTGTGGGACCCCAAAGGAAAATGCCTAATGGAAAGGCCAGTACAATTGCTTAGGTTAACATTTTGCTGCACACACTCAGAAGGATACCTGTGCATGCTTTCCCTCACCCCCTGCTTTTACTCAGAATGAAACTACTACAAGGATTTATATATTTCCCATTATCATAGAATCAGCCAGGTTGATAGAGACTTCCAAGACCATCAAGTCCAAATGATCACCCAACCCTATCTAATCAACTAGACCATGACACTAAGTGCCTCATCCAGTCTTAAACACCTCCAGGGATGTCGATCCTGCCACCCCTCTGTGCAGCCCATTCCAATGGGCAATTTCTGTTTCTGTGAAGAACTTCTTTCTAAGATCAAGCCTAAACTTCCCCCTGTGCAGCTTGAGACTGTGTCCTCTTGTTCGTTTGCAGCACCAATGACAGCTGCTGCATCTTTTCTGACTTTACACACTTCAAAATGTGTAAAGATTTCTACACTACAGGACTCCATTCGATTTCTTTATTGCCTTTTACCCTTCTGTGTTCTTCCTATTGGAATCCAATTTGTAATGTTACTTAAAAGCCAGCACCATTTCGACTGGGCGAGATTCCTGCCTTTCTAAAGCATATGTATTTATTTCCTTTAGATGTGGAAGTACTGTTCTGACCCAACAGTGGCCACAGAGCATAAAATTACTTCACTGCTGAATTAGCAACTGGAATTATACCCTTGTAGTAATGCTTTTAATTGATCATTGCTCATAGGAATGGAATCCTTTTTAATAGTTCTTTGACTTGATAAGACTGGTTTTCCCTGGAAGAAAAAGCAGCTGTCCCTAGCCATGGTAAAGTTGAGACTATGACAAGCCGTAGGGTTGTAGCCTGGATGCACGGTAGGCTTTATCTCACTCTGCTTGGCAATAGCTCAGTGCTACAGTCAGGACTGCGTGAATTGCTCTGCAACATGTCTACAGAGTACCTAATAATCTGCAGTGAGTCGTAACAGGAAGCTCCTTATCTTGATAGTTTTAAGATCAAATTTCAGAAAATCAACAGGGTCATTAAATCAGAGGGAGTCATTCACCACCATGCAGTAATTGTGTCAAGTCTGCTTAGACCTCCAGCTTATGGACTGAATTGAATTGTTATCATGGGGTAAAGCGTAGCACATGTTCACTCGAGTGAGGATCTCAACTCTGGATAGCAATTAAGAAAGTTACTAGTTGCTACTGAACTGTCTCTGGCCAAATACATGGTGGGCAGAAAACCTGGGAACAGAAGGTGCTCCCTGCTGCTTTCAGTCCTTGTATTTGGGCTCATGTCATTGAGTTTTACAGCCCCCCACATAGGAATGATGGCATCAGGGCAATTCCATCAGTCTTTGGACTCAAGAGATCACTGTTTTGCAGTTGCAATGCGAAACAATTCCTTGCAGTCACATCTCTGCCTAGCATTTCTTCCAGCTTGCGAGAGATATTGCAATGTCCACAGATTCCCTGTTCAGTGTCAGACAAGATCTTTAGCTGCTTGTTCCAGGCTTAATTTCTAGGCTCTGCTTTCCTTACTTCCCTTACTTCCCAGATCTCCCTTCCTGCTAAGGCAAAACTACCTCCACTGACTGCTCCACTACCAGGGCATGTTTCCAATGTGGGTCAGTCAGGGAGGTTTAGTTGGATGTGTTGGGATTGTTGGCATCGAATTACCACCAGCTGCCTCCTATGTTGGCAGCACTTCACCTCTGTGAGAGGAATTTACTATTTTGGTTTTTGTACAGATATTTGTTTGGGTTTTTTGTTTTGTTTTTCTTCCTTCAAAGATTCAGAAGTAACCACTTTGATTCAAGTCCAGCCCTACTTCATAAAGAGGAATAAGACACTGGAAGCAGGAGTAAATTTGAAGAGTTCATTTTACATTGGCTGTCCACAGTCAAATGTACAAGGCTGGACTATAAAGGAAAATGTGTTTCTCTCACTTTCTCCTTTCACATAAACGTTCACACAACACTTTGGCTACTTGTTGGCTCCCTGAAATATGATGTTTATATGTGCTGGTGGATAACGTACATTCCCAACCCCATAAAATAAGAGTGGTCCTTGTCTCACTCCTGCTCCAAACACTTTATAAAAGCAATGCATTAGGCAATGGTAGTTCAACAACAGTCTAGTTAGACAAAATGACCTTCGGTCCCTCTGCAATTGGAGCTCATGCAGCTTCCAGTCCATTCTGCTGAAGAAGGAATACTGCCTGAGACAACGATCTTTGCTTCAGCATTATTTTGAGTTACAATGCTGTTCTTCAGTTTAGAATTTCCTGACGAGTAATGTGCACATTCTGCCAGACAGAGCATGACAGTGGATTATCCTGTTTGGTTGGATTAGACATTTTTCAGCAAAAATCTATTTTTTTTTTTACTTTAGTTCCCCAAACCCGATAAAGGTTATAGGATTGGGAAGACTACATACAATAGAGCATCTGCTTCTTCTGCTCCTTGAACTTAATTTGGTGGGGCATAGGACCATTATACTCAGCACTCCTACAGGGTGTGGGTTGAGAATATTCTTAAGGGGCAATTATGTGAGCCCTGGACATCAGTACAAATGTTTTGTACAAGTAGGTTTTTTAGAATAGAATAGAATAGAATAGAATAGAATAGAATAGAATAGAATAGAATAGAATAGAATAGAATAGAATTGACAAGGTTGGAAAAGACCTTTGAGATCATCAAGTCCAACCTATCATCCAACACTATCTAATCAACAGAACCATGGCACCAAGCACCCCATCCATTCTCTTCCTAAACACCTCCAGTGAGGGGGACTCCACCACCTCCCTGGGCAGCACATTCCAGTGGCCAATAACTCCTGTGAAGAACTTCTTCTTAACATCCAGCCTAAACCTCCCCTGGCACAGCTTGAGACTGTGTCCTCTTGTTCTGGTGCTGGTTGGCTGGGAGAAAAGACCAGCCCCCACCTGGCTACAACCTCCCTTCAGGTAGTTGTAGACAGCAAGAAGGTCTCCCCTCCTGAGCCTCCTCTTCTCCAGGCTAAGCAACCCCAGCTCACTCAGCCTCTCCTCATAGGGCTTGTGCTCCAAATTATCAAGTATGAAAACCCAGGGCATTCAAATAGTCTAAAGGCAGACAAAGCTGTTGACTTGTGGAGGATGTGGGGATGTACAGGATGTACTAGGATGTCCAATGTAATGCACTCAAATACAAAGGACACAAGAAAACAGATCTTGTTAGGTCTATTGCTTATAGGAGCAACTAGTTTACTATAAATTCTGACTTCTGCATAACTGCTGTTTCAATTTGGACAATGTTATTAGTTACAACTATTTTCAATTTTCCCCTTGGGCAGGGAAGCCAAATGGAAACAAAACAGTTTTTTAATTTGGGTTAAATTTCCTAAGCTAATATGAAGTGCATTACACATAAATGCTCCTCACACTCTCCTTCATGAAACTGATTTTATGGCCATACTACCTGTGTCACGAAGAGTCACTGTTGCTGAGATTTCACAGAATCATAGAATCACCAAGGCTGGAAGAGACCTCAAAGATCATCAAGCCCAACCTCATGACTAAACCATGGCACCAAGTGCCACATCCAATCCCCTCTTGAACACCTCCAGGGATGTTCACTCCACCACCTCCCTGGGCAGCCCATTCCAATGGCTAATGACTCTCTCAGTGAAGAACTTTCTCTTCAACTCGAGCATAAACTTCCCCTGGTGCAGCTTGAGACTGTGTCCTCTTGTTCTGGTGCTGGTTGCCTGGGAGAAGAGACCAACCCCCTCCTGGCTACAACCACCCTTCAGGTAGTTGTAGACAGCACACATTGCACTGTTGTAGCTCAGACAATTTAATTTTGGACCTGCTCCAAACAAAATTTGAACATTTCTAAATGGAATTATGTTCATATGATTTTGTTCATTTCATCCCAATTAGATGAAAACATGAATCAAAACACTAGAATTTTATATGGGAGGAGAAATCCAATTTCTGAATTAGTCTAGCTGTGATTATAGTCACTTAGAAATCACATCTATCTGCCTGTTTGTAATTTCATAACCTACATCATCCTCTTCAAATAGATCTCTAGATAACAATTAATGAATGAATCCATCTTGCCAGTGAGGAAAATGGCACAAAAATGTGTTTGGGATGCAAACTCATTGAAATCTTTGGAAATTCTCTTTATCTCCAGTGCCCTTTGGCTCAGGTCCCTGGAGTGTTTATCCTAGCTTGAAAATGCTCCCAAGGTTGTACTGCCCTGAGTGAGAAATAAAGTAATTCAATTTCAGATATTATGTAGCTTAGTAGATGGAGAAGAGGAAAAAAAAAAATTAGGTCATGATGTGGTTACAAACTTTTTGTTCTTTTTTTGATGCCTTTTTTTGTTTTTCTCTCAGTGTGGAAGTAGGTAAAGCTTTCATCTCTTCTGGGCTAGCAGTTCTGCGGATTAGATAATAGGAAGAATTTCATTTAATCAGTTCAATGAATTTTGCCTCATTAGAAATTCATGCAAAATGTCAAGTTCTAAATCCTCCCAAGATTGCCTTGGTTTTTGTTCTTTCCCCTCCCCCCCCCCCTTATTTTTGAGAAGTGAACAGAAAGGTTTTATCCATAGACTGTTGGGTTCAGCTAATTACATTAAGAGCTAATAAGATTTGCTTGTTTATGCTGCTTGTACAGGAAGATGATTGTCTAATCCTTTAAGCAGCACATTTAATTTTGGTTTCTATTTCAAGTCTTTAAATTGTGTTAACTACTTCTAGTTCTCAAGGTAAACATAGTTTAAATCTTAAATGTTTGCTTCTGAGCAACTTCAAGGATGAGGCTGCTTTGGTTTCATTTCAGACAAGGAGCATAATTTCATTTCATGCCTATTGGTTCTAAGCTGGAGGCCAAGGGTGGAAGCAGGAGAGGGGAAAGAAGAAAGCTACTTTTCTGAAGCAAGTTTGGGACTTCATCTGCAACGCTGTCACACAGTGGCTGGCTAAATTGTTCATTGTCACACTGCAGTCATTACCACTAATTATCTGTCTGTCTGTCACATATGTCTAATGTGGCTATCCATCTCTAAGTATTTTAAATTTGCATTTGGAAGTGCATAACCAAATTACACTTGGCCTAGCAAATCTGTGTATATTAATCACATTTCCTGTCTTTGGAAGTTATGTTTCTGTTGTATCTGAAATGATATTGGAGGAACAGAAAACTCATCCAAAAAGCCCTGAGAAGCAGATGTCACTGCTTACAATTGCATGCAGATAGCATTGTGAGGCTGGATTTACCTCTGATTTTTAGGGTTTTTTTTAAGGGTGCTGACAAATTTCAGTACTGAATCACTGAGCTTTGATGGGAGTTAAGCATGCCTTTTTGCTCTCAACTCCTTGTATTTCACCATTGACCCTTATTCAGATTCTATGCATGCAACGCATTAAAGTGTGGTGTCTCAACATATTTTAGGTGTCTTAGGCATTACCAAAGAGGCTGTAATACTCCATTCTCTATGATGCTTCCCACAGTCTTTAGAAGAACTTTCAGAATGTTTGCTGTCTACAACTATCTGAAGGGAGGTTGTAGCCTGGAGGGGGATTGGTCTCTTCTTCCAGGCAACCAGCACCAGAACAAGAGGGCACAGTCTCAAGCTGTGCCAGGGGAGGTTTAGGCTGGATGTTAAGAAGTTCTTCATAGAAAGAGTGATTGGAATGGGCTGCCTAGAGAGATGGTGGAGTCACCACCACTGGAGGTGTTTAGGAAGAGCCTGGATGAGGCACTTGATGCCATGGTGTAGTTGATTAGATAGTGCTGGATGATAGGTTGGACTCGATGATCTCAAAGATCTTTTCCAACCTGGTTAATTCTATTCCATTCCATTCCATTCCATTCCATTCCATTCCATTCCATTCCATTCCATTCTGCATATGACCCATTATTCCTAGGAAATTCATGAAAGGTGATGTTAAAAATAATTTACAAAAAATATCTCTTATAGTTTCTACAGAAATCTACCTAATCCAGAAATCTGAATCTTCCCTGGAAAATTTGTAAGAAGAGGCTGTAAAAATCCCCACCCTAAAATCTATTACTTTCTGCTATTGCTTAAGTGCAAGTTTGAAGTGCATATATCCTTACCACAGACAAGATAACATAGTACCAGCAGCTATTGATAATGGAGACATCTACACCAGAAGTAGCTGAGTTTGTACTTTTAGGACATGCTGTAAGGAGAGAGACATTTAAACAGAGATATTAGACTTCAGCTGTCAATCCTTCCCTAGAGGACTTGGGGTAAATCACTTTCTTTATTTTCATTTCTACCAGAAGAGAACTGGTGATGCCTTTTCTTTTTTTCTTGACCTTATATACCTGCTTAGGTGATTCTCTCCCCTTCATATCAAAGACATATTCTAGGGTGGACATTAATTCTTTAACTTAGTTACATCTATACTCCTAGGACATCTTGAGTTAGAAAGGACCCATGAGGGTCTTCAAATCAAGAGGGGATTGGACGTGGCACTTGATGCCATGGTTTAGTCATGAGGTCTGTGGTGACAGGGTGGACTTGTTGATCTTTCAGGTCTCTTCCAACCTTGGTGATTCTGTGATTCTGTGAATCCGTGACTCATCAAGTCCATCAAGTCCAACTCTGTACTCTTTATGTCTACAGATAGCAACTTGAAGATCCTTGTTGGTTTAAAACAGGCTTTTCAAGGCTCTACAAATTGTTGCACTGTCATGGGATAAGAGAGGGACTTCTTTTCTATTAATGAAGAGAATATTCAACTAAATAAATATGATGCTAATTTTTGAAGAGTGTAGAAGGTACCATGGAAATCCTATTGGAATCTCTGCTGGGACTTCCACTATTTAATTTGATTTTGTAAATGATTTGGAAAAGTGAGTCAATAATGAGGCAAAGTTTGCTGTCAAGTAAAAATTTGGACACCTAAAACTGGAGCAGAACAAGGGGAACTACACAGCATCTCATGATTTTGGATGAGACAACAGTAAAAGAACCGGTGAAAGCCAACAGAAAATAATGCACCTGGCAAGAAAAATTCTAGCTGTGGCAAATCGGAGTGCCTTCAGCCTGCTCCTGGCTAATCATATTGACCTCTTCATTTCTGTCAGCCCCTGTGTTTTGCTGCTTAATGGTACAGTTTTTGTCACTTTTTAGACTTCCAGGTATTTCATAGACCTGGGTCAGAGTAGAGAAAGAACAATAATTAAGGCAACAAAACCAACAAAAGGTAACTTCTAGTAGGGAGAGAATCAAAGAGCAAGAAAAGGGGTAATGAAAGGAGTAACAAGAACCGATTTGCTGAAATGGAAACTGTTCAGAACTCAGCAAAAAGATTATGGGGTATATATGGACATTTCCCTGAAAACATCAGATTGGTGCTGAAAATATGGAGTCATTATTACTAAGAACTAAAGGAAAACAACTTATTAAACCACAGCATACATTGATGGAGCACCATCATCCTCATTCCTGAAAGGAGCTCTTAGAATCATAGAATTGTTAGGGTTGGAAGGGACCTCAAGGTTCATCTAGTTCCGAACGCCCTGCCACAGGCAGGGACACCTTATGCTAAATCAGGTTGCTCAGAGCCACATCCAGCCTGGGCTTAAAACACTCCAGGGATGAGGCTTCTACCACCTCCCTGGGCAACCTGTGCCAGTGTCTCACCACCCTCATGGGGAAGAACTTCTTCCTAACATCCAATCTGAATCTGCCCATTTCTATTTATATTTTCTATTAGAGGACACAGTCTCAGGCTGCGCCAGGGGAGGTTCAGGCTAGATGTTAGGAAAAAGTTCTATACAGAAAGAGTGATTGCACATTGGAATGGGCTGCCTGGGGAGGTGGTGGAGTCGCCATCACTGGAGGTTTTCAGGAGGAGACTTGATGGGGTGCTTGGTGCCGTGGGTTAGTTGTTTGGGCAGTGTTGGATTGGTTGATGGGTTGGATGCGGTGATCTTGAAGGTCTCTTCCAACCTGGTTTATTCTATGTATTCTATTCTATATATTCTATTTTTGTTCCATTCCCTCTAGTCCTATCATTACCTGACACCCTAAAAAGTCCCTCCCCAGCTTTCTTGTAGGCCCTCTTAAGATACCAGAAGGCCACAATAAGGTCTCCACAGAGCTTTCTCTTCTCCAGACTGAATAGCCCCAATTCCCTCAGTCTGTCCTCACAGGAGAGGAGCTGCAGCCCTCTGATCATCCTTGTGGCCCTTCTCTGATCATGCTCCAGCATGTCCAGATCCTTCCTGTAATAGGGGCTAGAGAACTAGATGCATAACTCCAGGTGGGGTCTCACCAGGAGTGAGAGGGGGTGAATCACCTCGCTTGACCTGCTAGCTATGCTTCTCATAGTACACCAGAAGGGGCACACTCAAGAGAACATAAAGCAGAATGACAATCTTGTCAGGGAAGTTAGAGGGACAACCATGCAAGCAGACAGTAGAGAGCATGGAAATTTTCAGCTTCTGGGAGAGAAAACAGAGATCATGAGCATACAGTCAATTCTCAAAACCTAAAAAAAAATCACGTATTAAAGTGATGAGGATTGATGATTTTCACAGTCTAAGAGCAGAGGACACACAGTACTATTATTGGGTGTCAGAGCTTATAAAACTCAAACAAGAAGAACATTTCACAACACATAACTAAATAATGGATCTTTTCACAGTATTTTTTAGATGGTCAAAATATTGATGGGTTAAAGTGGAAGTTAAATAAGATAGAGCCTCACTGGTACCCATACATTTTTTAATGAGGCTATAACCTCTAGTTCAGTGTTATCAGAAACTAGAGGGTTCTATCACAAATATTTTCAAAAGCATCCAGCATCATCTGCTGTTAATAACCAAGAGAGTGGCTTGGACTTTGCCTGACTCAATAGAGATATTCTTATGTTGTCTTCTTTTTCTTATACTGGTACTGGAATTATCTTAGTCATTATTGCATTATAGTCACAGAACCCCATGGTGGTAACACAGTTAATTATTTATCCATAACATGCCATGTATACTAAAGACACTGCATTATAATTATCAATATGTGTTCTCTAGAGTTGTTACTGTCACCGTGGTCAAGCATGCCATGGATGGTTTTTGTCTGTTGAAAGAAAGATATCTATATTGTATATTTTAGCCAAGTAAGGAGATTCCAGATTATCGCTCTTTCACAGGCCAAAATCAAAATAGGAGCCCCAAATTTCTCATTAGCACCATTTCCCATCAGTAAAGAGAGATCAAACAACTGCAAGGAAGAAACTGCAATTAAAACAATTGCAATTAAGAATTGTTATTCGGAGCTACTTTAGATTCTTGCACTTTTGTTAATGATTTCCTGGCTGAGATAATGAGTCACACCTTGATAGTCTTACTTCTTTATTTTTTGTCTGTTTATTTGGTTTTTTTCACACAAACACAAAGCTGCAAAAACCAGGATGATGCCAATCCACTCATCACTCATGCTATTGAAAAAACCCATAACTGTAGCAGAAGTTTTTCATTGCCACTCCTTGGACTATGCAGCCTTACAGGAATAAAAACTACTGGATGCAATCCTCTTCCCCATCCAGTCCATGAGTGAATGAAAACCACATTAGTTTGATCTTTCTTAGCCTAATAATTTCCATTACAGTGATGGACATAAAAACCCAGAGTAAACAGAACTGTGCTCATCTTCACAGCAGATTGATCTGCCAGAGCTCAGGTGCTGAGCTGTTTTGCTAGGCTACAGAGGAGATAAAGGAGACCTCTAGCTCATTTTTGGTAGTGATAGCTCACCAGCAAGGGAGAGCTGACTTTCAAGCTCCCACCTCTGCCTCTGATAATCATATTGTAAAATTAGAATTTTGATGAGACAGAGTTTGTTGCAAAAGATAACACAGACCATTTGTGTCTTCATAATCTCTTCAGGACACAGCACATCACAGCTGCAATGCACTAGCCAGTATTAAAAAGGCAGAATAACTGTTGCAGTAATGCAGGAGGTTTCCTGAGAGTGTTACAGGGGTAATGTGTCTTATCAAGGACACTGCACACTTACTGTTATTTCCAAAATCTTTT
Source organism: Dryobates pubescens (assembly GCF_014839835.1). Lineage (NCBI taxonomy): Eukaryota > Metazoa > Chordata > Aves > Piciformes > Picidae > Dryobates > Dryobates pubescens. Next base: position 9,395,117 of record NC_071619.1, read on the forward strand.
GGACATGCAGTTAAAAAAAAAAAAGAGAGAGAGAGAGATATTTAGACATATCTTGAAAGTGAGACTAAACAGTTCTGTTGGACTTCACCAACACTTTATTTTTTCCATATTCTTTTACATGGGCAAAAGCTTTCCCTCATTTACACTTGAGTATCACCTTGTGACTTCTAGCTAGAGAATTTTTGCTTCAGACTGTACTTGAACTGCTTCCTTGGTACTACCTGTATCATTAGCATGGATATTGATAAAGCAAGGAAATTCCTCAGAATTATTTGAGCAGATGTTAGGCTATTTTAGTCATTAAAACTATATCCAAAGGTAGTTTTCATTATCGACAATTTCTGAAGATATTTGCTTCCACAGAAAGATTTGCTTTAGGACAAAAAGACAAAGAGGATTTTTTTTGTGAGGGTTTTGACTGAAACTAGAAAATTCTAGGTAATAAGTTGGTTTATTGGAGAAGCAATAATCTGTTTTGTTAAAAAGACATTTTTCTTCAACATCACTATGTTTGTATTGACCTGCTTCAGTGGTTATATACCGTATTTTAATCCAGGGAAATGGATTCTATAACACATCATTGCTTCAGGTGTATGATAGCGCTTCTGAACACAGAAAACAGATTGGTAAGGTAAGCTCCTCACATCCCAGTGATTAACAAAGTTTTTGGCAGCCCTTACTCAATAGCTGAAGGAAAAGAAAAGAAGAAGAGGAGGAAAAGAAGAAGAGGAGGAAAAGAAGAAGAGGAGGAAAAGAAGAAGAGGAGGAAAAGAAGAAGAGGAGGAAAAGAAGAAGAGGAGGAAAAGAAGAAGAGGAGGAAAAGAAGAAGAGGAGGAAAAGAAGAAGAGGAGGAAAAGAAGAAGAGGAGGAAAAGAAGAAGAGGAGGAAAAGAAGAAGAGGAAAAGAAGAATTAAGAAGCTGGCAAAATTCATGTCTGGATTGAAGACTGCTGATGAGAAAGGGCTTGTGCCTCATTTGAACACATTTTTTCTTGTAGACTTATACCTCAGTGACAGTTCTGTCTTAGTGTAAAGACAGCAGGTTATAATTTTCAAGTGAAATTAGACTGGATTTATACTCTAAATGTTAGTATTTTGCACTTGGCTTAGACAAAGTATATTTTATCTGTGCTACCTTGGAAAAACCCTGTAGAACTGTAGCAATCAAAAAGCTATCTATGCACATCAATTTGTCATAAAAAAAAATTGACATTAATCTACTCATAGAAAATTATTGGTATCTCAACAGGTTACACCAAAAATAGAAGCTGTATTACCTTTATTTGTGGAAACATTCCTATGGTTTCAAAAGGACCCATTGCCACAGCCAAGTACTGCATACACATTCTGATTATGGCTTCATGCTCAGGGTAAAGTGTTGCCCAAAATCAGATGCAGCAATGTTCTTAAGGCTAAAAGAAGTCCTACAATCTGTGTAAGAGCAGCCCCCCCCTTGTCAGAATCAAGCCTGGGGGACTGACTGTGATTCATCCATCTACAGACAGCAGCTTTTTGCAACACCAGGAAGAATTTTTGCACCAGGAAGAATTACTCTGCTGCAGAAGTTAGCTGAAAAGGGTAATTTACCCTTGTCAGACATAATGTCTATCTGAAAGCCCAGTTATTAGCAAATGCTTTTATTTACCGGTGAATGATGCTCAGGCAGAGAGGGCGATGAGGATGTGCATCTCACAGCTGTGTTAAGTGTCTCATCTCTGGCTTTGATCCTCAGGAGCCAGAGAAGCATGGTCTCGCTCAGTAAAGACACAGGAATGCACTTTTGTTCTGGGAAGTGGCAGGGTCTGACGTTTTCTCTCAAAGAAATGAATGACCTGCTAAAAGCAGTGTTAACCTTAAAAGAAATTTTATTTGCCCTGTCAGGGCTCTAGTCTCCATAACCTATTCATATGCAGGAAGACCCATGACTGAACTCAGCAGATTAGTGCTTCTCTAACTACAGAGATCATGACAGTACCATGACCCTACTTAAGAGAAAAGCAACCATACGGAAGGGGAATCAGACAGCAAAAATTGTGGCTTAAACCTGGACTGGACATACAGGGTAGAGGTACCTTTTCCATAAAAACATTAAGCTGCCTCTGGACAAAATTCCAGGACTGGGTGGTTGATTGGTTCGTCCTCATAAAGCTGTGGGTGAACACAGTCCCAGATGAAGCAAAGGTTCAGATAATCAGAAGATCCAAATTCTCCACATGCTATCACCATTGTAATAGAAATTTACCTATTGAACAGTGCTGGAGACGTGAGTCTTCTTTAGAATGGAATGGAATGGAATGGAATGGAATGGAATAGAATAGAATAGAATAGAATAGACCGGGTTGGAAGAGACCTTCAAGATCACCGTGTCCAACCCATCAACCAATCCAACACCACCTAAACAACCAACCCATGGCACCAAGCACCCCATCAAGTCTCTTCCTGAAAACCTCCAATGACGGCGACTCCACCACCTCCCCAGGCAGCACATTCCAATGGGCAATCACTCTCTCTGTATAGAACTTCTTCCTCACATCCAACCTAAACCTCCCCTGGTGCAGCCTGAGACTGTGTCCTCTTGTTCTGGTACTGGCTGCCTGGGAGAAGAGACCATCATCCATCTGTTTACGACCTCCCTTCAGGTAGTTGTAGAGAGTGATAAGGTCACCCCTGAGTCTCCTACTCTCCAGGCTAAGCAACCCCAGCTCCCTCAGCCTCTCCTCATAGGGCTTGTGTTCCAAACCCCTCACCAACTTTGTTGCCCTTCTCTGGACTCGTTCCAGCAAGTCAACATCCTTTCTTCCCACTGAGAATACTATGTGCAGACACCATTGCTACTAACCTTTACTTGACACAGCACATTCAAGAACCAATTTTAATGAAAGCATCTCAAAGTAGTCATTTGTGTTTCATAACAGCATTAAAAGCCACACACACTTTCAGAAGACCTTGCAGAAAACACTGTATTAAAAATACTGTTGGTAGATTCATAGTAGGCAAGATTCTCTATCCTACAAGGCTAAATACAAGTGGGAATACACATGCATATACACCCATTTATAGGTGGAGATATACATCCTGTGGTAGTTTTAGGCTGATGCCTAGAAAATTTTCCACAGATCGAGTAGGAAAGTGATAGAATGTAAATAAATTACCATTGGATGTAAAAGGGAAAATGATGACAAGGTCTACATAATACATTGGTCTGAAAACTAACTTCTTCAACTTCTTTGCTCTAGCTGATGCTTCCACTGGCTTGCTGACCTTGGCTGTGTTTCTTTGCTGTGGTTAAGTACTAACAAACTACTCTCTGCTCTTTCTCTTTCTCTTGTCCTGTGTACAGGGAGCAGGGAGGGAGAAGCTGTTGGTAACACCCTGGGTCTGTCCAGGGGGGTTCTTGTGTTGTTTATAAACTATAAATATATGCCCTTGTTGTATATTTTGTACATATTCATTGCATTTCATATTTCTAGATTGTAGTTCTGCTTGTAAATGTAGCTTCATTTGCTTCCATCTGAGCTAGTCTGGCAATTTTATTTTGGGGGGGAATTTCAACCCACCACACACACACACACACACACACACACACACACACATACATTTATACATAGGAGCATACACAGGTGTACACATATTACTTCTGCTTGCTACTTAAGAAACCAGTGAGCTGAGGGACCACAAGGTTTAAAATAATCCAAACCACCTTAAACAAGTAAGGAATCATGCTTTTCTCCTGGGTCCCCAGTCAGTGAACCATAAAATGAATTGGAGAGTTTGCTCCCTCAGGCATTCTCTATCCCCAGAGACCTGATACTTGATGGGCTGCAATCCCAAGCAAGACCACACCATATGCTTATCCAGCCTCCCTCCTCATCCCACACAGGAGCTGAACAGCCTTTCCTGGCTGTCAGTGTTGTGCTGAATGACACAGATCCAGGCATTTATTTTCTTTTTCTAATCACCACAGCAGATATTGTGTTAAATCAACATCAGCTGTAGAGTTTAATATTCTGGCACATCTTGGTATGCCAACAGTTACAACCTGAGACCTGTGCCTCAGCATGTCTTTCAGTAAGACTAAATCATTCCTGACAAATAGATGCCTGCAGTGGCTGATGAAAAATGGATGGGCTTTCCTGACATAAACAGAGTTTGGGTGGAGGAACTTATTGACTGGCTTGCAGATTTCTGTCCTGGCTGAGAATTCTGGGGTTCACTGCCTTAATGCTGAGTGCTTATCACCTTACTAATTTTCCTTTTTACTTTCTATTTTACTTTATTCATTTTCTCCTATCTCTGCTTCCTCCTTCTCTTTCCTCCTACCCCAAATTACTGGTATCCAAATGTCTGAGAGTCAGAATTCAGCTTTTTCTTCCATCTTTCAAGTCTTGAGGAGGCTGAGGCCTGCTCGGCCAAAATATTTGCAAGATGCACTGGTGCCAGCAAATCTTAACCAAATTTATTCCTCTCTGGCTGTGCTGCAAGTAAAACTTCTCCCTCCCCACCATCTTTTGTGATTTTTCATGAAAGTCATCAGCAGGAGCTATTTGAGAGATCATTTTCCACATGGAACGTGGAAAATATTAGGTGACAGGAGAGAAACGAAGTAATGTTTCATGAATACAGACTTCCCTTTCTGTCTGAAAATTGCCCCCTCAAAATATACATACCAGAACGGCCACCATTTCCCTCCCCTTGTGAAGGCATCATGATGTTTGTTCATTTGCTGTGCATGCCAGGGAAATAAAGCATCACACATTCTGCAGAGCTCAGACAGAAAGAAAAAAAAAGGCCCCCTAAAAAAAAGCCTCATACTCTAAAAAGAAATGCCAGCAAAGACTGGCATGAAGTGAGATTAAATTCTTTGTTCTGTAATTGCTCTGACTTTATAGTTTCCACAGGACAAGTCGTTACCACATACTGCCCACTGATAAGCATGGTGGGAGCTGAATCCATGGGGAAATAGTCCCTATTTAGGAAGGGCAGTGGACGGTTTGGTTATTTCCACACCTGCAGAGAATGGCTGCAGTTCTCTCTAGTGCCTTTTCTTTTATGATGTAGATGACAAGAAAGAGCACTGATTTTGACTAGTGCTTGCAGGCAGCCAATACTAGTGATGAAGCCTTTGAAAATCAGGCTCACTGCTTGTTCCACTGAGCTACGGTCCACGGGGAAATTAACGGCCTTTCTGTGCTCTTAAATGTGACTAAAACAGGGGTCCACTTCTGCTCATTGCAAAAGAAAACAACAAAACAAAAAACCCCAAACCAAACCCAAACACTAAAAATAAAAAAAACCTCTTTCTACAAAAATAGGATTTCTGTAGAAAGGGAGGCTCTTAAGAGGAAGAACAGTCCTGTAGTTTGAGCAATACCCTGGGTTTCTGAGACAACCACTGGCTTTCTAAACTGATCCTAGGTGACTGGGATCTTAGGTGACTGGGACTATGGGATGAATTTAGAATCGTAGAATTGTTAGGGTTGGAAGGGACCTCAAGGACCATCTAGTTGCAACCCTCCTGCCATGGGCAGGGACGCCTCACACTAGATCAGGCTGCTCAGAGCCACATCTAGCCTGGCCTTAAAAACCTCCAGGGATGGGGCTTGAATGGGCTGCCCAGGGAGGTGGTGGAGTAACCATCCCTGGAGGTGTTCAAGAGGGGACTGGACGTGGCACTTGGTGCCATGGTTTAGTCATGAGGTCTGTGGTGACAGGTTAGACTTGATGATCTTTGAGGTCTCTTCCAACCTTGGTGATTCTGTGATCCTTTTACTGCTGTTACTGCATGATAAGGAATTTTCTGAATACATACATAGAATACATACATACATAGAATAAACCAGGTTGGAAGAGACCTTCAAGATCATCGCGTCCAACCCATCAACCAATCCAGCACCACCCAAACAACTAACCAATGGCACCAAGCACCCCATCAAGGCTTCTCCTGAAAACCTCCAATGATGGCAACTCTACCACCTCCCCAGGCAGCCCATTCCAATGGGCAATCACTCTCTGTATAGAACTTCTTCCTAACATGATAAGTTAATGAATGATAAGTTAATCTTTTAAGATTTGAGGCAACCTCCTTATGCGTACTTTTAAGTAACTTAACTACAAGTTTAACTATTCCTGTCTCTATTTTGCAGTTTCCTACAAGAAGCCTTTCAAAAAACCATAGAGCTCACAGCAATTCATAAACTGTACCTCAGCTTTGGTTGACTGGAAATAGCTCTAATCCAATTGCTTGCCTACCTTCACTGGAGTAATAATACTGAGCAAATAACCCCACAGGCAGGATCACATTGTTTTTCCTGCCAATCTCTGTTTTAACTTAATAATTTCTTAATGCCATAGGTGATGTCAGAGAGACTTAGGACAATATGTTGCCAAGAGGCATGAGTTGAAGAGTAGCCTGAACTATTATTTTTAGTACTAGCTTATATGTCCCTGAAAATATTAGGTGTAAACCATATCCAGATACCTGTGGGGAGATTTAATAAGATTCTTATTTCCCTACCCAAAGCAATTAATATGCAAGACAGACAGGAAGATATCACAAATTTCATATATATATGTATATATATATAAATATAAATACATTTCTAATTCCATCTCAACATTAAGACTCTAGTCCTTGAATTCTTTCTGTAGGATAGCCTGACTCTCTGTGTTAACAATACTTTCTATCTTCATTTCATCAGCATATTGACCTAAGAAGTAGGAGGGTGTAAACACAATACTCTGGGTGTGGCCTTACCAGGGAAGAGCAGAGGGGGAGAAGAATCTCCCTCAACCTGCTCATCACACTCTTATTAATATACTCCAGAATACCATTGGCCTTCTTGGCTGTAAGGGCAAACTGCTGGCTCATGGTGAACTTGGTACTTCTCCACAGAGCTGCTTTCCAGCAGGTCAATCCCTAACCTGTCCTTGTGGAATTTCATGAGGTTCATGAAATAGAATAGAATAGAATAGACCAGGTTGGAAGAGACCTTCAAGATCATCGCGTCCAACGTATCAACTAATCCAACCCACCTAATCAACTAAACCATGCAATCAAGCACCCTATCAAGTCTCCTCCTGAACACCTTCAGTGATGGTGACTCCACCACCTCCCCGGGCAGCCCATTCCAATGGGCAATCACTCTCTCTGTGTAGAACTTCCTCCTAACCTCCAGCCTAAACCTCCCCTGGCGCAGCCTGAGACTGTGTCCTCTTGTTCTGGTACTGGCTGCCTGGGAGAAGAGACCAACCTCCGCCTGTCTACAACCTCCCTTCAGGTAGTTGTAGAGAGCAATAAGGTCACCCCTGAGTCTCCTCTTCTCCAGGCTGAGCAACTCTTGCTCCCTCAGCCTCTCCTCATAGGGCTTGTGTTCCAAGCCCCTCACTAACTTCCTTGCCCTTCTCTGGACACATTCCAGCAAGTCAACATCCTTCCTAAACTGAGGAGTCCAGAACTGGACACAGGACTCAAGGCGTGGCCTGACCAGTGCAGTGTACAGGGGCAGAATGACCTCCCTGCTCCTGCTGGCCACACTGTTCCTGATGCAGGCCAGGATGCCATTGGCCCTCTTGGCTGCCTGGGCACACTGCAGGCTCATGTTCAGCCTACCATCGACCAGTACCCCCAGGTCCCTTTCTACCTGGCCACTCTCCAGCCACTCTGACCCCAGCCTGTAGCTCTGCATGGGGTTGTTGTGGCCAATGTGCAGAACCCGGCACTTGGATGTGTTCAATCTCATGCCGTTGGACTCTGCCCATCTGTCCAGCCTGTCAAGGTCCCTCTGCAAAGCCTCTCTACCCTCCAGCAGATCAACTCCTGCCCCCAGCTTGGTGTTGTCCGCAAATTTACTGATGATGGACTCAATGCCATTTGTTCTTCTCCAGTTTTACCCTACCGCCTCCTAACAAAGCAGACTGATGACAATAACTTTCTATAAATTAAGGTTCATTGGGAAAAAAAATAGCCTCATCCATGGCCACTTCCATGTGAAGTTTCCTGATTTTGAACCAATCAAATGGGACTTATTTTGAGAAAGAAAGATCCACCATATCAAACACAGGAAACTTTGCATCCAAATTGCTGCATTTTCATATTTTTGGTTTTTTTTTTTTTTTAACTGATGAATTAGACACTTGAAATGAATATTCTTTAAAGTATCAGAGAGCTTGAGGCTTTATTAGATTAATCTGAGGAGAAGAACAAGTATGATGTGCACTATGCAATGTGTTTCAACCTCATTGCCTGCCTATTAGGCTGCAAGAAAAGAATATTTAAGTGTCTGTTTATTAACTGATTGTCAGAGAGGCTTGATTATTTCAGGGAGATAGCTTTCCACACGAAACAGTCAGATGAACTGAAGAGTAGCAAAATGATTGATTCATTTCCTTTGGGGGAGGGAATAAAATAAAATAATGAAACATAAATGTGTCAGGTTCATTTATACAGGATTGATATTTAATGTAGCCCCTTTTGAAGCTGGAATTAAATTTTCTTAAGAGGTATTATTAAAAGGGAGATGGGATGTAACCTTCCATCAAGAAACCATTATTTTAATACAGCTTAAAAATATTAACTTTCTTTCCTGAAGTGTGCTGGTAAATTGATTTATGTAGATCTAGGCAGTAATTATGAAATGTGCTTATCCAGACACCTTCTGCTTCTATTGATCCTACATGTTATTCTGATGAAAAGCTCATAATTCATAGCATTCTGGATATTTAGTGGAATTATTTATAACTTTCAGTACGAGGGTGTTACCTGCTAACGAAATGGAGTTTAAAACTGATGTGCAATGCACCAAATTGTCTGTTTTCAGGCCTTGAGTTCAGATAGTTACAGCACGCTTGCTTTGCAACTCACAAACAGAGAATGCAGCATCGCTGTGAAAAAGGATGGTGTGGGCTAGGAAGGTGCCAGTTTTTCCAGGGGTTTCACACCAGGAAAATGGATGAAGCCAGGAGATGGAGAAACTTCTAGAAGTATTGTAATAGACAAAACAAATGTTTTGACAGATGCTAGGAAAAGAAACTTGATTAAGTCTGTCCTAATGTTCATCTGGTAGTGATCATTCTCTCTTTCAACAACCAGCAATATTTTAATTTCTTCAGAGATTTTCTATGATCCAAACCATCTGTTGAAGTTGTAACTGCTACTACAGATAGAAATTGCTGGGGGGAGGAAAAAAAAATAACAAACTATTCCTTCTCTGAGCAGCAAGGACTCAACTGAATGCTTCTGGTCCTTGTAACAATTCTTGCTCAAAAAATACCTTCTAATGAGGGGGAAGATGCCATGTGTCAGTCCTGAGAGCTCTTACCTACTGCTCAGCCATGATCTGAAACCCATACAGGAGGCTGTGCAGATGAGGCAGGTTCCCCCAGGTAGGTTTGCCAGGAGAGAGGACTGTGGGGACAAGGTAAAGAAAATAGATAAAAAGGGAGAGGGTAAGTGAACAGCTGATATCACTCTGATCAAAGCATGATGTGGAGTTAAGTAAGGGTGAAGTGTCTCATCATTTGGCTGTTTCATCTGGTGCTACTGCTCCTACAAAAGTATTTCAAGGGGATAAGCACATATTTGTGGCCCTGCTCTCTCAGTATGGACTTCAGGAACTAATTGGCATTTCTTTATCCTTTCATGGCATTGGAGACAAATCCTGATGTAGGCTCTTTGGGCATCTTTTATATCTGCAGGAAGTTCACATACCATGAAAATGTAGAGTGGCATTTATGCTAAACTCGTTGCTCCCTTACCAGGTAGCAGTGACAGCAGCTCTAGTCCGCAGGAGGAACATTCCCAGAGATATAGCTACAGCAATACAACCTAATGGCCATCATAGTCATTATCGTTTATCATTATAGTGCCAGCTAATAGCTTCAAGGACATCTCAAAAGTCTCCTTAATGGCAGATTTCTAGTCCCATAGAAAAAAGGAAAGCTGTTTTAAATTACCATGGAGCTTACACTTGGAAATTCCCTGTCCACATCTAAACACAGCAGTGCACAACACAAAATTTTTATTTTCCTGCCATTATGACTCCTTTGAATACTACATTTGATTAGGATGATGATGGATTTCCTCATCCAAACAGGCATTTCAAATGTCTTTGGTAGACCTTCCACTAATATGAATCTTAGCACTATCCAGAATAAAATGATCATCTTTCACAGGCTCTATGAAATAAAATTGCAAGCCACAGATGACCCAGAAGCTATAAATTACCCACCTCTCAAGTAGAACAAAACAGGGCATATCCTGGGAGCTGTCAGAAACACATGATGCCGCAACGAGCTACAGCACTCTGTCCATAACCAAACACAACACAAGGATATTCTAAGGCAGTACCATAAAGAAGTGCAGGAACAGGAGCACAACTAATTAGAAATACTAAACAGACTCACAGCATTTTCAAAAATCCAACAGATCTTCATAAACTGAAGCCAAATGGCATCTCTGTTGGCACTGATCTTCAAATTTGAAGATGACACCAGAGCTTAATAGAATTAGGAAACTGCAACTGCTGAACAAAATAAAAGGAGTGAAGCCCACTAACAGGCATGAATCCCAAGAGTCAATCATGTTTCTGTTCCGTATGTATAGAATAGAATAGAATAGAATAGAATAGAATAGAATAGAATAGAATAGAATAGAATTAGGAAACTGCAACTGCTGAACAAAATAAAAGGAGTGAAGCCCACTAACAGGCATGAATCCCAAGAGTCAATCATGTTTCTGTTCCGTATGTATAGAATAGAATAGAATAGAATAGAATAGAATAAAATAGAATAGAATAGAATAGAATAGACCAAGTTGGATGAGACCTTTAAGATCATCATGTCCAACCTATTATCCAGCACCACCTAATCAACTAAACCATGCAACCAAGCATCCCATCAAGTCTCCTTGTAAACACCTCCAATGATGGTGACCCCACTACCTCCCCAGGCAGCCCATTCCAATGGGCAATCATGGTCTCTGTGTAGAATTTCTTCCTAACCTCCAGCCTAAACCTCCGCTGGTGCAGTCTGAGACTGTGTCCTCTTGTTCTGGTGCTGGTTGCCTGGGAGAAGAGACCAACCCCCACCTGGCTGCAACCTCCCTTCAGGCAGTTGTAGAGAGCAAGAAGGTCTCCCCTGAGCCTCTTCTCCAGGCTAAGTAACCCCAGCTCCCTCTTCATAGGGCTTGTGTTCCAAACCCCTCACCAGCTTTGTTGCCCTTCTCTGGACACGTTCCAGCAAGTCAACATCCTTCCTAAACTGAGGAGCCCAGAACTGGACACAGGACTCAAGGTGTGGCCTAACCAGTGCAGTGTACAGGGGCAGAATGACCTCCCTGCTTCTGCTGGCCACACATTCCATCCAAACAGGTTGTGTGCATGACATGCATTTAGAGCAGGAATTTAAATTGTAATGTAGTTAAAATATCTTTTATTGAAATTCAGTTATTCTTTGTTGGAAAGAACTGGCCACAGCCATCAGAATTTCATTTAGGAAATAATTCAGAGCAAAAAAAATATGACTGTATTGTTCTTTGTCTTATAATGACTTCACAATTCTAACTCTATGTAAAAAAACCCAAACCCAACCAAACAAAAAACAACCAGACATTCAAATTAAGAAGAGTAAAAAGAAACAACATACGTTAAAATGATTCTAAAAACTTAAGGCTGAGACTGCCTTTCACTATCAATCCCCTGTGACTGTTACAGAATATGCTATGCTGACATCATTGCTGAATTTGTTTTGTGAAGTTCCTGCTTCTTACAGTGGTCACTTACTTCTAATCCTCTGTTTGACTTGCCTGTTTTTAAAGTCTCAGTCTACAAACCTACTTTTGCCCAATGCTAATCCCAAAATAATAGACTCAGCCACCCAAATTGATAGATTCAGGGCTGGAGAGGGTACTCAGTTGTTGTCCTGGAACACAGCTTCCATCCAGAGAAGGTGGTACAAGATAGTCTTGTGCTGTGCAAAGCCAATATTTTACCATTAATATATTTTGTGCCTCTGTCCCTGTCTCCCATGTCCCTAATCAGAAGTCAAAGCAGAATGCTTTACTCCTGAATTTAGATGCAGTCTGCCACTTTTTTAGCCAAACAGGACTTCATTCAGTAAGACAAAAGGGAAGTGAGAATACAAACAGCAGGCATCAGGCCACGTCCTCAGTAACAAAGAAACTCAGAAGGTTGGGAGGGAAAGAAATATTGGTTGTGTTTTTCAGGTCAGTGATGTTAGTAAATTAGGATGTTAGGATTAATTTGCTTTTCCAAAATCACTCTTCCTTCCAAAGAGGCCATAATAGGAATCTTTGGAACCTGATGATGAACTCAGGTTCCCTCAACAACCTAACTAGAAATAGGCTCTCACCTTCAAATAACACTTTTTCCATCTTGTTCCTGATCTTTTGACTTATTTCTTCTGTAGGTACAACCTCTCTCTACTGCTTCTGCCCCTGATCACAATGTTTTCAAATTCCTGGAAACCAAAATGAGCAGTGCACTCTTCTCCATCATCGACCCAATCAGCTGTGCTATCAGCTGGCATTGCTCATCTGGGCTTTCTAGGGGGTAGTTCTGAAGGAGGGGATGTTTTTTAGCTGTGTGATTCTAGAAACACTCACCAAGGAAAATGGCAATGAAAAGATTCACTCTGATACCAAGGAAGCAAATTAAAGGGTGAGCACTGCAGACTGAGCCAGAGGCTTGGAAATTTCATGAGCACTTCTCTTGTCTACTGCTCTCTACATTTTGCATTAGGTCATTAATGATCTTCATCTCACATTAGCTGAATGGTAAAAGAAAATATCCACTGAGCTTTAGAGCTGCAAGGATCTGATTAACAGATTCTGTATTTATGTTTGATGTGGAATCAGCAAAGAAAGGAAGGAAGTGCAGTGAAGTGCAAGAAATGTCTCTCACAAGGATATATATAAACAGGCTTGAGGTTGTGGATTTCTAGTCAGTGTGGCTCTATTTTGTGAGATGTCATCTAAGGAGAGGAAAACTTCTCATGGAGCTTGGAAAGTTTTCCTTAGACATTATTCCTTAGGACAATTAAATTTCAGAGCACCTCAGGGGGCTGCTGCAAATAGAAGCTTGATTTTCTGTCCATCATCAGCTTGATGTATTTGCTTGGAAATTATTCCTTTCAGACTAACTCATTATTTTACAATATACCCTGAGGTGACATGTACCCATTGCAAGAGTAACTGGAAAAGGATATTCACAGAATCACAGAATGTTAGGAGTTGGAAGGGACCTCCAGAGATCATTGAGTCCAACCCCTGTGCCAAAGGAGGATCACCTAGGGCAGCCCACACAGGAATGCATCTAGGTGAGTTTTAAAGTCTCTAGAGAAAGAGTCTCCACAACCTCTCTGGGCAGCCTGTTCCAGTGCTCCATCACCCTCACCATAAAGAAGTTTCTGCCTTTGTGTTGTGGCACAACCTCCTGTGTTCTAGCTTGTACCTTGTAGCTTGTTCTTTGTCCTATCACTGTGTACCACCAAAAAGAGACCACCACCTTCATCCTGACACCCACCCTCTAGATATTTAGAGAGGTTGACCACATCTCAAATATTGGGACCAAAGAGATTTGTTAGAGTTTTAGTAAAGTATCTTTCCAAGTTTTGGGATAAATCACATGTATTTCAGGGACAGAATGTGATTTGGTTTAGACTGTCCTTTATATTTAATGTCTTCGGCCAGAAGGAAATAGCCAGCTTTGAAGGTTCTCTTTCAATTTGGCCACCACAGTCTGGCTACTGAATGGCTATGAACACAGTTCTTTGTAAGGACATGTCCACCTTCTCTTTGCCTTCCAAGGACAGTTCATCTGGTAAAAAGAAATGGACCTGAACAGGAATACCAATACCTTGTCAGCTTTGGAGGCTGGGATCCCATACCAACTACTCATTCCACATCCTGTCTCCATGTTGTGTGAACATTATAAGGTCATTGTCTTTTAAGCAGGATTATACTGAACTTAAATACATAATGATAAACTCTTATGGCTGCTGGGAGCTTAAAATACATAAAATCTCCTTTCTCATTCAGTGTTCATAAGAGCCAAAACACAGTGAATGTACTTGTACATGTTATTCTCACACACACCTATCACAGATGCAGATGTAATTTAGAGTTTGGGAAAGATCAAATAAAGCAAATGACAACTTACTGTTTTTGTTTGTTTTGTTTTTAAATGCACTACTTCCAGGCAGAAACTTAGCATTATATTTCAAAGGTAGTCTAGAGAAGTGGCAAGGAATCTTCCAGAGTACTCTGAGTGGGAATTCCTATATTTATAAGAACTATATTCCTGTATATTTCAAACACTAACAGTGCACAAAGTGATGAAACTGAGGTTTGCTTTCTGCTTGGGTTCCAGTATTCAGAAGCAAATGAATCCTGATTTAGTTACTTGATCTGCACATTGTGGGTTTTTATCTTCTTCCTCTCTCCTCTCCCCTGTTTTGTGTCTCCTGTCTTTGTCTCTATTGTTCTTGCTTTTGCTCTCTTCCTCCTAGTGATACCTGTGCTGTAAATAGCACCTGGAAAATCACATCAAAACAGCTTCTGAACACCACAGGAGATATGGAAAGCAGTGTTTTCAGTGCAGGCATACTGGTTTTGTCATCTCTGTAATAGGCAGAAATACAGACAATCCCTGTGTAATATGCAGCATGATTGCTAAATACATGTTGATTCCCACCTCACTAAAATATACATGTAACAATGAGAGAATTCTATGTTCTACAGTCTGTAAGTAATCCTATGGACTGTCTGAAAAATCCTGTTAACCTGGTCAAAAACAGGACCATTTTGCCAGGGGAGGTGTTAGATTCATAGCAGAGGTTTGACAATGTTAGAGGCTGAAGGAAATTACTAAGTTAATAATATCTGTGTGAGGCATTTGTCAGGCTTAACTACAAGGTTTTAGTCAGCTCAGTAGTAGCCTGGCACTTAGTTTTACCTTTACACACAATGCCAAATGTTGCAAGGTAATTTAGTACTAAATCCAGACCCACAGTGAGTTTGCCCAGCACCCAAAAATTAATTTTACATTACTTTATTAAAGGCAGGGTCCTTATGTTTCTTGGCATGCTGAGAGTACCACAAACACCTCTACTGCTCCTGCATGCTAATGTTAAACAATAACATTTATTCAGGATGAGATCAATGCATAAAGACCATTCTAGAAACATTCAAAGACTCTTCTCTGACCTGAAACCAGTGCATTTCCTTGCAAGTACCATGCCACCAAATTTCAGCCCATGCCAGCTAAGGCAGCAAACTCCTATTTCCCTATTAGTCACCTGCTGAAGCACTTCATTAAGGAGTCACTTTAAAAACTGCCTTTTACCAGACTTCTGATGATGTGAATTCCCTGGAAATGAATAGAATTGATTAATTTAGGCCCAGAGACATTTCCTAAAGCCTTCTAGCTGCATTTTAGCAGTTTTTACTGTGTGCAGCCTGATGTAGAGCCTCTCCTCTATCTACTTTCACAGTATCACAGTATAACTAAGGTTGGAAGAGACCCCAAGGATCATCAAGTCCAACCTGTCCCAACAGACCTCACGACTAGACCATGGCACCAAGTGCCACGTCCAATCTCCCCTTGAACACCTCTAGGGACGGTGACTCCACCACCTCCCTGGGCAGCCCATTCCAATGACGAATGACTCGCTCAGTGAAGAACTTTTTCCTCACTTCGAGTCTAAACCTCTCCTGGCACAGCTTGAGACTGTGTCCCCTTGTTCTGGTGCTGGTTGCCTGGGAGAAGAGACCAACCCCTTCCTGTCTACAGCCACCTTTCAGGTAGTTGTAGAGGGCAATGAGGTTACCCCTGATCCTTCTCTTCTCCAGGCTAAACAATCCCAGCTCCCTCAGCCTCTCCTCATAGGTCTTGTGCTCAAGGCCTCTCACCAGCCTTGTTGCCCTTCTCTGGACACGTTCAAGTGTTTCAATGTCCTTCTTAAACTGAGGGGCCCAGAACTGGACACTTTCTTTTTATCTATTTCTAATTTAAATTAAAGGCTTGGGATTGATAGTGTGAACTAGGCAGATGATGTAAACTAGATTCACTGTGGAACATGGATCCAGTCCAGAGGGAAGTAAGCAACCTGAGCAGCCTGATCTAGTGTGAGGTGTCCCTGCCCGTGGCAGGGGAGTTGGAAATAAATGGTCCTTGAGGTTCCTTCCAACCCTGACAGTTCTATGATTCTAAGTAAGGAAAACACTGAAAATAGAAAAAACATATATGTAAATGAACTCAGAAGAAATCTCTAGAAAACTAGTCTGGGTTTTGACTAGCACTAAACTGGCTCTTAGAACATGAGGAAGTAACTCTTTAGACAATGCTACCTGAACACCGTGATTTCTGTAGCCATAAGGTATGTAAGAAGGGGACAGTGTAAGAGACAAAAAGTGCACGGTGCTTGTGGCACCTGTTGCAGGGGGAAAGTGTGTCTCTCTCCATAGGAACCATTTTTTTTTTCTATAGAACAAGGCCAATCTGCATCATGCAAACATCATCACTGTCTGTTTTGTTCAGGATTTTCCTTCCTCAAACAGTCTGTGCTAGCATATGCTCAATTGTAAACAAATCACTAGTTCCAGCTTATCCCTATCTTGCAGAAACTGAAATTACATCAGTTTTCTTTACAAGTTCAGCTGTGCCTCTGGCTCTGGATATTTTACTGCTGTATATGATTTCCCTTGATTCCCAGTATGTTTTGCATGCCTTTCCCTGCAACTCAAGTAAGGTTATTTTGCCTGTCTCTTTTCTCAGAAATGTTTATTTTCCAGGCAAAGCAACAGTTCCCTCCCCACCTCCATCTCTGCTTCTCTTGGCAGCACAGGGCTCCCCAGACTGTACTCTCCCTTCCATTCTGGCTGTCTCATGTAAGAAGACTGCTAGCTCAATTAATTCACCTAATATGCTGTGAGAAACTAAATCTTATCTCTCCTGATGTGACTCAACAAAGATAAAATCACCTTGGCTGCTGGCCCAGACAACGGACCTGGGGCCACTGCCACTGATACCTTCGGGAATATGCATAAGACAAGATCATCCCCACCTATCAGGTACCCCGGAAAGGGTGGATGGTGAGACAATGGATTCACCACCTGGCCCCTGATGTGTATTGGGTGTGTGGGCAGGTAAATGGAGAAGGAGGAGGCAGAGGTCCCCCCCTTCCTCCAGACCCCTGTCCAAACACAAAGGAATGCACAGGAAGATTTCCTGGGGCACAATACCTGGACACTTATCTAAGAATTACTTCCTGGGGGACAATACTTGGACACACACCTAAGGACTAAAACCTGTATAAAAAGACCTGAGCAACTAATGGCTCAGAAGAACCAAAACCACAGGAGAAGGACAATGCCACTGAGAAGGAAAACACGAGAGAAGGAAAAGCCTGGGGCAATGCTGCTCTGAAGAAAAATGGAGAGAATACCAGGAGAGAAAAAATGACAGAGATATCACCACAGAGTCTGGAAGAAGCAGACCAAGAGGAACCCTCTCTCCATGTCCTAAGTTCCGCCTGCTGAAACCCATGGAGCTGAAGAGGCTGCCCAGAGGACAACATCTCTTCTACAGCCAAAACTGTAGCACCCTTCCTCGACAGACCCAACAACTCCTGCAACACCTTTCCTCCACAGACTCAAAGTGTCTTGGGGGGTGAGGGGTGTGGTAAAATAATTCCTTTTCTCTTCTCTCTCTCTCTTCTCTCTCTCTCACTTTATTTTTTCTCTCTCCCCTTCTGATCCATCCACTTTATTTGTGTAATAAATAGTCTAGCTGTTGATATTTTGGCCTTGTTTGTGCCTCTAATTTCATAACAGGGGAATATTCAAAAGAACTGAGTCTCTTTCCCTCTCTGGACCAAGACATAAGCTCCTTCAATGAAATTTGTGGGATATATTCTATGCCTAACATTAAGCTTTATATGAGTGAAGGAGAGAGCCATCATCAGATTCCCAGTGCGAGTGCTCACCAGGCAATACAGATTTATCTTGGTATTGATCACCATGTAAAAAAAAAAGTCCATTGTGTTGTGTAATGTTAAATAAGACTGCTTGAATGCACTCTAATAAAAGAAGGAGGGAAATAAAGCAAAGAGTAATAAGAGAAGCAATGAAAAGCTTTCCAGAGAAGATGAAAAAAAAAATAATTAAAAAAATTGCAAAAAGAATTATTGATGCAGCAGCGATGGAAGAAAGGCTGCTCAAGGTGCTGAAAGTGCTACAAGAGAAGAGGGCTGCTTGAAAGGGTCAAAAGTTATTAAGTTAAAACACTCTTCACCTATAGGAAAAGAGAAGAATTAACTAAGGGTAACTTAGAAGGTAATTTGTTCATCATATATTTACAGGAATCAGGTAAGAAAAGAGGCCAGAGGGCAGTAAATATTCAAGAGCATTTTAGTCAACTTGAAGCAATATAGAATAGAATAGAATAGAACAGAACAGAAGAGAACAGAAGAGAACAGAATAGAATAAATGTATGTCATCAAAGTCTCAAAAAAATAACCTTCACATATTTTGTGAACTCACTGAATGACTCTCCAGCAATCAGCTTGAGAGACCAGGCAGGGAAGAGAGCTCAAAAAATTGATTAAGAGTAGCTGAGTAACATTTTGAAGGAAAAGACTTACATACTAGTAATGCTATCTTTGATAGAGTCTGGAAAATTTGGAAGGACTGTGGGACAAAATACTACCCAATTGTTTGCAAGTACTTGAAAAGTAATCAAATAAATCCTTTTCCCCCAGTGGTTCTATTGAAACAGGGCCATAACAAACCAGTCTACTTTATTTGTCAGGAATATCTTTGTTAGTGAAAAATAATGCAGTAACATTAGAATACATAGAATAGAATACATAGAATAAACCAGGTTGGAAGAGGCCTTCAAGATCATCGCGTCCAACCCATCAACCAATCCAACACCACCCAAACAACTAACCCACGGCACCAAGCACCCCATCAAGTCTCCTCCTGAAAACCTCCAGTGATGGCGACTCCACCACCTCCCCAGGCAGCCCATTCCAATGGGCAATCACTCTTTCTGTATAGAACTTTTTCCTAACATCCAGCCTGAACCTCCCCTGGTGCAGCCTGAGACTGTGTCCTCTTGTTCTGGTACTGGCTGCCTGGGAGAAGAGACCAACATCCGTCTGTCTACAACCTCCCTTCAGGTTGTATATTTAACTATCAGGTTGTATATTTAATACACATGGACTTGAATGAAGTTTCTTTTTCTCAGTCTCACGACACTCTCATCAGGGACCTAAGGACATATGGTGAGGTTACAGTTATAAAGAGACAGATGCACAAAGAGTTAAAAAAACATTCCTTGGAGAGGGGTTATGAGAAGCTTGCAAACAAATCAGAAACTGATCTCTCCCACCAGTTGCAGGTGACACTCTTCTAAATGCCTTGAACAGAGGACAGACTGAACTTCCATGAATGCCTCTAGGCTTAGAAAGACTGAAATTCAAAATGCTTATGATCATTGGGCAAACTAATCTAAAATTTGTATAATGAAATGCAGCAAAGTCCCTCTTGTTGCATAAAGGCTTGGTAGCTGAGCTACTGGATGCTAAATCAGCTGCTGTATTTTCAGTTCCAAGACATGTGCACACATGCATAGTCCTAGGCTCCAAGTAGAGGTTGCACTCATTAACTTGGTCCTGGCCTCTGCTAAAAATTATATCTTGGAGACTGATGCAGGTTATTACATCTTGATGATAGGTCTCATGCCTAAGAGATAGACCCCTATTGCAATACCATGTTCCTCCTTAACGTCCAAACTTCCTGCATACCTCTGTAGCTTCCCTGACCCATGGTAGCCTCTGTGATTTTGGAAGTTAGGACCAGGTGTCGTTCTCTTATCTCTACATTTGAGCATCTTTACTCATTATAGAGACACTGGAGCAAAGGACCTCTTTTAGCAAACTCATTACCCAGAAGTGCTTTTGCTTGAAGTCAGCACTTAAAAGAGAAAGATGCAGAACAGATAAATGACTCCAGCCATAGCCTCTACCTGCACAGAGGCACATCGCTATATCTCACTTTTCCATTCAGAATTTATAAATGGTTTCTGGTGAGCTACACAAACAAGCTGGATGCTGCAGTATTTCAATCACACTGCAGTGATCAGACTGAAGCAGAACAATTTCTGAGTTTAAAATCCAAAGAGCTGTTTTGATTTGGTATGATCTTTCTTTATTTTCCAGTGAAAAGGCCAAATCCTAAAGTCCTTCCTCATCGTTTAATATGTTTGTATTCAGCTCCAGCTGAAGCCAGCAAGAATTTAGCTCTTCAAATAGGAAGTGTAGATTATATCCCTGCTAAGAAAGATTATATACAATGCACCATGGCTGTGTGATGTGCTAAATAGGACAGAACAGTAGCACAGCACACAAAGAGAAGAATATTTGATCTTTAGTCATGTAAATAAAAATAATAACATAAAATTAGCATCCAATTGCTTTGCCAGCTTCCTTAGATTCCAATTTGAGCTACTGGACTAACAAGAAACTTGTGCTGAGGACATCTTTCCTTTTTAGTATGCACAATGTGACTTCACATTAAAAAAACCCAACCCCGCAAGATGCAGCAGTCAGCAGCACATTCCTACGGGGAAATACCACACATTGTTGTTTTCTATGGTGAAACACAGGCTGGAGAGACTCAGTTGTCATAGCCATTGTTACCACCTATAATTACTTTTAAAGATTCATGTCCTGTAACGATCCAAGACACTTCTGTTATCACTTTCCAGTGATTGATCTGAAACATCTGTCATCAACACCCGCATGGTTAAGAGAGCTATTTAGCTCAGGAATGGTAGGGGGAGCAGACATTGTCATTGAGTTACAGTATGTTATGCATGCAAAATCAAAACCATCATGCAGCTGTCACCAGCTGCAAGATTTAATAGCATCTAAATTGAAGCCTGTAGCATTTTGTTTTGCAAGCTGGCAATGTAAACATATTTGTTTACAAGCCTGTGGCTCCGCAGGTCTGATGTGGCAAACCATCAGCAGAGCAAGCAAAAGTGGAACCAGGTTCTGCCTCCAGCCCCTGCCAAATCACTCCTGATCTGAT
The DNA here is from genome assembly GCF_014839835.1 of Dryobates pubescens. Classification (NCBI taxonomy): domain Eukaryota; kingdom Metazoa; phylum Chordata; class Aves; order Piciformes; family Picidae; genus Dryobates; species Dryobates pubescens. The sequence goes on from NC_071619.1 coordinate 9,416,228, forward strand.
AGAGGAGGACAGATTCAGAACTTGCCCCTGTTTTGCTAGTTTAGATAATCTATAATTATTCTTTCTGCTTGTTACACAAGACTCCAAGCACAAGAAACTTGATTGCATGAAGAAGCCTCCCATTGACCTCAAAGCATTTGTAGGACAAGCTTTTGAACAGATCCAAAAGTCATTAACCTAGATGTACAGAACCTCTTTACTTTGCTTTAATGAACAAAGCATGTCAAGGTATTTGTAACATGTAATTATTCAAGACAAGCTGGCTTCTCCAGATTAAATAACTGAAGGCCAGATCGTACACAGAACTTATTAAAACTCTTTGAATTTGTATTACATTAGAAGCTATCTCTAACACAAACTTTGGCTTCATAGAATCATAGAATTGTTAGGGTTGGAAGGAACCTCAAGGATCATCTAGTTCCAATCCCCTGCCATGGGCAGGGACACCTCACACTAGATCAGGCTGCTCAGAGCCACATCCAGCCTGTCCTTAAGCACCTCCAGGGATGGGGCTTCTACTACCTCCCTGGGCAACCACTTTCAGTGTCTCACCACCATCATGGTGAAGACCTTCTTCCTAACATCCAACCATCTACCCATTTCTATTTTTGTTCCATTCCCCCTAGTCCTATCATTACCTGACACCCTAAAAAGTCCCTGGCCAGCTTTCTTGTAGGCCCCCTTAAGATACTGGAAGGCCACAATAAGGTCTCCTCAGAGCCTTCTCCAGACTGAACAGCCCCAACTCTCTCAGTCTGTCCTCATAGGAGAGGTTCATATTCAAACAAGGTTGGGGAAGTTGCCATTTGTTTCATTACTTTCTCATTCACCTTTTCATGTACAGAGACAATAGGACAGAGAAAATTGGAGTTGTTCCTGTCCAGGCTGAAAGGCTGCAGTAGTTGAATTATATGTGAAGCAAAGTTTAATGTCCAGTTTCCAAAGGACTAGTGTGAACTTGATGAGGTTTTTTTTCAGACACACAGTGCTAGCCAGATATTAGTCCCTCTTTGATGCTGAGAATCAAGACTATCTTAAAAAATGGTGTGACAAAAGTACCCCAAAAAACCCAAAACACCACCAAAACAAAACAGAACAAACCCCACAAAACCAATAAAAACCACCAAAACCCCACTAAAAGCTCCAGAAAATCCAGAAACACACAGAGGTTTGAGCATATGTTTGTGTTAATGTGTGTGCTCAAGTGTATGCATTTGAAATATTCTTTCAGATAGAAATCATGAAGTGAGGAACAAATTCTGGTTCTGCTTTCTTCTTGTTAAAGTGTATGAAAAGAGCACAAAAGCAAACCCGCAAAGAACTTAGAAGACTTAGGTTGAAAGTGGAAATACTTTGGGTTTGACTTTAATTTTGTGTGTTTGAAAAGTGCCTGTTGGACTGGGGAGGGGAAAAAAAATAATAAAAATATAGAAATCAACAAAATTCTCATTGGCACGGTTTCTATTCCCCCCCCCCCCACACTTTTAATATATCAAGTAACTCCCTTTAGTATTCTACACACCTGAAGACATGGGAAAATATAAGCCCCTCCTTAGAGGACCCCTGAACAGCAGACAACAGCCACACTGAAATCCATTTCCCATCACCCAGCCTAGACTGCTGGAAGTAAAGAAATCCAGGTCTTATAAAAGTTATCTAAATGGACATTAAAAGGCTTTTTCTATCAAAGTTCTGATATTGAGAAAAATGTTGCATTTTTTATGTAAGGAGCTCCTATTTAATGACTATGGTAAGAAAAGTCTGCATTTCATATACAAATCGTGATATTGTGTACTAAAAAGAGATATAGAATCAACCAGGTTGGAAAAGACCTCAGAAATCATCAAGCCCAACCTATTATCTCATACCTAGCACCTCATGACAACTAAACCGTGGCTTCAAGTGCCGTGTGTAATCCTTTTTTGAACACCTCCAGGGACGGTGACTCCACCACCTCCCTGGGCAGCCCATTCCAATGGCCAATCACTCTTTCTATGAAGAACTTCTCCCTAATATCCAGCCTAAACCTCCCCTGGTGCATCTTGAGACTGTGTTCTCTTGTTCTGGTGCTGGTTGCCTGGGAGAAGAGACCAACCCCCACCTGGCTACAACCTCCCTGCAGGTAGTTGTAGAGAGCAATAAGGTCTCTTCTAAGCCTCCTTTTCTCCAGGCTAATCAACCCCAGCTCCCTCAGCCTCTCCTCATAGGGCTGGTGCTCCAGACCTCTCCCCAGCCTCGTTGCCCTTCTCTGGACACGTTACAGTGTCTCAATGTCCTTCTCAAATTGAGGAGCCCAGAACTGGACACAGGACTCAAGGTGTCACCTAAGCAGTGCTGAGTGCAAGGGCAGAATGACTTCCCTGCTCCTGCTGGCCACATTATTTCTGATGCAGGCCAGGATGCCATTGGCCGTCTTGGCCAGCTGGGCACACTGCTGGCTCATGTTAAGCCAGCTGTCAACCAGTACCCCCAGGTCCCTTTCTGCCTGGCTGCTCTCTAGCCACTCTGACCCCAGCCTGTAGCACTACATGGGGTTGTTGTGACCAAAGTGCAGCACCTGGCACTTGGACTTGTTAAATGGCCCCATGTTGGACTCCACCCATCTGTCCAGCCTGTCAAATTCCCTCTGGAGAGCCTTCCTACCCTCTAACAGATATGTATCAATAAAACAAACTTCTGAAACTTACACACTTCAATCAAAATTCAAGGAATATTGCTGCAGTGGTGTTACCATTTTAAGCAAGTCTTCCCCTCAGCCTTGCCCAAAATACAAACTGTCCCTCCAGGTGCCCAACTCACCCTGCCATTCCAGATCATTAGCATGATCCCCACTGACACCGTATGGCAATGAACGGCTCCACTTTGAGCCACAAGCAAATACCAAGCTGTTAATGATGCCCTCAGCCCAGAACATGCATTTTAATGAATGCAGTGGGAACTTTCAGTTCTCAGCACGCAGACATCACTGGCAAATAAACACTCAAGGTTGTGTTTTGCTCCTATACCTCGGAGAGACAAATATACATTTGCACATACATATTCAAAGACTGACCCTCATTGAAGTGGGAGTGTGTTTTGGTTTATTCTCCAAACTCAAAATGGCTGTGGAAAGCCACCTGAAAAGGACACAGTATCTGAGGAAAGAAGTCACAAATAAATCTGACAGCAGCTGGTGGGGGACAGGGAGAACTCTTTTTTTGCTATATTCAGGCTATGGTGGTTTAATATTCAATATTATTGTAAGCAAGTCTGAAACATTAGGGCAGCCTTTTGTAAATATTCTGAGGTCATAGAATCATCTCAGTTTCCTACCACTAGGTCAGATGGTAGGGAAATCCTTTAGCAGCATAAACTTCCAGCTCATAGAATAGAATAGAATAGAATAGAATAGAATAGAATAGAATAAACCAGGTTGGAAGACACCTTCAAGATCATCGCGTCCAACCCATCACTGAGCAAGAGGAATGTAAGGACATCTTTTCTTCTTCCCAGCTGACTCATCTTTCATGCTATTTTTTTAGATTTCTCTTTCAAAAATGAATGGACTACAGATCAACAGCCAGCAGTTAAACACCTCATGAAGAAAAGCAGGCAGATTGAATGAACTGTTAATGGATATAAGCACAGAGAGTTGGCCTCTCCGAAAACCTGAGGGTCAGCCTTCCATGTTATGAAAGGCTGTAGCTGAGGACAGGTACTCAAAATGGGTATGGCTTTTATTGAAACATTTTCAAGAGTAATGGTCACCCAAAAGGGACAGGAAAAGAACAACTGCAAGTTTACTTTCTTTGCATTTCACCCCACAGGGGTGAAAAAAAAAAAAAAACAACCACAAAACTAGGTAGGTAGCAAAATGCATTACAATTGTATTCCTCTTAACTGACCTGGAGGGTTTATAGGATGGGTACATGGAGGAGACTGTAGTCTTGTCTATGTATCTGAGACTTCCTTTCCTCACTTTCACCACTTTTTTTTCACTTCTAGCAAGAGAACTTCCAGAAGTATCATCACCCATCCCCTGGAGTACCATTTGGGACATTTCTGGACAGGACAAAAGGATGTTAGAAGGGCTGAAGGCAGCAGCCCTCTGGTATCAAGAGTGAGCTGCAGAACAAGTATGCATGGGACCTGACCAGAGTAATACTCTGGATCATCAACAGAAATGGGGAAACAATCAGAAAGGATAAATTACTTTTCTCCACCCTCCTCCATAGCAGTGATCATGAACAATTTATTGTAGCAAGGGGAACCTAACTTTGTATTCCCAACTGCCACATTTTCCTGCAGCCTGAAGGAACAAATAATTCTGAGGATTAAAATGATCACAAAGCTGCTCTTCCTTCAAAGCAAACGAGCCCAGTAAAATGGATGCATCTTGTGGTATCTGAGCTGTTGTGCCCTGTAGCCAGAAGTTTCAGTTAAAGTCATCTGTATGAAAATAATGCAGATAACCCTTTTCCTTTCACTGATGCCAAAATATGAGGTGCACATGAGAATACAGAGCTTCAGAGGAATCAGATTGCTTACAGCCAGTGTTGAGTGCTTTTAAAACAGAAGATTATGGTCCTTCCTAACTGCTGAAAACAACTGAGGAAACAAAGGTAGTTAAAGCAGTTTATCCTCCAAACAGGCAAAAGCAAGCAAAAAGCAGTTTCTAGACAAGATGGGGATGCAGACGGGTCAAATCCTCCCTGAGATGATCAGGAGAGAGGAAAAAACCAAACCAAAACACAAAAAAAAACCCCAACAAAAACCAACCAAATCCATTTTATTTGTATCAGGCATATTTATTTCCTTGGATGTTGCTGAAATAACAACAGTATCAGTAACCATTGGGGTTTCACAGTTTTTACTGTTTCTCATGGCATAATCCTCAGGGATCATAATTTTTTTCAGGATGCAGATCCACAGAAAAACATACTTCTAGTGGTATGCCCTGAGCAGACACACAGACTTTGCTTTTTCCTGGTTCCCTCAAACCACACTATCACTTGGACTGCTCATCAGGCACAGTAGAAACCCCGTGCTTTATGGTTGCCTCCACGCTAACCAAAACTGACACAGAAGAGAAGCTGACCTCCAGCTGTGAAGCTATCATATGCTATTTGACAAGAAAGCTTTGTTTCCAAAGCCATGTGATACTAGTAGGGGATAGTGATTATGTTTGCCAATAAATGTTTTGTTTGATAAGCAAAATACACCAGGAAGCTTCTGGTGAGACAGTGTGCCACTTGTTATCATAGGACTTTCCAATGATTTTCAGTTTTAATATAGAATAGAATAGAATTAACCAGGTTGGAAAAGACCTTTGAGATCATCAAGTCCAACCTATCAACCAACACTATCTAGTGAACTAAACCATGGCACCAAGCGCCCCATCCAGTCTCTTCCTAAACACCTCCTGTGATGGTGACTCCACCACCTCCCTGGGCAGCCCGTTCCAATGGCCAATCACTCTTTCTGTGAAGAACTTCTTCCTAACATCCAGCCTAAACCTCTCCTGGCACAGCTCGAGACTGTGTCCTAAACTGAAGATGCAGACAGAAGCTACTCTCCACAGGAACATTCAGGTCTCTTTAAAAATCAATTATTAATGAGATTTCTTGGTTGAAGGTAGAAGACTGGAAAGTAAAGGTTCAAGAAAAAGAACTAATTCCTGGTAGGACAAAGACAGATTGTCATGTCTGCCTGCCATTTGGAGTTAAACTGTGTTGTCAATGTCCTTAAAGGTCAATGCCTATCATTTATTGGCATTAGAGGCTTATTTAGAGATTCTCTCAGCTCAGTTGCTGAACAGCCAGCAGCCTGTCAGATATTAAGAACTTCTTCACAGAATTGTTGTACGATTAATAGATCAGATTGCCACAGAAACCATGTGTCTACACACAGTGGGCCGACAGACACAAAGAGAAGAAACAGAAGGAAGAATCAACTGTTGAAATATTAAGTTAGCATTTATTTAACTACAAGTGAAATTTTCTAAGGATGTGTTTCACAGGATCCCCAACTCTTGGGGATTAAGCCATCAAACAACAGAGGTGATGCGAAGAAATTTGTCTGTTTCCAAAAATCCATTTATAGTTAGTAGTAAAGTTAATCTCCTAGGGCACGGGTCTTTCAAAAAACACAACCAAAACCAAACAAACCCCAAAACAAAACAACCAGCAGCCCACCAAAAAGAGAAACCAAAAAGCAAACCACAGATGTTTCTAAGAGGCCAGATGAAGCTATGCAAGAGTCTGGAGAAGCCATTATTTGATTGCATTGACTACTAGTGAATCTGGAAAGTTTAGCTCAAATGGAGATTTCTCTTAGAATACAGAATTAACCAGGTTGGAAAAGACCTCAGAGATCATCAAGTCCAACCTATCATCCAACACCATCTAATCAACTGAACCATGGCACCAAATGCCTCATCCAGGCTCTTCCTAAACACCTCCAGTGATGGTGACTCCACCACCTCCCTGGGCAACCCATTCCAATGGCCAATCTCTCTGTCCGGGAAGAACTTTCTCCTCTCCTCTTCTGTGAACACATACAAGTAAGAGAGAGAATTCCTCCAAGACTTCTTCTCCCTCATGCCATTTTTTTTAAACACAGGTCCTGAGATCACATCTTGGGCTTTTGAGTTTTAGAATTTTCAGACACTTGAAATAAACAACCAAGCAAACTCCAGAATCAAACTCTTTCCCCAAACCAGCTCTGAGCAGTTCAGAAACGTGGTACTTTGGCTTCTTGCTGTGGTGCAGCCACAGAAAGTGAGCAGACTTCTACATTATTTTTGTATTGTGACCCTCCAACAATCGTGTGTGGATGTGGAAATAAACAGCTAAGGATTTTATTTTTAGAGCTTTCCTTTTCATACTCTACTAGCACTTAGTCATATTTCTCACACACAATTATATATTGTTTGTATCCTTCACACACACACAAATAATTTTACCACGAAGCAAAGATCTTGAACTTCTAGTCTGTTTAGAAACAGATACTGCTTCACATTCTGTGAAGCAGTAGCAGTTTGTAACCATTGTCCCACTTACTAAGCTAATATCTATGCAGAGTTTTGAACATCTCAGACATTGTATAAATTGTGTGTATTAGCCTGAATTTAGGATTTCATGACAAGCTGTACATTTCACAGTTTTCAGGTTTGATGCATCTCTAAGGTCTTATCTGAATTTAAAATGTTTCCCCAAAAAAATAAATAAATCAATATTTCAGGAAGAAACCTGTCTCTGTCCAGAGAAATTGATAAAGCAAACCAAAACAACAACAAAACCCCAAACAAACAAACCCAAACTCAAAACAAACCCACAAAACCCAACACAAAACGACCAAGAGAAAATCAATAGCAATTCTGCTCTGTTACATAAACACCTTAATAGTGCCTCTCTGACCTGGAGTAGGAAAGGATTGTCTTGCCATTACATGTGCAATGTGTATGTAATTTTCTTGTAGACATAATTACAAGAAATATATTGTATTTGTCAGTGCAGATATAACCAAATGTTTCAAGTATATTCCTTTCCAATTTTTCAGGCAGTGCCTCAAAGTATCCTGCAGCAAACTTGCAGCTGTAACATCAGGTCAGGGGATGATGGCTGGCCTGTACTTTGTAGGTTATCTTTTGATCAGATTGGCACCTCAGGGGTCTCACCATCACTCTAATCCACACTTTCCCTCATTAAAGACGGTCACCAGGGCACAGGTCAACTGATGAGTTGTGTTTCTTTCTCCTAGACAAACAACCCAGACTACAAACACACACACTAGTATGAGGATGGAGTTCATAATGCAAGTCCCAGTCTGAAGTGAATAAGATGTGACTGGTCAACATGCTGTCAAAACCAGCATTCATATCCCTAATGAAAAAAGGGAATTAAGCCAGCAAATATTGAAGCATTGAGGCCTACAGATTTTATCTGCTGTGCTCATTGCAGCACTCTCTTGCATACAGTGGAGAATTTTTTGATACAGAGATGATCCTGGGGTTCTCTTCCAACCTTAGTTATACTGTGATAAAATAGATTTGTGCTGGATATTCTCTATAGTTTGTTCTTCCTACATTAGCATTCATAATGAGGTACTCAAACTCCAAACACCAACCAAAAAGAAATATTCTCAAAATGCATCATAGCCATTTTTTGAAGCAACCTTTTATTTTCTGCTGAACTCTGTGAGTAAATAAATGAATAAAATGTTGATGGTCCTTGCTAATCTGGGAGTATTTTGTAGCCTTTGATCTCCCTGGAGGAAAGATGATCAGAAAACCATAGAATGTATGTCAAAGTTTGACACTGATCATCTTTTCCTTGGCCCCTTCATCTACAAGATTATATTCTTGTGGCAACTTTGATGGATCAGCATTAAATAAGATAAGCCACTAGAGTCTCTTAGAATGCCAGGGCAGTACTTTTTCACAAAGATGTGACTCAAAATATAAAGAAGCCTAGAAAAAAACAAACATACTGAAACTCATTCTGAGGATATTTTCTGGAGTTGCTTACTTCCTAGTTAAGGCTAAGGATGGAAGGAAAGATATGTAAAGAGTTTATTTCTTTTTTCAAATCTTACAGTGTTGAAATGTAGCTTGTTAAATATTCATCAGTGGCTGTACATTCGTATTGCATCTCCTCACTGAGCTAGGGGGATGTATTTCTTAGCCCCAGGTTAGCTCTCTCTGATTTTGGGGAGATAGGAATATAAACTAGTGTAATGCTTCAAGAATCCTACCTCAATCCACCCTGTCCTGAGACTAGGACAGCACCATCAAAAAACAAAAAATCCCTCTTTTTCTTTTTTTCTTGTTCTCCCTTACCTTATTGAAGAAACAATGAATTTGAACAGAAAGGTCAAGACCTCTATTGGCTCTGAGTGCTCAACAACTTTAAAACCTTGAAACTGCACAAGAAGCATTTTCTCAAGAATGAAATGAGGCTGTGTCTCTGATTTAGCAGAAAGGAAGCTGCCACAGATCCTCCTAAACATTCCGTGACAGGGACCTCCAGCTCCAGTCCTTTCCAGCACAGAGATCAGTAGCCAGTTCAGACCTCCTCTCCAGTCTTCTTTCCTTCTCATTTCTCAGACCAAATCAAGTGAATACATGTTTCATTAAGAACTTCTGTTTTGCTGCCATGTCCTAGTTTATTCCAAGTAGCTATACTAGGGACATAGTAAAACTGCAACTCCAAATACATATGCCTCCCTTGGCTTTCTCTCAGCCTCTGGCAAATGAGATGGCTGTTCTTATGTTCTGATCCTTTGAAATCACAATCCTGTCCATCACTTTAGCTCCAAGACAGACACACAGCTAGCAGATGTCACACATACACAAATGCACTGGCATTTCCTCTAGTGCAATGACTCTTTCTAAAGGGCAAATGCTGCTGTTACACAGAACATAATTATTTTATGTCCTGTCTTGAGACTGCATATGAACTATACCAGAAATTGAAGATTGTTATTAGCAATCCCCTCTTTCCCATCTTCACTCTCTCTTTCCCATTTGCAAATCCCTAACAAAAATTGAGAGCCACGTGGATATTTTTTTAACAGAACAAAACAAGCAAACAAAAGTTTTCCTTTTCCTTCAAATGACTACTAGACAGTAAGACATAAACCAAGAGGAGGTTGAAAAAAAAAAACAACACAGAAACAATGAGCCACATTATTCACTGGGCTACTGAGAGAAACACAGCTATTACTGGAAAAAGCATGATAATTGAAATAGAAATGCAGCTATTGTTGGAGTGGAACTAAGTAGCAAATTATATGTAAAGATAATCATGGATGAACTTGTATCACTGAAACTGAAGGGAAAGTTAAAATTAGGTTCTGCCATTACCCCAGATGGAAAAGTCTAATTTGGGAAGAAGGTAGTAGAGGGAGATTATCATAGTTGGAGGTAGGCAGGGATGCAGTATTACATCCATCTGTCAGATAAACACCATTTCCTGCAGAGGCCTCCAGTTCTACAGGCTCATATCTTAGTTCAGCAATCAGCTTGAGAGAAGAGAAATGACTTCTGAATCACCTAGATTTTCCTTTCAGTTCCTCCATTACAAGGAACAAACTCTTCCTGGCTCAACTTAAACGCATGAGATGGGGTGAGAACACAGCATGAGCAATTAGAGATGAGAAGCTTAAACTTTTACGGTCTGCATCTTTGCTCTAGCAAAGATAAGATTTGAAGGCTCAAAAGGTAACAGGCTCTTATTTGAGGAAGAAAATAATTTTCTTGCCTGACATAATTCTTCATACAAAGCCAATCTAAATACACAGTTTTATTACCACACCACTTACAGTTCTGAATGAAGCAGAAAGCTAGCTTACCTGGAAATTGTCATTATCTCCCAGTTTCAGAGTTAGCACTGATAAAACTTAAAGAGCAAAAAACAAACCAACCAACAAAACCAACAAAAACCAACCAAACAACAAACCCCCCAACCAAACAAGAAACTTTGAGAAGAGTCTCATGAATTTGCCACCAGCTGCTGTATTTATTTACCCCCCACTGTCCTCTCTGCAATGCACAAGCCTTTAACACAGGCACAGGAGACCCAAATTGCAGATTACTCTTTGACCCCTGTAGACTTCAATCAATAGAATCACATGTGATCTGAAAATTAAGTCTCTAAGGGCTTCATGCATGTGAATGACAGTGCAAATTCCAGTTCTATTAACAAGGCTATAATCCTGTTGCACAACTGTATCACTTCAACTGAAACAGTATTAATATTGACACTTGACAACAGATGCATCACTGGGAAGGGAAATAGGACCCGAGTTAAAATGGAGCAAATCTAATAATCAAACCAATAACAGCACAGGACATGGTTTCATTCTGTTATAAGCTTTGTATATTGTGCTTTGTTTTTCATGCTACTGAAATATTTTAGCTCATTTTTCTTGCAACACTGAAATGTAAAGAAATTTTAAAGGGCATTAAAGGATACAAACCTAATCAAACATAGTTCATGCTGCAAATCCACCCAATCAGAGCATGAATCAAAGGCATATTATTAATTTGCAACTTGCTGCATCCAGTTCTTGACTGCATGGTTTTTCCTCTGTTCCTGAGAGCTACTTTCATACAGAAAGAACTGCTTGTAGCATCAGCTAGGGTAGGTTCACCTAAGGACAGATTTTGCCCATGGCTCTCAGTGGTCTATATGGGAGTCTCAGCTTCACTGAAGTATGAACACAACAAAAGTTGCCTGGCTGTTCTATAGGGATCATTTCTAAAGCCCAGTAGCAGAGGAAAAATAAATCAACCTGAAGTAGCCCACCTTGATAGCACAGCTAGGTGATTTAAAAAAAACCCTGCAAACTATCCTCTCCTGTTACTTGAATGATTATCATACATTCTTGATAACAATTTTGAATCATCTCTCAAAAAAAAATTTAATATTGTCAGAGTGGAAAGATCCACACAGGACTGTGTAGTCATAAGAAACAATTGATCAAGGTATAATGTTTGACTGGATCTCCATCTTCCTCTGCTACTGACACCTCTGACAGGCATGGATTGATCTTTTTACTTCTTCATCTTCACATACAACTAATGACACCTGAGTAAAAGCAAATCCTAGGTCAAAAGCTGGTGTAACCTGGCCTGCAATACACAGGGCTGGTCAAGAATGAAAACCAAAGACTTTACATTATGAAGGCAATGCACCTGTAACTTCTGCCATTCAGCCCTGTGAAAAGCTTCCAGCAACATAAAAGGTGAAATAAGTTGATGACCAAGCAGATCCAAACAAGTCATTAGGCAATGGTCCACAAACCCTTTTAAAAACAAAACAAACCAAAAGTCTTTAATTTTCCACATTAAAAATGAATTAACACATCACAGGAGAACATCCTCTAATGCCCTGACATTAGTGTACATTTAAATAGATAATTAAACCACTCTGACCTTTTACAATTGCCAGTAAGTTCGAGACAGGACTTTCTTACCGAGTTCTAAGCTAAGAGAGAAAAGAAGGGAATGAGAATGTGCTGCTATTGCAATCATGGATGAGAGGCAGAAGTAGAGGTTCTCATTTTACTTTTTCTAAGGACTCACTATGGAAACCTGACATTAATTTCAGTCCATCAGTCTTGCAGAAGCCACATTTCTCTTTCTGTTCTGGAGTTAGTCAGCTATGTTAATTATTTGTTGTTGTTATTATGTTCAGATACACAGATTCAGCTTCACTAGGCTCAGGGGAGACCTTATTGCTGTCTACAACTACCTGAAGGGAGGTTCTAGCCAGGAGGGGGTTGGTCTCTTCTCCCAGGCAAACACCACCAGAACACAGTCTCAAGCTGCACCAGGGGAGGTTTAGGCTCGAGGTGAGGAAGAAGTTCTTCACAGAAAGAGTAATTGGCCATTGGAATGGACTTGCCCAGGGAGGTGGTGGAGTCGCCATTCCTGGAGGTGTTCAAGAGGGGAATGGACGTGGCACTTGGTGCCATGGTTTAATCATGAGGTCTGTGGTGACAGGTTGGACTTGATGATCTTTGAGGTCTCTCCCAACCTTGGTGATTCCGTGATTCTATGATTCACAGCCTGGACTGTTTCAAACTGCACTGCAACCAGACAGGGCACTCAGTGTAAAATTAGATTTGGGGGGGAAAAAAAAGAAAATAAATAAAAAGAGTAGTTTGTCAGTGCAGGAGTCTAAGCTGCTGTTTTGATGAGACAGTCTAATTTGATCATCATCTTGAAGGCTGCTTTACTTTTTCTTCCATTCTAAATTGCAAACAATTAACATTGCAGGCGTTGTGCTCGCATTCTTCTTGTTTATCTGCCTGTGCATGTGCATACACCAAAGCACTCACATTTAATTGTCAGAAAATGAGTCATTTTCTATAACATAATTATGAAAAGTATAGAAAATAGAGTCAAAAGAGATGTAAGGATGACTACCTCCCCCACCCAGCTTCAGACTCAAAAATGAACTCTGTGTAATGCCACTCTTTAATCCTTGCTGTGATGTGGATTTCCAGCCTTTCCAGGGAACTGATTTCTATCTTTCCAATTGAAAGAAGCTCTCTTGGTTTCTCAAATGTGGCTAATCTTATACCTTTTAAACCCACATTTCTTTGCACACTTGACCATGACCATTAGAAGAACCTCAATCCCTTCTTTTACCACACAGCTAAGGACATGTTTGCTCTTCCCTGCTGACCACTCAGATACTCTCACATGCAAAGGACTCCAGTTAAATAAAAGCCCAGTTCATCCTGTGACTGCTGATTCACTGTGATGGACAACTTCTCAATTTAAAATGTGAGATATTTGTGTCTCTCTCTCTATATATAATATGTATATTTTTTTAATGTAGTCACTTTTATTAAAGACTTATGGCTTCAGAGTGAGACATATAGGCATATAGGCATATAGGCAGCCTAGGCACCTAGACCTCTCTTGCCTGACTAAGTTTTCCAATTAAATTCAGTTTAATTCATACCTTGCAAAGCCACACTGAAACATGTAAACAGAGAAAGTTCTCCCGTTATTTTGGTTTAAACATTGCTGTATTAAGAGAAAACCTAGAGTCCTTTTCCTCATCTGAATCAGAAAACCAGATCTCTGCACACTGAGGGGAGCCAAAAAACTCTGTCTTGAATTCAAGTATTTCCAAATGATGCCTAATTCCAGGCCTCAAACACAGTTGCTCCCTGTGATGCAGGATGCCTCTTTAATGCATACAAGCTTTCCTGAGCACAAATGGAAAGGCTGAGTTTAATGCTCTTCATCTTCACATTTTGATACAGAAAGCCTATCAGATAAAGGTGAAAAGTTATTTGATGCTTTCTTAAACCGATCAATATTACAGGTCTCAATGCATCTTCAGTGAGTCACTGGTCTGGAAAAATATCTTAAGGTGCAAGCCTCATCCCATCTACTCAGCTAAAGTAAAAGGCAATCCCTAGCCCTGGCAGCACTGAACCTGAATGTTCAAGATCTGAAACAGGTTCTGGTTCAGCAACCTCCAGTTTCCTTAGTTTCCGGCAAGAGAGAGCCTACAAAGCCTTGCAGAAAAAAGAAAAAGAAAGATTACCAAACAAACAAAACAGAACAAAACCCAACAAACAAACAACAAACCCCAAAACAAAACAAACAAAAAGAAGCCCCACTCAAAACTCTAAAAAATAAGTGAACAATCAAACCAGCATTTTCCTGCTTCACTGAATTAATATCCCATGAAACATTAACCATTTATAACGTATACAGACTTCCCTCTTGGGATTACTGGAGCCTTTTGTAAGCATTCTCTGCAAGACAGCAGCAGTGTTGGCTTCCAAATTTACAAAGCCTGACAACAGTTTTCTGCAGATTTTGCAATAAACTCTGTGTGTGTACAGGTATGAGGAGTTTGAGGTACATCATTTCCCGTTGTTGCCTTCCAGTGGCTTTTTCTTACAGGGCAGCAGAGACAATGTTGACTCATATTGACTGAAAATGCCTTATCTCAGGTAGTGTGAACTTTCACACCAGGCAAGGCATCTTTCTTTGAGTATGGCATCTTAGGTGTTATTTCTTGGCTTTTCTAACTAAATAGGATAAAAAACAACTAGTTGAACCAGGACATGGACATCCAGCTCTAAAAATATCCCAGAAACAACCAACCAATCAAACAAACACCCAAACAAACAAAAATAGCAACCCTGACATATACTTTTCCATCAAATTTTGTGTGTTTCTTGTGGACATCATGACAGTGTGCATTCTATTCTGACTTTGCTTTGGTTGATGTGGTTGCATACCGACACTGCTGCAGCACACGGTATGATTGAGTAGGAGTCATCTTTCTCAGAAGACTTAAGGTATCTGCATCAAACTGTAATCAGACTGCAGAATCATAGAATCAACCAGGTTGGAAAAGACCTCAGAGATCATCAAGTCCAACCTATTACCTAATACCTACCAACTCATAACTGGCTTCGAGTGCCACATCCAATCCTTTTTGGAGCACCTAAAAATCTCCTAAAGGAACCCGTGGAAGCAGGAAAACTGTCACCAAGAGAAATCTGGGGTGTGATGAGTATCTCATAGCACCACTAATGATCTGGCACACATGGCCAAGTTGATCAAGCATAACAAAACACTATCCATGATAATTTGCATTATTTGTGTTATTTGCAAGGGCATAAGTATGTGTAACAACCCTGTTTAAAATCACAGTCTCTCCTATTTTTCTTTTTTTATTTGAAACTTCCAGCCACTTCTGAGTACTGGATCTGACCTCTTTGGGACTTTATGGAAAGAGTTGCTTTCTGGTTCATTTTCATCCTTTAAAGAAGGTTGCAGAAAGATGCATAGAAAATAACATCAGAAAGAACGTACCTAATCCCAGTCGAAACACACAGACCCATCAAATCAGTGAGACAGGCACTGAAATAGATTCCTAGTTGCAAGTATGTCTCATTTTGAATTATTGTCTCTTTTCCAGTTTGCAGATGAGCAGTTGCCACTGAACTAGTCCACATGGATTTCAGTTCTATATATATAATCCAAGGGGATAAGAATTAAAAGTGGCAGGGGCTAATTACAGTACTTGAACAGAAGAATCTTAATTGAACTACAGCAGGAAGGATGGTAAGAAGAAAGACCTGATTGAAGAGACTTCAAATGGAAAAGAAGAGACTGAATTGCCCTTTTAAAGTTTCCAGAGAGTCCATGAGCAGAAAGGTTTCTTAGAGGGGAAAAAAAAACACAGAACAAAACAAGGCACACCCTAAAAATCACCACCTTGCAGAGTTAGTGCCACAAGCACTTTGCAGACATGAAGCTGAGATGGATTGCCGCTGTTATGACTGTCTGGCTCCAAACATCCATGAAATATCTAAACCCTGGGAGAACTTAAATACAACACTAATGCTAATTAAGATTATTTCAGCTCTGTTCTCCCTGATTGGTGTGATCTCTAGAGAGGTGGTCTTCTGATCTTTCCTGGGTCTCTAATGTTGCAAGGCTTAGAAATGCATCTGTAAACAATTCTCTTCAATTCTTTTTTTCCCTTTTCACCCATAATGAGCCTAGTAGAACTGGCCAAAGTATTTTCAACTCTGTTATCTCCCATTAAAACTGAAATGTGGTCATAAGAACTACTTGATCTTGATTTCTTCCCCACCTCATAAAAGTTTGGGTAGAAAAGTCCTGGAACAGGTTACTAGTTGGTAGCAGAACGTCTTCATAAGTTTCATCCTTGTTTCTGCTACACCAGATGAGATACCAAATGATGCTATACCAAATGAGTCTAATTCCCAGTATTTTTATTTGCCAGCTTTGCCACTCTCTTCTGCAAAGGTACAGTCTCTTGGATGAGTGAATGTATAAGGATTTACAATGGATCCATGCAGACAGCAGTGGTAGAAGACACCATGCTGTTCCCATAGAATGGTCAGAGCTGGAGACCAGATCAGGTCAGGTAACAGATGCTTATCATAGAATCAATAAGGTTGGAAAAGACCTCAGAGATCACCAAGCCCAACCTATTACCTAACACCTCACGAATAACTAAACCATGTATTTAAGTGCCACATCCAATCCTTTTTTGAACACCTCTAGGTACAGTGACTCCACCAACTCCCTGGGCAGCATATTATCATCTATCCATCCTCTCACCCTTGAAACTAATCTATCCTTCAGAACTGGAAATGACCAAACCAGATTAGGAAGACAAATAATTTGTCTCTCCTGTTTAGACTCCATTTAATCTTGATCTGTGGTTTGCCTTGTTTTCTTTCTTGTTTTACTCATTTTCCTCCTTTCATGTTTCTTGCTGAAACAACACTACATGTTACTCTGACAGATGCTTTCAGTGCCATGTATCCTTCTTGTCTACTGACACATGGTTAGACAGCTACTAGAAATGAATTTGAGGATTAATTACACCAAAGTCTGCTCCTGCACACAGAATTAGACTGTTGCCAGAGCTAAGGTCAAGAAAACATTCAAGAGGGTTTCATCCTTCTCCACAACATTAGGATTAGCCATGTGAAGTGGTATGTTCTGCTGTTCAAAGCTGATAGCAAGGATTGATCACTGCTGAGGGTCATACTTAAAGGTTCTCTTCAAAGCAGCCATCAATGAACTTCACCACCAGACTCCCCGGCTAGGTCTCAACCTTCCACTTATTAAAGGGATTGCTGTGCAAATTGTGACAAGGTCAGCTGCTCATGGAGGACAGAGATCTTTCCCAGCTTTGCTTCCATGTTTTCTTTTCTGTTTGCATTTTTCAAGACTGCTTTTACCTTAAAAGATTTTCCAAGCCCAGAAGTAAGAATTAGAATCACCTGGAATTCAAGAAGTTTGTTGAGGAAATAAATTCTAACTGCATTAATACTGACTTGAAACAAACAAGCAAAAAACACAATACAAAACAAAACAAAGCCAAACCACCTGATCTGGGAAACTAGAAATCTGAGCTTTAATCTATTTTATCTTCCAATACAACACTGAATGTTCCTTTAGTGCAAGAAGAATATTTCTTCTATTTAACTCTCATCAGCCAGCATAAAGTTGCTTAGCAAAAACAGAAGTTTCAATGTGTTAGGAGCTAGAATAAGTTTTTTTATGTTGCATGACCCAAATTTGACCAGAGAATTATTTTTTCCCCATACAGATATGCAAAATATATCCCCACAAAAGTATCTCAGTTATCTTTCACCTTTAAAGCCACTTCTTGGAAACACAGAGGTCGACAATTAATAAGCTCATTAAAAGTTACAAGCTGCTTTGATTAATATTCCTTGTCTAGTTCCTTGAGAAATGTACTCTATCTCCCAGGCTAATGAAGACAAGGCAGACTTATTTAGGTGTTTGTTAACAAAGCTGATTTGCATATAATTAACTGAAAAGATCCCTGCATTTACAGCACAGGCTCTGCCAATCTCTTTTGCAAGAGTGTTTTATGTAAACAGACTAACTCCATGCTGAATTAACAAAACAAGTTATGTTATTTCAAAATGAAATTAACTCAAAGGGATACAATTTTGAGGGCCATAACTGACATAAACTAAAGTGCACACTGGAAAACTGCCTTCTGTTTGTTTGTTTGTTTCAAATGCTGTTTATTCCATCATGGGAGATTTTTTTCTTGTATGCTCTCATTCTTTTAATCAGTTAGCTTGGGTTTAGACATTTAAACAAAGACTGTCACACCAGATTGCTCTTTCCTCTGACCCATTTATGGGCAAAATTAGTGTCATTTCAGCAAAGCCATGCTTGTGCAAAGATATCTTCCAAAAAATTGCCTATCACATACCTTGAAGCTCTGATTAGCAAAGCTCATATGAAATAACTGATGCAGGCAGCATGTAGGGTGACCAGACCTTCATTTAAACTATATTCTCATTCAGATAAAAATGAAGGCACAGGCCTTTTGGCATTCACTTCCCATTTTGCAGGCTTTTCAGCACATTGGTCACTATGATTCAGAAGGACACTTGAGAGAGCTTTTAAGATTCAAAAGGATCCAAACAAAATAATCTGAAAATTAAAACCTCTCTATCCAATGAAGTCTTAAACACTAGGATCATATGGGCTGCATAATAACATAACAGTAGAAGGTATGTGAATCAAGTGCTTCAGAGAGACACAAGTGCACTACAGGATCTTGTATAACCTCGGTCATGTAATTTTTCTGAGACTAAGAGGTAATAGAATAGGTTTTAAAAAAATCAAATCAAAATAAACCAACAGAAAACAAGCCCACCAAAGGCAAAACACCAAAAGCTATAACCCTATTGAAACCTTACCCACACCACCCTACATTAAAAATGTTTGGTCTTGACAATTACATTCAACTTCCAATCTGCCTCTTCTACAATTATTATTCCAACTGTTACTTCACCTTCCCACCCTACAGAAATTTCTCATATTTGTTTATAAAACAGTTGATAAAAGAAAACAAACTCCATTCCAGGAGCCTATTCCTGCAGAAGACAGTAAGTTTTAGGACATTTTCCTGAAGAACTCTGTCTTATCACCAGGGAACACTCAAGGAACTGAGCAAGGCATTTAAGTCCTTAAATAAGTAAAATTCCATCTTAAAGCAGAAACAGACAACAATGAGCAACAGAGCTTCCAGATTTTCAATTTTTGTCTCTGCTTTAGTAGTCACTATAGCAGTAGTATGCAGCATGAAGAAGAAAAAGAACTTATTAAAGAAAAGCTCATGGGCACAGTAGCACTTGCAGTTATGGACTTGTTACGGGAGATGTTAAGTCGTTAACAAAGTCTGCTCTCTGTGGGGAAAAAAAAACAACAAAGGATGAACAAACAAACAAACAAACAAACCCTGACAAAATCACCAGTGACAACAAAAATAGTGCATCAAATGTTGTTTGATCAGAACTGAAGAGACAGAAACAAACCAAAACACAGCCCACAATGAAGCCAGAGGGAACCGAAGAGGGGAACGGGAGTGAGGTGGAACCAGTATGCTGAGTTTGAGGATCTTCCACTCTGCTGTGCTTGTTTTATATCCTCATTTCAGACACTTTTTTTTTTTTTTCTCAACAGTCTCCATAGTTTACATATAAGAAGCTCAACACAGCCTTTTGCTACAGCTGACAGCCCATTGGTGCATGCCTCGAGGTGAGGAGAAAGTTCTTCACAGAGAGAGTTGTTAGCCATTGGAATGGGCTGCCCAGGGAGGTGGTGGAGTCACCATCCCTGGAGGTGTTCAAGAGGGGATTGGACGTGGCATTTGGTGCCATGGTTTAGTAGTCATGAGGTCTTGGTTGACAGATTGGACTTGATAATCTTTGAGGTCTTTTCCAACTTTATTGATTCTATGACTGAAAAGTGATCTATTTGCAAAGCAAGAAGTGACCAGTAACCTGCAAACAAGCAATAGCTGGGGACACTGCCATAGCCTCTCTACTATTGATTTAAATCATACCCAATCACCCAATGCAGTTAACAGAGAAAGGCAGACAAAAAGCCTGATTCTGACCAAGTGCAAAAAGCTCTACACCAAATTAGTTGAAGTAAGTAATAATAATAATAATAATAATAATAATAATAATAATAATAATAATAATAACAACAACAACAACAACAATAAAGAATAGCATTACTTTTCACTTTGGAATGCCATGAGGAAGTTAAAAGCTTCCAAGGCTGAGGTCTGCTTCAAAATAGCTTATCTTATGCAATAATTTATTATTGTTTTGTTTTTCAGTTTACTACAGTTGAAACACTATCAATCACAGAATCACCAAGGTTGGAAGAGACCTCAAAGATCACCAAGTCCAACCTGTCACCACAGACCTCTGCTAGTGTGTGAGAAAGTACTCTCCTGACTAGTCCTAATGGGCTGAGTAAAAAAGCTGGTGGTGTAAGAGGGACTGACCAGTATAAGAACCAGGAGTCAATTATAGGTATAATTAGCAGCCAAATCATTGATTATTTGGTGGTGCTAAGCATAATCCCACAGGAAAGAAACCTGAGGGAGAGACTTACCACTTTATCCTGATCTAGACTGTTCTTATTTCCCCTCCTACAATATTTACACAACTTTATCAACTCATAGATGATATTTAAATTCACACACAGATGAGGGGACATATACATGCTCTATGCCAACTCTCTAATCACAATAACAGCTCCCTAGGGAGAGTCTGTAAAATACAAAAAATATGAATCAAGCCACTTGCAAAAATTTACTCCTGGAGATGGATGAATATCCCTAAAGAAAAACCTGTCTGTCACAGTAATGCATAGTGAGACTGTGTGAATGAGACTGACCTCAGCCTCAGCATCTCAAGTCCGAAGGAGCAAGACTACTGATACTAGGCTTGTTCCAGGCAAAACTATGATAAAGACCCATTCTCTAGGATTCTTCCACACAGAGTTTGTTTCTAAAACTGACTTTAATATAGGAGAGTGTGCACCACCTTAGAAAACTGCAGTAGTTCATTCAATACTGTAAGGACAGAGCTGTGCAAAGAGGATAAAACATAAAAAGATCAGGCTTCAAGAACCTATCTCAACCTCCTTTGAATCAGCCTGAAACATTGATGCTGTGTTTACTGGTGTGGGTAGGGAGCCCACACTAAATCTAATTAAATTGATGAACAAAAGGGCCCTGAAGTATGCAGAGCCATGAATCGAGACTGCCTTTTTGGCCATTCACTCTGCATGATTGTGTTTTCCTAAGCCTTTCAAAGACTTTCCTTTTGGAAACAGAGAAAGAGTGAAAAAAGGACTTTGCTTCCTGCTACAGGGTGAAGGAGTTAGATAAAACACCTCATTAATTATAGGGAAATCATCATCACAGCACAGGAAGCAAAAAAGGGTCCAGACTAACTCTCTCTTTTTTGGTATTATTGTGCAGCCACAGTGACAAGAAAATAAGTAATGAATCAGAATGAGAGTATACTTGATGGTTTTATTTCATAACTCATCTTACTATTGTGACAGGCTGACACTAATTAGCAGTTGATGCACAGGGAATAGTTGCTGTGGCCAATGGATCTCATTAACCAGCATAAAATTTTCATGCCACAACCAAGTATGACAAAGAACTGAGACCCCAGCAAATCACCTGTCATCATCTATAAGCATCACCAGAGAGCCATGGGTGCATACATCAAAGGGCACAAAAAGTGTCCATAGAGTTAGCTGCCTAGATTTTTATGGATGGATGAATTTAGTTTCCTGTGAAGGAAGAGAACTTGATGAAGAGAAAAGCTCAGTGGCCACAGTTTCTCAGTGCTCTTTGAGCCAGCTCATGAAGAGGGAAACTGAAGGAACATCAAAGCTTATGGTTCTGGTCTTTCATGAAGCCCATATCAGCAGATGTGCCATTTCAAGGATGACCCAGTTTGTGAACACCTTGTGGGGTGGGAATGATAAAAACAAACTGTGGACTTTCTCCTTTGCCTAGCCATCGATTTGCATTAAGCTTACAAGAAAATAATTCCTTGAGACTTATCAAGCATGGTTGGAACTGGCCAGCAGCTTCACTAATAAACAAAGAAAAGAGCAGGAGGGAAGAAGGTTCAAGGAGACAGCAAAACAACCCAAACCCTGAAAGTCAAGCAGATCACTGCAATAGATGAATCATTTCATCTATACCTTTTAGGTCAGCCGAGATCCAGCAGCGACAAAGTTTCCCCCAACAGCCTTTACTTTAAATGTCAAATAGCAAAAAAGCCAGCAATGCAGGCTCTCAGATCATGTTCTATGAATGGTGGAGTGTTATTGAGCCCCATGTCTTGAGACACAGTCTCAAGCTGCACCAGGGGAAGTTTAGGCTCGAGGTGAGGAGAAAGTTCTTCACCAAGAGAGTCATTCATCAATGGAACGTGCTGCTCAGGGAGATGGTGGAGTCACCATCCCTGGAAGTGTTCAAGAGGAGATTGGACATGGCACTTGGTGCCATAGTCTAGTCATGAGGTCTGTGGTGACAGGTTGGGCTCAATCTTTGAGGTCTCTTCCAACCTTAGTGATACTGTGAATTAAGAGGCAAACTGTGCTGACAGGCTTTACTCCCTTCAAGTTGATCTGCCTCTTGGTTGCAGTCATAGTGAGCAGCTGTGTCACAGCCATTTAGGTGACAATTTGTTTCCCAGCTAACTGCAATAGGTGAGTGTGTGCTCCCATTATGTAGTGTCAGCAGAAGCAGAAAGGCTGTGCTGACTTTGTAAGACCTCCCCCCAGGCCCTTTGCTATGGCAGAGGTTTCCCAGCTCAGGGACTATGTGCCTGACATAACAGCATCTCCATTCTCCTACAGCTCTTTCAAGAAGCATGGAACCAACTGTATTTAAAATATGTTTTATGGAGAAGAAAAAACAGTCAGCATGCTTTGTTACACCTTATCATGAGCTAGTGTAGAGGCTGGCAGTTCCTTATGTTTATGGCAGCTTACAGGAGGTAAAAATTCAATGACTAATACACCAGGGCTGTGAATGGATCCACTTTCTTAAAACCCCATTTAAGCCTGTGTGTAGTCCTTCTTTTATTTTATTTTAAAGGGTGACTTCTGAGCTGAAAGCAGGAATCAGCTTCCTTAAAAGATCATTTTGTGTAAAAACACCATACAAAAGATTGGCTTTTAACTAAGGGTTGTTTTTTTTTTCCTTTCAATTTGCAATTTCAAAAAGTTAGAACAGATTGAAACTGAGCATTCAGGTAACCTCAGTGACCTAATTGCTTTTGGACTTCTCTTTCCCCAAAGATCTGAGTCAAGAAGAAGTATTTAGAATGCAGGTAGTAAAAAAAGGTCATTAATACTTTCTCAATTTCTGTTTTACAGGTGAAAATCAGGTATGTTGGGGTTTCTTTATTCCCTGTCTCTTTGGGTTATTTTAGGCAAGAAGCAAGTGAAATGTATCCTTATGTTTACTGTACAGCAGTCAAGAAGGTAGATTTCTGCTATCTACCCACTACATTCCAAGCTCAGCTGAATACTTCATCAAACAGAAGACATTCTGGTGTACAGAACTGGGGTATCTTGGACCATGCTGTTTCTGGTCAGGACTGTGTACATAGTTATTTATTTATGGCATTTTTAATAGATGGAATATCAATATTTGATGATGTCCTATGAATCATTAAAAATATAGAAAATCAAGAACATGAAATACAAACTTCTACTTTTAAGTGATGATATGGTAGTGATATTCATAAATAAATCATTTGGTGGCCAGTTCCAGCTTTCTGAGGTTGAGTTAAATGAACAGGCACTTCAGTTAGTTTACAGCATGTTTACAGCCATGTTTGTGGGAATCTGACCAAGGGATTTCAAAGTGGAATGTAATAAAGTTATCCCAGAGCAGTATGTGAATTTCTAGCTCTTTAGAAAATGTATTTATATATATATATACACACACATATATATACATAAAATATCTTTGATTAGAAAGGGACAAGAAGATTAACAAGGTTGGAAAAGGCATTCAAGATCATCAAGTCCAATCTATCATCCAACACCATCTAATCAACTAAACCAAGGCACCAAGCATCCCATCTAGTCTCTTCCTAAACACCTCCAGGGATGGTGACTCCACTGCCTCCCTGGGCAGCACATTCCAATGGCCAATCACTCTTTCTATGAAGAACTTCTTCCTAATATCCAGCCTGAACCTCCCCTGGTGCAGCTTTAGACTGTGTCCTCCTGTTCTCGTGCTTCTTGCCTGGAAGAGACCAATCCCCACCTGGCTGTAGCCTCCCTTCAGGTAGTTGTAGACAGCAATAAGGTCTACCCCGAGTCTCCTCTTCTCCAGGCTAGGCAACCCCAGCTCCCTCAGCCTCTCCTCATAGGGCTTGTGCTCCAAACCCCTCACCAGCTTTGTTGCCCTTCTCTGGACACGTTCCAGCAACTCAACATCTTTCCTAAGCTGAGAGGCCCACAACTGGATACAGTATTCGAGGTGTAGCTTAACCAGTGCTGAGTACAGGGGCAGAATGACCTCCCTGCTCCTGCTGGCCACACTGTTCCTGATGCAGGCCAGGATGCCATTGGCCCTCTTGGCTGCCTGGGCACACTGCTGGCTCATGTTCAACCTACTATCGACCAGTCTAGGTAGATGTAGCTCTGTTTTGCTTTTTAGATTCTGTATGATGAACAACAAAGGCCTAGGTTTACCATAAAAAAAAACCTGCTGTAAAAATAGGGGGGGGGAAGCTTTGAAAACATGAAATAATACACCTGAAAATAATTTTCTGCAGCTGAAGTCTTCTTTGTGCTATATGCTCTCATAATTTGACAAGTAACATTCATTAGATTTGCTGCTGTTGTTGTTCAGATGTTTATTAAACAGAAAGTGTTTGTTAGTCAGCAGGATATAGTAATTTTCTTTGCAACAGTGAACTGAGATAAAGGCCACAACAGCTAAGTATCTCCTCTGTACATAGTAATAGCTTGGAAGAGTTTATTGCCTAAAATGATGGAAGATAAAATAGGGGGGTAACCCTAATACTACAGTTTCACAGATGGGGACTGATTCCCAGAAAAATAAAGCAATTAAGTGAGCCTGGTAGTGCAATGACTAAGCATGTGTCTCATGTATCCTCTGGTTTCAGCAATAAGTAAATTCCTTTGTTCCAGCAGAATTTGAAGACCTAGAAACTTTGGCCACAACAACCCCATGCAGTGCTACAGGCTGGGGTCAGAGTGGCTGGAGGGCAGCCAGGCAGAAAGGGACCTGCAGGGTACTGGTTGATAGTAGGCTGAACATGAGCCAGCAGTGTGCCCAGGTGGCCAAGAAGGCCAATGGCATCCTGGCCTGCATCAGGAATAGTGTGGCCAGCAGGAGCGGGGAAGTCAATGTGCCCCTGTACTCAGCACTGGTTAAGCCACACCTTGAGTCCTGTGTCCAGTTCTGGGCCCTTCAATTTAAGAAGGACATTGAGACTCTTGAATGTGTCTAGAGAAGGGCAATGAGGCTGGTGAGAGGCCTCAAGCACAAGCCCTATGAGGAGTGGCTGAGAGAGCTGGGATTGTTTAGCCTGGAGAAGAGGAGGCTCAGGAGAGACCTTATTGCTGTCTAAACTACCTGAAGGGAGGTTGCAGCCAGGTGGGGTCTGGTCTCTTCTCCCAGGCAGCCAGCACCAGAACAAGAGGACACAATCTCAAGCTGCACCAAGGAAGGTTTAGGCTGGATGTTAGGAAGAAGTTTTTCACAGAAAGAGTGATTGGCCATTGGAATGGGCTGCCCAGGGAGGTGGTGGAGTCACCATCACTGTTTGAGACACTTAGTACCTTGGTTTAGTTGATTAGATAGGAGTTGGGTGATGGACTGGACATGATCTTGAAGGTCTCTTCCAACCTGGCTGATTCTGTGAAACTCTGTAATAGCTTGCCTTCTTTTCTTTGTGGAGAGCTGAACACCAGAGAGGTGAAAGTGTGAGAACACAGAGACAGCAGAGAGGGAACTAAGTTTTAGGGCAGCTAGAGTTAAAACTTCTAGGGAATTTAATGTTAAAATCCACCAAACTACTAAGGACAACTCAAGAGAGACTGCAGTCACCTGTGAAGAAATATACCATGAGCCAGAATTCAGGTTTTGCCTGATGTGGCTTGAATCACCGCAATGATATTAACAAATGGAGTATTTCTTTTATAAATCCCAAATTAGTTTTTTCCAAATACCTTTGTATGTTTCTATAAGTTTGTGGTTTAAGGACAAAACCCAACTCTATTAGTACAAGTAGTTATATACATACGTGCACAGAAGTGAATTTGACAAGTAAATTCAGACATTGATATGTTCCTTGGCAACAGGTAGGTGTCAGATCTCTTGATTGTGGTTTGGTACTGCTTTGTATCCTCCTGAAAGTACCTTAACTCATCTCTGACTTTTCTAGACCTTGTGAGTTGTTCACAAGCTCTTTGTTTCTGCAGTGAATTTACCTGATTCCATCACATTTTCTGTGTGTGTATGCACCCGTAGGACTTTGCAGATGTGCCATTTTTACCGACATTATAGTTACATGTGTAGATCTCAAACACCACTATAAGGCTGCAGGGGTCATTATTTCACAGCAGATAATACAGGGATGCAGATAAGAGAGATGGCCAGGAGCTGACAGCTGATTAATAGATCAGCCACGAGAAAGCTGAGGTCTCTTTGACTCCTGGATCACTGCCAAAAGCTTTCCTATAGCTCCAAGTGCATCAGTATGACAACAAAGTGCAAACTAAAGTACCAGCCTTTAAATGAAGGGACATGGAGCTTGCTTAACTAGCAGTGACTCTTTTGTCCCATCTATGGGTTGTATCTTCCTGACAGATACATCAGTGACAGAAGCATTATTCCTACATGCAGTATTACCCTCAAGGAGGGATAGGGACCTCATGTGACAGATCCAACGTGCACCCTGCCATAAGTTGTCCCCGGGCACACAGATTTCTATTAAGGACATGAAGCCACTGAAGGATCCTGCTGGCAGTGCTGCAGAAGTGACAGCAATTAACCAGAATCCACCTGACATGGGGCTATCTTGAAGAACTGCAGCTTTAATTAAAAGCTGGAGGACTTCCCAAGTTTGCACAACACCCTCCTATCTGGTCTCTCTCTGCGGTGGTTGCAAATTACAGCTACCCCTTCCCTCCATTTTAATTAAATGCTGTTAACCTGAGATTAATCATCTCTCCTTATTTTATGTTGTTATTTTTTTTTCTAACCAGTCATTAAAGAACCAGAATTCACGTGCTGTTTAGTATTTGCCAGATGCACTGGTGGGTAAATACAACAATGCTCATTAGACGTCTCAGGGTTGATTAATGAATTTACCTTCTTTAGAAAATTTCCTTCCATGCTGACAAAAGATCAAATCCCAGCAGAAAGGGTCTCTCTGCTCAACAGGGACAAACAAATTTTAAACATGTCAAATGCAGTCAGTGGTGATTTCATGTAAAACATGGCTGGATGAATAGCCTGGTCTAGAGATGTGGAGTCCATGGCATTGCCTCCTCTTGCTGAGTTTCTGTGAATCACGTGGCTTCACTCACAGCAGTGTTGGAGAGCTCCAAGTCTGCAGCAGCAGATGCCTCCTTTCTGTGCAACTGATAGAGTAGAATAGAATAGAATAGAATAGACCAGACCAGACCAGACCAGGTTGGAAGAGACCTTCAAGATCATCGTGTCCAACCCATCATCCAACACCACCTAATCAACTAAACCATGCAACCAAGCACCCTATCAAGTCTCTTCCTGAACACCTCCAGTGATGGCGACTCCACCACCTCTTCGGGCAGCCCATTCCAATGGGCAATCACTCTCTCTGTGAAGAACTTCCTCCTAACCTCCAGCCTAAACCTCCCCTGGTGCAGCCTGAGAATGTCCTCTTGTTCTGGTACTGGTTGCCTGGGAGAAGAGACCAACCTCTGCCTGTCTACAACCCCCTTTCAGGTAGCTGTAGAGAGCAATAAGGTCACCCCTGAGTCTCCTCTCCAGGCTAAGCAACCCCAGCTCCCTCAGTCTCTCCTCATAGGGCTTGTGCTCCAAACCCCTCAACAACTTCGTTGCCCTTCTCTGGACATGCTCCAGCAAGTCAACATCCTTCCTAAATTGAGGAGCCCAGAACTGGACACAGGACTCGAGGTGTGGCCTAAGCAGTGCAGTGTACAGGGGCAGAATGACCTCCCTGCTCCTGCTGGCCATACTGTTCCTGATGCAGGCCCTCCTTTCTTTTCCAGGGCACTTCCAGAAAGTGGAATTTTCTCCACAGATGTGACTGTAGCGGGATTTACCTCACACTTAGCTGAACCTGATAGCTACTGAAAGACCTTTCATTTCCCAGAGCAATATTTCTCACTAACATTCAGAACAGGCACTGTCCATTCTCTAGAAAATAAATCAGATTTTATATGACAAATTCAATGCAGTATTTTGGGATGGACGCTAAGACTAGAACAGAAGAAGAAAAGGCATCCCTCATTAATCACAGCAAGGGTCCATGCAGACTCCTCTCCTGTCTCTGACACTTGCCAGTGACCTAGAGATGAGCAAAACAGCAAGGCAAGTATACAGAGTGCTTTCCAAAGATAATCTCCAGTCTCTAACCATTGGAGGGCTGAAGCCTTCTTGACTCAGAAATAACTTCTGTGTATTTTGAAAGCATATCAGTGGATTTATTTTTCATGAACAGTATGAACCTTTGTCTCACACAGTGTCCTTCAGCCAGGAGTGGGGCCACTCATCAGAAAGGCTTATTGCCCTCAAGGGTGCTGGCCAGACAGGTGGGCTGTCAGCAATGGTCTGACTCTATCTATTTTGCTACACTGTGAAACTAAGACTTCAATGCCTCAAATTCAAATACCACTTCATTTTGGTATTGCTGAGCTTGAAGCATATTGTTTGGGGACAGATGTTAGGAAATCAGAATCAAGCATAGCAGGAGAGAGGTGGAAGATGCTCCAGAAAGCCACACTATGAATTAAAACTACAATTTCAACTTACACATCCTGTTTTTCCAAATGATGTTTAACCATCAGTGTGTGTGGAATATCTGATAGTGGCTCAAGGAGGAGCTCAGCCTCTCCTTCCAACCAGAACCACATAAGCTGATCCTTGTGCTTCCAGCTCTTGCTTTCATATGAACTCGACTGGCCCATCCACTCCATATCCTACCTCCAGCCCTGGCCAGCAGTAGATATGGTGAGTTGCTTCATTTAATTTCTATGAGGAGAGTGAGTAACAGCATCTGTCTAGACTGAGAAGCAATTTAAGAACCTCCCAGGGTCTGGCTCAGTGAAACTGCTCCCAGGCTCCTGTTTACAATGCCCATGAAACAGGACCCATGAATGAGAGATTTTCTCAAAGAAAACTTCTCCCTTTAATTTCCAACCTCGTCTCCCTAAACCTTCTCTGATGTTGCCTGGCATGCTGCCAAACATTCATTCCTGTGCCTCTTCATCACACACCAGTGAGCTTAATGGGGTTTTTTTTAAAAGAGGTTAATTGAATACTGATTCTGAGGTTTGAAGCATACAGTCATTTGGCCAGAGGAGAGCTAATTTATGTGTCTATATCCTTTTAAAATCTCTGTTGGTTTTGTTTGTTGCTTTTTATTACTATTATTATTCTCTCTCTTTTTCTTCCATCTTTTTTTTTCTT
Source organism: Dryobates pubescens (assembly GCF_014839835.1). Taxonomy (NCBI): domain Eukaryota; kingdom Metazoa; phylum Chordata; class Aves; order Piciformes; family Picidae; genus Dryobates; species Dryobates pubescens. Next base: position 9,445,798 of record NC_071619.1, read on the forward strand.
TTCTTTTGCCTTTTTTTCCCCCTTTCTCTGAGGATTTGTGTAAATCACTCTCCAAGGCCAGGAATGCTATCTTTGGCTGACTTGATTTGATTGATCTATTTTGGAGCTCAGAACACCATCGTGGCAAAGCAATATTTTCTAAAGTAAATTAATAGGAAAATGGAAATAACTAGCAATAAGAGATAGGAGGCTTTCATTTTCAAAACAGCTCTTTGCCAACATTACCAGACCCTGGGCTCTTCCTGCCTAGCTAGTAAATCCAGCTTGATTGCATTTACTGAGTTTCAAAGTTTTGTAATGAAGGTAGGATTTAGCCAGTCAAAAAAGGAAGCTTAAATATACAACCCTACATTTTTGTATCTCCTTCTGATGCTCTGTACTTACAGCTTCTACATCTCTTTGAAAGTGCAGAAGGCTATGTAAACATTCATTATTGTTATTACCCACTCCACATTCTTAATACACATGCCTTTTACAGCATACTGTGCCCCATTCAGGAAGTTATATAAGCATACACTTAACATTAGCCTTCTTAAGTGCTTTTCTAAATAGAGATAACTGTTAAAGCTGGCTGAGGCTTTTATCTGAATTATTTGCCAGAGTGTAAACAGAGGTAAGACAACCTCTGCTCAGTGCTTTAGGCTAAAAGTTAAGGCTGGGCATCTACCACAAACCAGTATTCCTGGGGAAAGAGGCAACTTGTTTAATCTGATTTTAAAAAGAATATAGAATCATTGAACTGCAGAATGATCCAGGCTGGAAGGGACCTCCAAAGGTCATCTAGTCCAACCTCCCCACAGACAGCAGGAACATCCTCAACTAGACCAGGCTGCCCAGGGCCTCATTGAGCCTTACCTTGAATATCTCAAGGGAAGGGACCTCAACCAATATGAAGAAAAGCCTCACCCTTCACATGCACACACACACAGATGCAATTGCTCACTCTTTTAATTTAAACAACCACATAGATGGGAAACAGCAATGATCTTGAAGGTCTCTTCCAACTTGGTCTGGTCTATGCTATGCTATGCTATTCCATTCCATTCCATTCCATTCCATTCCATTCCAACTTCTGGAAAAAAAGCAATTGAGTTTTTACACAATTACCCTAATTCCTGCTCAAAGGAATAGAATAGAATAGAATAGAATAGAATAGAATAGAATAGAATAGAATAGAATAGAATAGAATAGAATAGAATAGACCAGGTTGGAAGAGACCTTCGAGATCATCGTGTCCAACCTATCATCCAGCACTACCCAATCAACTAAACCATACAACCAAGCATCCTGTCAAGCCTTGCCCTGAACACCCCCAGCGACGGCGACCCCACCACCTCCTCAGGCAGCCCATTCCAGTGGGCAATCACTCTCTCTGTGTAAAACTTCCTCCTAATCTCCAGCCTAAATCTCCCCTGACGCAGCCTGAGACTGTGTCCTCTTGTTCTGGTACTGGTTGCCTGGGAGAAGAGACCAACCTCCGCCTCACTACAACCCCCCTTCAGGTAGTTGTAGAGAGCAATAAGGTCACCCCTGAGTCTCCTCCTCTCCAGACTAAGCAACCTGGGACTGGTGGAGGATGGTTTAATTCATGACAAAAGCAGTCACCCCCTTGGAGCACTTTCATGCTGATTAGCTTCATCTCTCAGCCCAGGGCCTCAGATGTGACTTACAGGTAGGCAGCCTGAATCCACCTCCGAGTTCATGAGCACAAAAAATTGGTAGCTTCATTTATTTTAAAAATTGTATTGTGAACAATTTCCTCATGCCTCAATTGCTTTCCAGTAAAGTGGAAGTTGCAGTGTCTCTTACTCCAGAAATGTGACATGGAAATAAAAACTTTACAGTTTCAACTGGCTCCAATACTAAATAACAAGAAAAAAAAAAGGAAAAGTCTACCTTCATGTTGATCTGAAAGGAGCAAAGTTATGCTTGTGTGTGCAACCTTCAGCAAGTGGTTCCTGACTTACAGTCAAGCACTCCAGCTTTTCATACAGGGTATTTTTGTCTTGATATGTTTGCACGAGTAAGCTGGTATAGCCACACATCCACTCGTACATACACACAGAAGAAATAAACAGCCTGCCCCAGGAAATAAGCAACCTCCTTCATCAGGAAGCTAGAGACAAACATAATGTCCTCTTAAGGGTAGAGCCATTTTTTTCTCTTTATCTAAATCTTTAATGTGCTTACATTTTGATCACCTCAGATGATAGCTGTAACAAAGGTCTGGTTTTACTGAAGGTATATGATTTTTATTTTGACAGATGTCAGTGTCCTAGGGAGACAGACAAGTTTTTGGCAGTGAGTTCATTACATGGAGACTGTGTATTATTAGATTTGCTCCAGCTCCTCTCTGTTCTGTTTTGCTGGGCTCTAGGTATCAAAGTGCCTCCTTTTTCCCCTGCTTTTTTTTTCAGCACCTCTCAAATTCAAATCCATTTGGCAATCACATGCAGGTTGCATGTGACTGAGTGGATCAGGCTTTCAGCAGACTGGAAAAAAACCACTGGTCACATTGGCTGGGAACTTAAATAAGAATAACAAGGAAAGTCAGTGGCAAACAATATTAATAATTCACCTGCCTGTCACTCCAACTAGCAATTGGAGGAAGATCCTCTCTCCTCTTGATAGATAGGTAGGAGGAAAAGCCCTGTCTGAAATGATTAAAGGAGGCAGTATATAACAAGCTTTCCCCATGCTGAGAGTGCCAAGAAAGAGGTTGGTCACTGATATTTAAACACATATTATCCTTCCATCTTCCTGTCATTTTGTTCTGCAAGCTGTTCAGATTTGTCTGTGCCAGTAAGGTGGCTGCAAAAGGCAGCTGAGCAAACAAAGAGAAAAATCAGTCTGAGAACAGGATTTGGATTTCAAAATCTTTCTCTGGATTTTTTTCCTCCCCTCTTTCCTTTCTTCTTTTTCCTCACTCTCTTTCAGGCCCAACATCCCATTAACTTTCAAATATGCCAGCACCCAAGTAGAAGAGAAGCAACACAGAGAAATGGAGAAAATGCTGTTATGTGAAATAGTGCAGAGGTTTTTTAAATGAGGAGGAAAGCAGAGCCTGCAATTTTTCTAATCCCCTCTAAAGGCAGCATTCTAAGCACTGGTGGGATTAATTATGTCTCTCTGTATGCTTTCCTTGCTTCACCCTTTTCTCAGCAGGACCAGCTTTTTGAGTCCTTCAAGGCTAAGGTGCGGAAAGCGCTTGTCCAGTGCTATTGCCCGATGCTCAAGGACCATGGACTTCAGGTAGCTGGTGGTACAGCACATCCCATATATCCCTCCCTTGGGGTCTTGAGAGATGTTACTTTTTTCTCAGCAGGACACTCAGACCAGTGGCCACTGAAGCAGTGCAGGACACATGCTCCTGGGGGGAACCTGCCCTGCCCCAGCCCTGTCTATCATGCTCTAACCCAGCCTGCAGAAGTCTTGTCAGAGGAGCAGTTTTCCCTCTGAAGAGATGGGGAGTGGGGGAATCAGGAGACAGAGGCCTTGACTACATAGGAGGCATTTCAGAATTTATACCAGCCTGGAATAATGCCTAGATTTCATTTGTGATAAAGCACTTGAAAACAACCTGCACTGTATTAGAAATGGCTTGGACAAAAACTGAGATCCAAAGAAGGCAAAGGAGGTATTTCTTCAGCCTTTCTCTATAATAAATTTACTTTAAAGCTTTAACATCAGGATGGCTGTTGGCAGAAAGGGTGGAATTTACCCACTAGGCACAACTGCATGACTCATTATAACTGTCACAGAGTTTGGCTAATCTTGTCATTTCTAATCTTTATTATTCTTGACCAGACACTTCTGGTCTTAAAAGGCCAACCCCCTGCTTGTCCCCAGGGTCAGATGATGCAGGTAGAAAAAACCAAAGGTGGCAAAGTACCCAGTATTCAGAGTAGACTTCCATTTTTAATTTATTTTTTTTTAATTTTATTTTATTCTAACATTTTGTACACAGTAACTTTTATTTAACGTGCTCCAAAGCTCAGGCCTTTGTGGTAGGCACAAGCCAACCTCATGAGGTTCAACAAGAGCAAGTGCAGGGTCCTGCATCTGGGTTGAGGCAATCCCAAGCACAAATACAGGCTGGGCAGTGACTGGCTGGAAAGCAGCCCTGAGGAGAGAGACTTGGGGGTGATGGTGGACAAGAAGCTCAACATGAGCTCTCAATGTACACTTGCAGCCCAGAAGGCCAATCAGATCCTGGGCTGCATCAAGAGAAGTGTGGCCAGCAGGTCAAGGGAGGGGATTGTCCCCCTCTGCTCAGCACTGGTGAGACCCCACCTGGAGTACTGCATCCAGTTCTGGAGCTCCTATTACAAGAGGGATATGGACGTGCTGGAAGGTGTCCAGAGAAGGGCCATGAAGATGAGCAGAGGGCTGGAGCACCTCTCCTGTGAGGACAGACTGAGGGAGTTGGGGCTGTTCAGTCTGGAGAAAAGAAGGCTCCAAGGTGACCTAATTGTCACTCCAGTATCTGAAGGGGGCCTACAAGAAGGCTGGGGAAGGACTTCTCAGGATATCAGGTAGTGATAGGACTAGGGGGGATGGAATGAAGCTGGAGGTGGGGAGATTCAGACTGAACATGAGGAGTAAGTTCTTCACCATGAGAGTGGTGAAGCCCTGGAATGGGTTGTCCAGGGAGGTGGTTGAGGTCCCATCCCTGGTGGTGTTTAAGACCAGGCTGGATGAGGCTCTGGCCAGCCTGATCTAGTGTGGGGTGTCCCTGCCCATGGCAGGAGGGTTGAAACTAGATGATCCTTGTGGTCCCTTCCAACCCTGTCTGATTCTATGATTCTATGAATTAAGCCATGTTTATTCATTGACTTGGTGTATAGGCAAGTATGCATTTAAAAACTTTTCCAAAGTAAAGTGAAAGGGAATGAGGCAAGGTCAGAGCTTCCTTTTAAGACATCTTTCAGGACCTATTGCTCTATATGTACATATGGAGGCTCTTGACATCATATGCTGCTGATCATATCAGCCATAGTTTAGAAAGATTAGTGATAAATACCTTAGCAATAGCAACCAGTAGCCTAGATTAGATCTGCAACAATAAAATGATCTTTTGATTGCACAGTCAGACTGAATGCATTGCTTTGAGGAAAAAAAAAAAATACAAATTCTTTTGGAAGCAGTTTCAAAATCCTGGAGTTCAGGAAGTTGCTTTGTTTAATGTGAATGTTCTGAGCAGTGGGAAAGAAAATTCATTAGCTGCCTTCAAAATAAATCCAAGAAGAGAAGCAAAATTTACTCACATATTGGATTGCCATCCAAATATGATTTCTACCACAGGAAGCTAGGTGAAAATATATTTTACTTTCTTAGCATCCAAGTGCAATTCTCTTCAAAATCAGAGGTTAGGGAGTGTCAGCTTAGGGAGTGGTCAGCTTTATGTTAAAACTACACTGTAACCATTAAGTTGTTTCTTTACTTTGCACATGCAAGATTTAAGTAAGATACACAAACACTATCTATATTACTTAAAAGGAGTAGCTTAATTGCTCCCCATGATTTTTCATATGTGTTATATGTTATCACAAGATAGAATAAGGGAGCAACAGGAGAAGCATCTCAGCAGGTCAAGGGAGGTGATTCTCCCCCTCAACCCTGCTCTGGTGAGACCCCACCTGGAGTATTGCATCCAGTTCTGGAGCTCCTTTACAGGAAGGATCTGGAGGTGCTGGAACATGTCCAGAGAAGGGCCATGAGGATGATCAGAGGGCTGGAGCACCTCTCCTGTGAGGACAGACTGAGGGACTTGGGGCTGTTCAGTCTGGAGAAGGCTGCAAGAAGACCTAATTGTAGCCTTCCAGTGTCTTAGTGGGGCCTACCACAAAGCTGTGAGGGACCTTTTAGTGTGTCAGGTAATGACAGGACTAGGGGAAACCGAGCAAAAATAGAAATGGGTAGATTCAGGTTGGATGTTAAGATGACGTTCTCCCTTATGAGGGTGGTGAGACACTGGAATGGGTTGCCCAGGGAGGTGGTGGAAGCCCCATCCCTGGAAGGTTTTAAGGCCAGGCTGGATATGGCTCTGAGCAACCTGATCTAGTGTGAGGTATCCCTGCCCATGGCAAACTAGATGATCCTTGAGGTCCCTTCCAACCCTGACAATTCTATGATTCTAAATGACACTGTAGCCTTTCACTGCGATATACTGATGCTCCTCCCTGCAGAGCACTCAGCAGCATATCCTGAATACATAGAGCCTCATACATAAAATTGTTTAAATCTGGGGAAGGTTAAATATTTATTTGTAAAAGGGAAAAAAAACACAACAGCAAACAAACAAAAGAAAAGAAAAAAAAAAAAAGAAGATGGTCACCCTAATTATGTAGATGAGTCCAAAAAGCTGTAAACCAAAGCACCATTAGTCATGTTTTTGTTGTTGTTATACCCAACCCATGGAGCTGGCAAGAAAGAAACGGCACATAGTAATTCTTGGGTGCATCAGAAAAGATATTCCTGACCACAGCTAGCTCTACATGTATGGTGGTGGGAAATGCATCTTATTACTCCCTGTCACGAGAAATATCTTTCCCCTACTGAAGCTGAGGAGACTGTGCATATTGGAGACTTCCTGAAGAAAATCTGCATGATATGAATGTTTGCTGCACTGGTAAATAGAAGGTGGGAAGATTCACATGCTGCTGCTCACACTGAGCCCTTGTGCCACGGAAGATTAGCAGAAATGTCCCTCAGTCTCGAGGCAAGGAGATTACTCACCTGTATGCATAAAAGGCCTGAACTGCTAATGCTTTTTGCCCATACTTCTCATGAGTTCCCTTAAACCACCCTTTGCTTTGTTCCTCCAAGAAAATGACACACAGATCCATGCTGAGGTCTAATACTGATGATAAATGTTAGGTCTTCATAAATGTTGGGAATGCGGAGTTCTTCCTGCACATTCTGAGTAGCAACAGTTAGAAAAGGAGAAAAACGTCCACCAGCAAGCCCACTTTCCTTAGAGGAATCATCTCCCATTGCAGAACACAAAAACCCCTTGCAAAATCAGCTAGATTTTTCCCAAACTGCATTTTGGATAAGTATGTGAAGGAATGTTTGTGTGTTGAGGGATAAAGTCAAACCATTTCCAGCTGCCCTGCTTCAGCAGCTTGAACATTAAATAATTTGATGGCCCTATCAAAAGAGCATTCTGCTGAATTTAATTTTCATTATTATATTTTACATGATATGATTGAGAAAAAAAAAAAGAGAGAAGGGAGGGTAAAGGAAGGTCAGGAAAGATGTTTGGATATATAGCATAGAGTTTAGAGATTCATAGCAGTCATTTTTGGGGGTTTGGTTTGTTGGCTGGTTTTGTTGTTGTTTGTTGGGGAATTTTTGTTTGGTCTTTTACAATTTTATAAAGTGTTGGGAGGTTTATTATTAATTTTTTTTTAATCCATTAATGATAAGAAACTAACAAATACAGAAGCCTCAGCACTGTCATACAATGAGCTCACCTAACAGCTCCAGAGCTTTGCTGTTTTAGCAATCCTTCTCACGCTTGAATCTGACAACCTGACACTGAGCTTTGGTGGGGACTCTGTGGATCTAATTCCCTAGCTCTGCTCTCTTTACAGAAATTAGGAATTTGCAGTCATAGAATCAAAGAAAACTAGAATATTTTGGGTTGGAGGGGACCTCAAGGATCATTTAGTTCCAACTCCCCAGCCATAGGCAGAGGCACTTTCCACTAAACCAAGCTGCTTGTAGTTGCATCCAGCCCGTCCTTGAATGCTTGCAGGGAGGGGGTAGCCACAGCTTCTCTAGGCAACCAGTTCCAGTGCCTCAGCACCCTCACAAGGAAGAAGCTCTTCCTTTTATCTTGTAAAAATCTATCCTCTCTCAGTTTAAAACAATTACCCCTTGTCCTATTACTATGTGTCTTTGTAAAAAGTCCCTCCCCATCTTTCCTATGAGCCCCTTTAAATACTGGATGGCTGCTATAAGGTCTCCCTGGAGCCTTCTTCTCTCCAGGCTGAACAGGGCCAACTCTTTCAGCCTGTCCTCACAGGAGAGGTGTTCCAGCCCTGCGGGAGGCAATGATGCAATCTCTGAGCCAAAGTAATATTTCTTTTAATAGCAGGGAGCTTTTAAGTCAGATCTGATCATCAAATATCAAGTGTAGATAGACAGATGAAAAGACAGATCACCAGAGCTACTTCAATAGCTTTTTGAAATACCTAAACCAAAAGGAATCATGTTTGCACCTGCTATGCAAGATATTGTGCTCAGTCATGTACCTGCTCTCTACCCATGGTGTTTGGTTATATTGTCAGGGCCATCCTCAATATCAATACAGGCTGGGGGATGATGTGATAGAGAACAGCCCTGCAGAAAAGGAACTGGGGGCACTAGCAAACAAAAAGATGGATGTGAGCCAACAAGGTGCACTTGCAGGCCAGGTGAATTGCATCCTGGGCTGCATCAAAAGAAGGCGGCCAGCAGATCCAGAGAGGTGCTTCTGCTCTGGTAAGACCCCACCTGGAGTACTGTGTCCAGTTCGGGGGCCCTCTACACAAGAAGGACATGGGCCTGATGGAATGTGTCCAGAGGAGTTTTTTTGCTTCTTAAGAACTATTTTTTTCCTTGACTGAGTCCTTTTAATAGTAGCATCAAAAATGTATTGATTTTTCCCATGGAATTGACTGGCTCATTTTTAGCTCTAAAAATTGTCATGCCAATGAATACATATACCAAACAGCCCTCTCTTCTGTAAGTTAGATAGCTGGGATCAGTGTTGTTTAGCAACAGTCATCCAACAGAACTACTGCACCAGGAAGAAAAAGCATTCCAGCACTGGTAGCTAAAGGGTAGCTTAGCTCAAGTAATAAATATGCAGTAAGACATGGAAGACTGAAAAGAATGATTTGTGCTACCACAAGTGTATTTCAGTCAGCTGTCCACAGTATTGACATTTGAAGACCTCTCACATCCTAACTGCATCTCAGGATTAGGTCTTTCATGCATGTACTAGGTCAATATTTTCTTGGTGAGTATCTGGAGAAGCTAGTGAAATCATCCATTACTTAAGGTAAGTAGCTAGATCAGGTGGCCTGTACTCCAAGATAGCAATTTTCATAGAATCATAGCATCAATAAGGTTGGAAAAGACCTCAAGCTCATCAAGTCCAGCCTGTCACCACAGACCTCATGACTACTAGACCATGGCTCCAAGTGCCACATCCAATCCCCTCTTGAACACCTCCAGGGATGGTGACTCCACCACCTCCCTGGGCAGCACATTCCAATGGCTAACAACTCCCTCTGTGAAGAACTTTCTCCTCACCTCGAGCCTAAACTTCCCCTGGAACTGTTGAACTAAGAATCATATACAACCAAGAGCAGCACTGAATTGCTGCTATGCATTGAGCATTTCTAAAGGTGCCATAGATAAACATCTTCATGAAACACATGCAGAGTATTTGCAAAACATTGTGCCAACAAGCACTGAAGAATTAATTTTTCAGGTTGCAAAGGCACTGTGTAATCAATCTCAAACCATGAGGGAGTCATATCCATTTTTCTGAGGGCAAAGGAATGTCTTATTCATAGATTTAATAAGATGGGACAGAGTATAGGTGGTGCTAAAAGATACTGTTCAGAGAGATTCTCTTTCCATTGCTGGTATTTTGACATTTTTTCCTGTGATGAGGTTATTTAGGGGCAGTCTTTTTTAACTAATTTCCTTGCTTTTGTGAATGCTGTACACAGGCCAGGAGGAAACTTGGAAGCCTATGAGAGCTTCACATCTTGAGATTAGTATCACATAAACTGCTAATAGGCTGCTTGCTCTGAGAAGTGAGTCTGGCATAGTGTCTTCAACTAGCCCATTTCAGCACTTGTTTTACAGCTCCCAAATTGGAAGTCCGACATAAAGAGCCTCAAATTAATAAAATAAAAAACAATGAAAGCGCCTGCTCACATGAGTCATTTGAGATTCTTAAACCCTCTTCTGTTTAGAGAGAAAAGGTGACTGAAAAAACCCAACACTATCTTGCCCTGCCATGTCCCAGTCTCCTGAAGGCAGCAGTTGCAAGCCTTTCACCTGATGTTGGCATGGGGTGATTCATGCATAGATTTGAAAGCAGGCTGATGTGGTAGGTGCTGCATTCTTCCTTTATCAGTAGAGGTGGAATAGCTTGCCAGTGATATCTGAGCAAGACCATCATAATATCACTAGTACCTGTGCAAAGACTCCAGATCAGCATTCCCATGATAGATTTATGTATCTCCTACAGCTGATGCCTTGATTTCTATTGAAATCTTGACTTCCTAATCATCCACTGCCACTGCACTGAATGTCATGTATTTTAAGCCACTCAGTTATTCTTCTCTCTCTATTTTTTCCCCTGCATTTTAAAAAACATGCCATTTCTGGAGGACATTAAGATTGACAGCCTGACACCCTTCTCCAGTACACAACCTGACATATTGAAAATGCACAATGTCATCACGTCACGCAGAGAAGAACCTGCTAAAACAGGACTCAGCCATTTCCTTCCTTCTCTCACTGCTTGCACTTTTTCCCTTGAGTTCCATGTTATGAGCCTACAAGGTCATAATAGGGAAGTTCTTGAGCATTTCACAGAATCACCAAGGTCAGAAGAGACCTCAAAGATCATCAAGTCCAACCTGTTACCACAGACCTCATGACTAAACCATGGCACCAAGTGCCACGTCCAATCCCCTCTTGAACACCTCCAGGGATGGTGACTCCACCACCTCCCTGGGCAGCACGTTCCAATGGCAAACAACTCTCTCTGTGAAGAACTTTCTCCTCACCTCGAGCCTAAACTTCCCCTGGTGCAACTTGAGACTCTGTCCTCTTGTTCTGGTGCTGGTTGCCTAGGAGAATAGACCAACCCCTCCTGGCTACCACCACCCTTCAGGTAGTTGTAGACAGCAATAAGGTCTCCCCTGAGCTTCCTCTTCTCCAGGCTAAACAATCCCAGCTCCCTCAGCCTCTCCTTGCAGGGCTTGTGCTCATGGCCTTTCCCCAGCTTTGTTGCCCTTCTCTGGACACGTTCAAGTGTCTCAGTGTCCTTTTTAAACTGAGGGGGCCCAGAACTGGACACTGTACTCAAGGTGTGGCCTAACCAATGCAGAGTACAGGGGCACAATGAATTCCCTGCTCCTGCTGGCCACAGTATTCTTGATGCATGCCAGGATGCCATTGGCCTTCTTGGCCACCTGGGCACACTGCTGGCTCATGTTTGGCCAGCTGTCAATCAGCACCCTCAGGTCCCTTTCTGTTTGGAAGCTCTCCAGCCACTCCGACCCCAGCCTGTATAAGGGATATAAAGAAGGAATAAACTTTAAGTTACAGTAATGGGGTAATATATTTTCCTTTTTCTTTCTTTTTTATTTTTAAACCATGGTGTTATAATCACTTGATTAAGGTAACAGTGGGGCACTTAAAGAACAGAGCTTGCTTGGTATACACCATCTTGGAAAATTCCCTTTTCCCTCAAACTAACAGGTCATATTGGATGTCATTAATTCAGCTAAGTAGCTCTAGGGCATTCTTGAACTTCAACCCAGAGCACAAGGGAGCATAGGCAGGTTGCCAGGTAGTAACTCCAGAGACAGAAGTGGGGCGGAGAAGAAGAAAGTGGCAAGGAAAGAAAAAATTGGCCTCAGTTACAGGCAATGATTGTGATCTAACTGAAGAGGAGCTGCCCATGTGTGTTAAGCACAGTAAGGAGAGAGAGAAGGGCTTTTTAAAAATAAATTATGCTAGAGAAATGCCTCTTGATTCCTCACTGACCAAATCCATTATGCCAGGCTGCAAGCTTGCAAACGTGTCTCAGAGGCTGAAATGCACAATTTCTGGAGTCTAACTCCACCCTCTTGCAGAGAGAGGATTTAACCTCAGCAAGCAAAATGCTAACAGTCATCCTCAAGCTCAGTATCTACAAACAAGAATCATGCAGAATCCACATCTATCCTCCATTGCCTGAGCAATAATCACAGAAACTCTTGAAATGTTGGTATCAGTTAGCTCTGGAAGCTGATGATTGCTAAATCATTCTCAAAGAGCCTACTCAGGGGAACAGTTTGGCTTTCAAAAGTCCTAACAATTGCATACTTCTGTGATGACTTCAGGGAAGTGCTAGTACTCCTTTCCCCAGACAACCATTGCCCAGTCATGATTGTGCTGAATTCAACAAAAAGGTGAATACAAATGGACATGCAAAATGGCAGAGATGAAAGAATATATGCCAGTCACTAAACTTTGCTTAATGACAGGTAAGTGTGTTAAAGACATCATGAATGAATCTCTCCTCCTGAAAAAAAAAACAACAAAACCAACCAAACAAAAACCCCACAAACAACCCACCAAAAAACCCCTCCAAAAAACCCAAACCACACACGTGTCTACCACTTGATGGTGGTAAATGGTAACAAAACCCAACACAGGAGGTAACAAAGAGTATTTTCCCATTTCTGCAACTGCTCTGCTGGGAGAGTTTTTAAATGGGGCCAGAGATTCATTTCTGACCTGGTTTTAAGATTGGCTATAATTCTTCAACCTCATTAGTCTGTGAACAGATTTAATCTTTTCTGAAATCAGCTTTACAGATGGAAAGATTTAATCTACTAGAACAACAAATCACCTCAAAGACGACTTATCCAGGTTCCTAAAGCCAAAGCAGTCTCAGAACTAATATATGCCAGTTATGCTAACAGGTTTCTCAGTGTTTAATTTAATCAGCATGGATTGTTCAAACAGGCCTGGATTTCTAATGAAGCCACTAAAATACAAATTCCTTGCAAAATAAATAAACAGGGAAATTAAACTCCCCAGAGAAGAAGCAAAAATGTTTATTGCCATCACTGTTAGCACCTGTACACTTAACAGAAGGTGATCTCTAGCTGCAGAAAGTCTGTCTCATAACTGTTTCCTGGATTCACAGAACGGTATTGATTGGGGAAAAACAAAGCAAAACCAACTGCAGTCAGTGCAAATCTAATAACCCCTGAATTCTGTCATTACATGATTTATTTCCCCTTCTCCTCTATGCAAAAGAGTTTTGCCCTGTATTTATTTTAAATGCATCTGGATGTGTCCCATCTGTGTGCTCCCTTTTGGGAATGCATCTTGTGAATTGTTGTATTTGAACCATGGTAAGGGAAATTCTACATGCGTGATCATTCTTCTAGATCTTTATAGAACCGGACCCCGAGACAAATGGTGTGTTAAACCTTACAGAAGAAGGAAAACAAAACACAAAGGGAATGTGAGTCTTTTGGAAATGAAATGGGAATGAGACTGACAATAGCAGTAGAAGCAGTCTACCCACATAATTTATTTTTACCACCACTAAATCCACTTTTTGTTTTTCTTTTCTCATTTTGAAATCACACATTATTTACCACAACAAAGAATACCAGATCAAGCATTCCTTTCTATTCCCTCCCTGTAACAAAGAAGATAAAAAAATCATGCCAGGTTTCAGCTAGGATCTTTAAAACCTCTTGCAGCAAAGTGAAGTGTCTTTGAATTATCCTTATCCCTTGAATCCATCACACCAACAAGACACATTGACTGCCTTCTTCAGAGAATATAACAATGCCACGGTCCTCTACAGCCCTGCTGACCACTAATCACAAATATCTCTGAATAAATTTCTTCCACCTGTCAAGTCCATTCATTTTAGAGAAATATAGCCCTTCTGTTTGCTGCAGTGGTCACTGCAGTCCAAAGATGGGATTTGACTGGATATGAACATATTGAAGTTGTATACATATTTCCAGCCGTTATAATATCAGCAGCTCTGTAAGCTCTACTTTCTTATCCCCATAACTCAACCTCACAGGTGAATATATTCCTGTATGAAAGGAGGACACTATGGCAAGAGGGAAAACTGGGAAGTATGTTCACCTCCAGACACTGATAGTGCTTTCCTATTGCATTAATTCAGCCTTGGTCTCATATACAACAAGAATCACAGGATCCTTTTTTTATTACCACTTTAAATTTTAGCAAAATGAAGGCAGAACATTTACTTCTTACATCTTTAGCCATATGTTAATGTTTAATGTCACCATCTTGGACAAGGTATAGATAAAGCTCCAGTATTAAATGCTGCAAGTTGTCATCTGGATTTCCAGCAAAGAACAGAGACTAGAAAGTAGCCTGTACCATACACACAGAATCATAGAATCAGCCAGGTTGGAAAAGACCAAAAAGATCATCAAGTCCAACCTATTACCTAATACTTAACACCTCATGACAACTAAACTATGGCTCCAAGTGCCACATCCAATCCTTTCTTGAACACCTCCAGGGATGGCGACTCCACCACCTCCATGGTCAGCACATTCCAATGACCAATTACTCTTTCTGTGAAGAACTTCCTCTTCACCTGGAGCCTAAACATCCCCTGGCACAGCTTCAGACTGGGTCCTCTTGTTTTGTCACTGGTTGCCTGGGAGAAGAGACCAACCCCCACCCATCTTTTCTGGACAATATTTTAATACAGCTCAGGCTGTAATTTAATTAAAAGAATATAGCTACAAGTCTCCCAGAGGAAAAAAAAAATGCATTCACTGTTGCCACAAGGCACAATGTAGTCTACATGTGAGGTGCCACTCCAAAAGTACTTTATTTAGAGGTGAATTGCCAATAAATTCCATTCCAGACTGTATATTCCAGTTATAGGATTTTGTACATAGAATACATAGAATAAACCAGGTTGGAAGAGACCTTCAAGATCATCACGTCCAACCCATCAACCAATCAAACACCACCCAAACAACTAGCCCACAGCACCAAGCACCCCATCAAGTCTCCTCCTGAAAACCTCCAGTGATGGCGACTCCACCACCTCCCCAGGCAGCCCATTCCAATACAAAAAGATACAAATGTGATGAGGTTTTTACCTAAAACCTCTCTAGATGATCCACACTGCTACAAACATGAACATCTGTGCTGTCTTTGAAGCAAAGCTAATCATCACCCCATAGTGGCAGAGCTTTTGAGCCTTGAAGGGATCACTACCTGTCACCACACCTCTCCATACTCTTTGTCAAAATAACAAGGAATAGAGACATCACCCAGCACCAGGTGTCCTCAACTCAGATCTTCGAAGGAGAACTAATGAATGACAGGCTAGCAAACAGCAACAAGAATAGTAAACTCATAGATAAAACTGGATTACACTAATTCAAATAAATTTTAGTACAGGAGACGTCAGTGATATCCTGAGAATTTTCAGGTTAAATACAGAAATATCACTGCAATCTCTGCTGCCTAGTATTTCTTTTTCCTTTCTCTGTGTTACTGAAGCTTTTGCAAGGTGTTTTCCTACTCTGTTATTTATAAAAATGCTTGAATTATCTGACTAAATTTGCCACAATCTAGTAAACTTTTTTATTACCTTTGTGAATTGGAGGCTTTTTGGCTTTTGTTGTGGTTTTTCCCCCCTCAAAGAAATAATTCCTTGAAATACGTGATTAAAGACATTAACATTGTCCTCTTTAAAAATAAAAACATCTACTGAAGTGTTTTGAGCTTGCTTGACCTGTAGAAAATTAAACAGAAAAGAAACACTATCCTCTCATCCACTTTGTACTAGGTAGAGACAAATTAAAAGAGGCTTTGAATACATTATCAGATTTTAAAACTCATATCTTTAAGCCACTTTGTGATAGAAGCTCTTCCATCATCTGGAAGATTTGTGATTTGCAATATTAAAGTGCTACAGCTGCAATGCAAGAATTAATTCATATCTTTGCCCCTTTTAGATGATTTGTGACCTGAAGGTTGCCAGTAACAAATGCAATATGCATTGGGGAGCAGGTAGTGGATGAAACTGTGCATGTGGAATGGATTTCCCCTTTTGTTCTGCTGTTCAGTCACTGCCTATCAACCTGTCTTTTGGCAACCTAATCATGTGTATTAAGGTTAAATACATGCTATGAAAGGTGAAGAACTTCCAGGGATCATTTCTAGTGCTAACCTATACCAAATGCAGAGCCAGCTGAATCAGTTAGATGTGACTGCTGTTCAGGATTTTCTGAGCTGACTGTTTCCACACCATCTTCTCTTTGTATTTTGCCAAAGCTGTTGTATACAAATCATTCAGACAGATCTAGTGGTTATATTTTCAGATTACTTATTGATTCCTGTACAAGGAAGGGGATGCAAATGACAGATAATGTAAAACTAAAAATATCTCTTCCACTCATAAAATGATCTGGATTCATTTTACTGGATAAACAGAGAATAATAAGTGGTATCCTTTGATTGAGGCTTGAGAAAAGTGTTGCAGTGTACTTCTACTTGAGAATGTCAAAACTCAAGGCATTTGTCTTGGGCTGAGTCGGTGTAAAAAGTGGCTCAGTTGGTAGTGCATTAAGACCCTTAATGGGAAAGTCATGAGTTCAAGCCTGCAGTGGGCAGTAGTGTCCTCCCTACTCTAGTCACGAGGTCTGTGGTGACAGGTTGGACTCTATGATCTTTGAGGTCTCTTCCAACCTTAGTGATACTGAACACTGAGTTGAATCTGCTGCTGATACTCAATACCATGCTATTGTCATGCCACCTTCAAAGTGAAAATGCTGGCTGGAGCAAAGTGTCATGTGTCAGATTTCTTCTCATTGATGCTTTTGTTTTCTGAGGTTTGGGCTGTTGGTCTTTTCCACCAGGCTGCCTTGTGCATGTTTGGATGGGGGAATGGTTTTGTTGTTGGCCTCTGCTGCTACTGCTGCATTTTGCTGCGCTTTTCTGCAGATAGGCTAAGATAATTGTGCAGCAAACTCTTCATCTCAGCCCAAAGGTTTTTTCATGTTACTTTTCCTCCCACCTGTGTGTGAGGGGGCACTTGTGAGAATGGACTGTGTTAACCAAGGCCAGCATTTCAGCTAACCATGGTGTTTCGTTTTCAGAAAGGCCTCTTGCTTCCAAGACTCTCAAACTACACTAAGAACATGCAGGTCAAAGCAAGTTCTTGACTTTGGAATTTGTCATAAGAGCTGCTGTGCCTTTTTTTGTTTGTTCTTCCCTCCCATTCCCCAGGAAAAGCATTGCTTTCTGTAAGAATTGTAAATCTTCAGCTGCCCTCCAAAATTATGTGTCAGCTCATCACATTTAGAGATGCAGCAACCAAAACATATAAGAACAAACCCTCAGCAGTACTGTCAACAGAAAGACTTTTCATAGGAAAACAGTACAGACATTCCATTGTCACATGAAACCCACCCTATATCCATCTCAATCATGCCTCATCATGTTTAACATTATTCTTTGATCAAATAGGTTCAAAGCTTAGATAACCATTATCACAAAAGCTTGTTGCTTCATTGATTCATTCGGTTCTATTCATTAGCACAAATAACTGAACTTCCAAAACCTATGCCACAGACATTTGTGGCACCCTGGTACCACCCTTCAAGCCAACTTTTTCATATTCAGTGATAGGAATAACATTTTCAAATCTATAACCAGGCTTTTCAGAGGTAGGAGAGCCAATCACATAAAAAACATTTTATGGTGGAAAGCACTGAATGCAATGAATGCTTTTTAGCCCATAATGAGAGCCATTTACATCTACACAAGTAGCAGCTGGAGAATCAAAGATGCCACTAATTAATCAAGGAATTGAGTAAGCTTTTGCTTTCAGTCCAGAGAAGAGCAATGAGGCTGGTGAGTGGCTTGGTGGGCACATCATATGAACTAGGATTGTTTAAACTGCAGAATCACAGACTCACAGAATGTTATGGATTGGAAGGGACCTCCAGAGATCACCAAGTATAAACTCCCTGACAAGCAGGATCACCTACGATAAGCCATACAGGAATGCATCCAGACAGATTTTGAAAGTCCCTAGAGAAGGAGACTCCACAGCCTCCTCAAGCAGCCTGTTCCAGTGCTCTGTCACTATCACCATAAAGAAGGGTCTCGTTGTGTTGAGGTGAAACCTCCTGTGTACTAGCTTGCACCCACAGTTGTCCTATCACTGGGTACCACCAAAATGAGACCAGTCACTTTCATCCTGACAGCCACCCCTCAGATATTTATAGACATAGATAAGATCCCCTCTCAGTCTTCTCTTCTCAAGACTAAACAGCTCCCCTTCTCTCAGTCTTTCTTCGCAGAAGAGATGTTCAAGTTCTGCGATCATCTTTGTAGCTCTCTGTTGGACTCTCCATCAGATCTTTTCCAGAGAAGGTTATGGGGAGATCTTATTGCTCTCTAAAACTACCTGAAAGGATGCTGTAGTAAGACTTGTGTTGGTCTCTTCTCCCAAGTAACTAGTGATAGGGCAAGTGGAAATGGGCTTAAGTTGTGCCAGAGGAGGATAAGATTGGATATCAGAAAAAAATTCTTTACTGAAAGAGTGATGAGGGAATGGAACAGGCTGCCTACAGAGTAGTGGAGTCACCACCCCTGGAGGTGTTCAAGAAGATATGGCATTTTAGAGTGTTTGGCCATTGGAATGAGCTGCCCAGGGAGGTGATGGAGTCACCATCACTAGAGGTGTTTAAGACGACACTGGATAAGACATTTGGTGCCATGGTTTAGTTGATTAGATGGTGTTGGGTGATGGGTTGGACTTGATGATCTCGAAGGTCTTTTCTGACCTGGTTATTTCTATTCTATTCTATTCATAATACAGTTTAGTGGTTGTGGTACTTGGATTAGGGTTGGATTTGATAATCTTAAATTACTTTTCCAGTTGGTTGTGTGGGTGGGCTGAAATAAATAGTTTGGGTAATGTCTCAGAAGCAGGTGGGATAATAAGGATCTGTGAGGAAGAACGTTACAGTGAGGATGCTTCATGTGGCCCAGAGCTCACTAGAGTCACACAAAGGGAGATTTCTGCAACAAGGAAATTGCCTACCATTATTTTTGCACACATACTAAACTCAGGTTAAAAGCAAAAGAAATATCTAAAAGCTATTTGACTGATATCACCAGTACTTCCACTTAAGAGAAATAGGCCTGTAAGCTCTAAATGTTAGTCAGCTCATAGCAAAGGGAAATCATCTCTTCTTTTAACAAGAAATTAGAAATAAAATGTAACAGCATTCAGCATTCCTGCTATAATCTTGTAAAGCCTATGAGTCAGTCCACACAGTAAAAGAGAACATAGCTTTTTAATACTTCTAAAATTTTTTACTCTTTGCTATTCCCTACTGCTCCCCACTGTTTTAAAAGCTATCTTGAGACCATGACACTCAAAGAGAGCATTATGCCTTTCCATTTCTGCCTGCTCCCTACCCCAAGTAGAATAGAATAGAATAGACCAGACCAGGTTGGAAGAGACCTTCAAGATCATCGTGTCCAACCTATCGTCCACCTAATCAACTAAACCATGCAACCAAGCACCCTATCAAGTCTCCTCCTGAACACCTCCAGTGATGGTGACTCCACCACCTCCCCGGGCAGCCCATTCCAATGGGCAATCACTCTCTCTGTGTAGAGCTTCTTCCTAACATCCAGCCTAAACCTCCCCTGGCACAGCTTGAGACTGTGTCCTCTTGTTCTGGTACTGGCTGCCTGGGAGAAGAGACCAACCCCCACCTGTCTATAACCTCCCTTCAAGTAGTTGTAGACAGCAATAAGGTCACCCCTGAGTCTCCTCCTCTCCAGGCTAAGCAACCCCAGCTTCCTCAGTCTCTCCTCTTAGGGCTTGTGTTCCAAACCCCTCACCAACTTCACTGCCCTTCTCTGGACTCGTTCCAGCAAGTCAACATCCTTCCTAAACTGAGGGGCCCAGAACTGGACACAGTACTCGAGGTGTGGCCTAACCAGTGCAGTGTACAGGGGCAGAATGACCTCCCTGCTCCTGCTGGCCACACTGTTCCTGATGCAGGCCAGGATGCCATTGGCCCTCTTGGCTGCCTGGGCACACTGCAGGCTCATGTTCAGCCTACCAAGTAAAGGCACTTAAAATTAATTTCAAGCCAAGTTTTGCTCCACCCCCCCCCCCCCCCCCCAAAAAAAAAAAGTTATTAAATAATTATCTACAAGATACACTTTTGGACTGCTAGTAAATTTCAACAAGCTCTGTATAATAAAGTCATAGCTAATTAATTAGCAATAAATGTAGCTTGTGTTTTTACAAGCAAGTGAAAGTGCAGTGTGAGTAAGGTGACTCATGAATGTTCAATATAAAACCCTTCATACCATGGGAGATGATTTGGAAGATTAAAGCTGGGCCAGACAAACTTTTAATTTCCTGCCACCCACTTTGATTAAATGTATATTGAAAGCCAGAAAAGAGCTGTCTATTCTCATGCAGATAGTTCCTTAAGCTTAGCTGCATGAAGCAGGTGTTTCAGGTCTGATGTTGCCCCTCTGCAAGGGGACAAAATGTATGATAAAACAACAACACAAACCAACAAAACAACCAACCAACCAAGAAAACAACCCCCAGAAAAACAAAACCCCAAGGAAACAGACCTGGAAGTTCTTATATGTTAAAGAACAGGGTCACAACTACTTTTCCTAGAGATCACCTGAATTTTGGCTTGTTTCTATTTCCTTTTGGGGGCTCTGGGGTTCCATGTTCCAGTAGATCAACAGATCCACTAAGCAGCCACACAGAGACAGGAACAGTTCTGTCAGAGTACGTGTTTATGAAGCTGCAATTGACCAGAGCAGAGCCCCGTTTGCATCTCTTCCTCCCCACATGGTTCCAAATGTACCAGCATCACAGGACGTGTCCAAGTAGCACACTGCAGACACTTTGGAGGAGGAGTCTCTTGTCCTCACCTTTCATTATGTATTTAGACTTCAGTTCTTTCAGGCTTGTTTGATCATTCCCTTGCAGATCATTGGAAAATGTGGTTCCAAAAAGCACCAGTCTCAGCTGGCGTTACCCTAATGGCTAGATAGTCATGCAAAACTAAAAGCACTTGTACAGTTCTCACAGTAGTGTGAGCAGAGCAGTTAGCAAATGCTCACCCTCTTTTTCACTGCTCTCATATTTTGCCTCACATGAAAGGTAGGACAAAATATGAATTTTATCTTCTTGTACTAGGTAACTGTCCAGAGAACAAACATTCAAATTCTGCTAAATTACAGTGTCTCTGAAGAAAAATGTGCTTTACAGTCTAACACCACATGAAAGGGGACTCTCCAATTCAATTATCAGGTATTCCAACCTCTTTGAAACACTGCTCGGCACAGCAAGAAAGCTCAAAGGACAAAACCTCTGAAGCCCTTCACACATTCGAAACATAAATCCTGGAAGACTGCTTAAAGAAGCTAATTTGAAGGTGATGATGACAAAGATAAAATTAACTGTTATCATTCAAATAGACTACAAATTTATATTTCAGACTGAGTGAACTGTCAGGAAAGCTTACTGTGGAGGGGAACAAGCAGCAACACTGCATTCAGTGTATGTTTCCCCTTATACAGAAAGTGTCACTTTAACAATGACATAAAATGGCACCCAGGCTGTTATCTGCTGAGGAATCAGTAATCTCTGTGTTTCATTTGGAGGATTTCCATTGTAATGCCAGCCTAAGCTTGGATTATCATTGCTGTTAAAACTATCAGACAGCAAATGAAGTTCTGATCAGCATATACTATGCTTTATCTCAGAGGAATACCAATGAACAAGTAACTGCAGAGCTACTGTCATACAAAATCCTGTGGCCACATGATTCTGAAGACTAAAGGGCCCAGAGAATGACACAAGAGCTCCTCTCTCTTGGGCTGTCCTGACAGTGTTATTCAAGTGCCAAGGGAGCTATATACAAGGTGGATAGGTCTCATGCTTTTGCCTTACTTAGAACCTTAGTGTTTTTCTATTGCACAGTACAGAGTCTGTCAATGAACAGATTGCCTTTCCTTTGGAATAATCTCTTTGTCCTCAGGAAGAGAGAAACACAGTAACCCTCAGAGAAGTTTCTTAGACATTTTTGGTTGCTTTGGGAGGGTATCATTCTATCCTCTAGAACATTTAAAACAATAAATCAAATTAGTCACCCAGTGCAAAATTTGGGTTATATAATCAGTGATCACCATCTGACAAGTATCACATGGGGTTAAAGTTATTTTACTGTTTCTCCACCATTAACTTCCTCCAGTGTCCTGAGTACTAGCAGTGAATGGATAGAGGTGTGGAGGGAAAGGTCTGGGTTATCTCATAAAACAACTCTCAGTCTAAATATGCTCAGAAAATAAGAATCCGTTGTACTGAATAGTATATCCTGACCTGCTTTGAAAGATGCAGACACACAGCTATTGCAAACTGTCTCAATTCTGAATCACAGAATCACTGAGGTTGGAAGAGACCTCAAAGATCATCAAGCCCAACCTGTCACCACAGACCTCATGACTAAATCATGGCACCAAGTGCCATGTTCAGTCCCCTCTTGAACACCTCCAGGGACGGTGACTCCAGCACCTCCCTGGGCAGCCCATTCCAATGGCTAAATGTATAATGAATGTGTAATCCCTGTAGCCCCAGTACTCCTAAACACAATTTTGATTGCATTTTCAGCTAATTATTTTTATAATACTATTTTTGACACACCCTGTAAGAATATCAATAGCCTCTTTTATTGTTTTCTTTCTTTTTTTTTTTTTTCCCCCTTTTTTCTTTTCCTCCCACCTCTCCCTGTTTTTAAATCACTTTCCCGTAGAGGAGAAGATTTACTGGAGAAATAAGTGCTCTGCCTGCCTTTAAACCATGTAAAAGACAGCCTGGTTGTGTTTTTAGACACTTACGTCAAAGTAATTACAGCACTATATAAAATGCT
This sequence comes from Dryobates pubescens, assembly GCF_014839835.1. Lineage (NCBI taxonomy): Eukaryota > Metazoa > Chordata > Aves > Piciformes > Picidae > Dryobates > Dryobates pubescens. The sequence continues at coordinate 9,468,543 of NC_071619.1, forward strand.
GGATTCATTAAGGGGCTCTAAAACAATTTTTATCTACTATTAAGTAAAAGGAAAGCAAGAAAAGAATGGGAAACTACAAATTAAACCTTAAGACTTGCCTTCTTTGTTAAGTAAATTCCTCCCAGCTTTTGTCTAAGTAACAAAGAGCCTTGAAAAAGGACAATATGAAGTGCGATTAGATAAAATGTTGGAATGGAACTCAGGTTTACATGCAGTGGCAGCCTTGCCATAGGTTTCCTATGTGCAGTGAGGTATTCAAGCAATTAACCCAGTAACCAGCATCACAAAGGTAGGATTTCCTTTCTGCCTGGTCCCTTCATGTTGCAGCTGGTTTGGTGAGGTCAGGGTCTCATTTCAAGTGTTTGTCCAGTGCTTACTGAAGTAGTACATTGCCTTTGCTTAGCTACCAAGCTGACAGCATTCTGCTGTTTGAAGTTACAAATAACAGCATGAGAAAAGATACTTCAGAGAGTTCAAAATAGCCATAGCAGAAACAGGACAAAGTTAGTAAAAGAAGGTGGTTATCTAAGACAGCATTCAGGTAATGCAATCTCTAACCAAACCCAATGTATTCTGAGGAGTTTCTCAGGTACTCAGGTGTAACAGCAATTTTTTTATCTAGGTTGGGTACTGTAGTTGTAAAGATTATGGAAGCAGCTACAGCTGTGGAGTTGCTAATGCCTAAATCAATGAGTCTAAAATTAAAAACTAAGTTCTGTGAGCAAAGCTGATGAAAAAGGAATAGGCTCTCTTTTCCCTTACTTATAACTTCGATCATATAAGTTGATGACTGGGAAAGAAAAAGAAACTTCCAGGAATCAGCATGCCTTGAATGCTTTATTGTGTCTAGTTTACACATTAATTTCCCAAGTGTTTCCTGATTCTTATTTGGTTAACACATTAGGGTATCTAATTCTTATTTGTTACACAAATCTCTCATTTGCAATCAAATTTCCATCAGTATATGCTATCTTATTATCATGGTTAACACCACTTTGCACTTTGGTATTAACTGGAGAGACATTCTAAAAAACACCTCAGTCTTGTAAGTTCAGAATCTTATGGATGTGTTTTTCTAACAACAAAAGAAAATATGCTGTAATGTCACTGGGCCATTCCAGTTATCGAATCCCAGCATCCCAAAGGTTTATCTAGCAACCATCTCAGGCTCACATTTTCACCGCTTGCATTTTTGCACAGCTAATTAAATCTCAGTAGGACTAAGTTAGAATTGCATCAACTGGACTAAAAGTCATCCTCATCTCAAGACCAAGGCCACATCCAACCCACAAAGAGTGGTGGGCCTTTATCTGGAGTCCACTCATGTCTCAAAATTTAAGCCCAGCTGGCAGCTCAGCACCACCGAGCCACTCAGTCAGTGCAGTTGGATGCAGAGTCAGAAAAAAACAGTAAAATTCACAGTTTGAGGTAAAAACAGTTTAACAGCTGAAATTAAATGTAATAATAATGATTATAATTTTAAAAATAGGGGGGGTAATAGAGAAAGAAATAAAAGCCAAGAAAAGACAAGTGATGCAAAATGCAATTGCTCACCACTGGCAATCTGGCACACTCAGTTTATATAAAGCACGATGTTCTATGATATAGAATATCCCCTTGGCTAGTTCAGGTTAGCTGTCATGGCCTTGCTCCCTCCCAGCTCCTTGCTCCCTCCCAGCTTCTTGTGCATCTTCTTGCATTAAAAAATCCTTAATTTAGAATAAGCACTACTTAGCAACAACCAAAACATCAGTGTGTTAACTTTGTTCTCACACTGAAGGTAAATCACGGCTAAGTACAAGCTACTAGGAAGAAAATTCAGTCTATCCCAGCCAAAACCAGCAACCCCCCCCATGCTTCTGCAGGATAACAGCCCCTGCATGTGTTTGTACTATGAATGCATAAATTGTTTTGTCAGACAAACAGTCAAGAAAAGTGAAAATCCCAAATTACTCAGAAATATTAGAAAGGCTAAGATCTGGCCACGGGAGGGACAGATCTTCTGGTACTTCTGAGTGTGACCAAAAGTGAGATGCAAGGTCCATGGCATGTCTGTCAATTCATCAGGATTCCCATATGCCACAGCAGACTTTGATACTTTTAAGACCCCAGACAGTGATAGAGGTCTCAATACCATCCCTCTCTGTGCACTACCTTGCACTGCTCACAGGTACAACCGAATAGGACTCTCACAATCCAGAACTACCTCTCCTGAGATGGGCTCATTGAGACAATGTAAAATGATTTCTGACCTTTCTTTTCCTTTTCATCTTTCATGACAGACTACAGCTGCTCCACAACTCAGGTGTGCATATGTGCCATAGCACCATAAGGATGTATGTGTAGATCTTTTCAGAGATCAGTATTTATGTGAATAGGATGCAGTGTACTTCACATCAGGGCAGTCCTCCAAGACCTGAAGATTCAAGTTTATATGGATGAATCTGAGTCAACACCATTAAGCCTATTTAGACTCACCTCTGAGAAACAATCCTGTAAGAAGCAGAACTTCTACTCCTGACTTATGAAAGAGGTCTATGAGAGCAGAACTGTCTCTGTGATTGATGGTAAAACCTGAAATAATTCCTGAAGCAATATTATGACTGTACTCATTACTTTTTTTGCTGAATATAAAACAGTGCCACATTTCTTCAAAGCCACAGAACCTCATTTTATGATTTTCCATAAAGTCATAGAATAGTTTTGGTTGGAAAAGACCTTTAAGATCATTGAGTCCAACAACTGTCTAACTATACCAAGTCTGGTACTAAACTGTGTCCCTTAGCACAGCATCTATGCACATTTTTAATACCTCCAGGGATGGTGATTCAATCATTGTCCTGGGGAGCCTTATTGCAGTGTTCAATAACCCTTTCAGTGGAGGTGTTTCTTCTAATGTACAATATGAACCTCTCCTGGTTCAACTTGAGGTCATTTCCTCGCAACTTATCACTTGTTGCTAGGGAGAACAGACCAACACCCAACTTGCTTCAACCTCCTTTCAGTCTCCCACAAGCTTCTTTTTCTCCAGGCTAAGCAATCCTCAATCATCCTTCATAAACCCTGTCCTCCAGACCATTTATTAGCTTTGTTGAACTTCTCTGGACCTGCTCCAACACCTCAATGCCTTTCTTGTAGTGAGGGTCCCAAAACTGAACACAGTATTCAAGATGTGGTCTCACCAGTGCTGAGTATAGAGGCACAATCACTGCCCTGCTCCTTCTTGTCACACTTTTGCTGATACGGGCCAGGATGCTGTTGTCATCCTTGGCCACTTAAGCACACTGCTAGTTCATTTTCAGTCAGTGGTTGTTCAATAACCCCCAGGTCTTTCTCCACTGGGCAGCTTTCCAGCCACTCTCCCCAAAAACCCGTAGGATTGCATGCGGTTATTTTAACCGAGTGCAGAACCTGGTGCTTGGCCTTGTTTCCACACTTATTCGCTGAATATTTCTAGGTAATCATAACATCCTTTCAGTTAGACTCACTACTGCCTTGATATCTGAGTAATTTATTCCTTCTTATGCTACGTCTGTGATGCATGAAGCTCTCACCTTCCTCCGCGTTCATTGCAAATGCCTGCCTGCAAACTGAGGTTAGGATATTGCACTAGGAGGAACGCAATGGAGAATTAGCTGGGTAAGAATGAAAAGCTCATTTGTAGGGGACAGCAAAGCTGTTGAACTACAGATGAGTTCCATCCCATTTCCAAAAGTCTCTGACAAAAATTCGTTTGAGATCTGTGAACATAAGAGTTATCAATTGTAGATTTACTAGGAATACAGGCTGTCAGACTAAACTCCACCTAAAGAATCCATGTCCATGGTAGTCAAATGACAAGGAAGTTAAGACCCAAACTCATCAAATCTGGCTTTAATCTTATTCTCCAGGCTTATCTTGGATAACTCCAAATTACACAAATGGGATTTCTATGCAAAGAAATGTGGTTCTGAGTCCTGAAAGAATAGCTGCTGGAAAGAGCAAAGTGCCTGAGAAAGTTGTGGTTCTATGTGCATTGAACTGAATTTTCCCTGCAGCTGCTAAATTTGCAGTGGAGAGTTACTGAAAATATGGCAGTCAGTGGAAAGATTTACAGTAAGTTATCTGTATTTTGAATTAGGGACTTCTAGATACTTAATAGTAATGGCAAAAGTGTTATCTCTTGGTAAAATGCACATTAATCTTGCTCCTTCCCACTTTAATAAGTATCATTCTCTGGTTATTATTCAACTCAAGTGTTACAGCAATTTCCAATGCTATCTTCTCTTCTACCCTCAGTTTCTGCTGACACCAGAAGAGAGGTTGCTCATTAGCTGTCTGTTGCTTTCTGCTAGTTTTGCTGGCATTAAGGTAGTTATTTGGAGCATGGCACATTTCTGGGCTTTCACAGTGTCTGCAGTGGCTGGGACAAAGCAGAGCCAGAGTCTGACCTCCTATGAGGGTGGGCTGGCTCTCCTCCATGCCAACCAACCCTGAAAGGCTCCCGTGATGCTCACAGCTGTGTCTGCAGGAGCTCTCTCCAGCACTCACTCTGGAAGCCTGTGGGTAGATGGGGACAAGAGAGTCACAGCAGAGCTGGAAGGCAGCTGGAGAAGGGCCCTCTTCTTGACTACTAATTCGTTTTCCTCCTGTGCTCAAAAAAGTGGGTGTTGCATGTGCTGATAACCCTATATACTTACTAATTAGCATCCCATTCACCTTGAACCACGGAGCTCACAGCTGCCAGCTGCAGCCTGTGATATCTTGAGTATGTGTTTGATGAACTCTGGAGACATTTTCATCTGTTAAATATAGAAAAACTGAACAGCTTCCCAGGACAGGCAGTGCAGCACAGAATCATATGCTTATCAAGACCATGTCTGAACTCCTGACTTCAAACTAATAGAGCTGCAAAGTTAGTGAAACTGTGCAATGCCGGCTGGCTCAGTCCTAGGCTTATTTTCTCAGACAAATACCATGTGGCAGAAATTATCCCCTACATTGGGTATTAACTACAATTTTCAGTGGTTTGATGACCAAGAGTGTGTCTTAAACATTGTGACAAAATTCTGCCAGTTAGGCTTCGGTATAATTAATGTCTCTATTGCTTCTACTTCAAACACTGCACACAGGTTTCTTCAGTACTAAGAGGAGTTAAAGAACAAGCTTGATACTGCTAAAGGAGCTAAATGCAAAAGCATTACCACTACCCATTTACAGCACATTTTAGAAGATCAAAATGAATATAAATTTTCCAAGTGCTTAGCTCAGTATTAACCTGTAGTTAAACCATTGTATGTTTATCAACATACAATGACACAGTTCCCACGGAGGGACTGGTAGAGCCACCCTGTACTATGTGTTTCTAGAAGAAAACAAATTGGAAGCCATAAGCAAACCCTGTGCTAAAGTACTACTGAAAACATTACAAGATTAAACACATGCTTTGCAATTACAAATAATGGTAAATGGTCAGCATATTTGGTCAAAGCACTGCTTTGACTTAGCTGCTTTAAAGAAAAGGATATCTATTTATTACTGGAAAGATCTGTGTGAGGACAGTTAGATATATTGATTGTTAGCCTTGCTTTATAATCTTATTTACAAGGTAAAAGAAAAGGAACAAGATTTTTTGTTATCTAACCTGCTCTATATCCTCATTTTTTATTTAGCTGTTGCTTTGCCTTTTCTTTCAAGTCTCCAGATACACCAAAATAGGGCAAACTGTCCCTGAAATATGATTGCTTTTTTTTTCCCCCATGAAAAGAGATTCAGATTCTTTTGCTTACCATACTATGTACTAATTAGCTCATATAATGAACAGTCATTTTTGGAGGCTTAGAAGTGTGGAAGAAGGTTTTCCTTTCTTGAAGATTAGCAGTATAGTTTATGTTACTACATTAAAAAACAGAATAAAACCAGAGGTTATTAAGTCACGTGTAATTAACTGAAATTGAATAGGTGGCACACAAGGAAGAAATAGAAATCTTTCCACTGTGATTTTTTTTCCACCCCAGTCCCGGGGTAGTTCGAAGGGGAAGAGGCCACTAAAAGGTTTTGCTAAATTATTAAAAATGAAAAAAATTGCAGAATCAAAGTAATATGGATTAATGGAGACTTTGAAATCAATAATTTATTACAGTTGCTAATTAAATATTTACCAGAATAATTTTCTTACACATGCTAGAGTAATTAAAAAGATACTACTCTTACACTAGCACCTAGGTTAAAGTGTCATTTCTCACATTTGTATTTGTATGAGGGTCAACCAAATCAGCCTGTGAGAAGAAGTTGCTTGTCTATTGCTTATGTTTGATCCTTTTGTTTCCAAGGTACCTTGTTACCACTTGTGGCTAATCTTAGAATGCGTTCTGAGGGGATTAATCAAATGTCCATTAAAATGAATACATAGCATAGACACCGGGAAGTGTGCGAATCTAAGGAAAGACTTTAACTTCACAGTATTGTGGCCTGAACCCATCTCTCTTTAATGACAACTATGAAAAATTGCAGTTAGTATGAAAAAAAAAAAAGGTAAAAAATGAAAAGTCCAGTGAAAATAGGATGTTAGAAAATATGGGATTAGAAGCAAAACGTTGAGAGATGCAAGTGAGTTCCCAGGCTTGACAGCGAGACATCACCTAGCTACACTATGATTGACCAAGGAGTTGAAAGGAGAAGGTAAGAAAGTCTGATGAAATAGAAAGTGTCTCCTGTCCTGCTTGGTTAGTTGAAGGTGCAAAAATGACAGAGAAACTTTTTTATCACAAACACGTTTTGTGGGGGTCACATATTGTAAACAGTTACAAAAATATGGTAGAGATATTAGCTAAAGAAAAATAAATCAAGAGCATGTGTGTCCTGCTTGTATAAATGATTCCCACAAGTAAAATAAGACTAGGCTCAGAGGGACTAAAATTACCCACAACTTATCAGCTGGAGACATCTCCAGACATGATTTCAGATGTTTTCTTTCTGTAGAAAAAATAACAAATACGTTGAGGATCTTCCAGAGTTTGAGGAGCTGTTTGTCACTAAGTTAAAATTACAACTAAAAGGATCTAATGCATCTGTTTGAAACTGCAGCAGAGTGAATCAACCTCTTTGGGGAAGGCAGAAGTGAAATAGAAAAAAACAAACCAACAACACTTTACCTATTAGCACTGTGCCCAGGGGCTGTGCTTTTGACATGGAAATTATTATGGTGCCCACGTGCATTTATTTGCATGCAGTTATGGAAGCAGAGTCCAACCTGTGACTCTTAGAAGATTGTGATCCCTGTTGCTTAAATGAATTCCTGCAGTTGTATCTCACAGACACAGGTCTGCACCATTATTGACTGCCATTCCTATCCCTTTCTTTTCTCCCAGGTTACAGTTATACACACCTCAAACACACTCTACACAGTACTGAGAAATACAGAGAGCAATATGCTAGAATGCCTCTTTACAGAACACAATACCACTAAAGAAAAATATCTCCTATACTACACCTTAAAGCAGAATATTAATATATTCTTTTCAGAAGAATTTAAGAGCTCTTAGGTATAGAGATACTTATCTGTAAAGCTGATAATATACTCTAGTGAAGATAACACTCAGTCTACTTTTTTGACCCCATTAGAAAACAGACTCCTGTAGCACTGAAGTACCGTACTATCTCCTTTCTGCTCCTTCCTTTTTCACTCCTGTTTCTCTTTCCCTACAGCCAGCAAGAACTTAGAAGCACATTTAGAAAGAGAATTCTCCATGCTGGCAAACATGTATTGGCAAATATTCAGGCTGCAAGGGTGATCTCTACATCATCTTGCAGTTCCTTTTACTCAAGAAAGGCAAAAGCAGAGCATGGATTAAATTGGACAGAAAGCAGTATTACACACCATGCCATCTCTACTCCTTTTCCCTGCTAATAGCTTACCAGTGTTGTTGTAAGGGGCTTCTCCTTCACAGTATATGCACAATTCTGAAGAAATAAAAAAATTGTATACCTGTGTCAGTTTCATACTGCTTTTCTCATCATGTCTCAGGGTCATGGGTTTGAGCCCCACATTGGGCACCAATTATGTTTTTGTAATGTGGTGGGTTGAAGTTTCCCCCCCAACATTAACTTTGCCAGACCAACTCAGTTAGAAGCAAATGAAGCTGTATTTACAAACAAAACCTACATTCCTCGATGGAATGCAATGAATATGTACAAAATATACAGTATTTACAATATTACAAGGATAGAATAGAATTAACCAGGTTGGAAGAGACCTGTGAGATAATCGAGTCCCACCTATCATCCAACACATCTAATCAACTAAACCATGACACCAAGCACCCCATCCAGTCTCTTCCAGTGATGGTGACTCCACCACCTCCCTGGGCAGCCCATTCCAAAGGCCAATTACTCTTTCTATGAAGAAATTCTTCCTAACATCCAGCCTAAACCTCCCCTGGTGCAGCTTGAGACTGTGTCTTCTTGTTCTGGTGATGGTTGCTTGGGAGAAGACACCAGCCTCCACCTGGCTACAACCTCCCTTCAGGGAGTTGCAAACAACATGAAAACTGCCCCTGGTCAAGAGACCAAGGAAAGCCATTTCACTGCCCCTCCACCCCCTGTCCCAAAAGAACAGAGAAGCAGAGAGAGAAGCAGTGGGTTAGACTTAGCCAAGGCCAGTCGAGAAGCGGCTTATCTTTCCCGAGTGAAGCAAAACAGTCAGAAGAGAAGAGAAAAAGGAAGAATTGTTATGGTACAGCTCCTCTTATTCCAGATATTTACCCAATGAATTTGTTTAGAATAATCTTTTGGTTTCCTGTTTACACCCAGTAGTGATTTATTTTTATTTTTCTACTTTTCTGCTTGAAATCTTTGACTAAATTTTAAAGGCATGGCTCCAAACCACCACATCATGATTTTCTCATCATTCCCCTTTTGTTGCTCATCTTGAGATCGGTAATCTTACTAGTGTTGTATGTGACACAGACATCATAATTTAGCCTCCAAAATGCAGATATTACCATCACTGCAGATAAAATAAAAAGATAAAAATCTATCTCTCAAAGACACACGACTGACCCAAATGACATGTCTAGATCCTGAAGCCAGTCACTGCGAATGCAACTATGGCTCTTCTCTGATATTACAGTTATTCCCTGTAATATGCCACAATTAGAAGAGAAATTTGAGGAACCTTAATGAAGAAGAAGGTAGAAATGAAAGTTAACTAGACTTGATTTCCCTGCTTTTGACTGGAAAAACAAAAAACTCCTACCAAAGAAGTATCTGGTACAAAATGCACGTCTCAGAATTGATATTGCTGTAAATCTTTACCAGACTAATGAAGGTAGGGGACACAAGCAGCAACATCATTTGACAGAAATTCCTCATAATTTGTAGGAGAAGAGGCTAAGATCACTTGAGTCCCCTCCCAGGAGACAGCAATCACAGAAGGTAGATGCTGCAACTGTCTAGATATGCACCCTCCTCAGAAAGGCATCTTCAGCATTGCCCAGTGATAACCTTGCTTCATACCCTCAGCACTTAGAGCAGTAGAGGTTACAATCCCTGGTTTATTCTGGCTGCCAGATTTGTGAGGCTTGCTTGTAAAAGTCTGGGATCTCACACAACAACAGAGGTCTGCCTGGGTTATGAAATGTTATACTGCATTTGCTCGCAGTGGACAGGCAGACAGATGCAAGAATATTTGTATGCCCAGCCTAGTCTGCCTGTTTCCCCTCCCCTCTAGCCATGCCAGCCTGCCTCAGCCAAGCTTTACTTACCTCCCAGGCACCTTCAAGCAAGCAGAATTTGATGACTTCCTGATATTTCCCCCATCAAACCTGGAGCTATGCTTGCAAAACCAACATCTGCAGAGGCAGCCAAACTGGGGTTTTTTGGGTTCCCTCAAGATTACCTGTGTAATAACATCTTAAATAGTAGCAGAAACCTGCTCAAAGGACAACATTGAGTTTACTGTGATAGGAGACCACAAGAGGTGTGGCTTTGCTACAGGGCACCAAGCATCACCTGTGATAAAACCACACCTTGAAGCAACAAGGCATTGACCAGATTTTTTTGAAGGTCTTTTGTTTTAAAGCCTTTTTCATAACAATCATCTTCAATCTCTCTCTATAACCATTTAAAATGTAAAGGTCTATAATTTAATTATTAAAAAAAAAAAGTGAAAATAAAATGAAGACTTAATGACAAAGCTTCTGAGGTATAAGAACACAAAATGATTAAAGCAAACCTTATCTTCGGGCTCGGGCCAGACATTGGCTATTTGCTTCCAAAAACTAAAAGCAAAGAAGGCAGGCAGGCATTCATTTTATTTATTTCTACCATACATATCTGTTTTTATACCAATTAAAAAAAAAAAAAAAAGAAAAGTTAAAAATAAAAGAGAAAAAAGAATTATCTCTAAACTGCATAAAGGCCATTTGTAAGTGCCTGTGTTGAGCTGTAGAGGAAAATGAGGAGGCAGTGCTGTGTATTAAGACGTGCTCTCCAAAGATGCATTTGAATTCAATTTTCTTGTGGCTCGATGTATTAACATTTTTTTTCCCCCACTAGGTGGCACTCTGGAAATAGTTCTAAATTCTAGACTCGTTTCCCTTGCCTTTAAAAAAAAAAACACACCACCCCAACAAATTAGCAATTTCCCCCAAACCTTCTATTGTTTACAGCCTGCTGAAAAAGGCGAGTGCATTACACAGAGCAGCACAGAAAATTAGCATTGTTAAATGTGTCACATATATCACTAATAAAGTTTCATTATTTATACTGTCAGCTTGAAAAGCACTTATTTCATAATCAATCAGCTCACAACTAAATAAACAGTCATATAGGCACACAACATGGAAACACAGTACTTCTAAATCAGATCTTCCTGAGATTAAGTGTATGCTGGTTGATATTAGGAGGGGAATAATAACAAAGAAGAATGATTGCCCAATTCACTTGCTTCCCTCCCACCTCTCCAGATACTCACTTTTATTAAAGCGAGAAAAAAACCCAAACAACCATGCATGTATTTTAGGACAGATGTTTTTTTCTGCCATGGTTTAGTTGTCTAGGTGGATTGGATTGGTTGATGGGTTGGATGCGATGATCTTGAAGGTCTCTTCCAACCTGGTTTAGTCCTATTCTATTCTATTCTATTCTATTCTATTCTATTCTATTCTATTCCATTCTATTCTACTCTATTCTATTCTATTCTAACATATTTTTCTTAAACCCATAAATGCAACACTTAACCCCAAAAGTGATCCTAAAACCCAAGTTTGAATAGTGACATTAAATTAATTTGGAAAAGCTGGAAAGACATTTAAAATTAACCCACCTCTACCTGGTGATTGGGAATGCAAAAATTAATAATAATAAAAAAGATTAAAACAGTCACTTAAAGACTTTTGCATCATCTAAATCCAGCTGCAGCCTCACAAACATCCCTTTTGATGTTCACTAAAGCTGGAGATGAGTTCTAGTAAACAGATGTCCTTGTCAGGGAAAAATAAACAAATGAAAACCCATCACATTTGATACTATCTGGAAGTTGGAAGTGAACTACCAGCAGTTGTCTCTTGTTTGCTGGGTTGCTGCAGGAGTGGGCTGATGTGGATCTAAGATTGGAGACATGCTGATAAAAAAAGGGAAAGTAACACATCTCCTTGGGAAGCGCTTGGTCATGTACGGTACGTGCCCAAACACCAGCTGCTGCTCCTTTTACTGTCAATAGTCAACCTGTACTATGCAGCTTTGTTTGAGTGCTGTCCTGCAATGAGTATGAATGAGGTCATACTGAGAAGGAAAAGCTAAGTGCCATGATCTCTTATCGATTGGACATGGCACTTGAAGCCATGGTTTAGTAGCCATGAGGTGTTGGGTGACAGGTTGGACTTGATGATCTTTGAGATCTTTTCCAACCTTATTGATTCTATGATTCCATGATTCCCTGCTTTCCCTCCTGAACCCAGAACATTTTGCAATGATTTCTTAAGCATTCAGGTTATATGTTTACTTCCAGAAGAGGCAAACTGCAGCCACAGCTGCCAGCTAGGAACTGATCTGATGTTACTTCTTGCTGCTCATTTGTGATAATTTTGGGTGACTCTTAGAGAGTTTGTAATTCAAAGGCTTAGTACAGCAGTTCATAAGTAGCAAGAGAGGCTGGCTGGACAGCACGGGTAGGGTTTGTGTACCCACAAAAAGAAGATGCCCTGCAGAAGCAGCCACAGTCTCTGTTACTGAGACTGGGGCATCCTCATTGAATCTTGCTGCCAAGAAAAGTTTGACCAGATGATGTTTGAGGTCCTGTCCAACCTGGCATTCCATGATTCTGACACAGAGCCACAGAAACCCTGCCTCCAAGTGAGGAAGCACAGATCACTGACCTGCCTTCTTATTTGGAGGCAGGGTCTAAATTTCCCAGATGATGAGGTCAAATTTAGCTTAAAATTCAAGTGCATCTTGCAGACAGAAAGTGCAGAGTGAAACTTTTTGATCCAAGTACATTCAAAAGCACATGAAAATACAGATCTCACAATCTCCTGCAGATGAAGACTTAAGGAGGATGAAACTTATGAGGCTTTACTCCAAGAAGGAGATGAACTGGCTGGCTCGCAGTCCTGGACAGTCATTACCAGCATGAGAGGCTCACACACATCATTCCACAGTGGTATGACAGGAAATTTTCATCTTCATGATGTTGACTCTCTAAAGCACCAATAAATGAGATGTGATTTCTGTGTTCCTAACAGAAATACGGTACCCATGTAAGCGTTCCACTCTCTGGGGTGTTTTTCATTACTCATATTGCTGAGAATTACCCAACACACTGTTCAAGTTCATTACCTCAGCACTTAGAAAAAGGCAAGTTTGGATAGATTTGCTGGTGGAGAGCTCATCCCTGCCTCTGTTGCTCTTAGAGATAAAGTCCTTGAGGCTATAGTCTGTTTTTTTTTCCCCTGCAGAAAGCCCCTGCAGCTCAGACTGAGCTAGCACCAGATCATTACTTTAATTGTGAGCCACTAGGATGGTGGCAAGTGACTCAACACACTCTCCATGCTTGGCCACATGTAAACATTGTCCCCAATGTCCTCATTATCAGAAGTAGGTTTCATCAAACCAGAGAAGCTTTGGTCACTTGAGTCAAAGAAAAGCAGACAATCTGGCCATTTGTCTTGACAGCACCATGGCTAAATCAATAACCTGTGGAATGAGAGATTTAGGGTGGATGAAGGCTGCATTATCTTATATATTTGTATTGGAAAGTGCTGGCAACACACTGCAGTTTTGAACAAATAAATGAATTTACTAGGTAGAAGAGAGAGACTGCTGATAAAACAGAAAAGAAATACTATACTCAGGAGGTGATTTTATTCCGAGTGCTAATATTTTATACAAGAGAATATTGAATTTAGGGGGAGGCTTATTCATTCATTTGGCTTTTTAACTTTCCAAAGTGCTTTTATTGACTGATTTTTGTTTGTGGCAGCTAATATTACTGTCACTGTAACAATATTTTTTCCTTATTTAGCTCTCCTGATGCAGTTTGCCATCTGAAGTCATTTACCTTTCATTTTTTTTAAATAAAGCTGCTTTTTAAAAGCTCAGTGATGATTCATATGGTTTGAGCCTGCATTTGTTCAGATAAAGCTGAACTGCTAAAACCTCAAGAACTGTTGCATTAGCTGAGACCCAAGGTCCATTTGCTGTGGATTTAATTGCAGCAATGTTAACTGACAAGACATACACAGAATGCAAATAGGAGATGTAGCCTCTTCATTGCATACCAGCCTTCTCTCCAAACTTTATACTTCTTTTTGTCTTGGTGACAACATTCCTTTGCTAGGAGAAAGCATCCATGTGAACAGAATTTCTTCAATCTGAGATGTGATATAATTTCAGTATAGCATCTCTAGGTACCTTTAAGCATCTTGTCGTAGAGAAGGCAACCCCATACTGGATGTGCAATAGAAGATATTCCAGCAACACCACCTTTCTCCCATTTCAATCCCATTTCATTCAACATTCAGCTTTCTATAGAGCTGCAGGCAGCTTTCTTAGTCAGAGTCCTGTCATTCCAGCCATCTGCAGAGGAGAAAATGCAAGTTGAACTTGAACTATATTTCCTGAGGGCAAGGCTGCAAGCCTCAGTCATCAGCTCTGAGCTCCAGCCTTGGGGTAAGAGGTGAGGAGGAATTGCTTCTTCTGCAGACCCCAGCTGAATTTGGTGTGAAAATAAACCAAAAACTGCTGCCAGATCTATCAATAAAACAGATTTTCTGTCTCTGGAGGAGCAGAGCTCATGCTTTTCATCCTTCCTTGCAAAAGACAAGCAGACCACCACCAGAACTGTGAGACTACAAGCAAGATTCAAGTCATGGATGTGAATATTTATTTTATTAAATCCATGGTGACTTACCACCTTCCAGTGGGGTGAAATATTGTACTTTGACTTTCTGTGAGAACAGAGAAGAAATCCACTCGATGGCCTCCTTTGCCAGCTTGAGCACAAAATCTCAAGCAGGCTGCAGAGGTCCTTGGGACAGCAAAAGTGGCATCTACACCCTGATTATTCAGTGTGACTCAGTTCTTGGGGGGAAAAAAAAATGGAAAAAGAATCCTGGATGGCCAAAGAGGAGCAAAAATCAACAAAGTCAAAGGATGACTGCAATGCTTTGCCACCTTAACAGCACATCGCTTTGATGGCGCAGAGAGTAAGCATTTTTTGCACGTCAAAACAGAGGGTCCTAAGCCACCCTGTCATGATATTAGCTTTCCGAGGGCCAGAGTAACATTATTCACTCACTGCTGACACATAGAGAGTCCAAGTCCTAGCTGATATAAATGCACTTTAATACCATGAAAACATGCATTCATACTTTGATGATGTACAGGGTAAATACTTCTAATTATTCACTTCCCTCACATCAGCATCAGTCCACACTCTGGTGAGCCTCTCTTCCTGCTAATCAAGAAAATGGATGTGCCACCTATGAATTCCTTCCTTCCGTGTCTGTTTATCTAGATGGCAGTGCAAGGATACTGAGCCTTTTCTATCATCTTCAAATTCCTTCAAGAAATTGTTCAACTATCTCTATTTGTGAGACTTAAAACATGATTTTTTTAAAGGTGAAAATATCTTGTTCCTCCCATATTGCTTCTGTAAGGATTCCAGGAACAATCTTCCCTCTGCTTCAAGCTACACTAGCATCAATAAGATGTAAGGATATTCATGGAGAGTTCTTCGTGGTATTCACCAGTACCTCTTCCTCCAATGTCATCTGCCATCTGCAAGGGAAATGGTTTGGCTTACTGCATATTCCCCTAAGTGGCCAGATGTGACATAGCCACACTCTCACATAAATGTTTGGGGAATGGGAATGGACAGGATAGTCACAGATCCATAACCAAGCAGCCCATGATGCCTTCAGCAGTAGTGATTGCCTGGGATGTAAGACTATCTCTTTTTTCAAGCCAAATCACATGCAGTAAAACAAAACAATGTTGACTGCCTGGACAATTGAAAAGCAGACCTGATGCTGGTGGTGTCCCTCTCTGTTCTGTGCAGATTGTTCCAGAGTTTTTGGGTTGCCCAACATTTGGGGATTAGTACAAAGATATGGAAAGAACCAGTGATGTTTTGTGAAGGGTACAACAGATAGAAACTGGTTGCTGTAGAATGGTATCATGGGAACCTGCTAACAGTTTGATTGATCTGGCTGAGGGAGCTGGGGCTGGCTGCTAATTCAGTGATAGATTCTGATACAGTCTCATTTTTAAAAGTATTATTTTCCCTGGTGATTTATGGTTGCACCTTCTATTTAAAGCTGCCTTAGCAGGAAGGATTAACCAAACCAGAGATTCTACACTGAGTTTCTCAATTCTGGGTACTGAAAGGATTTTGATCCTTTTGAGAAGAGGCAGAATTCCAAGTGAAGCTGACTTCAAAGAAAAACAGGGGTAAGCTTTCATTGAAACCACAATATTTCCAACATTCTCAGTGTTTAGTTCAAGGTCTATTGTTTCTAAACGCTGCAAACACAGCTGCAAAGTTTGAGCCTGGGTTTTGGGCTGCCTCACATCTGTGTGTGTGTTACCTATATAATTTTGGGCTGAACCAGTCTAAAACAGGAGGAGAAAATATTAGAAAAGCTTACCAGGTGATGAGAGGAAAGAAAAAGCTTTTTTATTATGATTGTGAAGTAAAATTCACAATATCTTAACAGAGTTTTTGCACCACCCAAAAATTTCTAGTCTTATTATTAGGCTGAAGGGGCTGGGATTGTTTAGCCTGGAGAAGAGAAGGCTCAGGGGAGACTTTATTGCTGTCTAAAACTACCTGAAGGGTGGTTTTAGTCAGGGGGATATTGGTCTCTTCTCCCAGGCACCCAGCACCAAAACAAGAGGACACAGTCTCAAGCTGTGCCAGGGGAGGTTTAGGCTGGAGGTGAGGAGAAAGTTCTTCACAGAGAGAGTTGTTAGCCATTGGAATGGGCTGCCCAGGGAGGTGGTGGAGTCACCATCCCTGGAGGTGTTCAAGAGGGGATTAGACATGGCACTTGGAGCCTTGGTTTAGTAGTCATGAGGTGTTGGGTAACAGGTTGGACTTGATGATCTTTGAAGTCTTTTCCAACCTTGTTGATTCTGTTCTATGATTCTATTCATACTCTTTAGAAAAGTTGCCAGGAGTTTAACACAGAAACTTCCATTACTGTTTATATAAGAAAAAACCATTCAGCATTCCTCCTGACAAGATGTTTTAGAAGCAGTCCTGATTATTTGTAAGGTAGAACTGAAAAAAAAAAAGAAGTCACAATACCTTATTTTTATCATTTCCAAATTGTTTTTCCCCCCTGTTATACAAAGCCATCTCTCTGTGTAAAATGGTGAGTCAATTTACATTTATATTTAAGTCACAGTGTTTACATTTTAATTTTTTTTGTTGACACAAAACCCCAATGTACTCATTGTACCAAAACAGAGTGATTACCCAAGACACTGTCTACTAAAATCTCTATCCACTCTACATTAAATAATATTTCAAAAGCACATCTCTTCCTTCCCTTGTGTTAGGAAATCCACTCCTTACTTTCCACCAGCAACAGCTGTGTTTGGGAGGGAAACACATTATCTTGGGAACAGACCTCCTATTGTCTCATTAAGTACTCAAGAGTCAGAGTTGCCACGTTTTCCTTTCTTGTAAATAGTAAGAGTAGCCCAATTCTGTCCTTAAGAATCCAGCATTTCTGGAAAGGCGACAGCAATTTACTTACCTAACCTCACAGCTGACATCACCATCCCTGAAAAACAGAAGCAACAAACATTTGAATGAAATATTGCACAAAACAAGGATTTTCAGGACAGCTTCAGGGCCTTCAATGCAACATCTACATTGAAATTCATATAGCAAGGGAAGCAATGCCTGAGGATATAATCCCTGGTGCAGGTGTACTGGCAGCGTATAGCCACGCACAAGTCCCTACAAGGCAGGAGGGGTCCTGATGGCTTGTGGATTCCCAATGAGGAGAGACATGAGGAGGTCCAGAGAAACACAGGCTGAAACAATGCTAAGAAAGAGGGTTAGCAAGCTATAACAGCACCTACAAAGTATCAGTAGAAGTCTAGTGATTCAGCACTTCAGTGAGAAAAAGAAATAATGAGGAACATATATTTCCACAACGAATTTACATTCACATGATAAAGGCAGTCCATAGATTAACAAAAATCTGAGGAGACAGATTATCGTTTGCTCTGATATTAGCACAACCCAGAAAATGTGAAGATCCAGAGATATCGAAGTGCCCTGCTCCTACTGATATCAATAGGCCTTTCTCTTTAAACAAGAAAGTTAGATATCAAATTCTCTCTGTAGATCTGAGCCTCCTGCTCTCCCACAGTAGGTGCTCTGGAAAAAGAAGATTGAATCCATCTGACTTTAGGAACTTAACTGAGCAGGTTAATCAAAGCTGCCTTTAGTCTCTGGAGATAAAGGCACCACTAGCAGCCAGGGAGTTCAGCAAACAGCTCAGCCTTGTGCTCTCAATGTGTTCTTGGGGTGCTTCCCAATCTGTGCAAGAATGCATTTTCACCATGTGAAAATGCAGCTGGGATGTCTGAATTCCTCGTCCTTCAAAGAGATTTTGTTGTTGTTGTCTTTCATATAAAGACAGAGAGAGCATGTCCAGTTGCTGTCTTAAGGTTGTGGAAATCCTGGAGCTTTTGTCTCTCCACCATTGAACATATATTTATTCAAAGAGTGAGAAAATATCTAGTAGAATTGGTCTGGAATAACTAAAAGTATAAGATACAAGCCACAGCCACTGTAGTAGGAAATGTAACCTCATGCTGCTACAGGTCTGGTGAGAAAAAACACTGTACTGTGTTTCTACTGATCTATATTCCATTTCAAATTACTCTTCCCTTTTTTGGAGCTGAGAGGAACTTTTCCAGGCAAAAGTTCCCCAAAATATATCTGTATTCCTTAACAACTGTAATCAATCAACATTTTCTTGCTTCATTTTCTTCTGAAAACCTCCTGCCCAGCTACAGGAGATCTAAGCCCTACTAATGTAGTATACAGCGCTGCGTTTATTGTGAGTCAGTTACCCATTTATAGTCCATTAAATTACAGCATCAGTCCTTGAGCTTTGCATTTGCATTAAGTAAAGGTTTTTTGGTTATTATCTGTCAACATACAAGGGAGAAATTTTATTAGAATAGAATCCCAGATAAATGGAAAATAGGGTTGTCACCGTAGCAAAAGCCTCTTCTTTGGAGGCCGTATGGAGGGAAATCGAGCCAACAATATCCTGTTAAGGTTTCAAATGGATGAACTGGACTTCAAACCTCCTGGAGACAAGCTACTGCTTAGGTATTCATTAAAAAAAAGGTATCTTCTTTTTTGTACTCCTAAGTATAGTAACTGTTTAAAGAGTCATTGCATTAAGATGAAAAGAATGCCTTGTTTATTTTTACCTTAAATTGCCTGGTACTAAAAATAACTTGGAGATGGCACATTGCATGTATCCTGCTTCTTTCAAAGGAGGAATCCGTAGACATGCAACTCCTTGAACATGAATTAAATACACCCAACAGTAGACACTCAGATTCTCAGGACACCCACTGTCCTGGCTGGGGACAAATGCCTTGTTTGCCAACTGAGGGGAAGAGCATCTCCCACAAGGAAAATATTAAGCAGATTACCTTGGCATGCAATGGTCTAGGAGGAAAGTGTCTGGAACACAGGCTTAAATTCATAGTTATAACAGTTTAAAAACCAAGTAGGCTTAAATGTTAGAAACAAGCCTGAAGAGCTCACTCAGACTATGGCTACCTCAGAGCCTCAGGATGATTCTGAAAAACAAAGTCCTCTGCAAGCATTTCCTCTGTTCTGACTGTAAAACCTGGCCAGGTAAACTTCCACTTAGTGTCATTTTATTGTCACTGAAAATTGGGAATCTCCATTTCCATTCCCACTTAGACCCTGATTCCACTATTCTCAGTCAACTGGCCTGAGGTTTCCAATGGTCCATAGTAATTTTTAAGGATCTTCCTTCTGGGGCTGTCTTCTTTGAGTTGTCTGAAGTGTGCTTTCATATGCTGAGATGTTTTAAGGTGTGCATTAAAAAATCATCTAAAAATCAAGGTATTGAGACATTCAAACAAATTCATTGCTGAAGAGTGTTCTCTGCTCCTCATCCACCCCCAGTATTTAATTTTACCAAGAATGGTAGGAGTGAGAATTGTATTTCTGCCTCAAAAGAATGCTGTGAATTCACTTCATCTATGGAGAACATTACCCTGGCACACTGTTTGCTGATGACCTTCATCCCAGCTGGATCATACTCATAAACTTGTCTCCTTGCAGACCTTACTGTACAATAACCCACACTTGGAGGTATTTGTCAGTACAGCACACCCAATGCTCAAGGCATATCCTCAAATTACTAAGCTAATACAGACTTCCATATAATTACACGTCTCTCGAGGGCCAACTTCATGACTTTGGGTGGAGGTGAGACAAAACTCATTTTAGAAATCTCAACCAATTGTTTTAAAAATAAACCAAACCACCTCCAAAGTGCTAACAGCTCAAACCCAACACATTTCTCTCATTGGTGCCGTTGGGTGCAATAATAATAATGATCACCACCACCAACAAAAGAAGAGTAAATTTGTCATTAAAAACATTGATGAAGGCTCAACACAACATCTTTTTTTTTTTTCTTCTGAATTTACTTCAACTGCAAGGAACAAGTTCATTCAGCACTGCCTCAGGTTTTCATCTGTTCAAGGTCAGTGACTGCCCATAATGGCCAAGGTAGAGAAATGAGTTAGCCTGCTGGAAAGCACTATTAATAACCATAGTGCCTGGAAACAGTGGTCATGGGCACACACAGGTATTACACTCTAGGCAGGAAGAAGAGTAGATGCAAAAACCTGAAATGTACCTGCTGGTTTATTTTTAAAACTGCCCCTTCTGCAGATCCAGAACTCCCAGCATGGATGTTCTAGACAAAGTGGACTCGAGAACATGCTGAGAGAAATATGCATGCCAAATGAATTTAAGATGGGACCAGGCTCCCTTTTCTGAACAGCACCAGGGGGTTCAGGTGGTTGCCATTGTCTTGTGTGCATCTATTACAAGGGAGGTTTAGGCTGGATGTTAGGAAGAAGTTCTTCATAGAAAGAGTGATTGGCCATTGGAATGGGCTGCCCGGGGAGGTGATGGAGTTACCATCACTGGAGGTGTTTAGGAAGAGACTGGATGGGGCGCTTGGTGCCATGGTTTAGTTGATTAGATGGTGTTGGATGATAGGTTGGACTCAATGATCTCAAAGGTCTTTTTCCAACCTGGCTAATTCTATTCTATTCTATCATAAATGTTTTTATTGTGGCCATTTCATTTTGCCTTTTGAATATTTCACTCTACTTATACACTGAGAATATTAATTTTGCACAAGGTAATTATGAATTGGTACAAATTACTCTTCATAAATATGAATGATGTTCTGTTTTCTGAACTGGAAACGCTGAGAGATAAAAATGCATTCAAGACACATTATTTTATTTATATATTTTTAATTAAAAATCTTGCATTCTTGCCCTATTTCTTGTTCTTGGTGAAGCCTGTGTGATACATGAGATTATTTATTACAGCTTTGGTTCTGGGAGTGGTTTTCCCAGTGGAAGAGGCTTGTAATGTGTTTATATTTCGAAACCATGTTTCAGATAAATTAAAAGAAGGGCTCTTCCCTAGACAGGGAAATTTCCTAATCATAGCTACACAACCCCTGAAAAGAAACACATACTGGAATGCAGGCAAACCTTTAATTCTCTCACAGGTAAATTGTCCATGAATAAGAGGGTACTATGTCTTGTTTCCAGCTGTGAAGTGGATGGGCCTCAGGTCCAACCCTACATAGGAGAGCAGTAGAATAGAATAGAATTAACCAGGTTGGAAAAGAGCTTTGAGATCATTGAGTCCAATCTATCATCCAACACCATCTAATCAACTAAACCATGGCACCAAGCTCACTGGAGGTGTTTAGGAAGAGACAGGATGGGGTGCTTGGTGTCACAGTTTAGTTGATTAGATGTGTTGGATGATAGGTGGGACTCGAGTATCTCAAAGGTCTCTTCCCCCATCCAGTCTCTTCCTAAACACCTCCAGTGATGGTGACTCCACCACCTCCCTGGGCAGCCCATTCCAATGGCTAGTAATTATCTGCTCTTCTAAGACATTTACAGTGATCTGATACAGCCCTCAAGAATTGATTCACATAGTTTCTGGGTTTCTTTTTTTTTTTTTTTTTAAAGAGGGGAAGATCATTTCCAGGTCAAATGTCCTGAAAAACTGCCTTCTAAATATTTCAAAGATGGTCTTCAAAGACCTTCTCAGCTTCTATGCAATACCATGGGAATTTCAAAGGACCAAACAAGTATAAAATTGGTAGAGTTGACCAACGTGACTTGAAATCAGCTGGAAGACCTTCTGAGAGCAAGAAAACAGAGCAGAAAAGCAAAGAGAAAAGGAGCAGGATGGTTCCTCTTAAGATAGGAAAACCCAGATCAGTTTCAAACACACCTTCAACTTTAAGGAGTATGCTCCCAGGGATTTGGGCTTTTGCATTTTTGCTTCTTGCTACATCAGATGAAAAGTCTACCTTTAGTACTAATTGATTGCTTTGTTTTCACCGGCACACTTTTGAAATAGATCGTTACCCAATCTTTTGTTCCTAAGAACCAGCCTGAAGCTTTGAAATAATCAGTGATAGAAATTAGTTGAATTAATGAATGCAACCCAGTTTTGTCTGTCTCCTGTCTCCTCTACCAAAGCTAACTTCTAACAGGGGTCTGAAAGCTCATGCCTGCTCTGGCCTTCAGTCCACAGAATCCTCTCCCCAGAATGTGAGTAGGTGGCCTGAGTAGGTGGTTTTCTGAGCAAAGAATATTTCAGCAGGAGTGCCCCTTTTTAACGGGGAATTTCACTGTTTAGAAAGCAAGCACACACTACCACCTCCATATACTTGAAAAATTAGATTTCAACTGAAAATGAACAGCATACTTCTCTTTGGGTATAGTGCTGCCATTATAGTTCAGTTTTATACATCTCTGTCCTGGTTTATCAGCTAGCTTCTAAAAGCAGACCACCATCTAGAAATCCTTCTTTTCACCTAAATAAAGACGTTAAAAAACAGACATCTACAAAGGAAATTAAAGCTTTAAAGGGGCTTAATATAAATAAATAAGCAAACATTAAAAATAACAGACAAGGAAAAAGCCTTCTAGCATGAGGATTTATCTTAAATAAACAGAAACATAAAACGTATGGATCAGTAGCTAATCCTTCTCAACAGCTTCTATCCAGCATCTTAATTATGGCATAAGGTTGCATTATACATGGGCATACCAAATGACCCCAATTCTCCTCCATGCAGAATCTGCCACATTACATTATCCCTCTTCCTGTCGTATCGCCTGCAAAAGGCCTTGGCCTCCATTTCTGAAATCACCTCTGAGTTGAACATTAGCTGATCAAGCATCTGAGAGGATTTGTTATTCCTCACTGTAATGGTGCAGTTCACTGAGCCACGCTACTCACCATTGCCTGGATCAGACCCCAGTGGTAAACAAAGCTGATTAAGTCAGGGAAAGCTTTTCTATGGCCTCATAAGACACAATCCGCTATCTGTCAGCAGGACCACTGCAGCTTGTCTCAAGGGACAAGGAATTGGCAGGCTGGCTGCACTCAGAGTGCTGCGGTCAAGAGCTAACTGTCCAAATGGAGACCATTGACAAGCGGCATCCCTCAGGGGTCGGTACTAGGACCACTGCTATTTAACATCTCTGCCAGTAATATGGACAATATTGTGTCCATATCTGGGTCCCTCAGTTCAAGAAGGGCAGGAAACTGCTTGAAAGAGTCCACCTCAGAGCCACAAAGGAGTGGAACATCTCTTACGAGGAAAGGCTGAGGCAACTAGGTCTCTTTAGCTTGGAGAAGAGGAAACTGAGAGGTGACCACATTAATGTTCATAAAAATATAAAGGATCAGTGTTGGGAGGGCGGACCCAGGTTCTTCTCAGTGATGTCCAATGATAGGACAAGGGGCAACAGGTGCAAGTTGGAGCATAGGAAGTTCCACCTAAACATAAAGAAAAACTTTTTCACTGGGAGTGTGACAGAACATTTGAACAGGCTGCCCAGAAACATTGTGTAGTCTGCTTCATTGGAGATCATTCAAAACCTTCCTGGTTCATTCTTGTGTGACCTACTTTAGGTGATACTGCTGTGACAGGAGGGTTGGACTGGATGATCTTTCAAGGTCCCTTCCAACCCCTAACATTCTGTGACTGAATGCATCCTCAGTGTGTCTGCAGATGTCACCAAGCTTTGTAGTCTGATTGACACATTGGAGGGAGGGGGATGCCGTCCAGAGGTACTTGGACAGGCTTGAGAGGTGGACCCAAGCCAACATCAGGAACTTCAACAAGGCCAAATGCTTGGGATGGTGCAATTCCAAGCACAAATATAGGCTGGGTGAGGAGTGGATTGAGAGTGGTCTCAAGGAGAAGCCTTGGGGGTGTCAGCTGATGGAAAATCTCAGCATGAGCTGGCAGCATGCACTGGCAGCCCAGAAGGTCAACCATATCCTGGGCTGCGTCAAAATAAGTGTTACCAGCAGAATGAGGGAGGGGATTCTTCCCCTCTACTCTCCTCTTGCAAGACCCTGCCTGGAGTACTGTATCCAGTTCTGGTACCCCCAAAACAAGAGGGACATCAGATTGCTGGAGCTGCTCCAGAGGAGGGCCATGAAGAAGATCCAAAGGCTGAAGCAGCTCTCCTATGGGGATGGGCTGCGACAGGTGTTCAGCCAGGAGAAAAGAAGGCACTGAGGGGGCTTTATAGCAGCCTTCCAGTACCTGAAAGGGACCTAAAAGAAAGGCAAGAAAGGACTTTTTACAAGGGCTTGTTGTGATAGGATGAGAGGAAATGGCTTTAAGCTTAAGGAGAGTAGATTTAGGCTAGATATTAGAAAGAAATTCTTTCCAGTGAGGGTGGGGAGACACTGGAAGAGGTTGCCCAGGGAGGTGGTGAGAGCACTCTCCCTGGAGGAGCTCAAGGCCAGGTTGAGCAGCCTGGTCCAGTGGAAAGTATCCCTGCCCATGGCAAGGGATGGTTGGAACTAGATGATCCTTAAGGTCCCTTCCAACCTAAACCATTCTGTGAATCTATGAATGAATGTAGAATTTAATCCATGAAAATGGAGGAGTGCTTCTTGGAGCAATAAGGTCTGTGGACTTCTGAATGTAGTGCTTACCTCTAAAATCTCCAGCTTGGAAATTAGGCACTTGGCACAGATGGCTGATAGTTAAATCCTTGTCATTTATTTATTCTGGAAATAGCTAATCATATGGATCAAAATATTCCTAGGTCTGTTACTGGGCTTAGCAAAATGAAGCTCCTCTAATTATACCTGTGTGTTTTCAGGGAGGTTTCAAGATTCACTGTTGAGCAGAACACAGATAAATGCTAAATTCTGCAATGGCTGTGTCACTGCTGTAGCATGAGAAAATAAGCCTAGAAGAGACAAAAATAATAATGCTAGAAAAGCAATTAATGTCACTGAAAGAGATAGTTCTTCAAGCTATAAATAATGTTCCATATATAAATTGGCTTCTCATTACTATTATCTTTAAATTTGTCCAAATAAATTCAGCAATTGTATTTATGCAACAGATGTGCCTGATTCCAGGCACACAGATAATGTAGGCATGTCTCTGAAAAGGCTCTCTCTAAAAATCACAAAGGAGATTAGCAAGCTTCACAAAAATAGTGAGGAAAAAAAAGTCTAAAATTAAAAACTAGTAGTGAAAAATTATAAACCTGATGGAATTAACACATTTGTATAGCAACCTGGAGTTCCAAGGCAGAAAAATCTTCCAAATGTTTTCACATAAAAATCACACTTTCCTTTTAAGTTGCTTGATGCTATATACACAAACACACAGATGTTTAGGTTGTGCATACAGAAATCCTTTGAGTTAACAGCTAGATTTCAGCTGATGACTCAATGGGATTTCTAAATCAGAATTCTTAATTTACAGATGCGAAAATATGTCAGTATTTCAAAAGCCTGCATGTCTGTGAAGTTTGAGGAATGTTAAAAACTTTTTAGAGAACTCAAGGTGTAAAGTTGTTCCTGTGTCCTGTATGAAATCAGAGGTAGTTACACAACACCAAGTTGGGAGCAGGTGTTGATCTGTTAGAGGGTAGAAGGGCTCTTCAGAGGGACCTTGACAGGCTGGACAGATGGGCAGAGTCCAACATGATGGCATTCAACAAGTCCAAGTGCCAGGTGCTGCACTTTGCTTACAACAGCCCCATGCAGTGCTACAGGCTAGGGTCAGAGTGTCTGGAGAGCAGCCAGGCAGAAAGGGACCTGGGGATACTGATTGATAGCCAGCTGAACATGAGCCAGCAGTGTGCCCAGGTGGCCAAGAAGGCCAATGGCATCCTGGCCTGCATCAGGAATAGTGTGGCCAGCAGGAGCAGGGAAGTCATTCTGCCCCTGTACTCAGCACTGGTTAAGCCACACCTTGAGTCCTGTGTCCAGTTCTGGGCCCTTCAATTTAAGAAGGACATTGAGACTCTTGAATGTGTCCAGAGAAGGGCAATGAGGCTGGTGAGAGGCCTCAGGCATAAGCCCTATGAGGACAGACTGAGGGAGCTGGGATTGTTTAACCTGGAGAAGAGGAGGCTCAGGGGAGACTTTATTGCTGTCTACAACTACCTGAAGGGAGGTTGTAGCCAGGAGGGGGCTGGTCTCTTCTCCCAGGCACCCAGCACCAAAACAAGAGGACACAGTCTCAAGCTGTGCCAGGGGAGGTTTAGGCTGGAGGTGAGGAGAAAGTTCTTCACAGAGAGAGTTGTTAGCCATCGGAATGTGCTGCCCAGGGAGGTGGCGGCATCACCATCCCTGAAGGTGTTCAGGAGGGGACTGGATGTGGCACTTGGAGCCTTGGTTTAGTAGTCACAAGGTGTTGGGTGACAGGTTGGACCTGATGATCTTTGAGGTCTTTTCCAACTTTATTGATTCTATGATTCTATGATCTAAGAATCAGTAACCCTGGTCTAAATGCACTAAGCCCCTGAATAGACCATTCCCCTTTTCCCAAATTGGACCACAACATTTGCTTTTCACTGCTGTTAATCAGCCTAACACTCATATTCTTCCAGTAATTACGTGTTTACTTTTACAAATTGCATTTTCCCTCCTTGCACAATCAAAATCTCATTAGAGCTGATCCCACTTGCAGTGCTGCAGCAAGGAGGGCTTTGGAGAGGAAAAGAATCACAGAGTAAAGTTGGAAACTACCATAATTCCTTGCCAGCCTTTGGCATTCAAATTTCATCATGTCTCCAAAAGCTGATTATAAGAGAAATTGGACTTGATTAGTCCAGTGGGCAGTTGGAGAGAGTCAACATGCATAAGGGAAAGTGAAGAAGTTTTAAAACCTCATCAAGCAGCTCCAGCAATAAGATTTATAAACCAGGGACTTACTGCATAAGACACAGAAGAGATTGATGCTGTTGAAGGAGTGCTGCAATTTTCTAAATTAATGAAATCAGGAAGCCACACCTGCTCCACATGACTGACTCACTCCTCTGGATCCAGCCCCAGCTTGAAAAGGTGGATTTAACAATTGATGCTTTTAACATGGAATGAGCGAGATAAGTTATTTGCATCTAACCAGCTCCTTCCCAGTGTTTTGAGAAGCACAGCATGGGTGAGAGATCATGGAAGTTAATTACTTCTCTGCCTTGGAAGAAGAGAGCCACAAATCCCTGAAGGGAGTCCACTTTAACAAAAGCCTTTTCTACAGTGAGGGAAGTTTTACAAGCATAAGTTAAGGTACAGGGATGATCAGAGCCATGTCTACCTTTGAAGGTACAATCAGTCCTTGAAAGGCATCGTGGTACAAATCCTCATTCCACCAACTAGTGAACTTTTGTTGTTGCTTTTGTAGGTTTTTTTTTTTTGCTTGTGTTTTTGTTGTTGTTGTGGTTGGTTTTGTTCTTGGTGGGTTTGTTTTTGTTTTTGTTTTTCAGAAACATCCAAACCTAAAGCTGTAATGACTGCAACATGCACTCTTCAACAGAGAATGGGTCATACGCAGGACCACCTCTAGCTGTAAGAAGGCACTAAGATGAGTAGTAAAAGCCTTCACCTTGCTGCATCCTAGTCAACTCTGGAAAGACAGGTTATCCTAGAGGAAGATTTAGGAATGTACAAGATGTAGAGTAGCAAACATGTGAACCAATGTAAAATCCTTTAAAAAAGGCTTATTACAGATTCCCTGTTGTTCTAGGTACTGCCCATCACTATGCCACCTGTGCTTTTCAGGTTAGCTCATACTCAGATCTACCATCTCATTCACATTCAATATCCATGGGGTGGTGGGGAGAGGTGGTGTGGAAATTATTGCTCTAATGCTTAGTAATTATTTTATTACCAGACCAAGTTTGCTAATGTATAGTGCCTAACCTTTTTTTCCCCCTACAATCATTGTCCTTCAATTTATGTAGTTCTCCTTCCTCCCTCAAGCTTAATCCTCTTGGATGCGTTTGTTTAGTATAATCCTATCTCTTCTCAGCCTTCAATTTGCAAGCTAAACCAGCTAAACTCCTTTCATCTTCTCCTGAAAACATGCAGTCCATTCTTTGTCAGTCTCTGCCCTTCTCCCCACATTTCAGCTTCTTGAACTTAAGTGACAGACTATAGAGTACATTCATGTAGCCCTGGACAACAGCTAATTACCTTATACATGCTGGTAATCTCTCTCCAGTATGACTCTGGAGTTACACTTGTCTTGTTTCACGTCAGTTGCACAACATCAGTTTTAGGTTCATCCAGAGAATTCCTCCCTTCAAAAAGCAGGTCTTTCCCCTCTGCTTCTACAAGATGTGCTCTCTGATCACAACAACAACTTCTGCATTAGTCTGTGATGAGTGACTTCACATTATTGAGATTAAGTTGCTGGTGGGTCATCTTCTCATCTGAAATGCAGATCGAATTTTGACTTGTTTCATTAGCTAAAATGAAGTGACCTCAGATTTCAGCCATGTAACAAATCCATCTTTAAAAAGCCTATCCACAGCTACTCTGGAGGCCATTAAAAAGTAGTGCTTGTAACATATTGTGTTGCACATAATGTTCTACGAAGAGAGGGTGCTTTTGCCATGACATACAGTGTACAATGTAAATGAACTCTGGTGCAACAAATTAAAAAGCTTTTACAGCAACCTCTAAATACTATTTATGGCTCCCAAGAGCTACCTAGGCTGGCCACCAGTCAAATAACTACAGCCTCTACACCAAGTGCCAAAGTGCATTTTGTTGACTAACTGCTTCTACAGTGAGCTATGCAATCTATTTCCATGAGGTATACTATCCATAAACCACCATCCATTTTGACAGCAAAACTGCAAAAGCACAATGTGTTACCAGGTGACATTCAAAGACTGGAGGCTGTAATGAAGTGGGTATTAAAAAAATATCTCTGATGATCTTTCCTTAACACTTCCAGCTTCTGTTACAGCAAAGGAAACTCATCCTAAGGTAAAGGCTCTCCAAAGCTTGCTGAAGTCTCTCCACTGTCACTCTCCCATCTCTGCACGATGGGAAAAATGGTGAGCAGAGCTGGCTAAAATACAGCAGCAGAAAATGTTTCCAGTGAATGAAAGGAACCAGATCTGTAGGGAAGGAGAACCTGCCAGAAAACATCCCATTTCCTGGAACTTGGCTTGGTGTTCAAGAGAAAATTCTATTCACTTTCATTTAAAAAGAAACTTCCAGAAACAAAACCCAATTAACAAATCCAACAAATAATCACCACCTTCCACTTCTGTTTCTGGGAGCTTACCCACCCTCTCCCCCCCTAAAAATAATAATCTTGTGTTGATCACCTCTTTTCATCAAATAGATATATCTGTTAAATCATCTAAGGGTAGGGTTTGTGTGTGTGTGTGTATGTTTGAGTTTGCTTTACAAATCAATGCAATAGCAAAATCTCCTTGGTTGTCCACCTGAGTACAACAAAAGGTAAGGTGAGTGATGGGCATTCCATAGCTCTAAAAGTGCTTCAATGGTCACAGGAAAATTGCCTATGTATGTTTAAGCACAATTATACTAGTATTGCCATGTATCTCCGGGAAGATTCCAAAGTGGAATTGTGTCTTATTCTGAGGCACACATCCCAGATTTTTGGCTGCACGGCTTTATTACTGGACAGTCTCCCTTAAGCCGGTGTGCAGACTGGGCTAAAACCTATGCTATAGCTTCCCACAGTCAAAGGTTTACTGTCAAATGAGCTGTACTGGTTTGTGACAAAATTGCTATGAAATTATTACTTTATTTTAATAGGCACTGGCAATATATTCGTCAATCATGGATACTATATTTAAGCTGGAAAGCACTTGCCCTTCTGTCTGGCTTAGAACGGAGTACCAGCACTAAATACTGACATAACAAATAGACATATATGTTTGCAGAATTTCAGTGTCCAGAAGTTTTGAAAGCAGTCATTTTCTGGTAAAGACTAGTGAGAGGATGCATGCAGAATTTAAAGCAGGGAAGAAGAAGGATGACAAAGAATGAGGGTGTTTGGACTTTTTCTGCATTTATTAACCATTTTATGACCTTGTGGGAAAAAAGCAGGTTTAGAAACTTCTATGCCCAGGATATCAAGTGTTCCGCAATAATTTAGGGAAAGCTTTTCCCTAGGGTGTGCACATTCCCTTTCTTCCAGGTTTTGCAATCCCAGGCACCCTTAATTAAAAAAATAACATGAAAAAAAATATTTGAAATGATTCTGTCAGAAAAGCAATGTTTCATAAGGAACAAAGGAGGCAGCAGCTTTCTGAGACCCCATGCCATACACTATCTCAAAGGGAATTTTAAAAAGGCAATAGTTTTACCCTGTTATTTGTGACTAGAAGCTTTCTGTCAAAGCCAATTGATGCTCCAGGCCAATATTACAGTGTACTTGGGGCCATGTCTATCACTTAGAACAAAATACTCTTCACAAAGAGGAAAGGTTCCTGCAAATCACAGCCCAGACACAATGGATTTTCTAAGTGTCTAGACAAATACGACCATCCCTGTGCCAGCGTTAATAAACCTTCACACATTCCAGTAAACACTTGGTAGCTCCATCTCTCAGCCAGCCACTTTTAGCTCCTAATGAGAAGGTTTTTAACTGTTGGTATTTGATTGTTAAGACCAGTTCCCTTAATTCCACGTCCTTTTGCCAAGCAAACAGCTAGAGTCAGGTTACTATGCATGGTAGAAATCCAAATTTTCCATTACATATATTTGAAATACTAAAAGATTTAAGCAGCTTTAAGAGAAAAATACTCTTGGTAGCTGACTTGAACAGACAAAGAAAAGTATGAACATTGGCAAGCAGAGATTGGGTTGAAAATAAGGTAATTAGAAATAAACTAATGTTTCTTCTGACACGAGTTTAACAGAATTAATATTAACAGCATGCTTGCTGCTTGTTAAAAAAACAACCCAAAAGCAGGGACTTGAATACCAGCCTTCAATTCTTCTAATATGCTGCTAATGACAGTGAATGTGTCTCTAAATATCAGAGGTCCTGTACCTGAGAAATTATAATTGCGCATGCAGGTACTGTCATGAAGTAATATTTGTACAATGAAGCTCTTCTCCATCTCCTCTCTCTATAAATGAGGAGGCAGTGCTTTTTAGACATAATAGGCAATTATAGTTAAATAACTTTCCAATTATTTGCTTATTTTAAGTTAAGTATGCTGAGTTTTAATCTGATTAAGCAGCTATGAACAATTCTCTGTTATTTTGACCAGTCTATTAGCCATCTAATTTGGATCCTGAGGATAGTAGATAAGGAAAAAACATAACAACTAAAGCTATTTTGACTCAATAGCTGGGATACACAGCAGATTACCAATTATACTCAGAAGACAAATTACCAGTAGATTTCATCTTCCTTAAATAAATACCAATTTAGGACAAATAGGTCTAAAACTCACTGCATGCTAAGAAGTAGCTGTATTGCTACCTTTAATGGAAAATTAGCAGTGGAATAGAAGATCTGTGAGGCATCTGAGCACATACTCTGCTTTCACTGGATTAGGGCACAACTGCTTCAGTTGTAGTACAGATATGCTGAAAGGAGCAGAGTCTGAAAGCTGCTGCACTGTTGCTGAGAGCAGGATTTTATTTAACACTCACATCCGCTTCTGCCAGACCTGGATAACAAACTTTTCCATGTCTCTAAAAATTTAGAGTATAACAAAATAATGCATTAAAATTACACTTTCTCTCTCTTTCTCTCTCTCTCTCTCCCTCTCTAAAATGTCTGGTTATTCAGAAAGTCACTGTTGCCTGTTTGATTGCAGGAGTATTTGCATTGTAAGACATATCTTGCTATAGATTAAATGCACAGCTGCTCTAGTTTTAACTTTATGATTTAAATAGTCTCAGTTATTAAACAATGCATCATTACTGTATGGGCTGGGAAGCTGGATTGAGGTTGCAATATAAATGAGAGAGCCTTTACATCTTCTTATATTAACACTGAGCAAATGCTTAAACTGCTGACAAATTTTCACCTCTTCCTTTGGTCACTATCTGAAGGGTTTGTACACTTAATCTTCAGTATGATAAATGAAGATTTGATGTCACAAAAACTGCGAATGGCCAGGTAGTGGGAGGGCGTTAGCACCAGGCTCATCACATAGATTTAGCCTGTGAAATAAATCCAGCCTTCACTGATGTAATACCTGCTCTCTACCTTGCAGATCACTGATCATACTTTTTTCTTCACAAAACCCAAATTTCCTTGGTTACCTCCCCTTCTCTCCTAATGATGCAGCTTTAGTAAGACTTGGTGGTTACTGGCTTCTAGGTGGACTATAAACTGCTTTTGGGCCCTGCAGACGTAATGGTTGAAGGTTGCCTCCAAGGTGGAGTAACCAATTCACCAAAACACCTTTCTGCTCCAACCCAAAATATTAATGAAGACACAGATGAAAGTCACTGACCTGAGCATCCAAATCCCCATTCCTCCCCTGGAATACTGGTTGCTCTCTCAGTGAGCCTTGTAATCCAGGGTAACAAACCATTAAACCTCAATCACTATTTACATGGATGCTACTGAGCTAAAATGACACATCCAGAGTAACAAACCATTAAACCTCAATCACTGTTTATTTACATGGATACTACTGAGCTAAAATAACACACAAAATCAATCCCCAGTAAAGGCTTAATTAAATTAATATCCCTCATATGTTTCCTGACTGCCCATTGATGTTGACAAAATTGGATGTATCAAGTTCACTTCAGTCCCCATGTCTGGTTGCCACTATTAAATTAACTTATTAATTTATCACAAAAATAAAGATGAGACCCCTTGAATATAACATGACTGAAATTGCTGAGTTCAGACAGAAGTAAACATCAGCCGTACCTACCCTACTGGCAAGAAAAATCCAGCAGCAGAACAGCAGCTTGTCAGCTTTTATTTGTAGTTAAATGGAACAGGTGTAATAAATGTGAATTGTGACAAAGAGGGATTATGTGAGAACAAATAAAGTCCCATTAGATGTGAAAAAAAATGTTTTGCAGTTACCTTTTCTCACTGGCTACTGTGAGATAATTTATAATTGTTTGAGTTTCAGCAACCACACCCCTTGGGGTTTCTCTGTTCTCAGTAGCTTACAACCGCTGAACACACAGGTTTTGTGGGAAAAAAAACACAACACCAAACAGGGTTTGCATTGTTTAGACTTGGTGGAGGGAGGGGTAGGCTGATGTGTCACACTTGGAAATAAATAGGAGCAGTCAAGATTTGAAGGCACCTTAACGTATATTTTTGGGAAAACAATAGTTGCAGCAAATATTTGCAATTCAAATCTCAGCAATTTTCTTCTCCTCTTATGAAAAATCCTTCAAGCACTTTTCGAAAGATTAGTTATATATTAAGAGAGAGACTTTCTCTACTGGGGTAAGCTGTCTGTCAAATATTTTTGACTCAAGCATAAATCCATTTACCTTTCACAGGCTGTTTTGTAGGTGTTTTATGGTGCTCGTTAATTAGTAAACAAAATATGCTGCTTCTAAACCAGCCTGGTTTGCACTCAGCCTTATCGCTTTCTTTTACTGCGCTGAGAATCTACCAGCTTACCATGAGCAGATCTGTGCAAAATAGCACAAAAAAAACATTCTGGAAATGTAAGGAAAGCAAAAATCTTTAAGAGATGTTCATTAAAAGCTTCAGATAGTCCAAATTATGGCTGTCCCATGCCAGAACAGTTTTCTTTCAAGCTCATTCGTATATTAACATGACAGTTAATTATGTCAGAAACAACTGTTTTCATGTTAAAAGCACTAAAAATGTTTACAACTGGAAAAATCTCTTGATAGGCAGAAGTAGTCATCAAGGAGGCTCAGATGAGACCTTATTGCTGTCTACAACTACCTGAAGGGAGGTTGTAGCCAGGTGGGGGTTGGTCTCTTCTCCCAGGCAATCAGCACCAGAACAAGAGGACGCAGTCTCAAGCTGCACCAGGGGAGGTTTAGGCTGGATGTTAGGAAGAAGTTCTACACAGAGAGAGTGATTGCCTATTGGAATGGGCTGCCAAGGGAGGTGGTGGAGTCACCATCACTGGAGGTGTTCAGGCAGAGACGATGGGGCGTTTGGTGCCATGGTTTAGTTGATTAGATGGTGTTGGGCGATAGGTTGGACTCGATGATCTCAAAGGTCTTTTCCAACCTGGTCTGGTCTGGTCTGGTCTATTCTATTCTATCTTATTCTATTCTATTCTATTCTATTCTATTCTATTCCATTCCACTCCACTCCACTCCACTCCATTCCACTCCATTCCACTCCATTCTATTCTAAGCCCTTGGCCTCTCAAATCTCAATCCTCTCAAAATCATGAACTCACACTCACAGAGTTTCAAGACTCAAGCAGCACATCCTTGAAATGTAATGATTGGCAGAAGGGGATCCAAGCATATCTAGCTTTCATATTTCTGGTTGTTGTTTTCAGCAATAAACTTTCAACCTCTGAGAAAGAAAAAGGGAAATTAAAAAAAAAAAAAAAAAAGGACATGAAATTTTAACACTGTAAAAATACATGTGCCTTTTGCTTTGATCTGTCATTGCATGTGGAAATGCCAGAGATTATTTCTAGCATTTTAAGTGAAAAAAAAAAAAAAAACAAGGAAAGAAAAAGATTCAAACAGACAAAACAGCAGAAAAAATATAACAGAATCACAGAATCACCAAGGTTGGAAGAGACCTCAAAGATCATCAAGTCCAACCTATCACCACAGACCCCATGACTAAACCATGGAACCAAGTGCCACGTCCAATCCCCTCTTGAACACCTCCAGGGATGGTGACTCCACCACCTCCCTGGGCACCCATTCCAATGGCTAATGACTCTCTCAGTGAAGAACACCCTGCTTCTCCCCCTTTTAAATGACAAAGCTATTTTAACTCTTATAAAAGAGACCATTTATTCCTCATTTCCACTTGGGGACGGTAGCACTTGGGATCTTGAAGGTTTGTGCTGTTGCAAGAAGACAGCAGCTGCACCTAGTTGGAGAAATTTACCTTTTCCTTAAAAAAAAAACCAAAACAACAAACTAAACCAAATAAGGATACCTTTGCAAACTATTCTACAAAATGCATGTGTATAGGAAGAAGTGATAAAAGAAATCTGATAGAAATGAGAAAATATATATGTATCCCAAAGGTAGGAAGACAGATTGTCCAGGGTATACTGCAGAGCCTTGCAGCGCTACATGGAGCAGTCTCTGCTGTGCCAGCATTAAATCAGCAGGAAAAATGTTCTCTCTTCCTACAGCCAAAAAGGCTTGAAAGTTAAGAATGGAAACTGAATATGAATGCAAGACATAAGGGGGAAGAAACAACATTTATACAAATGGCTCCTGGCTTACACATGTAGGTAGCAGACCTACCACTGACAGCTCACCAGCTTATATTGATTTTTCAAATGTCCAGTCTTTTTCCATCTACTTTTCCCCAAAGAAAAAAACACAACAACCAAGCAAACAACAAAACAACAAAAAACCCAAACCAACCAAACAATAAAAAAAACAAACTGGAAAGAATGTTAGAAAACTCTCATTTTTTTTTGTAAGGGAGACCATAGCTGTCATTCTGGATACAAAGCCAAATGAGGGCATCAGCAGAGAAAGATGGTGCAGCCCAGCAGCCACTCCAGGAAAATGTATTTTCACAAACAGCCTTTTAGGTTTTTTGCACTCCTGCTTGCAGGCACTTGCAAATTGCCCCTGAGAAGGGAGAAGTGGCATGCAAGGATGGAAGGACAGAGAAATATCTCTATATAAAAAGCACTGCATGTAGGTTTGATAGATTTGGAACTGGAAGGTAAAAATCTACAACGCTACGAGAGAGAGGTCACATATGCAGTTCTCCTTTTACCCAGCAGGAAATTGCTGGAGATGTAAAGTGAAAAGCAGAAAAGCAAAGTACCATATCATCTGAACATGATATTTGGCAGCTTTCTTGCTCTCTGAGGCAGGGACACAGGACTGCCAATGGATAATACATCTTCCCAATATGCTGAAGTTATTTTGAACCAGCAGAGAGGTTAAGCAAGGACTGAAGGATATATCTAAGCCTTACCTCTCTTTGAACAAAGCTGCTATAGGATTTTAGTTTTAAAGACAACATGCCAGGCAGAAGTGGAGACTAATATCTTAAAGAACCAACATTTTGACACAAGTGAGTCCTTTTGTTTTAATTGATAAACTGTTTTGTGCTAAGCTTGAAGATTAACCTCCTGAAAATATCTCCATTCCAAAAGATTATAATATGTTTAAAAAAAAAAAAGTTAGTTAAAAAAAATAGAATAGAATTGACCAGGTTGGAAAAGACCTTTGAGATCGAGTCCAACCTATCACCCAACACTGACGAATCAATTAAACCATGGCACCAAGCGCCCCATCCAGTCTCTTCCTAAACACCTCCAGTGATGGTGATACCACCACCTCCCTGGACAGCCCATTCCAATGGCCAATAGAAGCAACTTGAAAGAGAAACAGGTGTTTGAGAAGAGAACCAAGTGTTTAAGTAGAGAAAATCATTGGCATATTTTCTGAGCAAAGCTGGGCACAGGTATTTCCAGTGTAGGTAGGAAGCATTCAGCGGTGTTGGACTCTGCTCGTCACCTTCTCACCACTTTCAGCTGGCAGGAGGGCTGCTTTCACTTCTGAGCAAAATGGGACTTGAACAGGGCTGCTGAGAGCCATGGTACTCTGCCTCCCTGTATTTGCCCTGAGCAGGAGGGAAGCAGTGCCAGGGCAAATAAAGAAAATGGGAACTCAGAGAAAGTGGGAACGTGTTCCTTCACTATTAACTGAATATGAAAAGGTTGTATTTAATACCTGCTGCCTTTTCTGAGCAAAGCTGTGGACCTCATCCGAGCTGATAATGACTTTGGTACTCTCATAGCTTCTTCCTTCTCAGTCATTCAAGACAGAAAGTCTCATTTTCAGCAATTTTGGAAACAGTTATCTGAGAGTACAGTGGTGAGAAATGATTCATTTATGGAGACTTGTTGGTGACACATGCAAATGTATCTACCTTATTAAAAACCCCCAAGCCTTAAAGTTCAATGAAAACCAAAGAAATCATATTGCTATTGCTTTCCTTGGGAGTCTCCTCTTTATTGAATATAAATAAGTATCAATTAATGATAATGGGAGCTATGTGTACACAAAGTGGAGGAACAGAACAATAAATATTTTACCAATTAATTGCATTATTTTTTTCAGAACAAATGTCATACAATATAAATATGGCTAGCTATAGATACACTTTGCAATTAATACTGTGTAGCTTATTAAGATGAGCTACCTATTGCTTTTTCCATGCCTAAAATTGCAGTCTTGAGTTTATAAAGACAGTAATTGGTCTGCTAAATATAATGGTAATAGAATAGAATAGAATTAGAATTAGAAATAGAAATAGAAATAGAAATAGAAATAGAAATAGAAAAGAATAGAATAGACCAGACCAGGTTGGAAGAGACCTTCAAGATCATTGTGTCTAACCCATCAACCAATCCAACCCACCTAAACAACTAAACCATGGCACCAAGCACCCCATCAAGTCTTCTCCTGAACACCTCCAATGATGATGACTCCACCACTTCCCCAGGCAGCCCATTCCAATGGGCAATCACTCTCTCTGTATAGAACTTCTTCCTAACATCCAGCCTAAACCTCCCTTGGCGCAGCCTGAGACTGTGTCCTCTTGTTTTGGTACTGGCTGCCTGGGAGAAGAGACCGTCATCCGTCTGTCTACAACCTTCCTTCAGGTAGTTGTAGAGGGCAATAAGGTCACCCCTGAGTCTCCTCCTCTCCAGGCTAATCAACCCCAGCTCCCTCAGTCTCTCCTCGTAGGGCTTATGTTCCAAACCCCTCACCAACTTCGTTGCTCTTCTCTGGCCTTGTTCCAGCAAGTCAACATCCTTCCTAAACTGAGGGGCCCAGAACTGGACACAGTACTCAAGGTGCAGCCTAACCAGTGCAGTGTACAGGGGCAGAATGACCTCCCTGCTCCTGCTGGCCACACTGTTCCTGATGCAGGCCAGGATGCCATTGGCCCTCTTGGCTGCCTGGACACACTGCAGGCTCACGTTCAGCCTACCATCGACCAGTACCCCCCAGGTCCCTCTCTACCTGGCCACTCTCCAGTCACTCTGACCCCAGCCTGCAGCACTGCATGGGGTTGTTGTGGCCAATGTGCCATGGTCTAGTCATGAGGTTTGTGGTGACAGGTTGGACTCGATGATCCTCAAGGTCTCTTCCAACCTTGGCGATACTGTGATCCTGTGATACTGTGATAATAAGGGACATCTTCCTGTCCCCCTCCCCCCTCCCCCCCCACCTTTTAATTACCTCAATAACATCTTCCCAGTACATTCTGTGGTGAAAACAGAGTTCTGATCACTGCAGTACGTTTGTAAAGAATATGCTAGCTCCTGTAGCAGCGTGACTCCAGGAAACACCAAAAGGACAAAACCGAACCCTTCTCCCTCATAATCAGTGATATCAAAGTCATACAATTTCAAAAGCCTTTTCTGTGAAATGGCAGCAACAGTTCTGAGAAAAGAAAAAACTGTCCTTGGCACAATGCAGGAGTATTTTAGCAGCCACAATCTGACTCAGGATCATAAAGGTCTGTGGAGAATTGGCTGAAAGATCAAACAGTATTTCTCAAAAATTTCCTGGCACTTTTATTCTCTTCCTTTTTTATTTTCCTTTTTTTTCCCCTCTTTTTTTTTTTTTCTTCTTTTTTGGAAGAGATATCAGCAGGGTTTATTCTCAAAAAAAAAAAAAAAAGAGATTTGGATGCTAAAGAGGTCTGCAAACTGTCATTTCTTTACTATTTGACTTGGTGATGAACTGAGCTGAAATCCACCATGACTAAGGAGAATGCAAGTCTCTGCATCACCCCTGAAAAGAGCAAGGAATGAATTGTCAAAATGATTCCATAAGTGCATCCAAAACTTGTAATACTGAAATCATTACCTGGTCCTGAAACAGACTTTCTGCCTCTTGAACACCCAGCTGCCTCCTGGGGCTGTGGGAAGGTGCTGCAGCTCTTGCCCTTTCTCCACCTTGCCTCAAAGGGAAGACAATTACAGATTCACAGATTGCATTGGGTTGGAAAGGACCTTCAAAGGTCATCTTGTCCAACTACCCTGCAGTGGAGGGACCCCCTCCAACTGGATCAGGCTGCATAGGGCCACATCAAGTCTGATCTTGACTGTCTTCAAGGACAGGTCCTCAACAGCATCCCTGGGCAACCTGTTCCAATATTTTACTACCCAGTGTAAAGGACTTATGTCCAAATGAATTCTACAGTGCTCCATTTTAAAACTATTGCCCCTCATCCTATTGATACAAGCCCTTCAAAACTGTCCTTCCCCAGCCTTCCTGTAGGTGCCCAGCCCAGTCTTGTCACATTGTGTAATAGAGGGAGCTGAAACACAGCTGCAGTCACGATATACAGAATACAGAATTAACCAGGTGGGAAAAGACCTTCAAGATCATCAAGTCCAACCTATCACCCAACACCATCTACTCAACTAAACCATGGCACTAAGGGCCTCATCCATTCTCCTTTTAAATACTTCCAGTGATGGTGACTCCACCACCTCCCTGGGCAGCCCATTCCAATGGCCAATCACTCTTTCTGTGAGGAATTTCTTCCTAACATCCAGCCTAAACCTCCCCTGTGCAGCTTGAGACTGTGTCCTCTTGTTCTGTCCCTGGTTGCCTGGGAGAAGAGACCAACCCCCACCTGGCTGCAACCTCCCTTCAGACAGTTGTAGATGGCAATAAGCTATTCCCCGAGTCTCCTCTTCTCCAGGCTAAACAACCCCAGCTCCCTCAGCTACTCCTCATAGGGCTTGTGCTCTATCATGCACAGGAAGACACACCACCAAAGGCAACTAAACTGGTATTTCAGGCATTATTAGAAACATGTACTTGTCAGTAGTACAAAACTACTGCTGTAAAATAATGGACCCCTGTTGTTACTTAAAGCACTGAAGCCTTCATATTCAAAGCAAAAAGCACTGATCCCTTGAAAGAGCTTTTATTCTCAGAACTTAGTGGGATTTTATGCTTAACAGACAATATGGAATTGACTATGTAACAAATTGTGCATCTATACTGACTTGCCTAAACCACGCTGAGGGAGTCCTCCAATTTTAGGTACATACAACCCAGCGTTTTAAAGCAACAGCCTAACCTTTGCAAATCATCCTAGCTGACGGGTTTTAGTGATCCAATTAATTTCCTTTTTTCTTTTGGTCTTTGAAGGAGTCTATATAAATGTGAAATTCCCACGTAGTGCAGCAATTGCAGGCAAATCTATCACAGACCCATAGAATGGTAGGGGTTGGAAGGGACCTCTGGAGATCATTGAGCCCAACCTCACTACCAAAGCTGGATCACCTAGGGCAGGTCACACAGGAATGTGTCCAGACACGACTTGAAAGCATCTAGAGATGGAGACTCCACTTCAGAAATTTATTCCCTTCAGAAGCTGATCTCCTAGAATATTTGGTCTCACAACAGAATATTTTGAAGAGTCTGTATTCTCCTTCTCTTTCACTAAAATTGACTTAAAGCACAGAATTTAAAACATCAGAAGCTAACTATTGACCATGACAACAATTTTTATCTGAGCAAAAAAAAAAGAACAGAAAAGCCCCTGAGATTAGCTCTGAAGAGCTCTGCCTCTCTCATTCCTGTTTTCCCAGAGACACTGCACATACAGCGATGAGCAATGGCAGAGCTGCTATCACAGGGTGCAGCCCATCATGCTCTGGTTGTGCAGCACACACCCCTCTGATCCCAGGCTTAGCCTGGCTGAAAAACTAAACTAACATCAGCAAAATGTTACCAACCCTCTAGAATATGGACAGTCCAAGCTTGCCACCATTATGAGTAGCCATTGTGAGGAATGTACTTTGTATTTCTCACTAGCTCTCCCAGCCTCAAAAGCTATGAAAAGCTCATGAACTCAAATGTCAAGAAAGCTTAGCTGATTGTTCTACTGGCAACATGCTACAAATATCTCTCTCCTTAGGCTTTCAAAGTGCATTGCTGAACCCTTGGAAAAAAAAGGAGCCACAATGGACAGCTTTTGTCCTGATGCAGGCAATGGAGAGGGAAATCACATATGACAAATGCTGATCTGGCTAAGCGTGATTCCTGTATTACATAAATCAACTTCATGTTGCTTATGAAGTCAGTATAAAAATTCACTTACTGACTTTATTTATTTAACTGCACATTTTATTCTGCTTAGTGAAGAGTAATCTGCTTGACCTTACATGTACTCTGCAAATGTGAAACAGGGAGTGGTCTTCTTTACAGTACAAAGAAATGTATTTGCTAAGGCATTCCCAAAACTTGCTGGGAAGGATATATTCAAGGCTGTTACATTTCTTCCTCCCACCTAAGGAACCATTTTCCAGATCCCATCACTCCAGAATTCAAAAAATGTAAAGAATCAAAATACAGATTTCCAAAACTTACAAATTTAGTCATAGACTTCCCAGTTCCCATTAATTTAAATGGCTAACCTGCTCCAAATACTAAAATCTAATCCCAGTCTTGAAGCTGAATGGTACATCAAGCAATTTATGTCAATTATTTTCTCAGTAATGTTTAGTTTCCCTCTTAAATGAGTATTTTAAAAGGTGTGTTTTTTTCTTTTGAAAAAAAGATGCTTAGAAAATTTGTTTACTTTGCTACACTGAAAAGCAGCATTCATGTGACAACTTTATTTCAAAGGATCAAAGGATGTCAGGGGTTGGAAAGGATCCAAAGAGATAATCAAGTCCAACCTCCCTGCCAGAGCAGGACCGTACAATCTAGCTCAGGTCACAGAGGAACGCATCCAGAGGGGCTGTGAAAGACTGCAGAGAAGGAGACTCCACAATCCTTCTGGGGAGCCTGTTCCAGTGCTCTGTGACCCTCACAGTAAAGAAATTCCTCCTTGCGCTGAGGTGGAGCCTCCTGTGCTGCAGCTTACACCCATTGCTCCTTGTCCTATCACAGGGAGCAAGTGAGCAGAGTCTGTCCCCTCCTTCCTGACACCCGGCCCTCAGATATTTATAAACATTTATTAAATCCCCTCTAAGTCTTCTCTTCTCCAGAGTAAAAAGCCCCAGGTCTCTCAGCCTCTCCTCATCAGGCAGTGCTCCAGTCCCCAAATCATCCTTGTAGACCTCCACTAGACCCTCTCCAGCAGATCCCTGTCCCTCTTAAACTGAGGAGGCCAAAACTGAACTCAGTACTCAAGATGGGGTCTCACCAGGGCAGAGTAGAGCAGAAGGAGAGCCTCCCTCAATCTGCTGGACACACTCTTCTTGGTACACCCCAGAATCCCATTGGCTTTCTTGGCCACCAGGGCACATTACTGTCCCATGGATAACTTGTTCCACCAGCATTCCCAGGTCCCTCTCCACGGGGCTGCTCTCCAGCAGATCACCTCCCAGCCTGTACTGGTGCAGTTTATTTCAGAGTTTTCTGCACTCCCTTAAGTCCCAGCTGTCATGGAGGTAATGATAAACAAAGTCTATAAAAAGGAAAAAAACCAACCAAACCAAACCAACTCACAACCAAGAACAAAACCAAACCAAACCAAAACCCCAAACCAAAACCCCACAGCCACTGGCAGGTAAAAGTGAGTGAAGAAGCAGTTCTCAAATTACAGCAGTGCATATTTTCAACATTTTCAGCAGCCAGCAGCCTTCAGTATTTGCAAATGAAACATCTGGTCACCTATTTCCAGGCCTAATTGGGAGTCACTTGGGGCACTAAGATCTAGATATAAAAATCTTTTTGATGTTTGGTCTGTATTTCTGCTTAGAAACAGCTATGTTAGCTTTGCATATCATTGAGTACGTGGAATGCCACTCTCTTTCCAGTTCATATTGCAGAGTCCTAGAGATAAATTCGATGTGAATTTTAAGATTGTGCTTCCTGCTAGCGTTTACGAGGCAGGAAGCTCTCACTGTGGTTTATACCACATCTAATCAATGCTCAGGGAAGAATTAAAGTGGTTATATTTTGCTATTCAAAAGACATGGGTGGCTAGATAACTTTGATCTCGGAGTCTACTTAGGCTTGGCAAGGAATGTCATTAAAAGCACCCTCTTTGGGAAATTCAATCTATATTTTTGTACAAAGTGTCTGCAACCTCCCTCTTCTCCCTGTCCCATCAGAAAAGCAAGAACCAGCACTGTCAAGCACTGGAGATAAAAAAGTGGGGGTTCCTAGCAAAGCTTGCAGCTTTATAAGGAAAGATTTGTGGGACAGCTTCATTTAAACAAGTTCCAAACCAGTCGTGTGATGCAAG
Source organism: Dryobates pubescens (assembly GCF_014839835.1). Classification (NCBI taxonomy): domain Eukaryota; kingdom Metazoa; phylum Chordata; class Aves; order Piciformes; family Picidae; genus Dryobates; species Dryobates pubescens. The sequence continues at coordinate 9,512,012 of NC_071619.1, forward strand.
TGCACAGCACCACAGCAGGCAATACTAAGCACAGATTTGAGCCTGCTTTGCTAAAAATACCAAAAATGAACTGCTGCATCTTTTCCTACAGGCAAGAGGAACTGCTGGAGTAAATACAGCCCATTACAGTCTTACTGACTTCATTTGTGCAATAGCTTTTGGTTGAAAGCAGCAGGGTCTGGCCTTGGGACAGTACTCATCAGTCAAGTTAGGGAATTATGCATGCAGTAAAGACAGGATGGGGCACAGACAGTCCAAAACAAGTCAAGCCTATTCAGCAGGAGCTCTTCTGATCTCCCCATACCTGAGCAAAATCTGCCTTTTGATCACATACAACTGACCCAGTTTTCTAGGTAGGCTCAGTGAAGCATAGGAGATACTGAGGAGAGAGAGGGAGAGAAGGACCAGGGAGGGGAAAAGCAGCCAAAGCCAGAAGGTTATTCTTTGTGACATGTTTCAGATTTGGCTCTTTCATCCTCCCTACTACCTTCAGCTTTTATAACCAGAATTCAGTTAAACCTTATGGAGCAGTTCTTCTGAATGTTGTAAATTCAGATTTTCAAATGCCAAGCACTGGATGTGAAGGTACTTGGTGCTTGCAAAGGGTGCTGAGAGTCAGAACTTGTACTCATAGTTCAGATAAACTGCACTTTAAAAATACACAGGTTCTTTTTGTGGAGGATAAGCTACATGTAGTAAATGTACAAGACAAGCCATTATTTTCAATCCCCAAGCCCTGAACTTGAAATTGCATTTTCATATTATATATAGACTCAAAAGACATCCTGCTTTATATGTAATCCATAGACTAAGTTATGGGCAATTTCCTTTGGTCTGCTTTTCCTTCAGTTAGCACAATAAAGAGCAAGTTCAGAGCTACAGCTCTTGAAAACACTATGACAAAATAACAGACCATTGAATGTCTTGCTTGAGGGTGGGTTAACAAGTCCAGTCAGGAATCACACCAAGCATGCAATTGTGAAAAATTTGTCAGGACTGTTAAAAGCAAGAGTAGGTTTCAGGCAGCAGCTCTCAAATTGGACAACGTGTGGATTCATCAGCACAGCAGCAGCCATCTGGCCACCCAGCAAGTGGCCAGGCGCTGCCAAAGCCCAACAGTTTTTGACATGCAACTCTGTGTGTCTCTTACATCACCATGCCCCCACTCTGGCAAGAAAAGCCCAGCCCTGCAAAAATTGCAGCTTACAGATCTACAAAGTAATAAGCAGTCATGAATATTTCTTATGACTAATCCTGTGGTATGATAAGAGCATTTGTTGATCTGAGTGTAATGTGGCAGTACAGCTTTGCACCCATAAGCACAATAGAAGGCTGATATGTCAAAGTCACCCAGCAAACAGCTGAATAACTAAAGAGGCACAGCTCATGACTGCATAGATCATTGTTCATGCAATTTTCTATGCTAAGTAACAACAAGAAGTGAACTAAACATGAAAGTAATGAAGTAGCCACTAATAATGCTAAATAAAGTTCAAGTTCAGCAAGGTGCTGTAAACAATTGCATCACTTCTAGGTGTGTGGCTCCTGCAAGAAGTATTAAGAAATATTGTAGGCTTTTCCCAAAGCATCTTATTTTGTCATGGTGCTATGACAATGTTCCTACAGAATTTTATCATCTCTGCCTTTAGCTGCTTGCTACAATTTCTGCTCATTCTGAAGGATTTAATCACAATTTTACCTTAGCCTTCTGTGTGGAATTGTACCTTCAAAACTGTATGGGTTGTCTGCCTTATAGTTCTGAGGTTTCAATAATGTCTAGTGCATGCAGGCCATTCATGGTGGGTCATAAAAAAAGACCCAGTCTTCGAGTGCTTCAAGGCCCTGTCTATGCAGAGAAAACCCAGGGGGAGCTGTGGAAAGGAGCTCAATCCCAAACTGTCTGTAAGCCATAGACCAAACAGGGCAGTGCTGTGTCATTCCGAGAACCAAAACCTGAGCTGAGTCTTGAGATCTCTCAGCAAATAATATGTCCTGAGTCTCATTATTCAGTTGCTTGAGAAAGTAAGATAAAGAGAAGCTGCAGGGTTCAAGTGTTGGTTTCAGCCAACAGCCCTGCTCATCTAGCCAATCATAAGGTCAGTACAAGAGAAGGAAAAAGAAAAGCACATAAGTGAAATCTGCCCATGTATGAAAGAGAGATAAGGGGAAACTTCATTACGCTGCCGGAGATAAACTTTCCAGATGCTATAATCCACTCAGGCATAGTCTTGCCCACAGCCACATAAATCAGGAGATACAAGCTTTGTGTTAGAAACTGGGATTCGCCTTTCAAAGGCTACACCTTACCTGTACAGAAACCCTTCCCTGTTGGTCAGAACACCATCCAAAGACTCTTTCCTGGGATTAAGAAGCCTTACCCGAAGAGGTAAGCAAATTTTTAGCATGTGTTGAATTTTTCATCTCGGGCAATTAACACACATACAGCATTTTGAGTGCTTTTTAGGTTGCTACAGTATATTCTAGCTTTTAAGCTGTAGCAGTGCATTCCTCTATTGTTTCCATGAAAACCTATGATAGTAGCATATTAAATCTGTCAGTGAAGTTCAAATTAATTGTTTGCTTGGGCATTGCAGTTAAGCCTGCAAGAAAAACTCAAATAAATCATTGGCTTGAACCTTGCAGTCTCTTTTTTTATTCAGTACAGGCTGTTTTATTTTTCTGATAAGAGCTATGGTGGTGTCAAGACTTGGTTAGGGTTTTACCCTTTCACACATATGGAATCAAGGGGCAAGTTTTTCCTGGGCCTGAGAAGGCTTGAGTGGAACAACCAAAAGAGGCATGAAAGAAGCTGACACAGTTCTAGCAGATCAATCAAAGCAGCAAGCGTTCTGCATGCAGCAAGCAACGTTTAAAAGGCTTTTGAGAAAATAACTGCAGTTTCAGCTACCATATCAACTGAATGGCACCCCACACAGCCCTAAGACACATGAAATTAAATATTTTTCTTGGAACATACCAGGAAAATAACTGAAACAACTATTAGAATGAGGGTTCATTTTCCTTAGCAATTTATTGTGTAGTGTCAGTGTCATTTTGTTGTTGGGGTTTTTTTTTAACACAGAGCTTGTTGGTGTCTACTTTTGAAGTGCTTTAGAGTGTGCTTTACAGCTCCCTCAGCTGGACCTTCACCAGAGAAACGCCTGTAGAAGCTATATACCAGCAAACCTACCAGTCAGGTAAAGAACATGAATGCAATATCCTAAACCCTAGCCTGTAAAAATCAGACTCCAAAATAAGATTACCAGTCTAGCCTGCATGACACAAATAATCAGTAGGGATGACAGGTCCTTGAACTGTACTGCTTTGCTGTGCAACACTTGTGCTAAACTGTTTGCTATTGCTATTCCTACAGGAAAATATTCCACAGCAATTATTTGATGCTGCAGAAGTTAGTCTTGATGGCTAATCTCAGAGCTGTGCATCCCTCCAGAACTGGCCCTGCTATTCTTACCCACTGCATTAACATTTCTGCTAAGCCTTCTACTGTTTCAGCTAAGTTTCTGGGAAAGAGCTTCTAACTTTTTCTGTCAAGCTAAACAGTAAAGATTTGCATTCTAGGATATTAAAAATGCATTGTAACTGTAGACTTGGAAATCTACAATGATATACCAGAATCTTGTTCTTCCAAGTGACCCAAACAATCTCTGCCTTCTGGCACCACTGCTCAGAAAAAAACAGATCACAGGGACAAGGGTCTGAATTGGAGAGTTTCTCAGGGAAGTTGTGATTTTGCCTCAGGGCAGATGGAGTGATAAAATGCATCTCTCCTCTTCAGTCAGTCTCTTTGATAACCTTGGGGTTTTATCTTCAGAATAAAATCAGGAATGTTTGTGGGGGCTTGCTTTTGCTTCCTCCTCCACCCTCCCTCGGTCCAAAAACAAACCAGATTTCTGTTGATGAAATGGTTCTTTTCTACAGCCTAAAAAGACTGAAATTTCATTTTCCCACCCACAACAGACTCTGCACATCATGTATTAATACCTGCAGCTAGATTTGTCAGATTTTCAAAGAAAGGGAAATATATAGCATGTTAAACTTTTAAAGAAACAGCTCTTGAGAGCTTATATAATGAGTTTATACTACATATACAAGAAACAGATACTGAAGACAACAGCCAAATCTCCTGTCTTTATTTTAGCAGAAGAAAATGGATGGGGGAAAAAAAAAAAGAAAGGTAGATTCCTCACAAAGTAAATGGAGAAAAAGCTGATTTGAGAAAGCTCTGGGGGTCTGGCTTTGTTGCTTAGTGGAAAGGGGATTTTGGGACACATCAATCTTTCTCTTTCATTGTGCATTTCTACAAAGAGTATCTCAGCCCCTCCATTCACACAACAAATCATTCACTTTTGTTCATGTCCAAAAGTGAATGTATTTACACATAATTATCGTTCCAAAGTCATCAGGTACTACTGCTAGGTCATTTCAGGGACATAGCCAAAAAGGAGAGTCCAAGTATTTTATATACCCATGTTCCTGCATTGCCTGTGACTCTTAATTAAAAAGACTAGATGCCCTTGCACTTGTTGGTGCACCCAGAAACAAGTGGGTTGTTTTCCTCAAGGGTTTGCAATCCAAATGTCAGGGAACAGACAACAGGTGGGAAATACAATGGAAAAGTCATGAACACCACAGAAGGTCTTCCTTAAGCCACAGAAAGCATAAACTTACTTTGAGCAGGATGTAGTTTCAGGTAACAATGTAAGATTGCTCCTTCCAGAGACACTAGGAGGTAGCTCTTTCATGCAGAAGACCACAGTTCACCTTTACTGAGGGTATCCACCTAGAACTGTGATAATAGAAAGGTTGTATAGGTACAGGTAGCAATAAACTACTACAGAAATGCATTGATTCCGTGCTAGAAATGACCAGCATCACTTACAAATTGGCAGGTTCTTGCTATCACAGGGGTCTTTCCTTAGGTTGCACCCCATCATCATGCTGTTCCCTCCAAGCTCTGTCACTGTCACAAGGCTAAAAAGATAGTTAGGAAAGTAGGTTTAGTTTCAGGATAGCTTACAAAGTCAAGGTGAACATTGCAGGAGCCTTCATGATGGCATAAAGGAGCATTTCAGGGTTTCTTGATTCTTGTATTTTAAAAAGTATAACAGGTTGTGTAACAGGAAATCATGTTTCAAGTGCAATGGGTGTAATATCAACTGGAATTATCCTGGAGAACATATGAGGGATTGCATATTAAAGCTATTGTCTTACAACTTTTTCTAGTTGCCTTTTAACTCTTCTACAGAGTCAGTTGTTGTGATAGGAACATAGTGAACTCTGTTTCCTTAAGCCCATAATAATTTTGTTTGGTTTTGTTTTAAATCTCCTTCCCAATTTTTTTGTGTGTGCTTCCCTTCTGAACAGGTTGCAAGAGGTGAATTAAGAGAGTATTCAATTAAATCAGCATTCAAAAGGATGCATCTCACCTAGCAAATATTTCTTATTGCAATATCATTAAGTATCCATTTCTACACAGGAAAGAAAGGCTTCCATTTCAAGCTGAGTTATTGCAAGCATACCCACATCTTAGGCAATTAGTCTGCCTGTATAATGTCTGTGCCCAACTAGCTATTCAAAAGAAAGAAAATAGTCCAGTCAACACACTGCTGGGCATGAACTTTTCTTACTGCTTAAAATGCAACAGCCTGAAATATGGGCAGCAGGCATCTGAGAGCTATTTCTGAGTGAAACACATTGTTTCCTACATTGCCTAGACAGGAAATGGGTAAAAAGTGTGCAAATTGGAAAGTGGAGAATGAACCTTAAGTTCCAGATGTATCTTAGAGCAAGACAAACAGAAATAGCACTCAAAACGTCTTTGTCAAGATTCATTGTAACTAAACCTCTTTTAATAGGAAATTAGTGGAGCTTCTTTGAACTATGGCTGAGGATGTATGTGACCTCACTGTGCATTTCTTTATGGCCTTGGTTCTGAAAATAATCCATCTATTTTCAAAGATTTAGCAGTGCTGAACACTGATAGTAAGACTGCTCATAAATCTCTGCAGTAAATTGAACCACAAGCTTGCAAAACAGAGTAAGTGATCAAACGGTCCCCTGACATTGCATAAAAACACATATAAACCTTTTTGTAAACATTTCTCACTTATCAAATTCACTAATTTATCTTTATCTATCTCCATTACTTTAGAACCTCAGTACCCTAACATGTATAAATCTTTCAAGTAGCTTTTTACCTACCAAGCTTTCTAGCCCCTTCCTTTCATTACTCCCTCAGCTGCAGCCAAGTACAAACAGCTTTAACTAGAAACATCTGAAACATATAGCCTCCCAGTTCCCATAATACTTTGAGGTGTTATGCTGCAGCAACCAGAGAGACTGTGGAGTTTCCTTCTGTGGAGACTTTAAAAAAATCTCCTGGACATGTTCCTGTGCAGCCTGCTCTAGGTATACCTGTGTTAGCAGGAGGGGTTGGACTAGATGATCGCCAGAGGTCCCTTCCAACCCCCACCATTCTATGATTCTATGAACCCTAACATTTCCAGGCCTTATCTTGTGTGTTCAGGTTTCACAGATGTGCACGTAATCAGAGTCTCCATTTTCATGGTTTCTTCACAGCCAAAATTTCGTTTGTGAGGGAAACCTAATGAGGCAAGCAAGCTCTATCTCTATCACACTTAGGCTACTTGGCAGTGCTGGATTGCTTATGACCAGATTATGTGAAGGAATGGCAGGGAAGACAGATAAACACAAATCCACAGCCTTGTGTAATTGAGGTAAGTGATTCTGTACAGGCAGCAAGATAAACTACACCTCCTGTCTTGCTTAGCAATAGTAGTCTGAGCATCCTCAGCAAGCAGTCACCAGGGAATAGGAATTCTCCGTAGTGGATTAGCCTGAAGGAATATAAACCATTGTACCTTCCTCCCACATGTGTTGTAAGGCTTAATAAATATTTGCAGATTATTATTTGAAGATTCTGGCAGAAAAGAGGCTATTACAAATGTGAAGTGCTATTATCAATCTAATGTGCTAAAAATATTAATTTCTTTGCCTCTGATGAAGCGTCTTGTTAATGAGCTAGTTCACAAATGTCTAAATGAGTTCAGTGCAAAATGATTTCTTTTAGTGCTTGCAATAAAGAAAATATACATATGTTCCCAAAGAAACATTCTCACCCAAGGAGCAGTCATAGAATAGAATCACAGAATTGTTCCAGTTGGAAGAGACCTCTAAGATCACCAAGTCAAACCATCAACCTAACATTAAACTATGTCCCAAAGTGCCATGACCACACATTTCTTGAACACCTCTAGGGATGGTGACTCCACCACCTCCCTGGATAGCCTGTTCCAATTACTGACCACTCTTGCAGCAAAATAATTTTTCCTAATCTCCAACTTAAACCTCCCCTGGCACAATTTCAGGCCATTTCCTCCCCTTCTATCACCTGATACTAGGGAGAAGAGACCAGTCCCCACCTCACTTCAACCTTCTTTCAGGGAATTGTAGAGAGCAATGAGGTCTTTGGCAGGGTTTGCAATTTCTACTGTTATTTTAACAATCCTTTTCTAATTCTGCCAGAGCACCTTGCCAAAATAAAGACATGGCCTGTAGTCCTGGTTTTTTGGGTTGGTTGATTGGGTTGGGTTTTTTTCAGTACTTTATTTTTCTATGTATTGACTGTTGGAAAGGCTGACTTAGTAAGTTGAGTACAGGTAATGAAATCTAGTTGCTTAAATTATTTCACTTTAATCTATTTAGAATAAATCTTGGCTCTGAAAGAATCAGCTCTGTCACTGGATATTGCCTTCCCATTCTTTGATTGGACACTTTTGTGGCAGAAACATTGCCACATAATTGAGGGTTGTGTGCTTTAAAAAAATCACATTTTTCTTATTGTTTGAGACACAGCAAGGAATTTTGAACATTCAACTAGCAGTTACCCAGATCTGCAGAAGAACTCCGGTGTACATGCAAATACTTTCTCAGCTCTGGCTGCCGTGTAGGTGTAAGGTTGATAATGAAGTGTGGAATCTCTGCAAACCTTATGAGGAGGAAAAAGTTGAAGATAAAGCAATTAGAAAGCACAGCCAATTCACATCTATTTTAGGGAAATATCTTCTCTGGTAGTCTCATCTAATATGAATGAGATGCTCCCAAATTTACAACATTAACCGGTAGTTATTTTTGACTAGTGCTGTACGAGAGTAAATGTCAGTTGTCACAGCTGGTATTTCTCCCAACACTTTTCTCAAATATTAGTGTCAATTTCATTGACTATTTACTCTGAAAAACACATTGGAAATATCTGCCAGGGTATGAGTCTCAGCTGGTAAAAGTGGCAGCGGTTCCAGTGATGTTAATAGAGCTATGATGAGCAAAACTAGCTAGGGACCAAGTTTCTTAATGCTATATCCCACTGCACTACTGTAGTTTGCTAAACCATGTTTAATGTCCTGCCACAGCCTATTGCAATAAGTGTGAATATTGGCCAGTTTCAGAATACTGCAAATGTATTATTTATGTCATCAAATGTCTTTTGTAAAACACAAAGCAAATTGTACAGACAACCTCCATTATTTCCTTGTGGCTGGAAGGCAAATCTCTCACTTTCTTTTAACAGAATACAACTTCTGTTGATTTATAGCTTTGCAGATCATTCTGTGTGTGATTGTTGTATTCACTGTCCAACAGGGACTAGAGAAGCTGTGTGTTTTGGCAAGAGCTATTCATCTTCTGTGCTTCAGTCCCCCGTCCCCCGCCCCATTATGTTATTCTGATATCAATGTACTACAATAGCAATGATCACTGTAGCCGAACAGAAGGATGAGATTAGCTGTCCTTCCTTGCATGTGGCAAAACATTGCTTTTCAAGGCCTCTGGGAATCTATAAACCCCATGAACAAAATGCTCAGCACTCCTATCTGAAGTATGAGATAATGTCACTGCTACACAACTTTGGAGGTGGACCTTTCAGTTTATCTTGCCTGTAAGGTCCACAACTAGATAGACGCGTTTTCCCCTGGTAAGCAGTTCTTCTCTCTTGGGACTAAGATAGGGATATAAAATCTGACAGCAGCAGTGGTGGACACCAAACAGCTTATGAAGGCTATTTTGGACAGCCTAAAGTATGGAGAGTTGCACTCAGCCTTTCAACATTTTGCACAAGGAAAATATTAAGAGCCAGCCCTTGTGGGGTGGTAACAGAAAGGGAAGAATAGGGAATGATATTCTCCTTCAATGTACACTGAAATAAGGTTTGAGAAGTTTGGTGTACATATTCAGCAGAATGCTCAACAAGTCTGTAGACCTTGATGTATTCTGCTAAAAATTCTTCTTGCTCTAACCTCACATACAAAAAAACCCCAAAACAACAAAACAAAGCAAACCTAAACCCCACAAAACAAACACACACACACACAAAAAAAAAAAACAACTAGTGGAAGCAATCTTTGTGGAAGGCAATCACTGCTTATAACACAAAGCACAAAGAAATCAAAAGGCAAATCAGGGGGTTGGGGAGTTGAGGGGAGAAGCACATAGCAAAAAAAAAACCCAAAATGTTTTCAAATAGGTTTTTGTGTCCTGGCAAGTTGTTTACTAAGTGCTTCAGGTGCATGTGATAGAATGATTCTTCAGAAAACTTGCTCCAAATGGTTAACTTCATAACATAGCCAAAGATGATATTGGAGTACTTAGGATCCCATAGCATTTGAACTGAAACCTGACTTGTAAAATGTAGAGAGCACGTTCTGAGATCTGGCATAAGAATGCAAGGAATAAAACAGGATATTTTCATACTGGCATGCCTTTGCCACAAAGAGGTGGTAGTTACTAATCTTTTGATTAGTTGTTAGTGCAGCATTCACTGAAATTAAAGAACTGGCCTTCCAGTATCTGAAGGGGGCCTACAAGAAAGCTGGGGAGGGACTCTTTAGGGTGCCAGGTAATGATAGGACTAGGGGCAATGGAACAAAACAAGAGGACACAGTCTCAATTTGCCCCATGGGAGGTTTAGGCTGGATGTTAGGAAGAAGTTCTACATAGAGAGAATGACTGCCCATTGGAATGGGCTGCCCAGGGAGGCGGTGGAGTCACCATCATTGGAGGTGTTCAGGAGGAGACTTGATAGGGTGCTTGGTGCCATGTTGATTAGGTGGGTTGGATTAGTTGATAGGTTGGATGTGATGATCTTGAAGGTCTTTTCCAACCTGGTCTGGTCTATTCTATTCTATTCTATTCTATTCTATTCTATTCTATTCTATTCTATTCTATTCCATTCCATTCCATTCCATTCCATTCCATTCCATTCCATTCCGTTCCATTCCATTCTAAAAAGTAGAAATGGGTAGATACAGATTGGCTGTTAGGAAGAAGTTTTTCTCCATAAGGATGGTGAGACACTGGAAAAAGTTGCCCGGGGAGCTGGTAGAAGCCTCATCCCTGGAGGTTTTTAAGGTCAGGCTGGATGTGGCTCTGAGCAATCTGATCTAGTGTGAGGTGTCACTGTCCCATGGCAGGGGGGTTGGAACTAAATGATCCTTGAGGTTCCTTCCAGCCCTAACAATTCTATGATTCTGTAACAGCTTGTAGATATACATCACACTACAAATCTTGTTCAATAGATAAACCACTAGCAATTCAGGAAAAAAAAATATATAATTCTTTTTTCCTTAGTTGTGTGGCAGAGAAATACTTGCATTTCAAACTGGGGAGATGTTAGATGTTAATGTCTTCCTAGGATTAGAATTATCTTAGAGAAAATAGTGAGACTATTGCTCAAATAGTAATACTTAAAAATTCAAATCCCTCTGCTTTGCATTGTGGTATGATCATGAAATACAACACAAGCAGTTCAACTCATTTATGTTGGTTAATGCATTTATTTTGACTTTTCCTCTGTGAAAACCTCATCCAAAGGCTTTGAGCTTCATAGGTGGAAAAGAGTGGCACTAAAACTCATTGTTAACCCACCCACATACAGAATTGCTCCTTTAATGCAGCAATTTTATTTTTTAAAGTGTTCCTATTTTTATCTTTTTTTTAAAGTGGGAGGGAGTCACTGCATTCTTGCTTGCTGTAAAGCTTCATTTTAGATGTTTTGCAACAAAAGGGGCTTGTGAGCCTGAGCTGTCTTGCCTGGACATTGTCATAGTACCTCTGCTGGACAAGAGAAAAAGCCAATGAATCTGTTCAGCACATTTCTTTTGTGTTGCTTCCATTTTGCACAGGACTACAAAAAGAATGTGTATAAAACACTCACTGAAGGAAGTTTCCATCTTGAAGGAGAAAGATTGTAGCCATCACTCGATAGAAAAATGTGTCAGGGCTATTCTTTTTTACATGTGTGATTACCAGGGACCTTGCAAACACGTGGAGGGTAATCCCGAGGGGAAAAGTAGACAAATTATTGAAGACTTGGGAAACTGAAATTGTAAGGGTGATAAAGACGATTGACAACCTAGCACTTAGAGAAGAGGAGACATAACGGTCTATTACATACATAAAGGGATAGTACCAAAAGAATAAGAAACAATTACTCTTTGAGTCATCAAGGGCAGAACAAGACAAATGGGTTTAGTATGTTACAGGGAAGAATGTCAGTTTAGCATTAGGAAAGACTTTGGTTAGAAGAACAATGAGGACTATGTATGATGCTCTCAAGGGTAGTTGGGTAGGATTTCCAACACCGAACTTGCTTAAGTGAAGGGCAAGGCATCAGTCTGACATAACAGATCATATACTGCCCTAAAGTCTACCAGAATTAAAAGGCCTTCACAGTATCACTAAGGTTGGAAGAGACCTCGAGGATCATCGAGTCCAACCGCATGAGTCCAACCTCACCACAGACCTCATGACTAGACCATGGCATCAAGTGCCACGTCCAATCTCCTCTTGAACACCTCCAGGGACGGTGACTCTACCACCTCCCTGGGCCGCCCATTCCAATGAGGAACGACTCGCTCAGTGAAGAACTTTCTCCTCACCTCAAGTCTAAACCTCCCCTGGCACAGCTTGAGACTGTGTCCCCTTGTTCTGGTTCCGGTTGCCTGAGAGAAGAGACCAACCCCTTCCTGGCTACAACCACCCTTCAGGTAGTTGTAGAGGGCAATGAGGTCACCCTTGAGCCTCCTCTTCTCCAGGTTAAACGATCCCAGCTCCCTCAGCCTCTCCTCATAGGGCTTGTGCTCAAGGCCTCTCCCCAGCCTTGTTGCCCTTCTCTGGACACGTTCAAGTGTCTTGATGTCCTTCTTAAACTGAGAGGCCCAGAACTGGACACAGTACTCAAAGTGTGGCTTAACCAGTGATGAGTACAGGGGCAGAATGACTTCCCTGCTCCTGCTGGCCACACTATTCATCACACCTTCATCCTGCAAATCTTCAGGTAGGAAGGTAATCCACATAAAGCCAAAATTCTTTACTTGATTAAATGTTGCACGAATAGTGCCATATTTTTTAATACATTTTCAAGGGGCAGTGAGATGTGCTAGACCCTTTCCTAAAGAAGCAAATTCAGAGGTAGTAGTTATTTACACAGCCTGCAAGACACGGCAAATCTAGAGGGGGCTTTACCTATCAAAATTCAGAAATGCTTGTCTCTTGCTCAGGAGGCAAAAAAATATTCAATAAAGTATATTCTTTTCTTCCTATGAGCAATTTTTGAATTGATTTATGCATTTAACCCCCCCAGCAATCCAACTTTCTGAAAACTGTATTCAGTCTATTTACTGTTTATCTGAATTGGGCTCTCTATTGCTTTTGCTTTGGATGGGGTAATTTTGTTGGCGATGGTGGTGGGTTTTTTTTTTCTTCTTTCTTCACTCAAATGAAGAGGTATTTTAACCTGGGCATGTTTCTTAAGCCAGCCTCAAAAAATGTGCCTCACACACGACTTTGCACAAGTAGTTATAGGAATAATTTCAGTAAGTGGACAGAATATGCTGTTTGTGCGTAGTGCCGCAACAGAATCCGTGAGATTGGTTTGTTCTCCATATCAGTGTTTGAGGAGAATTTTGGTCAAGAGCAGCCATCCTGCTTTGATTAGGAATTGCTCATGCTCGACAGAAACTCAAAAAAATGCTAATGACTTTAATGAATCAAAACTTTCATTGCCTGCCTGCTGCTACTTGTGCTAAACTCCAGGGAAATTAAGGTGCTGACAGTGTTTGATGAACAGGATAAAATCACAATCCTCTCAAGAAACCAGACTTAGAGCTGCAAATATATTGAATGGCATAGCTTTCTTTGCTTAAGGAAAAGGGCAGTGGCTGTCCACTATGAGGAAAAAGCAGCATGCAAATTGCCAAAAAGGACCATCTCCAGTGTATTATGTAGTTACACAAAATACATAGGGTTGTTGGTCTTAGGCCTAACACAATTGCAACAGACCTGGAAATTTTCCAGTCTCCTAGTTGGCATTGTGTAATCTACCCTCTGAACAGGTTTTGGTTTTCCATAGGAGATAGAAAAGCTGAAGGTGTCTTTGAGCATCCTTAAACTTGAGGATGATAATCTCCTTATTTTGAAATCAGATATTTCTTTCTGGAGAGAATGCAATTTACTGAAGTGACACAGTCAGTTGGTCTTTTGGTTTCATTCGTTTACATTTTCATATCTCATTCTTCTTGTATTGATAACCTTAAATTAGCTATTTGTAGTAATGTTGACTACAACGACACCAAGTCTGTGCTTGTGCACTCATTGTGTTGTAGCAGAGGACAACTTTAAACAACAGTTCTACTAAAAATTCTTTTCTTCTGGTTTTTTGTCTTCTAAATCAAAGAGAGCAGGAAAGCGTACGCTTCTGTGGTAACAATGAAAGGACTAATGAGATACCAGGGAAATCTGATGATGAAATACATTCTGGAGCCCCTATTACAGGAAGGATCTGGACATGCTCCAGCATGTCCAGAGGAGGGCCACAAGGATGATCAGAGGGCTGGAGCACCTCTCCTATGAGGACAGACAGAAAGTTGGGGCTGTTCAGTCTGGAAAAGAGAAAGCTCCAAGGAGACCTAATTGTGGCCTTCTAGTATCTGAAGGGGGCTTACAAGAAAGCTGGGGAGGGACTTTTTAGGGTGTCAGGTAATGACAGGACTAGGGGGAATGGAAAAAAAAAATATAGAAATGGGTAGATTCAGACTGGATGTTAGGAAGAAGTTCTTCCCCATGAGGGTGGTGAGACACTGGAACTGGTTGCCCAGGGAGGTGGTAGAAGCCTCATCCCTGGAGGATTTTAAGGCCAGGCTGGATGTGGCTCTGAGCAACCTGATCTAGTGTGAGGTATTGCTGCCCAGGGCAGGGGGAGTTGGAACTAGATGATCCTTGAGGTCCCTTCCAACCCTAACTATTCTATGATAAATAGATGTAAATATACAAGTGTTAATATCTGAAGTTAAAACTCGTTTCATACATATACAGATTGTCACTTTTAGGAATTTTGCACATTTCTAGCTGTGACACAAGAATTGGTTTCTTTAATGAAGTGTTCTGCTATGTTGAATGTGAGATCATAAAGTCAGTCTCTAGAGTTTCACATATCAATGTCTACTTGTCAACAATGTATGTAAACACAAGTTTATCTTTTCTTTTTAAGTGCCCTCTCTGTCCTAGAGTAAAAGACTGTCTCTGTTTCATCTGCCAGTCTCTGACCTTTGTAAGCCACCAGGAGTGCAGATTACCTCTTTCAACATGAATGCAACATGTAGAATATGAGTGCAAAAGGTAACTGTGCCTACCTTCCTGTCATATGACAGTAGATTCAAGTATGGAGGGTTCTAGTTTATTTAACATTCAGATGCAGCACTTTCTTGCATTCCACAATGACTTCTCAGTTTTATGCATAGTACAGGAATAAAATCTATGTACAAAGCCTACCACCCAGGTATTGCACAACACTGGGACTATATTGCATTTAGGCTGCAAATCAGGAACATTTGTATAGAATGGCTATAAAGCTGTCACAACAATCACCTCATTGTTGCTCCTTAGGAAGTCCTCTAGCCAAACTTTCCTTACACATGTAGGAAGACAGTACCACCCAGGGACTTCTCAATGTGCCTCTGAATAAATTTCTTTCTTATGCTGTTCCTGGATAACCACACTGGGCTTGCTTCTTCTCATGCCAGTATTTTATGATGAAATTAATGGAAGTGTATGAAGGTTTTCTTTTTTGTTGCTCAGATGTGCAAATGTTCATCTAGACTCTCTACATTCATACTTCACATTTTATCTCTGGCCAGACAGTTCATCTGAGTTCTTATAACATTAGAAAAAGAGACATGTGGAACCTTTGCAATATTAGCTGTAGTCTGTCACTACTTCATATTGGCTAGATGTCCTTCTAAAACAAGGCAGTAAGAGTCAAGATTAGGAATTTCAAGCATAGGTGCAAGCAATCCATGGAGATACCTGCATCAAGGAATCTGGGGTATATGAGCTAGTTATGTATCTTTAGAGTTTGTCAAAATTCCACTAACCATCTTCAGGTATTCTTTTTGTTTGCATGAGCATTTTTTCTTCCTAGGTCCAAGCAGGAATGAAATCAGTTCATAGGTGGCTTTCCAGTGTCCTGCTTCTGGTCTGCATAAAATAAGTGGAAAACTGAAAAATTAGGAGCTCCTATAAACACTATCATTTTTGTCCTGTATTCTTAAGATACAAATTGTTCAATGAAGGCTTAGACTGTTCTAAGCCCTTTTCTTCAGAGGTGACCTGGTTTTATAATAATAATATGGGTAGGCAATGGAAGAAGGAATTAGTAGCTCATCCAAGGTGTACAGAGAAAGAGATAGCATGCCAGGGATAATTTTCCTTCTGATGTAACATTACCTGCCCTTATTAACAGTTTGGAAAAAAACATTATGTAAACTGAGCTCTCAGAAATAGTATTAAGGTAATGTTAAATCTGTCCCAAGGAAATAACAATAAATAATCATATCTAACCCTAGTTGAAGGCAAAGCAACACAATGAAGACTTGTGAGCATAAGACACCAGCAATAAAAGGATATTTTCAAAGGCATTCCTGAGGGAAAACACAGAAACAGCTTTTCCTAAAAGCTTTGTATCCAGTCTCCTTAGCTGAAGACTTGAGCTTTTGGGCATGGATGATAAACAAATAATACCCCAAAGACTAGTAAGTAAACCTCCAAAGGGGAAAAAGCCAGTTATTTGCTGATTCCATAAAATGCTTCTCTTTATCTTTCTTGGGGGACTACACCTTATCCTGTGGCTTAAGCATTTCTTTCAGATTTGTTTGACCATTGCCTGTAGGATTTGGAGACAAACTTGCTGACTTCTTCTACCTCTCATTTCAGGTCTTGGATAGGACAACAAACAAGAGCAGCTTCTGAGCAACTGCTGGAAATAAACCCAAATAATACATATGTGAGTAGTGGCACATCAAAACTTCCCTGCTGTGACTGAAGTAGACCTTGAGAACTCAGCTCACTAAAATATGAATGTTTTGGAATCCCATTCTTCTTGGCACGATCTTTAAAGAGAGCTGTGGATTATCTAGCCAGGAAAAAAAATGCATTTTGAGCAGAAGTTTGACTTTAAAAATAGCACCTATGACATGAAGGGGATGTGTTTAAAGCAAAAAACAAGAACAGCTGCTCCTTTTGCATCCTTAAACAGAAAAAGCCATCAGCAACATTGCTGGATATCCTTTTAAACACCGAGTTTGGTCTACATAAAGAGGAGCAGGATATGCTTTACACAGTCCTGACAAACACTTGATAGAATCCTAACAAATTCCAGGAATATTTTCTCTGTACAAGAAGACAGCATAAAGCAATTCATTTTCTGGCAGTTATTAATGAGCATGTACATATACATGGATAAAGTATTGATGAGATATGCTAATCTCCATAGAGATAAGAAAGAATTTGCAGGCTGGATTCATTTGTAAGTCTACTGGCAGCACACATTTGTCATTGATACATATCTAATAAACTATGTACAGAAGACATCTTGATAAATCACTCCAAATAAAGTTTTTGCAGTGCTGGCATAATGCTTTAACTCATTCCCAATGTACCTTTCATAATTTATAGCTGAGTGGGTTTAACCTGGGAAGGTCTCAGTGTTTGGTTCAAGTAATAAATAGAAGCTGGCTTTTAATTTGGTATAAATACAACAGTGTAGACTTTGTAGTTATATTCTGCATAGACAGCACGTTCACAAATCAATGGGTGCCAAGTATATCCAATTCTTGTTGCTGTACAGTGTGAATAAAGTACTCCTTAGCAAACATGCTTCTCATAGGAAGCAAAACCAAAACATGGCTAAAGAGCTGGTCAGAATCTAAAGTAATCATGTCAGGTATTTAGGCAGCTCTTCAGACCCCAAGGTCATAGAATCAGTCAGGGTTGGATGGGACCACAAGGATCATCTAGTTCCAACCCCCCTGCCATGGGCAGGGACACCTCACACTAGATCAGGCTGGCCAGAGCCTCATCCAGCCTGGTCTTAAACACCTCCAGGGATGGGACCTCAACCACCTCCCTGAACAACACATTCCAGGGCTTCACCACTCTCATGGTGAAGAACTTCCTCACATCTAGTCTGAATCTCCCCACCTCCAGCTTCACTCCATTCCCCCTAGTCCTATCACTACCTGACATCCTAAGAAGTCCCTCCCCAGCCTTCCTGTAGGTCCAGAGGAGACATTTCCTAGCTCTTCAGAAATACTTCTTTGACTTCTACAGTGAATTCTAGCATGTTTTACACCATGTGTTATATTATTTACTTACAGTGTAGGTGCATTTTTGTTTAAAATCCCATCATTGGATCCAATTGGTGGTAACTAGTTCTGTCTGGTAGCGTATACTTCTCATGCATAGCTAATCTGAAGGCAAATGGTTCATGACTCACTTATGGATTTAATTTACTTCTGTCACAAACTATATTTTGTAATTGAATTCTTGATCATAAGAGTCAGGTCACATTTAAAGGACATGAGGAAATCTGATTTCTTTCACCTAAAAGAGCTCTCCTATTTTGTTTGTGGTTTGCTGCTGGCTTGTCTTCTTCAGGACTGGCCAAAACTGATACATCAGCTTTCTTGATCAGTTGGGAATAAAGATGGTTCCAAGTGTAAAAGAATCAATTGCTCCTCATTGAGGCCAAAAAAATCCCCTGATTAACTTTGAGTGAATCTAGACAGTGTCTCATAAACTGTATAGGTAGGCTGTTGTGCCTAAGAACGAGGCACTGAGGATAACTTCCAAACTTCACTGGAAGATTCATCCTCATACTATGGAACTCTGGCCATGTTGCTGGTATTCAGATCTGGCAAATATCAATTTATTCTTGCAGTGTCCTCAAAACAATCCTTGGAAGGGTACCAATTACTTTAAAATAGCACATGTAGTCTTTATTGGGAAATGTCTTTGGAAAAAAAACAACAACATTTTCACAGCACAGAAGAGTCTTTTTTGGCTTACCAACTAATAAAAGGACAAGTATTTCACTTTCTTTTTACACTGCTTAATATGTAGGAGGAGAGAGAGAGAGGGAGGGAAAGGTGTGTATTTGGATGATCTTAATACTTGTTCTACTTCTCAAAGGGTTTTAGTGTATCACTTCCTTCTCTGATCAAGGGGGATTATCAGGATTTCTTTTCAGTGGATGCACAGTTCTGAAACAATACTCATAAGCATGTGAACACAGAAGAATATTCACCTTCAAAGCCCTAAAGAAGATGCAAGAGAAAGCACATTTACATTTCAAATTTTTTTATTCCAAATCCAGCCCAGGAAACCTGAAGTAGTGAGGACTTTTGCAACATTTAGACAAAGTTTTGGATCTGGAATAACAACATATTTCCTGCTGAGGGAGTGCACACTTCAAAAATTGCCATCATCACTTGCCACATTTATTATGCAGCTCATTCTCTGGAAATATGGCAAGAGATGATTTCTGCCTCTTGGGGATGTTCAAGGCTTTGAGCACATTGAACTATAATGGTTTGTACAGAACCTTGCACTGCTACTCTTCTCACAGCATCAATTTGTGGATAAAGATGGGGCTTCTTAAAAAAAAAAACAACCCTGCTAATCAACAATTCCCAAGCAGTTAAATTAATACAGGAAAAGAAAAAAAAAAAAGAAGAGTTCAAATGAGTTTGCAGCAGTTATACATCAAAGTTCTGGCAATGCATTATGCATCTCCCTTATCTTTGGAATATTTCTTACTTACCTTTCCCCATACCCCTAAAAAAAAGAAATAGCTCCTTTCATCCTGATATTGGCATAAAAGGCAGCAGAATCAATTTGGTGAAACTGTTATAGCAGTTACTGTATAAAGGCCATTTTGCATTGTGGAAAATTAAAAGATCACCACAAGAAGGCTGCTCTGAATCCTGGATTCTCTGCTGGAAACCATTAATTTGTAGATTATAGTCAAAATAAGCAATTACCACTAGAACTGTATGGATATCATGTTATTTACCACTCCCAGCAGCCAAGTAATTTTTGTAAACAAATAATTGGATATTAAATTTGCTGAGATCTCAAAGTCTTTCCAACAATTAAATTACAGCCAGAGTTAATTATTAGAAGTTAGTCTGGTTGCAAAGATTTGGATCTTTAAAAATAAAAGGAAATATTAGCTTAATCAGATGACAGCTCTGCAAAGGAAGCTTGTAAAGGAGTCTTTAAACCCTAAATAGGTATCTAGGGCATGCAGTGGCATGGTGAGCACTTTGAACTCTGCTATCAGAGTGCTATTATTAGGCTCACAGGATATTAGGAGTTGGAAGGGACCTCCAAAGATCATCAAGTCCAACCCCCCTGCCAGAGCAGGACCATAGAATCCAGCACAGGTCACACAGGAACACATCCAGATGGGTTCTGAAAGTCTCCAGAGAAGGAGACTCCACAACCTCTCTGGGCAGCCTGTTCCAGTGCTCTGTGACCCTCACAGTGAAGAAGATCCAAGATGTTGAGGCGGAACCTCCTGTACTGGAGTTTCTGTCCATTGCCCCTTGTCTTATCCCAGGGTGTAATGAAATTAAAAGAGTTATTGTGGGACCTTAATGGAGTTCTTTGATACACCACTGGAACTGGGGAAACCATTCCTTACAGATACATTAGAATAGAATAAACCAGGTTGGAAGAGACCTTCAAGATCATCGTGTCCTATTTCTTGAAAGAGCCACCCATTACTGTACCATGCCTGTATCTCTGTTCCCAGAGCAGGAATAGTTAGATATATATATATATGCAGTAATATTTGCCTACCTGAGTGCTGCTGCTTATCCTATATCTAGGGATAAACAATAGCAGTCACTCTAATCCCAATGATCCCACCACAGCATGGAAGGCAAATCAGGAAAAGGAAAGAAGATCCATGGGTTGAAATGAAAACAGGTTTAATGAAACAAACTAATACTAATGCAAATATAATGCACACAAAGTTATACACAGGCCCAGCAAAAGTACAGCAGTCAGTCTTCAAAAGCAAAAAGAGAAACAGGAGAAAGTCCAAGCAGAAAAATACCTATCCTGTAATTTGTCATTTTCTGATACATAAGCCGCAAAACCTGAAGTGTGTTACTTTGTTTTAGGACAACTAAGTTTAGAGGGATGAAGAAGTTATGTGATCACTGATTATGGTATAGGAAAAACATTGAGAGGAAATTTCCAGCACAAAATTCTCAAATCTGGGTTCCTCAGTGCTGTGGATTTCCTGACTAGTCTTGAGCAAGACCCTTTGCTTTTAAAGTGACCGATTTCCTATCAGAAAAAGCACAAAGACTTTACTGCAGCAGCCTCTATGTTGAGTGAGGAAAGATCACAAGAAGATTCAGACAGATAGTTGTAGGTCCTTTAAATCTCAGCAAGTTGGTTTCACCATTGGCAAGGACTCAGAGGCTGCCCTTGAATCTGTATTCCTCTTTCCCTTCCTATCTTTTTTATTTCTCCTCCTCTCACTATATGTATTTACATTGTAAAGAAACAAAGGTATTGAAAGTAACAGTCAGTTCAAGATGAAATCCCTGGCTGCTAGATCAGCAATTACCTGGGGTTTGAAAGTTCTGCATTAGTTTGAAATGTTATTTGAGGTTCAATATCTTTCAGATTAAATTGACATTTAAAAAAAAAAAATAGAGAAATATTCATTGTCTCCTAACCTTTGGAAATAACATCAGGTTCAGACAGTGCTATCTACCTCCCTGCTACTTGTTTCTTATCATTTTCTACAGTGCCCAGGCTATTATTTTCTTTAACCTTTGATATGTGTTGAGCTGCTCTAGGTGCCAAATGCCAGAACAATTTTTTTGGGGAAAAAACCCCAGATAGTAGTGACCCACAGTACCTTTGATCTTCTTCCTTAGCATTTCTGTGGTCATTAGTTAACTGCATAAAAATGGTTAAAACCAAATAAACAGATAAATAAATAAACAGAACTCTCAGCCCCTGTGAACATGAAGCCCTTCAAAGAGAAATAGCTTGTGCAGTACCAGCAGAGAGCCTGCAAAGGACATTCACCCCAGGATCCTGCATAAATGCCAGCCAGCTAATTGCAGGTCCCCTGCCTGGCTTCCCTGCTGTTTGGGCTCTTTTTTTTCCCCCTCTCAAAGGGTGAGAAGTGAAGTTTTATCTCTCTTTCAACTGTTTTTCTAGTCTGACTTTGGTTCATTCAATTTCTTATCAGAAAGACCTTTTAGCAGTTCATACAGACTGTTCACTATTCCAATCTTGAGCTGGTTCAGAAGTCCTGTTCTTCAGTGAAGAGTACCTTGACCCTCAATTCAGGGGAGATGAATCCTTGAGGGGAAATGTTTCTCTTCACACTGAGGATGTGCAACCCGCTCTGTGCTAAAGAGGGGAAAACACCTTTAAAACATGTCAGATCCCCTGCTTGCATGTCCCCTAAATATCTTCCCCACTAAGTGGAAAATGTCTTTCTATCTTTACCATTGAAGTTTTGAACTACATGTCCTCGACTGTGAATGTCTTCCTCTGACGAGAATGTTAAAGTGATCCACTGCACATGCAAGCACCTATGAAGACAGTGAACAACTGGTCATTTGTTAATTAGAACATTAAGTGTCTGAGGTCATTGCCACATTTTCTTACAGCACTGGAACCACAGCAAGTTATGGAGTGCCATCTGTGGCCTCTTCCCATTTTTGATGTTTAAGATTGAGTTATCAACCTTCAATTTTATTCTTAACATTTTTATGAACCATTATACCTACTACTGTCCTAGGGGATAAGACAGTTCAAAAGTCTAAAGATAGAGCTCACCATGGACATGTGTAAACATATGGAATGTGGTTGGAAGAGACCTCTGAGATCTTCTTGTCCCACTAACAACCTAGTATTGCCAATGTAGGATGTTTGTTTAGTGACTAGAACATGCTTTTCAGCTAACCTCTTTTGCCTCAGACCTAGTTTTGAGGCTATGAAAGACAGTTCCACAGCATATGCTATGGCTTTTAGTGTAACTTATCATACAGTCTACATATAATTTCATTAAGAAATAAGCAATTCTGATAGAAATTGATCATTACCGAAACTGCCAATGGCATTTATTTACTTACAAAAGCAGAGCAATTTTCTTATCTTTCAATTTTCTGTTATAAAACTGCATATCTCAAAGGTCTTTTCCAACCTGGTTAATTCTGTATTCTGGAGGAGCCATCAAGCCTTTTCCTACCTAACCGGGGGGCCACCAGGCCCCCCGGCCTTTGTTGTCACCACCACCATCACCCAGTGCGCACCATGGGCACTCACCAGTGATGAGAGGAGGATCCCTCAGCCCAGATGGGCTCAGCTTGGGGCTGCTGCCTTTCCTGGGTGGAGTTAAAAAAGGGAGTGGGTGGGAAGGACCAAGTGGCCACACCTGGGGTGGGAGGAGACTCCAACAGAGCCCAGGTGCTCTGGGGTTTGAGGGAAAAAAGAGGGAAAATAGGGCAGGTGAGGGACTTCTAGGGTGTCAGGTAATGATAGGACTAGGAAGGAACGGAAAAAAAATAGAAATGGGTAGATTCAGACTGGATGTTAGGAAGAAATTGTTCACCATGAGGGTGGTGAGACACTGGAACAGGTTGTCCAGGGAGGTGGTAGAAGCCTCATCCCTGGAGGTTTTAAGGCCAGGCTGGCTGTGACTCTGAGCAACCTGATCTAGTGTAAGATGTCCCTACCCATGGCAGGGGGGGAGGAACTAGATGATCCTCGACGTCCCCTCCAACCCTAAAAATTCGATGATTCCAAGACAATTTTGCAGTTTAGGCTGGATGTTAGGAAGAAATTCTTCACAGAATAGAATAGACTAGAATATAATAGAATAAACCAGGTTGGAAGAGACCTTCGAGATCATCGTGTCCAACTTATCATCCAACACTACCCAATCAACTAAACCATGGAACCAAGCATCCTGTCAAGCCTCTCCCTGAACACCCCCAGCGATGGCAACCCCACCACCTCCTCAGGCAGCCCATTCCAGTGGGCAATCACTCTCTCTGTGTGTAACTTCCTCCTAACCTCCAGCCTAAACCTCCCCTGATGCAGCCTGAGACTGTGCCCTCTTGTTCTGGTACTGGTTGCCTGGGAGAAGAGACCAACCTCCGCCTCACTACAATCCCCCTTCAGGTAAAGAGAGATTGCCCATTAGAATGGGCTGCCCAGGGAGGTGTTGGAGTCATCATCCCTGGATGTGTTTAAAATAAGACTGGATGAGACACTTAGTGCCATGGTTTAGTCGATTAGATGGTGTTGGGTGACAGGTTGGACTTGATGATCTTGAAGGTATTTTCAAACCTGGTTAATTCTGTGATTCTGTGATTCACTTCATGGCGTTCAACAGCCTGTTATTGCCAACTCTCTACTTATTCAATTCTTTTTGTCACAAGTGTCCTATCTAAGTATTGACTCTGTAAATGGAAAGGGGTTAAACTATCATTAAAATCCACTAGGACACTACAATTGTCTTCTGATCTAGTTGTATGCCAAATAATTGCTAGCAGACTTAATTTTAAAACCATAGATATCTACTGTAAGCAGATTGGAACAAGGAGTCCAAAAGCAGTAATGGGTCAGATGTCCTCTTAGACAATGCCATTGGCTAAATATCTGCACACATGATACATTTTCTATCAAGCTGCAAGTGTAAATAATAAACTTGCTGAGTTCTAGCAACTTCTTTAGGAAGGATCTAATTTCTCTAATAACTGCATTTTGACCAGGAATTAATGTGCCATTCAGTGTCGAATATTGTACTCCATAAAACTACAGAAATGTTGAACCTGAATGTGATAAGCAAGAGATAAAAAGAAAATGCCTGAGAAACAGCAAAAATCTACCACATTCCTCTGGAATGAGGCAGTAGGTGAAACATTGTCAGCACAGGGATGGTAGTAGCCTAAGAAACTTCCACAAAATCATAGAATCATAGCATCACAGAATTATTGTGGTTGGAAGAGATCTTTGAGATCATCAGGTCCCACTAACAACCTAGCACTGCAAAGCATCACTCATTACTTCTCTCTCTATAATCTTGGCACCTGGAAAACATTTTGTAAAGGCAAATACTCCTCCCTTAGTACATTCCCTTTGGTTCAGCTCCTTGAAATAACCTAAGTCCAAATCCCCATGTGACTGTAGATGGAAGTTTTAGGTTCTTTTTTCTCCCTAGCATACAATTTATTGTTTTGTGGCTTTGCAGCAAGTGACAACTCAATACAGAAACTTTAGTTTATTTTTTTTCCCCATTTTTTTTTTAGCCCTAATTAATTAGCTTAATTTTTCATTTACCCTGGAATAAAGCATGCAAATATGAAGGAGAATTCCCCAGGCAGATAGCTATGTGTATTACAGTGCCTGCCATGTAGTCATAGCTAACTGCCTGAAGTGCTGAACCTGAGCTAGCTCTTCCTGAGAGTAGTGACAAACATAGAAGGCTCACTATAAAAAAAAAAAGGAGTGGTTTTCACTATTTTGTTGTGACTGACTGAGAATATTTGACACCTGGGAGCCAAACCAGTTTTGTTCTTAGTGGTTTACAAGTCTACAACGATTAAATGAACCACACTTTTTAGCTGTAGCTTTTCCTGTGCGTATTCATTGGAATAAGCCAGCTTCACAATAGTCAAAACAACAGCAACAAAACCAGCATTGTCATTGAAGTGAAGTATATTTTATTACCTTTCCCATCTTTAAGATCTTCAGTTTCCCCAGGAAACTTTACCAGGTTAAATATTTGCTTTCACAGACTTACTTCTAATGAGCTAATTTCATTCTTTATGCCATTTTCTGTATAAATGATTAAATTCATTAATCAGTGTTTGAGTACTTTTTACAACACACTTGCATTACTAATAGAGACACAGATATATTTAGCTAATGCCCTATTATTTTTAAAAGTGATTGATCTTTAATCAAAGCACAGTTTAATACACAGAGTTCTTCCTAAGAAAGCTCGGAGAGCTCCAGAGAAGGACAGATTCAAATTAAGACACCGCAGTATGAAATATAATGGGACCAAAAAAGACTAACAGGGCATGAGCAAGAAAAAAAATCAGTTGAAGGAAGAAGGGAATGTTGAATCTCCTAATGCCAATTACTGCACTTCATACTGACTTTTACCCAATTATTTTTGTCTTCAGCATAGCCTGCATGGATACTCATGGCCTGGATCAGAGGGAATTTTAAGGGTCTCTGTCCATCACAGTATGGTCATTTCTGTCTGTGAAATGTCCCACAAGGTAAAGTGCATTAAGGCATCACTAATGCTGTAGAGTAACCTGTAGGAGGACCTGCTAGTTAACTCTGGACATTAGCACTGCGGCTTGAAGAACCCACTGCAATTTCTGCTGGGTCACACGAAGGCAAACCACATGGCCTCACAGAAGTTGCATGCATTCCTGGTGTTGTCTACACCAGCATCCCAGGCCTTGTCAGTATATTTTGCACATGTTAAAAAATAAATAAATAAATAAATGACAGCCCAGCCTCTGGAGAAGAAGAGTTTCCATATACTCAACACTAAGTTATACCACAAGGATGACTAGGAGACTTGAGCATCTTCCCTATGAAGAAAGACTGAGCCCTGGGGCTGCTTAGTCTTGAGAAGACTGAGAGGGGATCTCATCAATGTCTATAAATACCTGAGGGGTGGGTGGCAAGTAGAGGGGGCCAAGCTCTTTTCAGTGGTGCCCAGTAATAAGACAAGAAACAACAAGGTCAAGCTTGAGCATAGAAGATTTCATTTCAACGTGAAGAGAAACTTATTTACAGTGAAGGTGATGGAGCACTGGAACAGGCTGCCCAGAGAGGTTGTGGAGTCTCCTCCTCTGGAGGCTTCCAAACCCACCTGGATTCATTCTTGTGCAGACTACCGTAGGTGATCCTGCTTTTGCAGGGGGGTTGGACTAAATGATCTCTGGAGGTCTCTTCCAACCTCTAATGTACTGTGATACTGTGGTACATCTCAGTTCAAGCCCTTGTTCATGTCCTGTGGCATATCTGAGGCAGACAGCTGAGGATTCTTGCTGCAGCCTCCACATCAATATAATCCTCTGCAAGGTCCTCACTCTTGTGCCCTAGTAATGTGTAACCACACCAAGGCAGGCAGATATGCACCTTCTCCGTCCTACAAAAGCACGTTTTCTTTCTGCCAGGGCTCCAGTGCTCCCAGGGATGTGTCATTTGACTTCCAGGAGAAGCCAGACACTGCTGTGGTACTGTGCAGGAAATTCTCACTTGCACCATGGAAGTTGGATGTCCCAGAAAATTAGGGTCAAAGGTGTTTGACTGAGGCATCCCATGGAATGTTCCCATCTAGTGTACTGCACACATTTTGTTTTATTTCTCCCTGAAATATGTATGCCATTAAAAACTAAAAGCATTTGCTGAATATCCTACTTGTTCTGACAATTCTGAATTACTTTTGAGAGCTTCAAGAACAATCATTAGTTTTTGGGGGCTCTTTGTCCTATTGTAATGAGTGAAGTTTTCTATAAACATTACTTTATTATAGCTCTCTTTTAATTCAGTTTCTCAGAATCAAAAGTAAGGTTTACTTTTTCTTTTTTCTTTTATATACACACACACATACATATATATATATCTATAGATAGATATATACACACACATATCTTTGTTTAACATACAAGCAATATCAGAGAGGGAATTTTTCTCAGACGGTGCAGGCTCAGCCCAGAGCACAAAAGACCTTTGGCCTTGGCCATGTACCCTGGAAGAGGCTTTGTTGTGGAGGAGATACTGCAAAGAGAAGCCAAGGAGAAAATAGAGAGCAAGACAGTCAATGTTTAACAGGATAGCTGGTAACAAATTACATCATTCTATTTCCCTAAGGTACCTTGTTTGACTTAAATGTAACATCTTTTGCTTTAAAACTGAAGTACATTTCAGCAGAAAGTTTGAAAATCAAACTTTCTAAACATTGTCAATAACTTTGCTGATCTCTTAATTGAGCCCTGAATATAATCCCAAGGGGAAAAGTAGTTTGTGATTATTTTAATAGACTGCTATTCTGCTCCAGCACCAAGCAGAACAGAATTTTACTCAGAAATGAATAGTATAAGATATTCTCAGTCTCGTATTGTTCACATAGTCATAACAACCTCCCAGTTTTGAGTGCATTTGGATGTGTCTGGCATTGCTTATAAGCTAGTAATTTCATAGCAATAATTCAAACCACATCCTTCATTATCCAGAGGTGTTCTGACAACACCAAACTACTCATTTTTTAAAGCAAGCCAAGTCAGGAGTGCTATCAACATTTTAAGGAACATATCCATCTGCTGCCAATGAGTGAAGCAGTCATGTGGATAGAAACCAGCCAAGTGAATAAAGATGTCCCTGACTTTGGAATTTAGGAGGAGGGTGGTGAGATACAGTAATTACTGTGGCAATATTATATTGTGCAAGAGATAGGAAAACAAGGGAAGTGTCAGAGGTGGTGTTTATTTTTTGATCCTGTCATAAAAGTAATTGACTTTAATTATCATAATAAATGTTCTATCTGCTTCAGATAATTACATGGAGCACCTTTCACACAGTCTAAATTTATGAGGGTGTTTGGGTCAGCACATTAGCACAGCTTACATCTATATATGAAAAGTGGAGTCTGCAGAGAGTGTTCTCTTAGAGGGGGTTGCTTTCTGAAAATATTCTCCTTTTTTAAGTAGAACATGCTTTGAACTTATTGCCACTGTACCACAGGAAACAATGATGTTTCTTCTTGATGCATATTCTATGTAGGACTACAGGCTCTGTAGACCTAACTTAACCGGGCTCAGAGCATTCAATGGACAAGTACTCAAAAACCTAGGTGTTTTTATTCTGTTGCTCAAAAGGCTGTTGGGAACTGCACCAAAGTTTTTCTTTATCTTGCTTTGTATGCAGGTATGAAGATGAAAAGGTTCCAAACAGAACAGACATGATTAGAACATGCAATTCTGCTTTAACATTCATTTTGCTTGCTGGCATATATGAAAGCTGAAGAGTTATCACAGGTTTTTTAGACCTACATACAGTCTCTTCACAAAGGTAATATTATTAATACTATGCCAGACGAGCTCTGCATTCTTAGCCCCACTGACATCAGTTTCCCCCATTACATTCTTTCTTCCACAGTATGTACAAAGAGAGACAAATCTATGGACTCCACCTGGCAAACTGTCATC
Organism: Dryobates pubescens; assembly: GCF_014839835.1. NCBI lineage: Eukaryota > Metazoa > Chordata > Aves > Piciformes > Picidae > Dryobates > Dryobates pubescens. The sequence goes on from NC_071619.1 coordinate 9,540,661, forward strand.
TACTTTCAGCCCCTGAAATGTGAGGTGCAGAACTGTTGTGCTCTGCACTCTGCCTCTGCCCTTCCAGCACCTCAAGGTCCCTTGCACAGCTCAGTAACCATGGCTGTACCAGCCCTTCTTCACCCTGATCCCCTTCAGAGCTGGTCTGGTAATAGCACAGTTCAATATAATCACAGCTGATTCTTAAGCTGTTTTATGGGTTGAGCCCACCAGCATGTCCTGTGCAGAACTCATGCCTTGATTTCAGGGAATTAAGTCAGCTCTGACCAGCTTGTCAAATGTCTCCTCTGCCCTCCTACTCAGCTCTACTGGCTTGTCAGTCACCAGTCTCTCCCCTTACCAGATGATACTGCAAATCAAATGCACACCTGAATCCCCAAGCAATATGTGTGTGCAATATGCACATTCACCAGCCTACTATTTTCAGGCAGGAAGATGCTGAAGGATTTCAAGTTTTTATTTTTCTTTTCTTTTTTTGTGTGTGGGGACATTGAGACACTTGAACATGTCCAGAGAAGGGCAACAAGGCTGGTGAGAGGCCTTGAGCACAAGCCCTATAAGGAAAGGCTGAGGGAGCTGGGGTTATTTAGCCTGGAGAAGAGGAGGCTCAGGGGTGACCTCATTGCCCTCTACAACTACCTGAAAGGTGGTTGTAGCCAGGAAGGCGTTGGTCTCTTCTCCCAGGCAACCAGCACCAGAACAAGGGGACACAGTCTCAAGCTGTGCCAGGGGAAGTTTAGGCTTGAGGTGAGGAGAAAGTTCTTCACCAAGAGAGTCATTCATCATTGGAATGGGCTGCCCAGGGAGGTGGTGGAGTCACCATCCCTGGAGGTGTTCAAGAGGGGATTGGACGTGGCACTTGGTGCCATGGTCTAGTCATGAGGTCTGTGGTGACAGGTCGGACTCAATGATCTTTGAGGTCTCTTCCAACCTTAGTGATACTGTGATATGTGTGTGTGTGTTTATGTGTGTGTTTCTGGTTTTGCTTGTTTGTTTGTTTGGGTTGGGTTATTTTTGTTTTGGTTTGTTTTTTTTTTTCTTTTTTTGGTACTAATCTTTTCTCTGCTATTGTACTTTTCTTAGCATGGTGTTATTTTGTTGTTTGCAAAGTGGGTGACAACTTGTGGAGAAATGTTTTATTTCTTCCATTGTGGGAACACAGAGCTCAGAATTTTTGTTTGGGAAGATTTGACCTGGAAGAACGTTGGAAGCAGACTAGCACTAACCTCTGTTAACTACTTGGTTTTGCATATAATTCCATACAGTCCAATACTTTTTCTTCCATTGTACAATCAGCCTAGCAGTTAAATACTAGCTTCTCTGGTATTCCCCATGTCTCTCCAGTAGAAATTGCCCTAGACAGTTTGATTTCCTGCTGAATTCTTTCTGTCTCATACTCATGTACAGCTGTCTGCTGGTTACATTCTCCAAGGGATCAACTTTAATCCACCCAGATAACTCATTCCTTAAGTAGGCATGTTCTTTTTTTTCCCTCCTCCTTCTCCTTCTCCTTCTCCTTCTCCTTCTCCTTCTCCTTCTCCTTCTCCTTCTCCTTCTCCTTCCTTTTCCATTTCTTTTCTCTTTTCCTTTCTCTTTTCCTTTTCCTTTCTCTTTTCCTTTTCCTTTCTTTTCCTTTTCCTTTCTCTTTTCCTTTCTCTTTTTCTTTTTCCTTTTCACTTTTTCTTTTTCTTTTGCATTTGCTTTTGCTATTTTCCTCTTTTACTCTTTTCCTCTTTTTCCCTTTTTCTCTTTTTCTCTTTTTCTCTTTTCCTAGAGGTGTACATTTTAATCTCTTAATTTTGTGCAATTATAACAAAAAGTCTGTTACACACAAACTGGTAGTATGACAAATATATATATATATATAAAGGTAGCTGAAGACAGAGCAGAAGGCCTGCCATACCCTTTCACAACCATGTGTGTCATATCTTTTCTTCATTTCAGTGACACTTCCTATCATGGTTTTCATAGAATCATGAAAGAGAGAATAATATTATGGTGAGGTGCAAAAGCCTTGCTTTTTAACAAAAATGTTCTTCATTCATGTACAATAAACTCCAGTAACCATACTCTTTTCTCCATCCAGTCCTCAACACGTCAGTCAGAGGGCTTTTGCAAGTGGACATTTGATTGAACTAGCTAAGAAGAAGCTGAAGATTTATATATTACTTAAAACAGGAGAGAGGCATCTGTAGCTATCAGGTTATTAGATTACCATCTAATGAGAAATGTATGGCTAGATTTATTGAAGTACTGAACAATTTCATTAAATCATTGGGAATTTTCAGTGCCTTAGATCAAATAACCCAGTACCATCCTTCAGGATATTATATCAGCATCATCAGTCAGAAAAGAGTCTTTCCTATGGCTGGAGATAAAAAACACTTTTTGATGTTCCCTGCCCTGGCACATCCTACATGACAGGGTAGGATGATTGTATTTGGCTGTGTCAAATGGCTCGAATTCAGCAATTTAATATCACGTTACTTGAAAGAAAAGTAAAATACATAGAATAAACCATTGAAAGTAAAATCAAGTAAGCATTTATGATTTAAATCTTCCCCACAGACCCATGCAATAGTGCATGATTTAAAATAATGTATTTAGTTAATCTCTGAGTCTAGATTGTGGAAAATGTGCTTTTCTGAAATACAATCCATCATCATCTGTTTCTTTTCAGAATTATGTATGCAATAAAGAGCCACTTCAAGACAATCAAAAGTATGCATTAACTTATGCAGAACTTAGGACAGTTTCAGCCCTTGTCAATATATTTATCCTTCAAAGAATCACAGAACAACCTATGCAAGAAGAGACGTCAGAGATATCCAATCCAACCTCCCTGCCATGGACAGGGACACCTCCCAACTAGTCCAGGTTCAAGGCCCCGTCCAACCTATATTCCAACATATTTCCATTGTTTCTTTTTTAACAAAAATGTAATTTACTTCAAAATTTATCTTTTTTTAGAAATCACCTTGTATTTTTTAAAGCAGCAGTCCTCCCTATTAAAATGAGAATGTGGTCATTAGAGTTTATTATAGAGAAGAAGAGAAGAGAAGAGAAGAGAAGAGAAGAGAAGAGAAGAGAAGAGAAGAGAAGAGAAGAGAAGAGAAGAGAAGAGAAGAGAAGAGAAGAGAAGAGAAGAGAAGAGAAGAGAAGAGAAGAGAAGAGAAGAGAAGAGAAGAGAAGAGAAGAGAAGAGAAGAGAAGAGAAGAGAAGAGAAGAGAAGAGAAGAGAAGAGAAGAGGAGAATTAACCAAGTTGGAAAAGACCTTCAAGATCATCAAGTCCAACCTATCATCCAATACCATCTAATCAACTAAACCATGGCACCAAGCACCCTAAACACCTCCAGTGATGGTGACTCCATCACCTCCCTGGGCAGCCCACTCCAATGTCCAGTCACTCTTTCTGGGAAGAACTTCCTAACATCCAACCTAAACCTTCCCTAGTGCAGCTTGAGACTGTGTCCTCTTGTTCTGGTGCTGATTGCCTGGGAGAAGAGTCCAACCCCTACCTGGCTGCAACCTCCCTTCAGGTAGTTGTAGAGATCAATAAGGTCTCCCCTGAGCCTCCTCTTCTCCAGGCTAAGCAACCCCAGCATATTAAAGAGCATATCAATAAAGCTATTAAATAGCATATTTGTTAAAAACAAAACAAAACAACACTTCTACTTTAGCTTTTAATTCACACAAAATGGATTCAGCTAGATGGAGCAAGAGAACAAACAGAACAGTAATTGTTCAGAAAATTCTGCATTAAATGACATTGTCATCATTGTGATGATGGAGATATGTGTTATAAACCTGAACATGGAGTCCTCCTATTGATACTCCAGTACCGTAGTTTAAATGCCAAGTTTTCCTACCCAGGTAGGACTTGAATTTAAAAAATATTCAAGTTTCAAAATAAAGCCTTTGGTTGACTTTGTTTTGGGAAAGATAGCCATCACTGAAAACAGATCTAGGAAAGTGGGCTTCGTGGAAAGGGAGCCATGGAGCTACTGCTCCGAGTCCAATCTGAAACATATCGAGAGAATAACAGCACATTGAAATACTGATCCCTTCATCCCCGCACTCTCTGGTGAACTTCCATTGTAACTGACTTGTACTGCTTCCCCAAACAGACTATAAAGCTGTAGACATAAATCCTTTTTTTTTTTTTTTTTTTTCCTAAAATTGTGCTTTAGTCTGTAACATGACCAAATTAGAGCTGATGGGAAGCGGTAAGTTTGGTTTGGTTTGGTTTTTGCTGAGAGGTGACAGAAAAAGGAACAAATCAGCTGGATGCTAAACCTTCATGTAGCGTCTGCTCACAGGTATTTCCTTTGTTTCTTACATTACATGATACATGAGATACATGCCCTTGCAGAAAAACATGCCTCCAATGTTAATAACAATTCTCAGCTTGTGATTTGAGCCTAAGCACCGTTCCTCAGGAGGGACTGCACAGCTTTTTTGAAGCTTAGCAAAAGTTTGTCTCTGGCTCTCCTCTCCTCTATGACATTTTTGCATAAGAAGCTTCAGGAGCAGTCTCATTATCTCATGTGGCAGTCAGCACGAGCCATCTCTGCTGACACCTACCTGACCATTTGAATGGATCTGAATTAGTTAAGCTTTCTCTCTAAGCAAGGTGATCCCTTCATAATGATACCACATGATGAGTGGCCATAGCAAATGTCACAAACCCAGGAATTTCCCTGGTACCTCACTGACTGTATTTTTAGGATTACAGTTTCTCTTCTGTTAAAATGGATGTGGTGATTAGCATAATTAAGTCAGTTGTCCCTGGAGCTTTTCTTTGCAAAGCAGCAATTACTGATGTTTTTTTGTCATCCTTTCCTATGTCTTTTCAGAGATATCTATTGTGTGTCAGAGAGTAAGGTGTTTTGTTGTTTTTTTTCTTTTTACCCCAGAGCAATTTGGCTTTAGATCAAGTATTCACAGCTTTGTTTCAGGACTGTAAAGCATCACAATATTCAGAGACCAAAAAAAAAACCCAACCAAAGAAAACAAACAAAAACCCCACAACATGATCTGATCCCAAGGCAGAGCTAGAGAAAACAGAATTGTTTTAGACTTGCTTATAGTTCTTACCCAGGTTGGTTTTAATTGACCTTTTATTTAAAGAATCATCCCACAGTCCTCTGACATGCTGAAAATCAAGCCTGCATCTTCTTCTACATTTTTGCCCCTGCATTTTAGTTGTAACTTAACAAAGATAAAAGAAGAGATATTATATTGTTTTCAGTATGGCATACTGATTCTTACTGTAATAAGAAGAGCAGTACAGTTTCTCCCTGAAATATTTTGGGTTTGGTTATTTTTTTTTCCGAGGTGCTGCATCCAAGCAAGATCCTTGCTTTGACCCCCACTTCAAGACCTTGGTGTCAATTCACCTTGGAGAAATGGTATCTTAGATATTACAGAAAGACCACAAGTGGTCTGTAGGAAAGCAGGAAATGTGACCTGTTTCAATGAGTCAAAAAGACATGTCTGACTGTTAGACCACACTTCGCTCATGAGATGATGACTATTGGAAAACCAAACTGTCTCAAGGCCCCTCAGTTTAGGAAGGATGTTGACTTGCTGGAACGTGTCCAGAGAAGGGCAACAAAGTTGGTGAGGGGCTTGGAACACAAGCCCTATGACGACAGACTGAGGGAGCTGGGGTTACTTAGCCTGGAGAGGAGGAGACTCAGGGTGATCTTATTGCTCTCTACAGCTACCTTAAGGGAGGTTGTAGACAGGTGGAGGTTGGTCTCTTCTCCCAGGCAACCAGCACCAGAACAAGAGGACACAGTCTCAAGCTGTGCCAGGGGAGGTTTAGGCTGGATGTTAGGAAGAAGTTCTACACAGAGAGAGTGATTGCCCATTGGAATGGGCTGCCCGGGGAGGTGGTGGAGTCACCATCACTGGAGGTGTTCAGGAGAAGACTTGATAGGGTGCTTGGTTGCATGGTTTAGTTGATTAGGTGGTGTTAGATGATAGGTTGGACACGATGATCTTGAAGGTCTCTTCCAACTTGGTCTATTCTATTCTATTCTATTCTATTCTATTCTATTCTATTCTATTCTATTCTATTCTATTCTATTCTATTCTATTCTAAGATGCAGATAAGCCAGAACAGCTTTTATCACTTACAGTACAGGAGAGACAAAGGAATTTCTTCAACTTTTACTTTTCTGTGTATTCCTGACAGGATGAACCAGTAATATCTACTGGAGAAATGAGGAGCAACATGTAATTTACCAGGTGCTGTTAAATACCAAATGCCTTTAAGTCTAGCCCATTTATAATACATATTGTTATGAGCATGCTAGAGATTCAATTAGTATTTGGTACTAATGTTACTGTGTCATGACTGCTTAATCTTATTACTAAAGTACAATCATTTATTAAAACTTTCCTCGGTTATTTGTCAGCTCTTTATGAACAATTTATAAAGGGAACCTGACTGCAAAATGACCTGCTCTCACAGCTGATAGTGCTGCTCCTCTGATTTCTAGATGGATACTGCTGCCAGCAGGCTGACACCCTGCAGTCTGCTCACTAAATACAGCTTCACTGTCATATTTTCTTTCTGCAGGGCTAGCACTATATGACCATGTTTCAGCATTGGGGAGCTCTCACGAGCAGAGCAGAGCGGAGAAGATCACAGCTGTTCTGCAGGGTAAACATGAGGCACAGCTGGGTTCTTTGGGCTTTGCTTAACAAAGGATGTTCTGGGATTAATGGGGAACAAATTCACTGCTTATGTGGGCACAACATTAAACTAATTCTGCCTATTTCTCTTTCTCAAATTTCATGCAACATAAAAAAAGATTACATTTTGGTGGGGATTGATGTATTCTTTCAGTCCTCTCAAAATTGTCCTCTTGCCACTGTAAGCAAAAAGATCTGAGCACCAATTGAGTACTTTTTCTATCCAAGATCTCAGAGTCTGCCAGTGTCCAACTTTCCCCTGTGCATTCATTTTCAGCAGTTCTGAACAGAACCAAACTTTGAGTCTCTTCCTTACCTGAGCAGAACCCATAAATTAATCAACCTATTTTTCCCTCAGCCTGGGCAAGACCAGGGCACAATCAATGGTCATGATAGTAGCCGCTGACAAAGGTGGATGAATGGACAAATACACAAATGCTGCTCTTCCTTTAGGATGTGGAAATAGTACCTGGCCACCATGAAGACACGGATCCTCTGCATCCCAGTGTAACCACCACATAAGGTTACTACCTAAGGGTCTGAGCTTGCAACACCCTTATATTTATGCTAAGTATAAGGTGCAATTGTTGACATTGCATAGAAGGATAAAAGAATTACAAAAACAGAAAAGGTGTTAAAGTAATCAAAAATTAGTCTATCAAGAGTCCTGTCACAATAATGCGGGATGAATAAAAAATAGAAATACATTCAGAAAAGAAAGAAAAGAAACCTGAGGACTAAAGTCTGGGTGGTCACAGAAGCTGACTGAAAAAGTCTGTAGGGATCTGGCAGCTTAGAGACATACACTCCCACATACTCAGCCTTTTATAAAGCATGTGTCCTAAAAGTGTAGGCAATCTCGATCAACATTTTTGGAGGTGCAGTTTGGGGTAGACTTTTGTAGGCTTGGGACACATTTGGGTCAGGTTTCCTAATCAGTTTTGGTGGGTGGTTTTTTTTTTTTGTTTGTTTGTTTTGTGGGGTTTTTGGTTGGGCTTTTGGTTTGGTTGGTTTTTGTTGGGTTGTGTGTGCATGTGTTTTGTTTCTTTCTTTCTTTCTTTGTGGTTTGTTTGTTTCTTGGTGGTGGTGGTGGTTTGGTTTGGTTTGGTTTGGTTTGGTTGGGGTTTTTTATAAAGGGATATTAGTTTGCATGAATAAAGCCAGTATGGAGATGTGAACCAACACAAAGGGGAGACCTGCAGATTTGTATTTGTCCTGGTTTGAGGCCAGGCAGATCCTCTCTTGCTCCTGAAAAGGGCAAAAGAATGACATTCACAGAAATGGATTGCAAAAGTGGTGGAAAGTTTAAATGGCAAATACATAGAATACATAGAATAAACCAGGTTGGAAGAGACCTTCAAGATCATCACGTCCAACCAATCAACCAATCCAACACCAAGCAGCAAGTGTCTCACAGAAGCTACAAGCATACAGAGTCCCCTATAGCACACCCAAAAGCCTCCCAACATTTCCCTTTTCCCCACCTGAGGGTGTATCCAAAACCCCCAGGGCTGATTCTTCCCCACCCACTGCTAGGCTAGTCTCAGGCTGGCCAGGTCTGAGACTGCCCTCCCCCTTCTCATCCTAAGAGACCTTGAGATACTCTCCCACCGTTACCCGATAGGGAGCATCTCCCACAGGAGCAGAGAGGGAAGAGGAAGAGAATGACTGCAGATGGATTTATAGGGTGCAGGATATTATGGGTATGAAATAGGCTGTTTCATGTGTCCACCTAATGGGTTGAACCCTCTGGACATCAGACGTGTAACTTACATGTCAGTATCAGGAGGCACCCAGCCTAAACTGCCACAGTACTACATGCATATATATATGTCTACAAGCACAGTGTAGCTATAAATGCAAATATAACTGAAAATATGAATGTAAATATAAACAGAAATGTACATTTAAGGAGGTGTATATTTCTTTCTAGCTAAATTGCTAATAAAAGTATAACTTCTGTGTTAAAGGTCTAGAATTATCTCCTTAATTATTTTGGATGTCAAGTACATTTTAATTAAACCCATTCTTAGAGCCAGCAATGCACATGGACCAGAATGGAGAGGGAGGGAATGGGAGAAGCTGCAAAATTACTTGGCTTCTCCAAGAAGACATTACTTGGCTTAGGAGACCTGAGTGATTATAGGATTTAATCAAGTCCTAATTGTCTGGAATTTGAGAGCTATGAAGGATGGTGAAGGCCTCCATATATATTGGGAAAGTGAAGTCAAATGGTTTATTCAGCTGTCATTAGGAGAGAAGAGGCTGGAGCTGATTTCTAGGAATTATAGAATTGCTGGCAGTCAATATTGCTTTCATTCCAAACTTATTTTGATGGTTTACTTCTGGGATGTTGGGGTCATTGCAATTGGTTTTTTTGGCTAAGCAATAGCAAAATCATATAATGATCAGCACATGGACAAAAATTGGAGCAAAATACGACGACGCAAAGGAGAAAAAAAAGGGAGAGTGCAGCAGATGGAATCCAGCAAGGAGACGGTGAGATGAAATAATAGAAAGATGAAATGAACCCCCAGTGAGCCAAATTTCCTCTGAAATGCCAGCATCTTTATGAGGTTTCAGTGCACAGAAGTGTACAAAAAAAATACAAAACCCAAACCAACCAAACAACCAAACATACCCACACATGTTCAGCCAATGGCATCCTGGCCTGTAACGGGAATAGTGTGGCCAGCAGGAGCAGGGAGGTCACTCTGCTCCTGTACTCAGCACTGGTTAGGCCACATCTTGAGTACTGTGTCCAGTTCTGGGCCCTTCAGTTTAGGAAAGATGTTGAGTTGCTGGAATGTGTTCAGAGAAAGGCAACAAAACTGGTGAGGGGGTTGGAGCACAAGCCATATAAGGAGAGGCTGAGGGAGCAGGGGGTTGCTTAGCCTAGAGAAGAGGAGGCTCAGGGGAGACCTTATTGCTGTCTACAACTACCTGAAGGGAGGTTGTAGCCAGGTGGGGGTTGGTCTCTTCTCCCAGACAACCTGTGCAGAATGAGAAGACACAGTCTCAAGCTGCGCCAGGGGAGGTTTAGGCTGGATGTTGGGAAGAAATTCTTCCCAGAAAGAGTGATTGCCCATTGGAATGGGCTGCCTGGGGAGGTGGTGGAGTCGCCATCACTGGAGGTTTTCAGGAGAAGACTTGATGGGGTGCTTGGTGCCGTGGGTTAGTTGTTTAGGTGGTGTTGGATTGGTTGATGGGTTGGACGCGATGATCTTGAAGGTCTCTTACAACCTGGTTTATTCTATGTATTCTATTCTATATGTATTCTATGTTGCACCAAGGCTTTTTTTTTCCTTATTGAATTAATTTCTGACTAAGAAAAGCAGGTGTTTTGGGCTGTCTTAACCATTCTTGATTTTGATAATGCCTCATTCTGATTATGAAACTTCTAAAGCTAACACATAACTTAAAAGCTGTATTTCTCTCTTTCCCTCTCTCCTCCTCAAATGGAAATGAGCACTAAAGTGCAGCATGATGTTTCTTACCTTAACTTCACACTGCAGCTCCACACACCTCCCCAGAAAGCAGAGATCATGCAAATCACATCTCTGCCACCACCTTGGAGATGTCCACTGAGCCACTCCATGAGTGGCCAAGATTCTCAGTGTCTGTCTGCTTCTCCACCTTGATGCTTTTCTCCTGCCTAGAACAAGCATGTATCTCTATATTATATGCTAGTAATTGATCCTAAAATTGAGCTCTTCTTTCTTGTTTTCAAAAACCACATCTACCCATTCTATTAATACAACTAGTAAAGAAGCGCTTTTCAAACTCAGTGTTGTCCAAAACTCATGGGTTCTGCCAGTTTACTGACAGGAATGCTGAAGGTTGAGTTTGTTTCTCCCCAGTGTCCGGGTTATGAAAGAGCTAAAACTGTCTCCAGCTGTCATTTGTGGCATACTTCACTTGTAGATTCTCAGTGATGACAGTTTGCATGTATATAGCCCCAGAACCAGGGATTCCTCTTGGCTGTTTAATGCAAATGTTCCAGAAGATAAATGGATAAGAAATAAAAGGAGGAACAATGTTTTCTGAATAGCAAAAATTGGACCACAGTTGTTGAAAATGCCCAGAAAATGAGACCTTGTTAGGTAATAGAATTGCAAAGTGGGATTTCAGGGTTTGTTTTCTCTTCTTTGGATGAATGTTGGTGGGTTTTTTAGAATTATGGGGAATAAATTTAAACATGAAGAGGTGGAGCCAGGATGAGTATTTCAGCCAGACTTATCAGCCTGGGAGCCCTAGAGCATCTGGTAATGCAGAAGTTGAAGCATCTGGAAAGGCAAATCTGAGGCCTTTTAAACACCAGCCATGGCATCCCTTTAAGAAATAGAGTGAAAATTCTCCAGCTAACTTGGATCTTTACTTCAGGTACCAGTATCATGCACAGGGCAAAAAGTCTGTATTCCCATACCATTCCTGCATAGCATCAATCAGATATTTGTGCAATAAGTGTCCTGAGTGCTCAAACCTAAACTTTTGAGATGATGAGACTGTGGAAAGACAGGAGATTTAGCTGGAGACACAGACCTGGTACCTTTCAGAGAGTTTCAAATCATAGACTGTACTGAGCATGTAGATCAGTGAAGTCCCTAGAGAGGCCAAAAGACTTTATTAGAATTTTTGTTGCAAGTTAAGCAATTAGAATCTAGAGGAAGGTGTAGGACATGATGGGGAAGGATTTTTCTTTATGAGTGTTAAATGAATGTCTTCCCCTTCTTACTCTCTAGAACACAGCCATTTACCTTAATGCTTATTTAACTGATGCTGTTATGGAATAGCAATAGCAGTCTCACAGAAGCCAAACAAATCTCTAACCCATCTGTTTGTACAGAATTAATCCTGTGCCCAACCTGCAGGACTGAGAGAGCAGCATAGTGCTGCCTGTAGCAGTACTGCAAATGTGAAATATTAAATTAAGGGTCCAGTGTTGATCTATAGCAGAGAGATCTGGAGCAGAAGAAGGTTAGTTAGCAACTTCAGACATTATATCTTTATGCTTCCCCCTTTCCCAGTAAATATTTCCTTACACAACTGGTCTTAGCTCCTCTCTTTGTTAGGCTATGCATCTGTGATTTAGCCAAAGTGACATGACATGGCTCCTCTGTGTTCCAATTATCCAAACCAAAGGCACCTCCAGCTCAGTACCCTGTTTCTGTCAGTGGTCAAAAGTAGATTCTGAAGTGGTTTTCTGTGATAAAGTTTAATTGTTGTGACATAATCTTACCTTCATGTTATCCTCAGCTGAGCATGAGCAAGCAAACACTCACATCATAGTACAGCTAAATTCTTAACAATATAAACAACCTTCATGCCACTACTGCATTTTATGTCACCCTAGGGGTAGGTTAAGGTACCTGCAGTCAGCTGATGGGAGGTAGCTTGCTGTGCTGTCATAAAGTGAATGTCAGGGCTGCAGATAGATACCACTTCAAATAATAATGCTCAAGACTGGAGCTGGAATACAATATTAAGGAATAAAAATCTTCCCCCAATCTATATGCTTTTTATTACAGCAGTTGCAATAGCACAGCTGGGACCAAAATAGAAGCCAGGTGAAGGAGAAAAATGTTTTACTGGAAGGGTCCCATTGCCTGCAGCTGTGAGGAAGGGATGACTGCATTCGTGGATCTTCTCCTACCACATAAAGGCTTTCTTAATATATCACCCTAAGGAGTGTCAAAACATCTGATATTCACATCCTCTTTTAGGGGAGACCCTGAGTTCAGGATGGTTCAGATCCAAAACTTTGCTTTGGTGCAAGGCATTATTCACAGATTACTCAGCTTCAGGGCCTGACCAACACGAAGTTTGGAAATGATGCAATATCCTGACTTTGTATTCTATTCTGTTTCATTTATGTTGCTAGGCATTGCGTGGGTAACTGGTTTTGGTTTTTCATTCTGTGCAGAATAAAATCCTCATAGGTGAGCAGAAACCCTCTTGCTCATGTCAAATATTCTTCTGCATGGTGGACTTTGGACAGAAATTTTGGTGTGAGTGAAAATTACGGGGGGCTGACTGTAAGTTTGTAAGCCAAGAGATTTCTAAACCAGGGAGTCCCACTGCCTTTATTTCTTCTTTCAGGATATGTTGCAGTTTACCCATACAGATTTATCTGGAAAATTTGCTTTGCTGAAGCAACTTGTAACAAATCATAACAGCCATGGGGAGAGTGAGAAAGATCAAGCTGCCTTTAAACTGTATTGACAGAGATGAGAAATTGTACTGTCAGGGAAGGGTGTCCTTTCCAGTTTTCAGGAATTGTCTGCTACAGGATTTGTTGCTGCAGACCTATTGGGCCAGATTCTGATTTTTCCTCGAATGTCAAAGGGAAAAGAGTCATTGTGAGAGAGTAGCTAGCAGCTAAAGAGAGTCAGATATTAGTGTGAAGAGTTTTTTTTGGAAGTATTTATTCCTTTATTTCCTCTACTGTGGGTAGCAGGTTCATTTAGCCTGCAACTATTTATCACAGTATCACAGTATCACCAAGGTTGGAAGAGACCACGAGGATCATTGAGTCCAACCTGTCTCCACAGACCTCATGACTAGACCATGGCACCAAGTGCCACGTCCAATCTCCTCTTGAACACCTCCAGGGATGGTGACTCCACCACCTCCCTGGGCAGCCCATTCCAATGACAAATGACTCGCTCAGTGAAGAACTTTCTCCTCACCTCAAGTCTAAACCTCCCCGGGCACAGCTTGAGACTGTGTCCCCTTGTTCTGGTGCTGGTTGCCTGGGAGAAGAGACCAATTTAATAGCCTTTAATAGGCTTTTGGAAAGTGGACAGTGAAACCCAGCTGAGCATCAGGCATTTCTAAATGCCTTGTACTCTACCTGGGACAGAGAGAGCAGAATTGGTGCTTTGAATCAGGCAGCAGTAACACACTAGCTGGGTTGAAAGAGGGCTTCACATGGGTCATTCTGATGTTGAAGTATGCAGTCCAAATATCCCCTCTGCTGAACTAGGGCCTGAGGTAAGATTCCTCTTGAACATTTGCGTGTTTTAAAACCATAAAGGACTATTATAGCTACTATATGTAAAATGGGCATTTCAATTTTATTTGGGAAACCTCTTGTTGATTTCAGTTCTTATGACTGTAGCATTTCCTAGGCACTTAGTTCTGATTTAAAGTCTCCTAATACCGGGAAAGCTGCTGTATTTTCTGTCAGTTCTGTCAGTTCATGTACTGGTTAACCACTCTCCCTGTAAAGATCAGTAATTCAGTCCTAGTCAAACTTCTGTTAGCTCAATCTACCACCTGGTTCTCACTGCACTTTTCTGCTGCAACACATGATTCTGATCTAGTTCTTTCAGATACTAGAAACACTCCTATGCATGTGTGAAAGAGTATATGTCACATCACAGTTATGGTGCACATAAGGTTAAGAGCTTAGATGTATGAGGCTGATGTTGTATGAGGTGAGTGACAACTTGGATCAAATATTATAGGTGCTGACCCTACTAAAATCTGATTCCATTTTGTTTAGCAAGGCAAAAATTCCCCAGTACAGTCTACTGTCCAGTGCAGCTCTACAGCGTTCAGACTAGAACCCACTTCTGCAAAGATATTTTTGCTGCACTTTGTAGTTTCATAGCAAAAATCAAAGCAAATGTATAAAGCATTGTTGCCACTATGATGCTGGTCCTCAAGAGACCATACTCTCTAGCATTTACCCTCATAGTTCACATTGCACACTGTGCGTGCAAAGCTCTCCTTCCTAACTGACGTGCTTAAAGGTCTACAGTAGTAAAGGAGAGCAGCTGGCTTCAGTTTTAACCCAAGATTTTAGAGTGGGGCAGGCACTTATTTCAAAGTTTTATCCAGATAAAATTAAAACAAAAGGCCAGAATTTTCAGTTGCTTGACAGTGCAGTAGTAGAGAAGCAGATGTCTTAATACCTGCTGGTCCCAGAAACAGGGACACTATAGAATAGAATAGAATAGAATGGAATGGAATGGAATGGAATGGAATGGAATGGAGTGGAATGGAATGGAATGGAATGGAATGGAATGGAATGGAATAGATCAGGTTGGAAGAGACCCTCAAGATCATTGTGTCCAACCTATCATCCAACACCACCCAACCCAAGCACCCATAGAATCAATAAGATTGGAAGAGACCTCAAAGATCATCAAGTCCAACCTGTCACCCAAGACCTCATGACTACTAAACCATCACTGAGCTGATGCTGTACCAGGTTTCCCAGATGGCATTTTGCAAGTGCTAGTCCAGCAGAAGATTAGGATTTTTGTTCATAGCACACAGTTATAAGATCAATAAGCTTTATGAATAAGCTTTTTCCTGAAGTGCTACTCTGAATAATTAATAATAATAATAAAAAAGTCTGCCAATAAAGCCATTACTGTAATGTACTAAATGCACTTTTCTGAGTCAGTTGGTGAAGTTGTAGAGATTCCCATGCCTTTACCAGCAAAAGGGCAGGAAGATATCTAAAACTGACAAATCAAAGCACAGAGAGAGCTCAGCTGTTTCAAGGAATCAAAGTTTCTGACCAAAAAAAGAGTAAGATGTAGTGTTCAGTTCTGGCAGATATCTGGGGCTTTCCCCTCATTATTCAGTCTTGACAGATATACGAGGCACTCTGCTCCAACTCTGCAAAACCCATTATTTAAAAAACCAATATGGGATCTTCCTGGTTTACAAAATTGTCTTTTATTTAAGATAATGTTTTCCATGCCTGACTCAGACACTTCCTAGTTTTCACAGGAGCTTCACAGCTCACAGGAGACTGCTGTGCTGACCTTTCCATGAATTTTCTGGCTTAATATATGGAGATGTGAAAATCTCACTGGATGATAGACAAGACTTCAGTCTTGGGAGTTTTTAAGGGATATTCTTAAATACAAACTCAAGTTGAATTCAGTAAAAGATTCAGCCTTTCTGCCTTGTGTTGAGTGGACTGGAAGTGTATTTTACTGCTCCCCAAAGGAGTAAAATAAAAATGCTCCACACAGAGAATTGGAAAGTTAAATGGAAATACTATTCATAGAATCATAGAATCAACCAGGTTAGAAAAGACCTCCGAGATCATCAAGTCCAACCTATTACCTAATACCTTACACCTCATGACAACTGAACCTTGGCTTCAAGTGCCATGTCCAATCCCCTTTTGAACACCTCCAGGGACAGGGACTCCACCACCTCCCTGAGCAGCCCATTCCAATGTCAAATTACTCTTTCTGGGAAGAACTTTCTCCTCACCTTGATCCTAAAGTTCCCCTGGTGCAGTTTGAGACTGTGTCCTCTTGTTCTGGTGCTGGTTGCCTGGGAGAAGAGACCAAACCCCACCTGGCTACAACCTCCTTTCAGGTAGCTGCAGAGAGCGATAAGGTCTCCCCTGAGCCTCCTCTTCTCCAGGCTAAACAACCCCAGCTCCCTCAGCCTCTCCTCATAGGGCTTGTACTCAAGACCTCTCACCAGCCTCATTGCCCTTCTCTGGACATATTCTCAATGCCCTTCTTAAATTGAAGACCCCAGAACTGGACACACTACTCCAGGCGTGACCTAAGCAGTGCTGAATGCAGGGGCACAAAGACTTCCCTGCTGATGCAGGCCAGGATGCTGTTGGCCTTCTTGGCCACCTGGGCACACTGCTGGCTCATATTAAATGTGAACATGTATGTTCAGGAGACAAATTTTCAGAACTGTTACACTTTTAATATTATTTATCACTATTATTTTAATGTTAACTTTAAAATGAAATGTTAATATTTAATATTTAAAATATTTGTATATATTTACATTTATTCTGCTCTTGAAATAAAGCCAGCCCTCCGCTGGCAGATGGATCCATGCACATACAGAGCTCTGTTCAGCTACTAACTTGAAATTCGCAGCTTTTAATTTTTATATTTAAAAGAAGATGCCAAAATACAGATTTATCCTTCAAGCCAGCAGGTGAAGTGAGTGTGTAGGTCTAGATCTGCACTTTGTGACCTCACATCTACATCTATTTCCTAATTTAAAATGAGAACTTTGCCGTGTCATAATCTGCAGCGATAGAAAACGACGAGTGGCTTCGTAGTTAATTGCCTGTCAACTCTTTTAAAAGGGAAACAGAGGATCCATGTTTAAAATATGTTAAATGATTCAGTCACCTCTCTTAATTGGGTGTCTCAGCGGGAAAATCTTTCACCCTGTGGTGCATATTTCCTTTTAAACCCAGCCTCCTGCACCATTCATTTTGTTGACAAGAGGAAAGGGCTCATCTCTCATGATGACTTGCTGCTATGGTAGCCATTTTCAGCAGGACACTCCCATTTTTCTTGAGACATTTCTCTTCTATCTTTAGCAGAACAGCCAAGGCCCAGGACCATTTACCTTGTTGAGCTGCTTGCCTCCTTGGTAGGAGAACATCAATAATCCACCAACCCAGTAATTATTTATCTCCAAAGTTGCTGAGCCCTCGATTACTAAATGGAGAGTTATGAAAAACGTCTCCCTACTGACACCGAGTAATTCACCATGCTGTTCATATCAGACACTTTCTATAAGAGGGAAGGAGAGACTGATTCTAGAGTATATACCAAAACAATGATAGAAGAGTAAACACAGGGATGCTGTGCAACACATGGCTATCAGGACTGCTGTAGCTATTCTTACTAGAATATTTTCACTGCTGCAGAGTGGCGCAAGCCAATGTAGGCAAAACCCCACTGTGTTTTCCCTTATTGTGATAATGTAATATTAACAGGGGACTGAACTTGTGAATTTAAGAGAAAATACACATGCTTACATGAGTTGAGGTAGCATACATATGTTCATAAGTTATTCCTATTTATGGCTGTTCATAGCCACCCATCTACAAGAAGAGCTGCAAAGAAGATCCAGGAAATGGCAGACTTGTCGTTCTGACCTTGGTGTTAGGAAAGGTAACGGGGCAGATCACCCTGAGTGCCACTATGCATCACATGCAGAACAACTAAGTTATAAGGGTTTACTTCTTCCCTAATTTCCTCTCACATGGACATGTTCAGTGCATGCATGCATGTTTCTGTCTGACCTGGATAGGATGGCTCTGCAAACTAACAAAATGGCTTCAAAGAAGAAGTCTCATTCCAGCCTTGCTGTTGTAGTTATGGGCAATCAGCCACGTTCACTTCTTGTAGACCCTGTCCTGCTTAATTTACACAGCTGTGGAAATCTAATGAGACACTTCAGAAAGTCACTAATACTATGGGGTATTGATGTTGTCACAAGGCATTTTGATTTGCTAAGTGATATAAGAGTGCAATTAGTGTCCTGTGCATTCCATTAACATCTGAATGGGACAAGAGAGCCAGATTCAGGCGGCCACTGGAGGCTTCCTGTTCCGGCCCTAACTCTGATATCCTAGTTAATCACTACAGACAGGCTTAAAACCCAAGAGCATGTCTGAATTCTCTAATAAACTACTTTTGGTTTGAACCAATGGTTAAAAAGAAATCCAAATTAGGGAAAAAGCCAAGCACCAACAAGAATACTGTATAAATATTGAGTTTTAGTGCTTAGTCTGCGATAGAATCTCCATCAAGGAATTTTTGTCTCTTTTTCTCCTGCTTTTTGTATTCACAGCTAATGCCCAGCTCATGTCCCATCCCATCCTATCTCCCCTAATCCCAGTTCCTATGGATAACACAAGCATCCTAATTTTATTTTTTTTTCTCTAACCCTAACTAAAATTGTTGTCCTCTTGCAAGAAAACAGCTTTGGGAGAAATGAAGGAAAGGAGAGGGAGAAATTGGGTTCAGTAACACCAGGCATATGTTGGAGAGTGGGCAGTGTTCAGAATTAGATCCAGCTAAGACACTCTGACCTTAGCTGATCCAATTGCTGACTTCTTGGTCTCACTTTATTTCCTTGAAACTTCTGGGGAACAAGGCAACCTTCAGATCTGATGCCAAGACAGGCAGATAGATGTTAAGACTTCTTTATTACAACTGCTAAGCATACCCAGGTGGAACTCACACTCTCATGCTAGTTACAGCTGCCATTGTGATGCAATAAATGTTGCAACTCATGTATGAGCATTATGAACACACATAAGTGTGTGATGTGTGGGATAAGTAACAGAAAACTCTTAACTTTTGGTTTGGGTTGGGTTTTGCTTGTTTGATTGTTTTGGTGGTGGTGGTGTTTTTGTTTGTTTGTGGGGTCTTTTGTATTATAGAGAAGTGCTAAGAGGGAGGGACTTATAGCCACAATATGAACATTCTGACTATATATTCTGTTATTTCTGTGAAAATGTTGAACAATTTTACCTTGCTTCTCCACCTTTCACCAAATCTGAACAGCCAAGGAAGCACAGCACATAGTAGACTTATGTATAGTAGACCCTGACACATGTCTGATGAGGTAATTTACACGGGAAAGTGAGAAGTTATCTTGTCATCTTAGTTATGCTCTGGACTTACTGTCCCACTGCTGGCTCATTCAAAAAGAAAGAAATCTGGAAGTTAGTATTTGAGACATGTGCTGTACATCTTCTGGCTTAATTAATGCATTAGATTTTTTTAGGGGTTTAAGCATAAGCAATTTGAATGCGTAATTCAGAATGCACATTGGCTAGCCTTGCACTTCTCTTGTTCTGAGGTGAAACAGATTGTGAAGGGGGAGACAGCTGTGAGAACATCCTGTAGAGTCAAAATGAGCCAGTCCCTAATCTAAACTGTGGCCTCAGAGATGAAGTAATTAGACTTTCCTAGCTTAAACTTGGCAATAAGCTTGTAGACCTATGCTGGTCGTAAACATCCTGTTTGGTGCAGGGCTGGCACTGTGGAGCAGGAGGTATTGATTTGACGGCTCAGGGAGATCATCTGTAGTCTAATGAAAATGAAGAGAGCTGGAGGAGAATTGGCTATTACTAACTGCTCTGTTGGGAAGTGACCTTTGTGCCTTTGCAACTATAGTATACCAGCTGTCATAGCATTGGTAAAACAAGTGATGAAGTTGTCCTCCATCCTTAAAGTACAGGTCACAGTGGATAATATGCAATACTGGGTGAGAGGCAGAAGCTATGTCCCTTTACCTGACTGAGGACAAAACTGAAATGAAAAGTCTCTACAGGCATGCATACATATCATGTGTGGAAAGAATGAGTGATGTGTGAGTGTGAAAAGCTGCTGGTTTCTTTCCTACCAAAATATAACAGCATACAATTATATTTCATTTGGTATAAACATTTTCCCTTTTCATGATAACCACAAGTAAAGAGGAGCAAAGCAAGCAAAAGTCTACCTTTTCTTTTTACCTTTGGTTAGAAGCAAAATGGAGTTTACTTAATAGAACTTTTTGGTTGCTGCTGTCTCTGTCCCAGAAAGCATTTGTTCTGTAAAGGTAACATAAAACATATAGCAAAATGCACTCACTTCATTATTAGTAAGAAAAGCAAAACTAGTGTCTTCTTTTTAGAAGTTAGCACTTATTCATGATGAACCCTAATAATTCCACCAGATTTTTTTAAACCTGCTTTCTGTGCCAGTCCAAAATCAAAAAGACATCTCACAGAATCACAGAAGCTGAAAGAGACCTTGAAAGATCATTTAGTCCAAGCCCCCTGCCAGAGCAGGATCACCTATACCAGATACACAGGAATGTATCCAGGTGGGTCTTGTACTAATGAACAATCTCTGATTTTATTCTACCTATTGATTCCAAAGTGAATCACCATTCCTCCTAATACCCTTGGAAACAGATGTTTTCCCATGTTCCTCTCCTGCAAATATAGAAATGCAGTGTGGCAAAACTGCTGCTATGGCACACACGTGGTGCAGCCCTGTGCAATATCATGAGGCTTCATGCTACATGTGCATGGTTCAGTCCTCTTATTTTTAAATGCCATAAAATGGCATCAAACTACTAAACTTTTCCTCAAATGTTTGCTCCCTGGCAACTGCTGAATTTTCATCAGCAGTTTTAATGTAGAAAATTAACTAAAACCAATAAGTTCAGCGATGGGTAACAGAAGCAACTGGTTATTCTGGCATGTCCATCCAAGCAGTTTTATTAGCAACTGTTGAGGTGGCCAGCTCCAATTTTTCCACAATGAAAGATCTTTCAAACAGAGCTCAGTGGCTGGGTGGTATTGTGACAGGGGAAATACTAAAGGAGATGGGACTCTGGTATCAGGAGTACTGAGTGCTGGCTAATGGACTTCCAAGACCTTTATGAAAGCCAGCTACCGGAGTGGGAGGATCTGGAGGGTAGAGAGGCTCTGCAGAGGGACCTCGACAGGCTGGACAGATGGGCAGAATCCAACGGCATGAGATTTAACAAGTCCAAGTGCCGGGTGCTGCACTTTGGCCACAACAACCCCATGCAGAGCTACAGGCTGGGGTCAGAGTGGCTGGAGAGCAGTCAGGCTGAAAGGGACCTGGGGGTGCTGGTTGATGGTAGACTGAACATGAGCCTGCAGTGTGCCCAGGCAGCTAAGAGGGCCAATGGCATCCTGGCCTGCATCAGGAACAGTGTGGCCAGCAGGAGCAGGGAGGTCATTCTGCCCCTGTACACTGCACTGGTTAGGCCGCACCTCGAGTACTGTGTCCAGTTCTGGGCCCCTCAGTTTAGGAAGGAGGTTGACTTGCTGGAGTGTGTCCAGAGAAGGGCAACGAAGTTGGTGAGGGGTTTGGAACATAAGCCCTATGAGGAGAGGCTGAGGGAGCTGGGGTTGTTTAGCCTGGAGAAGAGGAGACTCAGGGGTGATCTTATTGCTCTCTACAACTACCTGAAGGGAGGTTGTAGACAGACGGATGTTGGTCTCTTCTCCCAGGCGGCCAGTACCAGAACAAGAGGACACAGTCTCAGGCTGCACCAGGGGAGGTTCAGGCTAGATGTTAGGAAAAAGTTCTATACAGAAAGAGTGATTGCCCATTGGAATGGGCTGCCTGGGGAGGTGGTGGACTCGCCATCACTGGAGGTTTTCAGGAGAAGACTTGATGGGGTGCTTGGTGCCGTGGGCTAGTTGTTTGGGTGGTGTTGGATTGGTTGATGGGTTGGACGTGGTGATATTGAAGCTCTCTTCCAACCTGGTTTATTCTATGTATGTATTCTATGTATTCTATGTATATGGCTGGTTGCAACTAGCTCATGGGATTATCAAGGTTGCTTGAGAGATCACTGAGCTTTTCAAAGATGGTGTTACTTCTTGTCAGAGAGCAGACAGAAAACCAACATGAGATTAAAAGATTGCTTTCTCTTGATAGTCTTTTTCAGAATTTGTGAATCTTTATGTAAAGTCAACATGCACAAGAGGAGAACTCTCATCTTGGGATGATGGTTTGAGGAATGTGAAACTTGGAAACAAATAGATGAGTCATTACTCTGGTTAAACTGTTTACCATTGTAGGTCTAAGCAGAGTTCTGCAAAACTTTTGAGTCTTAAGTCTGCATCTGACATAATCATTTCAATCAAAATGCATCACCTAAGCAGCATAGTCAGTATGGAGAGAGTGTTCTGCTCACACATGACAAGATCAACAGATCTGGCTTCAAATTTTCACATACTTCAAGCACCTGCAGAATACACCAAATACTTTTTTATTTTTTTCCTCATCCTTTTTCCTGCATGTTCAGGGAGTAAACTGTCTGGGAAAGAGAGTGACTCATTTTACAAGTTTGTCAATAAACCTTTCTAAATTTTAGTTTGGCCTTAGAGATGGTGCTACAATGCCACTAATTTTAAAAGTTGCTCCATGTTCTAATTTCAGCCAGTTAAAAAGCAATGTTCCTGGATGAAGACTGGGCCATCTGCATCACTAGATTAGACTGTTGATTAGACTGAACACCTACTTGGGAACATAAGAGGCTGCCCACTCAGATGCTTTCCTTGATGCAGCTCATGACAGCCTCCCTCATACACTATACTGAGTAAATGTGTATTGCATTGATAGTGCCAGGATTTCACCCCAGCTGCTGAGCCTGCTAAGCCAGTTATGTGTGGAAGTAGCAGTTATTTGTTAAGATAATATCTTTTTTTCTTTAACAAGAAAATTATCCCATTGAAGAAGTCTGAGTGTGAGATACCACCTGTTCAACAGAACGGATTAGGCATGGAAGGCCATTCATTACTGTCGAGGCTGCCAATGTTTGTTTATGCATAAAGAAAACTCTTGCCTTTGTGGGGTTTATGTTTCTATACCCATTAAATTTTATTTTTTTAATAATTGAGTTACAGCTGTTCCAAACCACTCTCCCTCGTGGGTAGTCTGAGGTTGTTTGCTTGTGTTCCCAGTCGCTGTAACTAGCTCTGAATGATCTGTCATGAAAATGCAAATCTTAGAACGATCTTCAGGAATTGATTAGTTCCCTTACGTGCAAATGTGGCAGGTTAATGTGGCAGGGCTTTAAGGGGGATGAATGCTGAAATCTTGGTTAGGATAAAGTGGCCAATGGACTGATTCAGGCATGACCTCTGGGATATGGGATATTGCTTGGGGAAAATTAAAGGTGATTGTTTTAGAAAATTTAAATAATATTAAATGGAATGCCATAAATAATGCAACAGAGGTTTTTTTTGGTTAACACTTGCATTCATGTTGAAAAGAAGCTTAAGCTCATTCTTTAATATAGGGAAAAATGTCTCAAAGCAGTTGGGGAGGTTTTGTCCGGTTTTCCTTTTAGGTAATCCTCATCATCCTGTTCTGAATACATAATAATTAGAGGTTTGGGGTTTTTTAATCAAAGGCCACATAACAGTGTTTAGATTCTCATTCAACCAACTAGCATTTCTTTATCTTGAGAAACAGACCCTTCCTCAGGAAAAAACATTCTCTGATAAAGAGAGAAGAGAAGGGCAACGAAGTTGGTGAGGGGTTTGGAGCACAAGCCCTATGAGGAAAGACTGAGGGAGCTGGGGTTGCTTATCGTGGAGAAAAGGAGACTCAGGGGTGACCTTATCACTCTCTACAACTACATGAAGGGAGGTTGTAGACAGGCGGATGATGGTCTCTTCTCCCAGGCAGCCAGTACCAGAACAAGAGGACACAGTCTCAGGCTGCACCAGGGGAGGTTTAAGTTGGATGTTAGGAAGAAGTTCTTCATAGAGAGAGTGATTGCCCATTGGAATGGGCTGCCTGAGGAGGTGGTGGAGTCGCCGTCATTGGAGGTTTTCAGGAGGAGACTTGATGGGGTGCTTGGTGCCGTGGGTTAGTTGTTTAGGTGGGTTGGATTAGCTGATGGGTTGGACACGATGATCTTGAGGGTCTCTTCCAACCTGGTCTATTCTATTCTATTCTATTCTAGTCTAGTCTAGTCTAGTCTAGTCTAGTCTATTCCTATTCTATTCTATTCTATTCTATAAGTAATCAAAGACACATCCTAACTGGCTTCTTATGGCCAAATTGTGGCTACACTACCTCTGGCTACACTACCTCTATCCACCTGCATTTTTTTATTAAGTGTACAAAGAGAATTTTGGCACAAATTTGATCCAAAACCAACAGAAGATGCTGCTACTACACCTTGGTCATTATTACAGATCGTCAATCACCACCTGGATTCTAATTATCAGCTATATCAAATAGTATATGAGGGAATGGCTATATTAAAGCAATTCACATTATGATTTTTTCTCTGAAAAGTGAACATTTCACAGTGGTCAAGCCAGTTGGATGTTAGGAAAAAGTTCTTCATAGAAAGAGTGATTGGCCATTGGAATGGGCTGCCCAGGGATGTGGTGGAGTCACCATCAATGGAGGTGTTCAGGAAGAGACTGGATGGGGTGCTTGGTGCCATGGTTTAGTTGATTAAATAGTGTTGGATGATAGGTTGGACTCAATGATCTCAAAGGTCTCTTCCAACCTGGTTAATTCTATTCTATTCTATTCTATTCTATTCTATTCTATTCTATTCTATTCTATTCTATTCTATTCTATTCTATTCTATTCTATTCCATTCCATTCTATTCCATTCCATTCCATTCTATTTCCTGCCCAAATCTTCAATTAAGTTTCCCAAAGAACAAAGCTGACCAGTGGATTTCAGGCTAAAAGAGTAGGAGTGATCAACTGGTTGAGGCAATTTTAAGACTATGTAGAAGCCTATAAAATTTCCAGAAGAAAATAAAAGAAGTACTTTTTTTCTTTGATTTGGACAGGCTTATGCAATACATTGAGGCCCATTTGCAGTAATAGGAATGGACAGAGCTTGCCAAAATCTTGCCAGTCTAACTAGGATGAAATTCAAATGAGAGAAATCCAGCTGCTGAAAGGAAAACTGTAAAGCTGAAGAGCGAGAAACATGCACAGGTAAGTTAGAGATCCCTGTACATACTGTTGAAAGCAAATTTGACTGGCTGGCAAGCCTTAAAGACAATTGCTCAGTAATTGTTCATCCTTCTGGAAGATCTTACCCCAGGCTGTAATGCTTCTAAAATCTGCAGCAGCACAAGTGTCTGTCTCACAAATAGAGAGGCCAGGGGCAAGTGTGTTTCATATGCTTGATAGGACGAAAAAGTTTGAAGCTTACCACAGCCTTTAATTCCCTTTTGGTCAGCTTAATTTCATTTTTTTCATGTCTGCAAGTTTTCTTTCCATCCTTCATTCACCATTCTCACCCTGAAACTATATTGGGTCTAACAAGCTTAAACTGATTCAGAGCTACAGGGAAAGATCAGAGCTGCAGGGAAAGATCAGACATAAAATCTGTTTGTCTGTTGTCTATATAGTGTGGTTTACCCAATTTCTATACATTTAATGTCTTTTCATCTTTATGCATGTCTGTATACATATACATGTAGATACATATACATATCAGGTGCACATAATAAAGAGAAACTCCATCTGGTTTTCTGTTTTTCACTACTTAAAATTCATGGTACTTTATTAACATGCTTGAACAATTTCTGCATTCATACTCCAAAGATTAGTGTAGAAAATGCAAGTTTTCTTTGTGGGCACATCTTCAATCTGATTATTTTTCTAATCCTGTCATGCTCTCATATGGAGGTTATTTATGGCCACATTTATTTTAATTCTCCACCTTTGGAGGCGTTAATATTGCCAATCTCAGCTTTCAGCAATCGTGCTGCATGTCCCTGAAGTACAAATATCTTAAAATTCAGTCATTTTAGATAAGTGTTGCCTTTCTCCTTCATCAGACTCTTAATGCTCAAAAGTCATTATAATAGGAGAGGAATAATGGCAGAAAACTAACCTGACTCCCACTGTTGCTTCTCTGGTGAGGAGAAAGATTCTTGGAGATTTTGAGCAGACTGTAGAGTACCTCCATAAAGGAGGGATTTACAAGGCACAAGCCTCTTAGAATATGAGTGACCTCTGTCATGAACATTTAGGAGGAAAACACTGAGCTTGGAAAAACTGTGGTAAAACTTACTAAGAGTGTAAAGCAAGTAAAACTGTGCCAAAGTCTCACATGTACATTGATTTAGCAATTTTATTATGAAGCTGATGGAAAGCTTTCACTGTGTTAAAAAGCAATAAATAATGAATGGATTATCTGGTTTTGGGAATGCCATCAACAAATCTTGTAGTCAAGTCCTGAAGAAATGAAGCACAGATTTACTGTTTCTGCATTGAAATGCTTGGTACAGGAGTATTTGTTGGGGTGTTTTTTGTTTGGCTGGTAGGGATTTTATTGTGTTTAGTTAGTGTTTCTTGGGGTTTTATTATTGTGGTTAAAACTCCAAAATACTGCTAAAACCTGGTAAGTGATTATGAACTCTGTAGGTTTATTGGCAACTTAGGCATTCAGGCATTGTGTCCTCAGGAAGGTGTGTCTCAAACCAAGCTCCACCAGCTGAATCTTTAAATTTTTACTCTACGCATAGGCAGTATCACCAAAAAAATTGGTGTATAAGAGGTGAATATGTAAAGAGAATATGGTCTAATCTTATATCTGTGCACTGCAGATGAAGAGAAATGATTGATAGCTGATAACAATTTTTGTGGACAGATTCATGTGATTGCTGTAACTGGACTGAGACCAAAGAGTTGTCCTCAGCTTTCACTGATGTCCTTTGCTCTGGACATCTAAAGCAAATCACAGAATATTTAGAATCATAGAACAGAATCATAGAATCAATAAGGTTGGAAAAGACCTCAGAAATCAAGTCCAATCTATTACCCAACACCTCATGACTAACTAAACCATGGCTTCAAGTGTCATGTCCAATCCTCTTTTGATTACCTCCAGGGACAGTGACTCCACCACTTCCCTGGGTAGCTCATTCTTCCTGACATCCAGCCTAAACCTCCTCTGGTGCAGCTTGAGACTGTGTCCTCTCATTTTGTCACAGGCTATCTGGGAGAAGAGACCAACCCCCATCTGGCTACAACCTCCCTTTCAGGCAGTTGTAGAGAGCAATAAGGTCTCCCCTGAGCCTCCTCTTCTCCAGGCTAAACAACCCCAGCTCCCTCAGCCTCTCCTCACAGGGCTGTGCTTCAAACCCCTCCCCAGCTTTGTTGCCCTTCTCTGGACACACTCCAGCAAGTCAACACCCTTTCTAAACTGAGGAGCCCAGAACTGGACACAGTACTCAAGGTGTGGCCTAACCAGTACAGAGAACAGGGGCACAATGACTCCCCTGCTCCTGCTGGCCATACTATTCCTGATACAGCTCAGGATGTGATTGGCCTTCTTGGCCACCTGGGCACACTGCTGGCTCATGTTCAGCCTACTGTCCCATGTAACTGGAGGCACCCTGCACAACTCCTATTATCACATCTTAGCTTTGACTTCTCAGTTCAAGGCACAACTCAATAGTAGTCATATTGACTTTCAAGGAGAATCTTTGCATCCCTCCAGGTACATTACTGGTCAGTACCTTGCTTAAAACTCTTTTCTGCCTTATATTTTTATTGGCTGGTTATTAGTAGCTTCCCTTTCTACATTGTCTCTTGTCTCAAATATTGATAAGGAAGTTACTTTTTTTCAAGTGCATGTAAAATGCATATTGTTTTTTCTTCCTTTCTTTTAATTGGAACTTCTACCTTTTAAAACTTACTCCAGTGTGAGGCAGACACCTCCTTTTGGCCTTATGGAGGTAGAAGTTTGACTTTTCTTGCAACCTGCAGTGTTAGAGTAATCTACTGTAACTCTCAGCTCTCAAGACAGCATTCCTCTTGAGCTGGTGACTTCTCACCATGCTTGGTTTATCCATGCCTGCCTGGGTAGAGAATTTGTTTTGATTTGACTAAACCTACAAGACAGCAAGGACTGCTGTCATTAACTCAGAATTACTTCACATTTTGGTTTGCAGCTCTTGAAATGATTGGCAGGCCATATTCAGGTCCCATACTGACTTTTAGGTAAAGTTTGAATTGAGACCCAAACTCTTTCTTACTATGTAAAAGAGATTTTCTCAGTTTCCAATTTAATTAAGAAATGTGTTTTAGTAATGACTACCCTTAGGTGAGGAAAGGCTAAACAAATTGTCCAGTGAGTGCAGATTTTCCTACTGAAAATATCAAAACACCAAATGAAATTATTAGTACTAATGATCCCAAAGATCTGTTTGGACTGGCTGTTTAGCAGGACAGAATTCATCTAGCAGCACTTTCAGTTCCATCCCTGAGAGTTTCTCAGGAATAAGAAACACTGTATTTTCTGTCTCTTTGTTATACTCCAAAATCATAGAATGTCTTAGGTTGGAAAGGACATTTCAGATCATCTACTACAACCTCTGGGCAGGGAAGCCTCTCAACTAGTAACATGAATCAACCCTTTCACCAAGAAGTTTAACATTGCCACTAATGTATTGCCCATACAGGTAAAACAGCACTACAAAGACAAAAATTTCCTAGAAATGAAACATCAAGTCTTGTATTTTTATAAAGTTTCTCTGGTAAGCATATGCTTGTTTCAGTGATGTGGCAAAGCATGGGTTTTTGTAAAAGCTGATAGTAGTAAAGCATGGACATGGGTCACCATCCTATCACACCTTCTGGTGTGAAGCCAATTGTGAAGGTAGAAAATCAATATACAATAAAGGTGGTGCATGTTGAAACTAAATTGAAATGATTGATTTTTTTTCCCCCCCATGATCATTAGATTCTCTCCCAAAATCTTTGTTTCTGATTGTGGAGAAATATTTACTCTTCACTTAAAGTTCACAGTGAAGTTAATCTATTTGTGTGGGGATTTGTAGAAGGAGAGTAAGACATTACTTGTGTAGGAAACAAATGCTGGAAATCACTATATTTCAGATGTTGGAAATCACTATATTTGAGAATTGTTTCCAAAAGACCTTGTAAACACAAGGTACTTAAAAGGGTGGATATCCTCTTAATCCATGAACATCTGTAGCTGTTATGAATCCCCCTTCAACCCCCTGGAAAGTATATAATACAGTACATTAGTAGGGTGCCGTTTGCCATCAGAGGACTTTGAGTATCATCCTGAATTGAGGCAGAGCTGGCTTGGGACTTATTATGAGCTTAACTGCAGAATGAGAGAAGCTTTGTATTCACATTATAGTGTGTCACCTTTCTCAGATACTTTCTATATGCATCAAGAGCAAGTTTCTTAATAAATCATGTTCTGTGGTCACACTCCAGGAAAATCACTGACACTGCTAAAGGGTAATTCAAAGAATAGTCTTGCTGATCTTTAGGAAAATAACATCTAACTTCTCCCCACGTTCCAGGAATCTAATGATTGACAACTGACATCCTGCTATGCATACAAACTAATCAAGGCCTTTCTACTGTCTTACATGTAATGCATGCTTGCATATCAACTGTGATGTATATGATTGGAACTGCCCCCATCTTGCTACTTAAAGAAAATGGGACCTTCAGTAAACCTGAGTAGTGCTGGTAGATGTAGACTACTAATATCTCTCTTTTCCCAGGCAACCAACAACAGAACAAGAAGACAGTCTCAAGCTGTGCCAGGGGAGGTTTAGTCTGGATGTTAGGAAGAAATTCTTCACAGAAAGAGTGATTTGCCATTGGAATGGGCTGCCCAGGGAGGTGGTGGAGTCATCACTGTCTCTGGAAGTGCTTAAAATAAGACTAGATGAGGCACTTAGTGCCATGGTTTAGTTGATTTGATGATGTTGGGTGATAGGTTGGACTTGATGACCTCAAAGGTCTTTTCCAACCTGGTTAATTCTGTGATTCTGTGAACGCTGAAGAGAGTTTCACCTCTAATAGAAAAATTGGTTCTTCAGAAGTAACAGAGCAAACCACAGCTGGCCCCAAAATATCCCTCAGCAGAAATCTGCCATGCTTGGTTCTGTCCTATGATCTTTGCTATGAGCCTCCCATAAATTCCCTACATTCATGTAACACTTTCTAATTAATTTCACCATCTGTGTTTCCTTTATTACACATACTCCTGTCTTAATGCTTTCCCATTATTGATAATCACATTTCTGAGGCTAACCAACTCCAACTTTTTAAGAACCTCCAGAGTGTGATAACAAAGCAAAGCAACAACTGCACCTAGGAACAGAAGTGTTCACATCCCAGAGTGTGTCCTCATGCTGCTTTCTCTTATTTCTTTCCTACTGTATTTAATAATGTTTTGTTTGTTTTTCTTCTACTTCAATACTCATTCTGCCTCTTTTCTACACAGTTCCAAGCTGAAAAGATCTCCTATGTTGACCTCACAGTGATTGTTTTCTTAATTTAATAACTGACAAACTGCCTTAACTCTGACCTCCATCTTCACAAAGCAAGTTGTAACCTTTTAGTAGTCTAAGACTGATAATAAATCTCTGTTCTTAATTTTTCATGTGTAGGTCACTGTGCTATTATAACCTAAAAATCAAATCATCACCATTTCAATGGTCTCCAACACTTCTATTTAAATCTATACATGACCTTTTTATCTTACTAATTTAAGATTTATGCTTGACAAAAGTTTCCAAAGCATTTATATATTGAGTGTTTACCCTATAGCAACAGACATAAAAATCTGAAATGTCAAATTGTGAAGCACTCATTTAACATTTTTAGGGCTTTCCCCCCCACCTCACCCCACAAATAGCCTTTTTCCCTACATGGAAAACTTCCAAGGAACAAATTCTTCTCTCAGAGCTGTCTCTGCATATCCTTTATCTCTTTTTCTCTGCTTTCAGCTGCAAGATGACAGAGGAAGTAGAAGAATCACGAGTGACAAAAAAATGCATGTGGTATTGCTCTTCCTTCTCCTTACCATCATAAAAATCCTGAAACCAACCAATCAAAACATTGTATCTATTTGCATGAATTAATGGCTATTACACTTCCCAGTTTCCATACTGGAGCATCTTTTAAAATCACAAGAGTGCTTTATGAAAAAAGTTCACATTTTAAACCCTTTCTTTATTAATAGTGCTTTGAGGAATGCCTGAGGATGAAAATATGGGGGGCTTTGAAAAGGTGGAGGCTTTGTAATTCCTCTCTGTTTTTACTGAAGTTACTAACTGGTAGCTCATCACAGCTTTCTAACCATGACAAAGATTAATTTTAAAACTGTAAGATATTTTCTGCTTCATTTTTTCCCCCTTTAAATGGGTTTCTTAACATCAAAGAAGATGTCTTCATCTGTTCCATCACAGACTGAATAGAAATCACAAGTCTTTAGGAGGAATATCTCATTCGAAACAGACATGAGAGTCCTGAGAGTCGGTTGAAGACAAATTAGTAACAGGAAAATTGTGTTAGCTTGTTACCCAATTGACCTAATGACAACTTTATACAGCAGAATTATTGATGTAAATCCTTGCTTACCTCTGTTGCATACTTGCAATTAGTATATGTCTCTCATTACAGCACCAGTGTAGGAATCAAAAGCTGTGCTACCAGCTGGCTACGTTACTGCAGGTAAAGGTGATAAAGGTATGCTTGTACCTATGGTAAAAATATGTTTCTTTGCATTCCCAATGTATGCTCACACTACTATAGCTTTCTGAATTATTAGATACCCACTGGGGACTGCTAGTAGACAGAAGATCCTTTTTCTTCCTGTCACAGATGCAAACTAAAACATACTACCTCTGAGGTTTTTTTGCACTGATATGTGTGAGAGATACCTCATTGAGCTGTGCTTCTCCAGTAATGCATCTGAGTCACACTGTGCAAACAGGGAAATGTTTTCTTTCTTGCAGCATATGCATTTCACTTTGAGAAGAACAAACATCCTCAGAGCCACCAACTCAGAGCTGAGAAATCAACTTCTCAACTTGAAATATCCTATAACACGGGACATTCCTGCTTCTGGGCTTAATACAGCCGGTATCAAGCTTATGGAGGCATTTTGTTCCCATTCCTCAGAGCTCAGAACAGAAACATTAATATCTGTCTTTGTCCTAGGGATCGTTGTGATCTGCAGCAAATTATCATTTGTAAAGCCCTTTCCAGTCCCCCGAAGAAAAGGCCTTGATGCTTCCCAGCAGAGAGCTATCGGCCCATGCTGGGAAGGAAATGGTGGGGGGCCCTGCTCCACGGAGATTTCCTCACGGTTATTTTAAGATAACTAGTAGATCCAGTACCTAGTGTGCTTCATAATTCTTATCTAACATGACCAATTTGCAAAGGCACAGACGTCTGCTCTAATGCACAGCTCTAATTGAAGCATGTCCAGAGGGCAGGCTTCTGAAGCCACAGAGAGAGAAGCTGAGCTGATACTGCCATAAAATAAGCAGTAGCTGGTGAGTTACAAAACTCTCTTTAAAACCAAAATGTCATCATTCCATGTGGGTGTGGATCCACACAAGAAAAAGGGAAGCTGTTACTCAATATTTTTTTCTATAGTATGATCTCAGATATACAAATGTATGTGAAGGCACTAGACAAACTGCACAGCTCTCAGCAGAGAAAGCAGTCACCCCTTCACGCCTGGCAACACAGTGCTGTGGAGTGAGAGACTCAATTCAGCTGAAATTTAGAAGCAGCTGTTACATCAGAGCTTGTTTAAAGCTGTTTTACTCCAGGAAGTCATCATTTGAAATAAATCTTGTCCATTAAAGAGGCATGCTTGAGCAGTTATATAATACAGCATAGGGTTTGTTAGACTAGCAAAGCATAGGATATTCAAAAGCCTAATCTGAACAGAAAAATGGATATCTGACTTAAGATGGAGCATCTGTGTATCTATGTATCTTATATGTATATAAGACACTGTTTGTCACTTTGATACACAAAAAAAGCCAACACAAACATACCAACCAGAAAACCTTGCTTATCAGAGCATCTCAGACTGAGTCTGCCAAAATAGATACATCTCTGATTAATAAGAATGGGTTTTTTTGTTTAAAATACATGGTCTGCTTTTCATATGTTTTCAACTTCCATTTTCAGAATCATCTGCCCTGTGCATGAGGACATGAATTTGGAGGTGATGTAATCTAAGCTCAGAGAAAATGAGTGAACCAAAATCCAAAAATCTATGGGATTTATTTGACAAATGTTTAAATGTTAATGAATCTCTATGCATAAACTAAATTAAACATTTGAAAACCCCTAAGTGATGTACCGCTGCAAGTCTTCACTTTGAACAAACCCTCAGCAGTGAGGCAGCTGAAAATCAATTGTTGCTTATGGACAAGCTTCAGGGTGTTGTTTTTTTTTTCACTTAGGGACTGATACAGTCAAACATGTCCATCAAAAATTGATCCAGAGGCAAAAAGGAAATGAAAGTAAAACCCGGTATTTATTAATATTGCTTTGGTTTTTAAGTTGCTATGGTTCACACGTTCTTGACACAAGGATTCAAACATTTATTTTTAATTAAAAGTGGAGTCTCATATTTATGCACTTTCAGCAACCCAGACTTTGTCATGCAAATACTCAGAGTGATGGCATTTGATCCAGCTAGATAACATGAATTTGAGTTGCATAGGCTGTTTCCCCTCTCTTGCACTGCAGATATTCAGAGTGTCGCACACTATTTTTTTTCTCACCACACTGAACAGTCAGGGATATGTTTTCAGGTGGAACACAAAAACTTTAAGTGACATGCCCAAGATCACAGCAGAAGTCTATTGCACTGGAAGAACTGAATGCAGAATGGCCAAACTGCCTTTGAAGTTTCATTTTGGTTGAATTTCCCATCCCCCTGAAACTACCTTCCATTAGTTGCCACAATATATTAGTCTCACGCAATACACTGGTGATTGTGTGCTCCAGCAAAGTGTGAATATTATC
Organism: Dryobates pubescens; assembly: GCF_014839835.1. Classification (NCBI taxonomy): domain Eukaryota; kingdom Metazoa; phylum Chordata; class Aves; order Piciformes; family Picidae; genus Dryobates; species Dryobates pubescens. Next base: position 9,574,477 of record NC_071619.1, read on the forward strand.
TGGCAGATAGCTTATGATCAGTGAACATAAGCAGAGCCCAGAAGGCTTGCTTCTATTTCCAGCTGTACTACCACTGCCTCTGTTCCATGACAAGGTCACTTGAGTCGATGAAATCCCTGGCTTGTTGTCTTCAGTAATTAAGCAGTAAAACTTTTAAATGCATGCCCCAATTTGGGAGGTCACCATGTGCATTGTCTGTGTAAATATCTTCCTAGGGAGAAAATACCAGGTCCTAAAGGGCTCTTTAATCTATCCCAAAAAGTCTAATGAGAACCGAGAGCTGGCGGTTGGACAAAGAGTCTGAGTACTGAAACTGAGTAGCCATTTATAGAAAACATGAAGGCAAGTGATAGATTCTCCAGTTCTGGAAGCTCTTTGAGAACCTTGGTATCTTTCCAGACAAGATTATCTCAACAGAGAGGTGGTTAGTGGGTTCAGCCCAGGAGCACCTCCATTTAGTCTTCATGCCTGTGATATATTTGCACTGGTCTAAAAGCACTTTCTACTTTAGCCTTTTGAACTGACAATGAATTATCCATGAAAACTATCAGTATGTAAAATTCACCAGTTAGAAGAACATATTCTAATAATATATTGGGTTTTAAAGAAATTAATCTGTGTACATTGAAAATGTCAGGACAAATTTCAGTGGTTTCAATGCAACTGGAGATGACAGCTAATGCAAGAAAAGGAAGAATGTTTATTTAAACCAAAAACTATTCCACAGTGGCAGTCTGTAAGCAAGACCCTTCTGGAAGGGCACATCTGTATGATTTTCCAGGAATAAATCTGTTGCTTTTAGACACATGGAGTAAAAAGTAACCTCTTCCAAAAGAACTCCAGAGGGATGGAATTGGAGAAATGCTCAGCTGATACCAGCCAGGAACTAGAGGACAGGCCTCAGAGAATTATGAAATCTCCTTGTGAAAGAGCCTAGACTGACCCAACAGGGCCCAGTGTGTCTAGACATACAGTCACTCAACATTATTCCAGTAGTTGCTAAGTTTTGGATAAATTCCTTTTAGATGAAGAAATAAAAGATCTTTTAACTAGGAGTGCTCTCCTCTGTGGCAGTGGCTCTGCAAGATTTCTACTGTTTACTAGCAAACTAGACATTGGGGCATACTCTTTGGGAACATTAGTGCCAGCTTTAGATTTGATGATGGCAAACCCCCTACAGCTGAGGAATCTGTCCCTATAGACCAACATACCAATGGGATGTCATTACTGCAGAGGAGTACAATTTAACTATTATGAAAATTCCTTCCAAAGAAGATGACTCAAGCTATCATTCATCCGTGTCTGAGAGACAAAAGAACTGTGAAATAGATTTTCTAAATGTGATTTTGATTCCCCCAACACGTCTTCCCCAATAACAACTGAACCAAGTGGTTTGTTTCATTAATAGCACATTTAGAAGTCTAGTTTATATAGCTGATTTGGGGTAATTTCCCAGCCTCTGAAGAAGTCCTGAAATGTAGTGTGATGAATCCCCTTGAAATCATCTTTGATATTGACAATGAAAGACAAGAGGAAGAGCTACACATAGCTACACCATCAAAAAGGCCATTTAGCCATCAGGCAGGGGCCATAGCATAATCTATCTAATCATTGTTGAGAAAGGGATGTTTCTGACATTTCTAAACATTTCCATGTTCTATCCTTATTCTTTCCTTTTTAATGTTGGGACCATGTGCAAATGGCTGATATTTTTGCACCATGCTGACTTTGGCAAAAAGGTTTTATTTATACTTGAGATGTTTGTATAGTGCATGGGCTTTGAAGAAAAGCACGATTGCCTGTGATGAAGGACTTCTTGGAATAACAGTTGTGACTGGTAGAATATGAGTTGCTGCTATTGATCCCAACAAGATGTAATACTTCTATGAAATACAAAATGAGTAGGATCAATGGAGTCAGATTTCTTTGGAACTGTAAAGTGACTGAGTGTTTTCCTCACATCAAATCAGCAGTGCTCATGGATTTGTTTGTTTCCTGGTAGATGTTTCTTTACCGGAATGATCCTTGTATAATGTCTTTTCAAGACACTCACTGATCTTACATCTTCTCTAATCACTTAATGTAAACAGTCTGTGTATGGGGAAAGATGTGATTTTCACTCATAAGCCTCCTCTAATAGGAGGGATGATTTAAAGGAATTTACATCAAGAAAATGAATGATAAGTAAAGGTTTGGTCAGAGGTTTGCCTTATTTTTATACAGGAGTAGCATAAAATGACTCATAATAACTGGATCTCATTTGCAAACTGATGAACTGATGAGAATCAACTAGAGAAAAAAACTGAACATGGAGAAATAGCGACTGAAAAAAAGGCAGATATGGTTGTGTTCACTGGGAACTTTGGTAAACAATTATTTCTGTGATTACTTGATCTTTTTTTTTTGAGACCATCATCTTTTGGTGTAATGGCTTTTGCTGTTTTTAGCTATTTGCCACTCAGCAGTATGACACCTTATATAAATGTTCTGACATCCCATGAAATATTAGCTAACAGGAAAAGATACACTTTTTGAGGGCAACGTGGGAATTCAACAGCTCCCGAAGAATAACTAACATAATTTAGCACCTTTTGAGACAGCTGAAGATCTCAGTCAGACACATGTTATTTTGGAAACGATCATTAAGCATTAACAGGGCCAATTTGCAGCTTTTAAAGTTCATTTTCCAGCTTTTATTCATGGTTAATATTAATTCACTGTCAGTAACTCATGTATATCAAGAAACTTTGAGAGGATCAGATGTTTGGTCTCTGAAGTTCCTTCTTTCAAAGCTCAGAGAAGCCCCCTCCATGAGAATGGCTTAATTAAATTAAGGATGGGGAAGATTACGTTATCTGGATTTTCAGCATGTCTGTAGAAATATTTGAGAAGTCTGACTTCTGCTTCTTTTGAACTTTTCACGCAAACCTATTAGAGGACACAGTCTCAGGCTGCGCCAGGGGAGGTTCAGGCTAGATGTTAGGAAAAAGTTCTATACAGAAAGAGTGATTGCCCATTGGAATGGGCTGCCTGGGGAGGTGGTGGAGTCGCCATCATTGGAGGTTTTCAGGAGAAGACTTGATGGGGTGCTTGGTGCCATGGGTTAGTTGTTTAGGTGGTGTTGGATTGGTTGATGGGTTGGACGTGATGATCTTGAAGGTCTCTTCCAACCTGGTTTATTCTATGTATTCTATTGCTTCAGGTAGACTAGGAGAAGCAACACAGCTGTAGTGCAGAACAAAACCAGAGAGATTTCCTAGCATCCTTCAAATATTGGTCCTTATTTATTAATTACTTTGGTTTCATGAAACCTTAAAAAAAAAAAAAAACAAAAAACCCAAAGGTATTTTCTGTGTTTATTAGGACTATTCTGGTTCAAGTTTTCTCCCAGTCCTAAGCTGGGCACATGTTTAGAAAAACCAGGACAAATATAGGAACCCAAGTCACTAAATTATTAGGAGTACATCAAGAGGAATCAGTTTTGGGCATTAGGAAAAGATTCTAGCTTTGAGACTGTTTCATGTAACTGACAATGCAGGTTTCTATTTTTTAAGGAGAAAAGTGTTGGGTGCTTTTATTGGAAGAGAGAGAAAGAGGTGGGACATTCTGCCCCTGTACTCAACACTGGTTAGGTCACACCTTGAGTACTGTGTCCAGTTCTGGGGTTTTCAATTTAAGAAGGACATTGAGACATTTGAATATGTCCAGAGAAGGGAAATGAGGCTGGTGAGAGGTCTTGAGCACAAGCCCTATGAGGAGAGGCTGAGGGAGCTGGGGTTGTTTAGCCTGGAGAAGAGGAGGCTCAGGGGAGACCTTATTGCTGTCTGCAGCTACCTGAAAGGAGGTTGTAGCCAGGTGGGGTTTGGTCTCTTCTCCCAGGCAACCAGCACCAGAACAAGAGGACACAGTCTCAAGCTGCACCAGGGGAGGTTTAGGCTGGATGTTAGGAAGAAGTTCTTCACAGAAAGAGTGATTGCCCATTGGACTGAGCTGCCCAGGGAGGTGGTGGAGTCACCATCACTGGAGGTGTTTAGGAAGAGACTGGATGGGGCACTTGGTGCCATGGTTTAGTTGAACAGATGGTGTTGGATGATAGATTGGACTTCATGATCTCTGAGGTCATTTCCAACCTGGTTAATTCTATTCTATTCCACTCTATTCTATTCTATTCCATTCCATTCCATTCCATTCCATTCCATTCCATTCCGTTCCGTTCTGTTCTGTTCTATTCTATTCTATTCTATACATAAGTATTGATATTTAATATAATCCTCAAATGATTTACAAAATCTTTGTCTATTACCAGGTTTCTTTGCAGCTATTTGGACATGCAGATAATAGTTTTGCCATCATTCCATTCTGATGGGTCTTTTTGTGGGAAGAGAGTATGGCAAAAAACCACAGGTGCATGCAACTACTGGAAGAAAAAAGAAGCAGCAGCTTCTTATGAAAAAGAGAAAAAAATCTGGCAAACAAAATCTAGTTAAACATTACATCCATGCTCCAAAACATTTCTTTTAAAATCTATAATGGGAAATGAAATTAAAATACATAAATCAAGCCATTTTTACAATGAAAATGTTCCAATCCAGAAATAGCTGAATGGGACAGTGTGAAATTATTGTGATTTTGATTGGAGTTTATATAGATAGGATTCTGTGAGGATTGCCAAGTCTTTTTACAACCATTTTGCTGCTCAGTGGTAGCTTCTTTTTAAGAGCAATTAGGGAACTGAAAAATGGATATTTTTAAAGGGCAATAGTCATTGCAGGAAATTCCTGACCTGATATAAATAATCATCAGTCAGCACAGATATCAAATGAGAGAACATCACTGGAGGGGCAGGAAGAAATATTGTAATGTAAAACAGAGGGACTGAAGATCATATATATTCTGTGATGAGCTATTTGACAGAAGTCAACAGAGTTACACAACTACGTGTAAAAGAATCTGGTGAGAAAACTGCCGGAGAAATTTTGTAGACACAAGCATGCAGATTTTATCTGTCTGTATATTCTAGAAAATATTATGTCATGAATGGATATTACTTTTATAAAAGAGAAATGTCAGTTTTCCCTTAATATTTATGTGGGCATATTACTATTTCCTTTTTTATTACCTTTTATATCTGGAAGGCTCATAAGGTGGTTTATGTACTTACTCGAAGGCTATATGAAGAATATTTCACTCACCACTAAGATGAAACTACTTCTGATGTGAGAGATGTGGCTGTAGTTTCATAGATCACAGTGATAAAACTCAAGATATGAGGTGAAAGAGAATCATCCCAAAAGTATGCCAGTACATATTATTGTAAGGCTGTTGGTGGTCGTGTTTAGTCCCTGGATGTGGTTGAATTTATACGACAAAATAATGTATGTAGGTCGAAGTCAGAGGACAAACCATCTGCTATATTGGTTAGGAGGAGGAGTGAAATGAGGCCACATCCTTGATTACACCCTCATGCATTTTAGGAAGTATTTAGTTTGGAATTTTTAACAGTGGTGTCCTGAACAATCCAGTCTCCAATTCAGCCCTGAATGTTCAAGAAAATACTCATTAAATTTTCCTTTAGAAGAGGTGTCATACCCTGATAGCATCAAGAAAGATGATGACATTTAGTAGTAGTAGACAAATGGTCATTGTCGCTATTCCCTTGGAGCAGCACTATCTCTCTCCCAACCAACTCCTCAATATGTGTGTGGCAGAATTTCAGATGATTGCAAAGCTAGAAGGCTTTCCGAGGATCACCTTGCTGAAAGGAGGGTCAGCTCCTAAATCAGTCCTGAATGGCGTTAAATTAATCTTTTGCTAACATTTTCCAAGCAGTGTGAGTTTTGCCCCTGCTTTCTTTGGCAACTGGTTCAATTGCTAGGTAATACAAATATCTGCAGGCAAATTAAACCATCAGACTCAGCAAGCACAAGGGTGTTTGGCACCAGCCTCTCAATGCAGGAAAAATGAACTTATAAACAGCAAAGTTCATACACCCTGCTTTAACAACCTTGCCTTTCTCTAGCACTGACTTTACTAGGGCACAACTGTTTTAAATCCTTCCCATCAAAATTCTGGGCATTCTCAGGAGTATGTGGTAACTTTTTATAACTCATAATAGGGATTTATCTCTACTTTCCTGTGTAATGTAACCTTTTGAAATAAACATAAATGAAAACAATGGTGTGCCAGAAAGAGGACATTATTAAGAGATACTATGTGTGACTGAGTAGGATCTTATTACAGTATCATAGGATCAGTCAGGGTTGGAAGGGACCACAAGAATCTTCTAGTTCCAAACCCCCTGCCAGGGGAAGGAACACCCCACACTAGATCAGGCTGGCCAGAGCCTCATCCAGCCTTAAACACCTTCAGGGATGTGACCTCAACCACCTCCCTGGACAACCCATTCCAGGGCTTCACCACTCTCCTGGTGAAGAGCTTCCTCCTCACATCCAGCCTGAATCTCCCCACCTCCAGCTTCATTCCATTCCCCCTAGCCCTATCACTACCTGATAGCCTGAGAAGTCCCTCCCCAGCCTTCTTGTAGGCCCCTTCAGATACTGGAAGGCCACAATAAGGTCACCTCAGAGCCCTCTTTTCTCCAGACTGAACAGCCCCAACTCCTTCAGTCTGTCCTCATAGGAGAGGTGCTCCAGCCCTCTGCTCATCCTCGTGGCCCTTCTCTGGACACCTTCCAGCATGTCCATATCCCTCTTGTAATAGGGGCTCCAGAACTTTGGAAAGAAAAAACAAGAAGACATAGTGGGCACTAAAAGTTCTCAGGGTTTAATCTTCATGAGATAATAATCCAGCCAAGCCCCCAAGATTAGTGCTGGTAAGAGGTATTTTTAAAAATGTCTGTGTATATTTTTTGATACATTGAGTTACTTTGAAACTTTTAGCTGTTGTGGGGGCACTATTCTTCTTCAGTTCTGAAGACACAGGAATCTCACTTGTGTCAGTGTAAACCTCAAGCAGCTCTCAAGGGACAGTCTGCATACTGGCAGAATGAAAGTAAAACTGAGCCCTGGATGTTTTTAAATTCAGGGGCCAAATACCCAGATGGCATCTTCCTGTAATTTGAAGGTTATGATGCTCTGCCTTACATTGCAACCAAGTCAACTAAGCTAACTCCTGATTCCCATGGATTCAGAAGAACTGTGTCAATTACATACCACCAAAAGGCCAATTGTTCAAATAATTTTTTCCCCAGTTTACATTGAAGAAATTCTGCAAATAAATGGTGCCTGCCAATGTAAATGAAGAATTATTTTGGCAAGGGGTCAGAAGTTGTCTTCTGGTGTAAATCAGAGTAAGGCTTAACCCCTTTAGACAGCTTTAAAAATAAATGAAGTAACCTTTACTCTAAAGCTGCACAGCAAATCCCTTTCTTTCATTTTTCAGTCTCCTGTTTCAAAGAAAAAAACACAGAAGCATAAATGAGCTATTCAAATATTCAAACCTTGCCAAGGGAGAAAGGATCCTTCAGTCATCATGAGCTCAACCCGATAAATCCCTTTTAATTAGTGTTTATGCAAACATTTTGTAAAGCAGCCATGATTCAGAAACCCTACAATGCAAATGTAAAGAGGAAATATAATATGAGCAAGAGGAACTAGAGCCCAAATTATGCCTGGTCTGGCTTTCAGAGAGTACAAAAAGCATGCTTATTAATTAGTTAAATTCATCATTAATAAGCTTTCAGCTCTGTTCAGTCTGTTCCCCAGCACTTTACATAATGTTTGAGCTGTAATAGGCTGATAGAAGGGGCACTTTCTGGCAGCAGATAATGGGGCAGCAAAGTGAGAAGATGAAAGCAGGAAGCTTAATAAATCCACTTTCCTTCTTATTCCAGGTGATGACTCTCAGCTACTTGTTTAAGGGTTGGCTCCAATGGGGATCTCTCTATGTAGATCTTGTTTTCTCCCCTGTAACTACATAAATACATGTTACTGCCTTTGGGACTGTCAAGTACTAAGGGAGTGGGCTGCCATTGGAGTGGCTGGTTGCTGTCTCTGGATAATCTCAGGTTTCTTGTGACAGCACTGTCTGTACTGACACCCTTGAATCCTTTTGGCTAATTGCTCTGTCTTTGACCTATTTTCCCATTCAGCCCAAGAGACCTCATTGCAAGCAGCAATGCCAAAGAGTGACTGAAAATCAAAAGGATTCACAAACAAGGCTTGAATTACTATTTCTTAGAGAGTAAGAACTGTATGCTTTTAGGTGAAATTGACTGCTCATTTGGAGCCTTTTGCTGTCAAATTCCCTCTCCCCCCCCCCCCCCCCCCCCCCCCCCCCCCCCCCCCCCCCCCCCCCCCCCCCCCCCCCCCCCCCCCCATTTTAATACTGTTCTGGAGAATCATTTGATGCAAAGGAGATCTTTATAAAATAAAAGTAACAAATTCTATCCTGAAGAGAGTCATGAAAAAAGGTTCATAATAGAACTGTGACCTGACAATGATGCAAAGCCTGTTATACATCATTGTGAGGGACAACCTGGCAAAAGAGACAGATTTTTGGCTGTTGTGAATTGATTCAGCTCTTCTATTTTTGCAGGAAATACACAACTTAAATTATGTCCTCAGCTGGTGTGTGAAACTGTGGGAATCATAAGAAGTGATGAAGACAGCCCATGATGACTAGAAAGTTTGTTTTCTCTTAAATAAAATCCCCTCTCAAGCAGTGAAGCATCAGCTCAGTTGATTCTGTCTGTCTCACTGAAGTTGAAATCATCCTTACATCTGTTCCCTAATAATTAATATATACATCAACTCTTTTCTTTTTTTTTTCCTTAAGAAATGCATCTCTATTTTAAAGCTGGTTTTATTTTGTACGTAGGTGATATCGCTCTCTACAACTATCTGAAGGGAGGTTGTAGCCAGGTGGGGGTTGGTCTCTTCTCCCAGGCAACCAGCACCAGAACAAGAGGACAGAGTCTCAAGCTGCACCAGGGGAGGTTTAGGCTGGATATTAGGAAGAAGTTCTTCACAGAAAGAGAGATTGGCCATGGGAATGGGCTGCCCAGGGAGGTGGTGGAGTCACCATCATTGGAGATGTTTAAGAAGAGACTGGATGAGGCGCTTGGTGCCATGATTTAGTTGATTAGATAGTATTGGATGATAGGTTAGACTCGATGATCTCAAAGGTCTTTTCCAACCTGGAATTCTATTCTATTCTGTTCTATTCTATGCTATGCTATGCTATGCTATGCTATGCTATGCTATGCTATGCTATGCTATGCTATGCTGTTCTACTAGAGATAGGCAAAGCAGTTTGCAACATTTAATTTTATGATCTCCAATAATGGTCTTGTTGAACTGTTGGAGAGCATTTTGCTGTTAGGCCTGGGTGGATATGTGAAATGAGATTTGGATGTGTTTGCTACATTTTAAAATAGCTTCTTTAGGATATAATCAAATCCCTTTCTTGTCTTGCTCCCTGCCATCTGTTACATCATCGTAGTACTGTAACATGTTTAGTAACCCTGGGTATGATAAACTTGACTGGCAAAGTCTGTGATCTTTGAGGCTGAGGAGATTGGTTGGTCTTTATAATTCCTCACTGCTGATGTGTTAGGAGAGCCACATAAGACTGATTATGCTTTCTTAGCTTTCTCTCACATATTCATCACTTTTTCCCTCAAGGACTGCAATGAAACCAAAGCATAACAGACACTAAACATACTGTACAATATGTGGCATTGTTTGAATACAGAAAAAAGCTGATATTTCCCAAACCTGAGAAGAAACCACATGGAAAATCAGTGATACAAACTCTTCTGGAGAAAACCATGCATGTGTATTTGTACCCAGATTCAAATCATTCAAGAGCAAGCATGACCCTAACCCCTCCAGGAAGATATCTCATAGAACACAATTTTGAACAAGGATGGCACATGGACCATCTTCTGTCTGTGCAAAATAGTTAACTTGCTCACTAAATCAGCACTTCAAATCATACTTTAAGCAGAAGTTTCTCTTTAAAAAACACAGCAGCTGTGCATGGGACTTGCTTCATAGGACAGGAGGCACAGGTCTATGCTGACCATCAGAGGCAGCTGTAATGAGGTGGTTGTGCCATACCTGGGTTTCTATTTACTTCCACAGTCAGCTATGTGCACAGAATAAGAAAGAAAAAAACAGACAGAAACTTGGAGACAGGCAGGAAAAATGAAGGCACATAAGTGAAGAAAGGCATGAGCTTGTTAGATAGACTGTAGAAGAAATGACTCAAGGATTTCAGACATGAAGAGGCAGTTTGTGCAGGGAGTCCTGAACCAGTGCCAGAATGACTTTTCTGATGCTATGAAAGTGAGGAGCAAACAAGGGGGGACAGCTGAGAGGTGTACAGCAATAGTATGGGGTTATGCAAAGTGGTACAATGTCTTTGGAGCTTTCAGCATTGCACCAGGAGAAGGATCCAGAGAATGAGAATAGTGGGTTTGAAGGCGTGACGGGGGGACTGTGAAGTGCAGAGATGGAATAGGAGGAAATTTTAGATTATGTCAATGAAAATGTATGGAAACCTATGACAACACTAAAGTCTGAGAGAGAGGAGTACTAGGAAATAGCACACATTTTAACTCACGTTCACAGCGCTGCTTCTAATCCATCTTTATCCCTTTCAACCAGGCTTAAAAAATATAAAATAAAGGGGGTGAACAGTGATTTTTTTTTCCTGGAATCTAAATTCTGTGGGATAATCTGTGTTAGCAGAGCATAGAATTGCTCATAAAAAGGAAGTATAACAGATTTGGCACAGTTAGTGAATTATATAGTGCTCCCAGGTCATTGCTTGCAACATAGAAAATTCATAAAGGGGGTGATTAGGGGCACTGGACAGAAATCAGAGGAGATATTAGGTGTCCTGCTTTCACGCTACAGAAACTTGACATACTGTTTCTCTCAGATGGATTTGTCATGATTTATTTGGAGACATGGGTAAGTGTCATACTCCTTAAAAAAAGAAAGAAAGAAAAAAAAAGTCAGGTTGGTTCCTATTTTCCAAACTGGGTAAGAAATGTGGGTCTGCTCTCATTTATTCTGAGGCTCTTTTCCATGATGGCACTAAAGTGGACTATAAAACGAGCATAAATGCAATTTATGTCGATTATATGTAAAGAGGGATGAGTTCAAGCGGTAATCCAGCCATGTATCATCACGTAGCAGACTGTTAAATGGAATCCATTCCTGGGCTGTGACTCTGTCCGAGGTACTGAAACATCACCATGCTTGAGAAATGGGTGAGAGGTTATTTTAGGTTTCCTTTGTTTCATAACTTCCCATGGACTAAGAGATTTGAAATTATTTCCCCCTCTCACTTTGTTAAGTCCTACTACATTCCTGCAGTAACACATTAGATTAACAGCCCGGTTAATTAATGCAGAATCCGAGTGGAAATGCTATAGAAGCACTTGTGACATTCACATTAATAACAGAGAGGTTCATCAAAATTAATGTTATTACAGTAAATACCAAGAAAATTAACTGTGATTAGCTCATTATTTTAAATTTTCCTCCCATCTGCATTTGGCTCTTCTAGACAGTTGTATGGAATAGGTGTGGTGATGATTCAGGACTTGGAAGCAGAAAGCAAATAGAAAGCACAAAGAACTGTGATCAGTATTAGAGATGAATTTTCACCATGGCTGAGGCTTAATTCAGTATAAGGCAGTAAAATAAGACTTGGAAGTCTTCGTTCCTCATGAACCCATTCAACATACCTAGGATGTTTTGGCAGTGTCATAACAGAAAATTTTCATCTATTAGTAAATGGCAACACACTCCAGTGTAGAAAAGTCTCTCTGTGTGTGGTGCCGTAGATGTACTAGGAGACAGTTCCTACACCAACCAGCTTTGAAGCTAAGTTCATATGGTGCTAGTAGAAAAAAAATGAATTTAATGTACAGTGATGATCACCTAGAGACTTTACAAGAGCCAACTGGAAAAACAGAACTTATGCTTAAGTCTTTTGAGTCTTTATCCAGTACACTGTTAATCTGAAAATGCATTCCATAGCAAGTATACAGAGAATATCTTTCTGGTCAGAAGAACTATTCCATGTTGTCCTTGTTGAAAGTTGAACAGGGAAAACAAACAGGTTATGCAGTGGCTGCCTGTTTCACAGAAACTTAAGGAAAGGACCCAAGTTTTCTCCACTAGTGAAAAATCACCCTGTTGAGGCAAATAGGCCAAATCAAAATCTTCAGGTGTCCCTCAATATTTGGGAAAATGAAAAGATAAAAAGGAGTTCTAGCTCAGAAAGCATATGAAAGATGAGAGTATGTAGAAAGATATCTGCCCATGCTTTGCTCTGCAGCAGCAACACAAGTGTGTGGAAACAAGAATGCAGTTTTGCCTGTTGCAAAATTGTCTGCGCGCTGTTTTCCACCTCTCATTTGAATAAAAGATTATGACAGGTAAACAATCACCTAGTGTAAATATGTGTGACTTGGCTTAACTGGAGCTATTTTGGTGAAATGTCAAAGACAGAAATACCCCTCAGTTTATTCATGCCATCATTAACATCAAAGGAGGTGTTCTGATTTATGCTATTTTGGGATCTCATTGAGAAGCTCGGGTGTTAAAACCAGAGTTTGCATGAATTGGAACCCCATAGCAGCTTGGTTTGGTGATATCTGTGAACTTTCTCAGGTGTGATTTTTTTCCTTGTAACTCCTGTGATGTCCTTTGTGCTCTTTCCATTGCCACTTGCTGAGAAGTACCTCCAATCTGCGTATCACCGACGCAGTAAAAATAAATTATAGAAAGGAATCGTAGTCATTCCTGAATTAACTTTGGGTTTCATTTTAGCATTCAGGTTTAACAAAATGCCTCTTTTTTTTGCAAGGGGAATTGCTTTTTTCTTGTTTTAAATTAAATTTCTTCAAACAGAGAAATGAGTTTTCTGCTTCTGTTGAAGTTGAAGCAGAGATGACAAAATGAACTGCCTAGCTTTTTAACAGGAAGCCTTAGATTTGAAAATACCACTCTGAATGGAATCTGGGCATTTGTACACACTCATTTATCACAGAGGCTGTGAAAGCCATACCCACCATTCCTGTCTGGAGAGAAGGAATAAGCTATCCCAGCAGTGATATTACTGCAAACTGTGCAACTAAACATTGGAGGTTTCTGAAGTCTTCTACTAGTCCATTTCAAATACAAATGATTTTTTTTCCCCCATTCTAACCTCTGCCCTGGAACAGGAGGATATATGTCATCTAGGTGGCAGAGGGTTCTTTCATTTTGTCTGTTGTCACTGAATTTGTTGTGCATCTTTAATGGAACCAACAAAAGCTAACCAAGAAAATCATTAAGATTACATCTGCTCTGCTGGAATCACTGTTTTGTTAGAAAATATTTAGGAGTCTGGAAATGGGAAGTTGGAAGTGTGGTAGATTGGTCTATTGACCAATGCAGCAGGTAACACGCAGGTGTGTGACGGTGATAACCCAGTTTGCCCAGGCTTCTGTTCCTCCAGCTGTGATAATGATTGCCTTTCTATCAGAGGCTGCTGAAGGGCTCTGGTTAGCTCATTAATGGAAGTAAATACTTTTTAACATCTCCTGGAAAGCATTAGTTTCATGAAAAGCCGCACTATTCTTACAATAAAGGATGAGGCTGTACCCCTCTGACACTGCATTTGCAAAAGTATGTGCAGAAACTGTGCATTTTGTGAAAACAAACAAGCAAACAAACAAATAACACCCCCTGGAAAACAAACAAATGAACAAACAAATGAACAAAACCCAAACCAAATAAACAAACAACAGAAACTAACAAACAAACAAATGAACAAAACCAACAAAACCAAACCAAATCAAACCAAAAAGCCAACCAAAACAATCACCAAAACCCCCCAACAAACTCCCTCATGCATTATTTCTTTTTTAAGTGTTCACAGACAATGTAACAGGGAAAGCAGCCAGTTTGTCATTCTCTATTCTGATTAAATGCTGCCTCTGATAATCCAGGGGAAAAAAAGTAGAGAAAGAAAGAAAGAAAAGAGGGGGGAATAATGGTGAGCTTGAGAAGTATTATTTAATATACAAAATAGGTTTTCCAGAATAAAAAAGAAAGAAACTTCCTAACATACAGATGACTGTCCTCCACAGCTGTGTGTATGCACATATGTACATACAGCTGTTTGAAAATGCAGATGTGAAAAAAGATCAGTAGGAGACATTTAAGGTAGCCAGGAGGATTGTTGATATGAAAGCTCTCTTTATACATTAGTATCATGCAGGTTGTGGTGATCACAGCACTGTAAATCATCATGCTGCATCAAGCCAAATGAAAGAGTTCCAAAACCCCCATAGTAATACTGATAATACTACTGATACTACTACTAGTAGTAGTAATAATAATAATAATAAAACCTTTCAAAGAAACATGGGGACAATCTGCTAAACTGCTATATTTATTCTGAATTAGCTGAGCTATTCTGATTTCCAGCAGGTGAATCTAGTCCTTAAAATTGGGAAAGTGGGATTGATGGTCTTTGTGGTCTCTTCTGGCCTTGGTGATTCTGTGATTCTGACAGCTTTTTCCTTTTACAAAGCCTATATTGTCAGTGAAACTAAAGCATGCTCCTGTGAGCCCACCCTCAGCACCTTCAGCTTTGAGGCTAGTATCCTGCTGGATTAAGCTCATAAGAAGTAGGCCAGATTTGGCCGAGTTCTCTACAAAGGTTCAAGGATGATATATTTGAAAACTACTTCAGCACTTTTTGCTGCTACCAAATGGTTCTTTCAAACTGGGGGACAGGGAAGTCGCCTTCTGTCTTACTGCTGTAGTGAATGACATGTTCCATGACTGATGGAGTCCACACTTGTGAAGGGAGAGTAAGCCAGAAATACTGAGATACAATCCATGTGCCATGGATAAATATGCCTCCATAAAACTACCTGAGGAGGTCAGAATGTGTCTCCTTTTCCTCTAAACATACTATCATGCTTCATTTGAAGGAGAATTGACCCTTTCAGCAAAGTAATGACCTAGTTTTTCTCAGTTACAAAGCAAAACATTAAGGAGAAATTCTCATCTTTCTTTCTTCCATTCTCTTCAGGTGCAAAGATGATAGGAGTGAAGTATTAATTTATCAAAACCCCTGAACTGTTGCACAATTAACTTGAACCAAATGAGAGATTTCATGTTGAAGACAACCTAAGTATGAAGGAAAACAGTGTAAGGACAATACGCAGTGTGATAAGAGCTAATATCTTAGAAGATAATGAGATGTAAATTGCTAGGCAGTGAGATACCTACAAGCCAAACTCTTCATTTTTTTTCTTTTTTTTTTTTTCGAAGATAGAGTTATTTTCAGGTATTAATAATAATTTTCAGATCTTCTGCTCTTTATAAAGGAGATCAGAAACAAAATGACTTTCCTTTTCAGAGGAAGACGCTGAAGTGAAAAGAAATACAGGGTTTCTTAACAGACCAGGTGTTCACCACCATACTATATACTTCCTGAGTTTCCTTTTAAGTTCTGAAGCACGCCAAATTTTACATACTGTAGTATTTGTCAGGCATTAAATACTGACCGTGTGACTGGGGCAACAGTTTGAATTCAGAAATCAGCTTCCGGAGGAAAATAAGTAGTCAGGAAATTGTGTGTTCAAAAGTGTGTCCAAACACATTGTCTCACTTTTGCCCTGTGTATTAGCCTAGCATTTAGGAAAACATCCTGCAGATATTCAGATTCCTGTTCTAAATGACCTGGTGTTGCTTATGGGCAAGAGATGTAATTTAAGCATCTTTTTCAAAAGGGATTTAGATATCTAAGTTAGACATAGCCCTCCTTCTGGCCTAGAAGTGTGGTCTAGGAGATGAACCACTAGATTTTAACTCAGAAGACTTGCATCTTGTTTCTGGCTCAGCCATGTGACAGCTGAGGACCTTGGACTTGATAGTGTTTCCCTAGGATAATCCTACCTCATTCTGCTGTTGTTTTAAGACAGTTACCTCCACTGTCCTATATTCCTCCTAGGTCTGTCCCTGTCCACATAGAATCAGAGTCATAGAATTGTTAGGGTTGGAAGGGACCTCAAGGATCATCTAGTTCCAACCCCCCTGCCATGGGCAGCAACACCTCACACTAGATCAGGTTGCTCAGAACCACACACAGCCTGCCTGCAAAACCTCCAGGGATGGGGTTTTTACCACATCCTTGGGCAACCTGCTCCAGTGTCTCACCACCCTCATGGTAAAGGACTTCTTCCTAATGTCCAATCTGAATCTCCCCATTTCTGGTTTTGTTCCATTCCCCCTAGTCCAATCATTACCTGACACCCTAAAAAATCCCTCACCAGTTTTCTTGTAGGCCCCCTTCAGATACTGGAAGGCCACAATAAGGTCTCCTTGGAGCCTTCTTTTCTCCAGACTGCACAGCACCAACTCCCTCAGTCTGTCGTCATAGGAGAGGAGCTCCAGCCCTCTGATCATCCCCGTGGCTCTTCTCTGAACATGCTCCAGAACATCCATCTCTGTCTTCTCTGTCAGCAAGATGACATTTCTGTCAGTCTTATGATGCAATCATTTTGTCATCAAACAGTTTTGAAGACTGACCTGTTATGCTGCACCAATAGTTGTGCCTTCCTGAACACTCTTGATCCTGTACAGGGATAATTACAGTAGCCTAGCCGGGCAGCCTGCCACAGCTATAGACAAATGTTTCACTACTTCTTGGCCTCAGAGCAATTCAATGCCAATCATCAGCTCTCTGTTGTTAATGGCTAAAAATGATCTTCCATAGTTCTTCTGTTGGGATCCTGTCATTCAGAAGCAACAAGTCTATTTCACTGTGAATTGCTTTAATGAGCTGTAGTACATAGTTACAGATACATTAGACATGGACTCTATGGCTCCCTAATTTGTGCTCTGAGAAAGCTGGGGTGAAACTGTCTCCACTTGCATGTTTTGTTGATTTAGTGTTTGCAAAGTGCTTTATGATCTGTGGTGCTCCACTGCTGTTCTTGAAAAATGCTGCTACAAACAGAAAATGGCACTTTTCTGCTCCAGTCACTTGGGGACAAAACATTAGCTGCAACTGTTTTTGTGTCTGCAGAACACCACACAACAACCCTCCAATTTGCGATGCTCCCAGTGTTAATAAGAGCAAGCTGTTGCTTGAAAAGAGCCTTGACTTCCTGTTTCTTTAGATTGGCTTCTCTTAAGTGGCTGGAAATCTCTCCTCACTGCTAGTCTAAAACCTAGATCTCCACAAAGGGCTGCTTCTCTAAGCAAATAAAATAATCATCAGTGGCATGATGACCCAAGCAGGACTTGCTACTCAATATTGTGCTGAAATGCCTTGTGCTGGTATGCATGTCGTGGGCAAAAGGGTTCATTTCTGTAAAATATAGAGAATTTTTTGTTTTTCTCCTTGAAAAGGAAGAGATGAACTACTTCTTTTAAAATAAACATTATGCAGCACTGCCCTCTGGACAATTGCCATTCTCTCTCCTATATACAGAAGGTTATGTTAACTACATGAAAGAATATATTAATTTTCCTTACTGCTCCTGACATTGCATTGATAGGAAAACCAGCACAGATATGTGGAAAATCAATTGTAAAAAACCACAAAAATCCCACAAAGAAACCAACAAAACCAAAAAAGCCCCAGAAAAAATAACAACCAAACAACAGCAATAACAAAAACCACCAAAAATTAGAAGTAATAAAAACACCAAACCATCTGATTGAAAGTGGGATCAAAATATCACCCCAGTAGCTGTCACTTCATGTCCAATTTAAGGTGAATGCTGTTCACTGCATTGGGTTCACTGCATTGGGTTAGGAACTGGCTGGAGGGCCGAGAGTGGTGGTGAATGGTGCCACATCCAGCTGGCGGCCAGTCACTAGTGGTGTGCCCCAAGGATAAGTGCTGGGCCTCATGTTATTTAACATCTTTATTGATGATCTGGATGAGGGCATTGTGTCCATCATCAATAAATTTGCTGACACCAAGCTGGGGGCAGGAGTTGATCTGCTGGAGGGTAGAGAGGCTCTGCAGAGGGAACTCACAGGCTGGACAGATGGGCAGAATCCAACGGCATGAGATTTAACAAGTCCAAGTGCCGGGCTCTGCACATTGGCCACAACAACCCCATGCAGAGCTACAGGCTGGGGTCAGAGTGGCTGGAGAACAGCCAGGTAGAGAGGGACCTGGGGGTACTGGTTGATGGTAGGCTGAACATGAGCCTGCAGTGTGCCCAGGCAGCCAAGAGGGCCAATGGCATCCTGGCCTGCATCAGGAACAGTGTGGCCAGCAGGAGCAGGGAGGTCATTCTGCCCCTGTACACTGCACTGGTTAGGCCGCACCTCGAGTACAGTGTCCAGTTCTGGGCCCCTCAGTTTAGGAAGGAGGTTGACTTGCTGGAACGAGTCCAGAGAAGAGCAACAAAGTTGGTGAGGGGTTTGGAACACAGCCCTATGAGGAGAGGCTGAGGGAGCTGGGGTTGCTTAGCCTGGAGAGGAGGAGACTCAGGGGTGACCTTATTGCTCTCTACAGCTACCTGAAGGGAGGTTGTAGACAGAAGGATGTTGATCTCTTCTCCCAGGCAGCCAGTACCAGAACAAGAGGACTGCACCAGGGGAGGTTTAGTTTGGATGTTAGGAAGAAGTTCTATACAGAGAGAGTGATTGCCCATTGGAATGGGCTGGCCAGGGAGGTGGTGGAGTCACCATCATTGGAGGTGTTCAGGAGGAGACTTGATGGGGTGCTTGGTGCCATGGTTTAGTTGTTTAGGTGGGTTGGATTGGTTGATGGGTTGGACGTGATGATCTTGAAGGTCTCTTCCAACCTAGTTTATTCTATTCTATTCCAGTCTAGTTTAGTCTAGTCTAGTCTAATCTAGTCTAGTCTAGTCTATTCTATTCTGAAATATGTAATGGTAAAAAATAATTTAGTGTGAAGCTTAAAAGTTTGAATTTACAGAGCCAAAATACAGAATAAGTCTTGTCACTTAAATAATGGAGGAAAAAAAAAAACCCTAGAGGCAGGAGATATTCCTTTTGTCATGAGTCAGACTTTTCATGCAGGCTTGTTTCACACTTTCCTATTAATAAATAAATAAATAGAAACCAAAAGGAATGGAAGATCAAGTCTTTCTGTTTAAGTGCCTCAAATAGAATGTTTTTGACCCCATTTTCACATTTTATTTCAGGTTTGAAGCTTTTGAAAGTTCTGAAATTAGAAGCAGTGTGTTTCAGTGAAGTGGTTTGCATGCAACAAATCCACATTCTCCAATGGGAGAAAAAAAAATATACTTTATCATCTTGTCTTGGACTTCCCTTTTTTCCCTTTCCAACAACAGCCACAAATTGCACAGATGAAGGATCCATTGTACATTGGCCACTTCTTTCTTCTGCACTGCTAAATTTTGTAGCCTTCAGCCACCAAGGCAATTCCTCTGAGCTGCTGTTAATCATGGGTGACAGGAACAAGAGCCTTGTTAAAAGAAGCTGTTGAATCAGTGCTAGCATGGGTGCATGGGTCAGTGCTAGGTTTAGACTCTATAAGCACTGGCTTCCCCTCTTGGGTCTTCTGACACCTTGCATGTTTATCGCCTTGACTTTCTGGCTGGAACATATTAATGATGACATTTACTCCTGTCGGTTTTGACAGAGAGATGCAGCAGCATGGCTGGTACAGGGAATTCCTGTGAATTTAAGGCCATGAGGTCAAGCTGAGCTGTGACCTTAAGACGTAGCTGGTTACTTTCTCCTCTCTTCCCTTGTCCAGCTAGCACTTGGGCTCCAGAGAGCGGGGTAGAACACAGGAATGCTGGTGGCAGGAACGGCAGGCCATCTCTAGGCAAAGCTTCTAGTCTTTCAGCATTTTTTTCTGAAGGCATCTTTCAGATGTGTCTTTTGATAGTACTTTGACCTAAGATGAGGCATTCTAGCGTAAGTCAGAAACCTAGCCAGAATTTCCCCACAGTCCTCTGTTGCTCGTGCAGTGCCTGTCCTTTTGCATTGATTCATGATCTGCCCATCACAGAACAGACAGAGCTGTGGAAAAACCTCTGTCTCTGCCGGTGGCTGTATTTCTGCAGGCTGTGATCATCTTAGATCACACACACGCAAAGGTCAGGTGGCGGAGCCCCAAACACTCGCAAAGCCCAAGGGTGCTGCAAATGTCAGCACTGACAGGTCATTGTGCTGCAGGATGGCCCCAGTGCCACAGCAGGACACAAAGAAGATCTGTATTCTTGGATATCTCTCTGATGAGAGCTAAAAGCCAGCTTCTTGCTGCTACTGAAAATTGCAGATCCCACATGATTTCATCCACTAAAGAAGAGATGTAGAAATTCATACGAGCCAGCTATATCAATAGGTTGGGTTTTCTAGACGAGTTTACAAATGAAGAAAGGCCTTATGTGATGTGACTATAGTTCAGATAAGGAGGCTGGAGCCATCTGTTCTATCATGTCTCAGCTCATGCAACTAAACACCCTGTCCTAAAACATCAGAGCATATAAAACCACCTTTTTCTGGATTGGTTCCAAAGTTACAACTCCAAACCTCTGCATCTAAATGTTTCGGCAGCTGATTCAGAGGCTAACAACGTAAGTAAGTCACTGAAAGGTTTTCCCGTAGTGGGAAAGGAGCAGGGATGTTACCCCAAGCTGTACGCTCTGACACTAAGGAGCCATTAGAGGGAGACAAAGAGCTGTGTTTTTTGCTCAGCAGAGGCCATTTCTCTGTATTAACCAGCTGATCAGTCCAGATGTTTTGTTTAGCAATGGATAAAGCAACTCCTGAGCACCTCCTGCCACCACATGGATGGTACAGTTGCAGGGCTGCTACACCTTTCAGGACATGCAGTAGAAGCACCAATTAAATGATAGACATTGTTTACAGAAATGTGAATAAAGGCCATCTCTATATATACAGAGGTGGCTTTTGCTCTCTCTAGTGCTTCAGAAAACCATGGAAGGTTATATAAACAAACAGAATATTGCAGGCTGACTTTACTACTTGCCATACCAATTCAGCTAAAAGTTTCCAGGTCATGTCTTTCATCCAAACAAAAACTCACTGCCCACCAGGCCCCAGTATATTTCATCTACCTGTTGTAGAAGGAGAAAGAGTTTTCTAATCAGCTCCCCATTCTTGTCACCTGTGTATCTTTGCAAAGGGAGATCTACAGTCTGATGCTCAGCATGTCAGCAGATCTTCTAGCCCAGAAACTCCCTTTTGTGCCTCTATTATATTGAGTATTATTCCAAGGACAAAGAATTGCCAAAACGAGTGACAGGAATTCCATAACCCACAAAGAAAAACTCAAAACCTTGGCTCACATCATTGGAAGATGACACATTTTTTTATTTTCTTAGACTATTCTCAAATTTGGACATTAGCTTATGCTGCTGAGCTGAAGCTGCTCTCACTTCAAGGTTGCCAAGGCAGACAATATGCTAAAAGGTAGGTGTGTCAGTTATCACTTGGACCAGAGAGCAGATCTATGAAACCGCCCTGTGAGGCAGGGTGAAGGGAACAAAACTTGCCCAAATTCGAGACCAGGCATGCAAACATTAAGCATCAGATCTTTCTGATATTGTATTTCAGTGGTTTAATGCACTACATGGGAAAAAAAAAGTGAAAAATTAAGAGGGAGCTCTCAGAAACTGATCATATTGGAAGGCAGGACAGAAGGGAGAGAGGTAATACAACTTTTGATATAACTTTTGGTATTCTGGACAAGGTTACTTGGAAAGTTGTCCCTCTCTTCAGTCTGTGTTCTCTCTTTAATGTTGCTATTTGCAACAATATGAAATGGGGCAGAACACTCAAACAGGTTACAGCTAGGGATTCATCAAGGTAGCCTCATTGCTGGAAGAGTAGCAAGCATTGCATTTCAAATTGCCCTCAGCGGCAAATCCCTGCATTAAAGAAATCACACAGGACTAGAGCTAAACAAGCAAAATGAAAAGGAAAAGGAGTAAATCTTCTTAATATGAGGGCTTTACATGATGATCAAGCAATATTGTACACAAGATTTTAATGAATAAAATGATGCTTCTCTTATAATACAGCAATTCAAGAAAAGGGCTTGTCCACATTTAGGATTGTTTTCTGCTGAACAAACATGTCTGAAAATGTTCCAAATCCCATTTTCCACCTGTGGGATGCATGCATGGTGACTGTGGGATACATTCCGAAGTGTCTGGTAATGCCATCTCCCTTTGCTGAAGGGAAATTGAGACCTGGTGAATGTGGTGCTGGGAGATAACGAAAGTTGTAGTGCATATGTGAGGTAACCAAGTAGAATAAAAGCTCTAATTTCACCTGTTCTTAAATAAATACCACTATCCAGATTAACTATGGGCCGTGGTTCACTCTGTCACCCCTGTGCCAAAGACCAAATCCCAGTCATTTACTGTAATTTTGTTGTGTGGTATATAGTTTAACAAAAGTTACTTTCCTGCCCAAGTTGTCCTAGTCCCTGTGAAAGGGATGAGCTTAATTGGTAATGCAGCTCACAGCACAATATTGAACTACACAGTCAATCAGAAACACACCAGTTAAGCCTTTTTCTTTCCTTATGTGTCCTCTTTGGGTGGTTTCACACTGATGCAATTCATTGAAAATCAAAAGAAGTACAACCCTACACAGGGAAAATTGCATTTGAAGGTTTCCCAGAGACTCAGTGGTGACCGCCACTGAGAGATTACTTTATCAGCCTTGAAAGAAATATTCATCACTGTTTTGGCAGCTTTGTCATTCAAGTGGCAGGAAGAATTCAGTTTTCTATTCAGCAGGTGTTAATACAGTTATATAAAATCCTAAGCATAGAAGAAAATAACCTTCAGATACATATACAAGCACAATACCACTGCTCTTCCACCACTTCTTCAAAGCTCAGCAGTAGAAGGTATCTGACCTGAAATGTTACAGCCAAGTTTTTATTTCATGCCCTGTAAACAGGTGCCACATGTTTGTTTCTTCCCCTCAGGCAGAAGGATGGAAAATACCGTGTCCTCACTTGCTTACAAAGCTTGAGACTCTATGCTTCTCCCTTTAAACACCAAAGCTACTGCTGTGTAGTTGGGAGGCTTCTTTACATCTTCCTTTCAGTCCTGATAAAGATGTGACTTCAGAGTCTGAATGTTGGTATTACTGAGAATTACTTTAGAAGGGACAAGAATTGAATTGAGTAGGGCCCACCAGAGGAAATGTCACTCCAGTGGTGGACATTTACTCATTTCAGAGGCCTAACTCTTGATTTGTCAGGAAAATAGAACCTTGTTGAAGAAGAAAAAGGTTTCCTGGCAGAAAAAGCCCTGCCCAGAGGGGTTGTGGCATCTCCTCTGAAGACATTAAAAACCTGCCTGGACATGTTCCTGCATGACCTACTCTATGTAGTCCTGCTCTGGTAGGGGAGTTGGACTCCATGATCATTTGAGGTCCCTTCCAACCCATTCTGTGATCTTTGTGAATGAGGTACTAACACACCTGATATTTTGAGCTCAAGCCATTTGGGAGTTTGATTCCTGAATGGGAAAGTGTATAGACATCTGGCCCTGTCAAATTTCCTCTTGTGTTGGCTCTGATACCGTAGAAACATCATTTCTGTATGTACAGAAACACAGAGATTGTTTCTGTGTTCTGTGTGCATACAATTATTTTTAACTGAATTAAGATATTAGCTTCTTTTACCTTGCAGTGAGCAGCAGAGGATCCATCAGAGTGGTTGGAATTAGCAGATGAAAGCAGGAAACATTACTGTCTTCCCAAGATAAGTTGTTCCTCTTTGTGAATCAGGCAACAATGTCTTTTATCTGCAGAGGGTTAAAAAAAAAAAGACAGACATTTCTCACATACTGAAAAGTAATAAATTGAAAGGGCCTGACTTGTTACAGCAAACAAGTAATCTCTATTTAACTATATTAACTGTGGGCCTGGGTCCTGGCATGAGGGTTAACTGACAGTCTCAAAGTTTCTAATAGCAATTCAGCGTTGATTACAGAAATAAGAGAGGGCAAAGGAACTCTTCAGCTGAGAGACACAAAGCAGCACTCAACCTTAAACCTTGCTCTCTCTCACATAACATTTTGGTGGACTATACACAACCTCCTCATTCATTTTCTCATTGTTGAATTATATCTAAATGAACCACTCCAAACTGTGTGTATCCATGCTGTCATTCAACCACATTGAGTGTGAAGTTGAGTTCATGAAATTTTCAAAGACCCTTTCCCCTTGCATGAAAGCGACTCAAGCAAGGACAAAGATCTATATGATGGAGTCGAAGAAACACGAAAAGGAAGATTTATATACCTGCTAGGATGTTTTTTCTACTCCAGATGGCCCCAGACTACTTACCTTCACACCTTCTTGAAAACATTACACAGAGGCAGGGAAAGGTAGAAGTCAGTTTTCCTACCTCATTTGTATTACACTCATAACTGATATTTTTGAGCCTGCTTACAAAATTGTCTAGGGGCCTAATTTGACTTTATTTCATTCAAATTTGAACTCTAAACCTATTCTGTCAAAAGTACCTACACTAGAAAAGACCACTTATGCATGTGACTGCAATATGCCAAAGTAATCAATGAGCTGGTTATCTATACAATCATTTATTATTATTGTACACAGATAGAAATTAGAAATCTAAGCTGTAGGTTAAGGAATAAAAATGGAAGTACCCATGCTTCCTATATTAGTGAAATTCTACTAGGACTGTTTTTTAGTAAGAGCTTAGAATAAAATGGCTTTAATCATTCCCCACCCCCCCATCTAAATGCTGGGAGAGAGGGAAATTACATAAAGTGTCAGATATTCACTAAAATATACTAAGATGTATCACTCTTTTAAAAAGCACACTCCAGTAAAACACATTTTAGGAAAAATTATGTCTTCTTGATGTTTAAATATGTCTCCACTCTTCTGTATTGCTCTTTCACCTTTCTGAAAGGGAGATGCTTTCTTCATTTCTGATTGTATTTTACCACAACAGAAGGGAATAATATGATCTGACAAGTTGTCCCTGAGCTGACTTCCATACAAACTAAATGATCTTTGCAATAGATGACATTTGACAGCATAGATAACCTTAGCACAATAAAGAGATGTGGTCAGATTCTCCAACAATATAAATTAGTATAGTTCAATTGAATAAAAAAAGAACTAAGTCCATTTACATCAGCAAAGAAGCTGTGTGACACAGAGTCGAGTTGGTTAAATTACACTTCCCTTTATTTATTTACTGTAGCTTAAGAAAATGAATTTATTTGTGCTCATTGTGAATACCTTTTTCCAGTAATGACTGTGTGCCTTAAATAAAATATTTATGAAAACTCTGGAGAGACTCTTGTCATATTCTGGGTGGATAGAGCAGAAAGTGACACAGGCAGTAATGTTCCTAATACAATACGTGTTTGCCTTCTGAGGTAACTAATATAATTAGCAAAGCTTAAGTGCAGTGATGGGAGAAGCTTTTGTTTTAGCAGCTGAACTCTGACATGGGCAGTAGGCATGTGTTTTATTCTGCCACTTTTCCACATAGAAGGGCTTGGCAGAATAATCAGGGTGTGATGTGCTAAAATACTCCCCTAAAATTCAATGAGAGATGCCTTAGTCATGTTTCTTTTCTTAAGTCTTATACTCTGAATGATAGAAAGTATAGTTTGCTTTATATGCAGGTAGTAAAGCATAGGCAGCAAAGAGTTGCCTGCAATTAGGGTTGTGGAACAGGCTGCCCAGAGAGGCTGTGACTCCTCCTTTAGAGATCTTCAAAACCCATCTGGACACATTCCTGTGTGACCTTCCTGCTTTGCAAGGGGGTTGAGCTCGACAGTCTATGAAGGTCCTTTCTATGATTCCATGATACATCTCCAAGATCTCTTTACTGTCAGGGGCTGTGTATGGCTAGCAACAAATTATTATGCACTGATATATGTAGTCCATTTGATTATTTTATATTGGGTGAAACTGTGCATGACTTACCCAGCATGGTGAAACTCTGGAGAGTCTCATCACAGAGTAAATGGCACATGTTTATACAAATGGCTTTCTTCCATGCTTATTGGCTTTCAAAAGATTAAACAGTATATCCACTGTGTAAGACTGACAGATGGTCAACCATTTTGATGACCAAGAGACTGTTTCATTTCGTGTCATACAAATCCAGAAAAGATAACCACAGGCTGAAGGAATTCACAGGGCACCTAAGTTATGTTTGGTATCTATACCCAAAATCCCCTAAGAGGATTCTGTAAGCATGTATAATATTACTGATGTCCTTAGTGGAAAAGGGACAGACTTTGTATGAAATCTGGGGTGTAACTTGACATTAAAGCCACAGTGGAGCACAGTGGAGTCCTTTCTTTCTTCTACCATCTTTGATTTTAGCCTTGCATCCCAGGCTAGCTCTACAGCTACAAATGAACTTTGAGATACTAACATTGTTATAGAGCTAACACAAAACCCAGTCTTCTTTAAAAGAAAGGGAAGACTGTTGGAAAAAAATCTGATAAAAACAACTGCTATAGAACTTTAAAGCAGAATCTAAGCTCTGGGTAGATGAATGTTTGGACAGATAAGAAGTATGTGAAAAGGCAAGTTCAGCCAGGGAATTCCCTTTAAGTTGATATTGATAGTATTGTTGTCAAGGAAATAAGAAACAACAAACAGTCAAAAGCACAGAGTTAAGAAGCACATTCTCCCCTAGCTGGAAGGCTACTTCCTTTAAAACTTCTCTAAATAGTCTCTAAAATAAGAAAATAATTTAAATTCTAAAAACTGATAATTAGATGGAGAAATTCAAACTTCCTTTTGCAGCAAATGAGCAGAATACAGTCAGATGTGGAACAATGGCTGGAGTGAGGAGGCAGTTAGATAAAATCATAAGTTTTAACCCACAGAAATCAAATCTCATGATCAGTTTAGTCCACTGGCTTTGCTTCTACAAAACATTTTCAACTGATTAGATCACAAGAAGAAATGCCTTTCAGTATTATCTTGGTCTTCAAGCTATAGAAACCTGAAGAGTCAAAGGATGAATTTTTAAGTATGCTTACTGAAAGAGGAACAGTGAAAAATGGTAAACAGTATTACCAAGAATACAGAGTTCAAAAGCCGAATGGTTCTATGAGGAGGAAAAAAATCCCAAACAAACAAACAAACAAACAAAAAAAGACAGAAAAACTGACATTGTAACTGGAGCTGCAAAGGCTGTCATCATTCCAGACAGGAAGAACATCTGAAAATTTTGAAGTTTTCCAGGCAGAAAATCTCTACCTGATTACAAAGGATCAGAGAATAATTTAGGTTGGAAAAGACATTTAAGATCATCAAACCCAACCATAAATCTAACACAGCCAAGTCCACCACTAAACCATGTCACTAAGTACCAAATACCTCCAGGGATGGTGACACCACCACTTCCCTGGGCACCCTGTACCAGTGTTTTACAACCTTTTCAGTGAAGAAATGTTTCCTAACATTCAACCTAAACCTCCCCCGGTGCAATTTGAAGGCATTTCCTCTTGTCCTATCACTTGTAATGTGGGAGAAAGGCCTGACACTGACACTCACCTTGCTACAACCTTTTTCCAGGTAGTTGTAGAGAGCAATAAAGTCTCCCCTCATAAGAAGGGTGGGTTGTTTGGGGTCTTCAGAAATGTTTCAATCTAACACAACACAAATATTTTATTTCTGTGTCTATTAAATATTTCCTATAGGACAAAAAAAAAATGAATAAACAGCACTTTTAAAAAGACATCATCACATTCTTAGAATCTTACAATTTCTTCTTTACAAAGGAACATAAACTGGGTCAAAGTACCCCAGTTTCAGTAGAATCAAAAATATTCAAATACACTGACTGGTTCCATCACATTTCCTATGACTAGCTTTACTAGTAATACATATTAGATCCAGAAGTTGTTATATACATTGATAGCTTTCAGAAGAGTTATCTTTCAAAGTGATAAAGAATATTTAGCTATTTTGGGAAGGCACTGAATACAGCTGTATTTCTGCAACAAGCTTATGTCCTCTGCATCTCATATCACTGATACATATGCTAAACAGGAGTCTAGTTGTATGCATAAAGAGACATATGCAAAAATACTGCAAAATATTAATAAAGCCTTTGAATTTTGCATTGTGAGTAGAGTATTCCAGCATCCTTAATATAAGCCTAGCGTACTGCAGAGACTGATTACCAGGCAGAACTACTCTGAATCACTAAGATACAGTCAACACTGAATGAGGATGCAGTGTGGAGTCTCAATGAAAGATGAAATAAAGAGGATAAAATTTCCTAATGGCACCAAAGATTCAGTGGCATGGCCTAATTTTGTCAGTGTCACATCTATTTGAGAGGAAGTCTCATTCATTGAAAGAGCCACTAGTTTGTAACAAAAAGGATTTTCCACCTTTTAAAGTGCTGCTTGACACCCTTCAGACTCAGGTCAATACAGAATACAGAATTAAACAGGTTGGAAATGAGCTTCAAGATCATCAAGTCCAACCTATCACCCAACACCACCTAATCAACTAAACCGTGGCACCAAGTGCCTCATCCAGTTTCTTTTTAAACACTTCCAGTGATTGTGACTCCCTGGGCAGCACATTCCAATGGCCAAGTCTCTACCACAGGCTCTTACAAGTCATTAAAGACAGCTTTGTGAAACAATTTGTTTCTCATCCATTTCAGTGTGAAACGGAAAAATAGTATTTACTTTAAAGCTGTCCCTTCATTTTCTGGAGAGCTACTTACTTCTATATTGATGTTATGAGGACACATGGTTTTCAATCCATGCTCACATGTTGTGAGCTCCAGGGGAGGTTTAAGCTGGATGTTAGGAAGAAGTTCTTCATAGAAAGAGTGGCCATTGGTATGGGCTGCCCACAAAGGTGGTAGAGTCACCATCACTGGAGGTGTTTAAGAAGAGACTGGCTGGGGTGCTTGGTGCCGTGGTTTAGTTGATTAGATGGTGTTGGGTGATAGGTTGGACTTGATCTCAAAGGTCTTTTCTAACCTGGTTAATTCTATTCTGGTTTGAATTAAATAGGGACCATGAGCTAAAAATAAAGATAATAAAAAATTATATTTAGAGGGGATCAGCAGAAAGAAATTCCTGGGAAAATGCACAGTGTATTGTGCTACATTATGACAGAACTGCCTAAAGCGAGGGCAGAAAAAAGGTGAATTCGCATTCCCTTCAGGCTCACTCCATTTCAACATACATTGAGCAGCAAAAAGGCCCTGAGGTATAAATTAGAGCAACAGCTGTTTCTAGCTGGCAACACCTCATGTTAAGCTGCCTACAGCCTTCTGTGAAACTGAAGGTACCCGAACAACTTACTTCAGAAATGTTTAAGTTCATGTATTGCCAGGGAACGTACACCCAAATCCCAGCCTCTAGCAGGTGCCAAATCTGCCTCTCCACACCATCACTAAGTTTGCACTTTTCTTCCTTCTTCCCAGCAAGTTAAGGGAAATCAAGATTTAATGGATATAGCCAATTTTCTCTCCTCTCCATCTCGGGAGGCATAAGCTGCTCTCTTGTTGGGAAGAGGCTTTCTCCTGGCCTTGGCTGGCAGTGAATGTCCAGCTATACCACTGGGCCTGGGGCTAGTGGGGAAGCAGTTTGGGTGCTCATGGCCCTGCTGAGGCTGAGTGGGGTGGAGGTTTTTTTGGAAGGCTCTGGAAGGTTTTGACCTGGTAGACCCAGGTCAAGAACTGAGCCTAATTTGTGATTGTATTCATAGAATCATAGAATCACAGGATCAGCCAGCTAGGAAAAGACTTCAGATCCAACCTATTACCAAATACCTAATACCTCATGACAACTAAACCATGGCTCCAAGTGCCACATCCAATTCGTTTTTGTACACCTCCAGGGACGGTGACTCCACCACCTCCCCGGGCAGCCCATTCCAATGGTAAATTACTCTTTCTGTGAAGAACTTTCTCCTCACCTCCAGCCTAAACTTCCCCTGGTGCAGCTTGACACTGTGTCCTCTGATTCTGGTGCTGGTTGCCTGGAAGAAGAAACCAACCCCCACCTGGCTACAACCTCCCTCAAGGTAGTTGTAGACAGCAATAAGGTCTCCCTTGAGCTTCCTCTTCTCCAGGCTAAACAACCCCAGCTCCCTCAACCTCTCCTCATAGGGCTTGTGCTTGAATTCCTTTCACACAAATACCTTTTGTATATATTTGTAAATAGAATTTCTTTTTAAACTTTCAATCCAGTGTGGAGTGTTTTTATTTTACTTCTTGGGAAGGGGGAAAAATATCTTTTCTGTCCTTTTGCCCTGGGCAGCTCAGGGCTCAAAACAAGGACACCAGCCCTCACTGATATTTTTTTTTCTAAAGGTCTTTCCTTTTATCAGTAGCAACTTCTCCTTTGGGACTCTACTTCATAGTCTTTCACTGATTACATGGTGCATGCCTGCAGCCTATTTTTAGCCCCAAGAGGGGAATGCTGTCCCTCTTCCGTCCGTTATACCAGTCCCCTTAGAAAGGCTGGCTAAGTGAAGACACTTTTCACTGCTCAACAGGGATAGGGATAGGGATCACTTTTGTTAATTGGTCTGCTAATAACTGTACAGGCTAGGATAGAATTAAAGGTCTCTCTCCTGACAGTAATATTCAAAGGGAGATTGGAAGTGAATGTAATCCTGCTTTAGCATCACTGACAGCAAAGAATTTACTAGTTTTCTATCAATAGCCCGTGTTGTGGAATACCTGGATCACAAACATCAGACAATACAGAAATCGAGCAGCACAATTGCCGTGCCTTATCTCTGGTTTGCTTCTGATCAGTCACACAAGCATCATTAAAGAAAGTCTCACACTTGCTTAAGCAGAAATCAAGAAACAAAGTTAAATTCTCTGCATTTCCAACATCAAAGTAGTTCTATGCCTTCTTCATCTGAACACAATCTGCCAGATATGGGGTGGTGCTATGACCCCATAAAACCATCCCCTTATGCTTGCATCTCCTACTTTATTGAAACTCTTTTACATATTCAGATCCTAAGCATCCTTTAACCACATTGTCTACTGCACTAGGGTATAATTCTTACTGGCTACCCAAAAGACTTTTGTTGTGCTTACCTCAGCATTTGTGCTGCTTGGTGTTGTGGTTTCCTGACTTCACAGTTCCCTGTGCATAATGATAAAAAACAACCTATGCTTTCTAAGTGAGCAAAAATACTATGTCTTTGTTTTGCTTTTCTAAACCAACATATTCAATATATGTTGTCAAGCTAATAGGACAGCTTCTATTTATCATCTGACCCACAATGTAATTTGTTTATGTCAAGCAAACAATACAGATCTAAATTTTGCCTGCTTGTGTTTTGCTAGGCAAAAACAACTTAGGAAGATCAACATGACCTCAGCTCTTGCCCCACAGTGTAGTCCACACTTGGATGAATGATTTGAAAGATATGTGCAAGAAGAAATGTCTGTGCATATTCCCTGGTAAGGTATGGACAGTTTGGGGCAATCCATCATATTGCCAAGGTCAATATCAGCTCTGTCAAGGCAAAACCCCATTAAGAAATTTTTCACATCAGGGTAGACCATGTTTTTCTTTTTTACCCTGCTGCAGTATCTTAGCAATGCTCAGTCTCTGTGTTAAGACAGAGAAGAGAAATGAAACTTTCCCTCTTTGAAACTTGCCTTTCAAGACTGACACTCTGGTTTGAGACCAGGCAGCCTGTCCAGAATAAAAACACGTGACTAAACACAATTTCGGCCACATTTCAACTCAAGATTTCCTGTTCGGATCGCAGTGGGGTTTTGACGAGATAGTACTTAGACTGTAGGTCTTGAGATGCTATAACAATACCACAAGCAGAGGAGAGAGAACGAGCAGATCTGGAATGACAGAAGATGATACATTTCAGGATCAGCAGTAATTCAGTGGAAGCCACATAGAGCTGACCACAGAACTGAGATTACAGTACTGGACTCCCCTGAAGTTTAAAACTGGAGCAGAAAAAGTACATTGTAGCTTTATTGTGCTATTAAGGTTTCTTTTCAGGGGAATTAACATTCATACTCAGGCACTCACAGAAATGTTAAAATCAAGGAATATTTAGAGAGTGGAAGAGTTTTGATACTGGGAGGTAGAGCTCTCATAGGCTTTAATTTTATTCTGAATATTAGAAATTGTACCCAGGAGACACTTGCCTAGCACCTGGGAAGCATAATATTAATTGCTTCTCCCCAGTTCTAGTTTTCAGAGTACACCTGAGCACAGTATTTTATAGTGGCAAAAAAAATTAAACATATCTGATCTAGTTTCTGGTTGCTCTCCAAATCACCATCATTAGCAGAGGCTATTAATATCTATGCTGATTCTCCCAGCTTTATTCTTCCTAAAGCCTGAGGCTTTATCAATGTATTGCATAAAACAACATGTACAGAATCCAGACACTTCATCCTCGTGCATGTGCATATTCACGTGCCCAGACAAAATATGCCAGAGCAGCCCCAAAAGTCACTGTCAAAAGAAAAGACAAGCAAAGATAATGGAATCAATTTTTGACATCCTGAAGTAATCAACAAAAAAATCAAGGGGAAAACTAAGCATGACACCTAATGAGTGGGCTCCACAATGTCTTGTGGAGACATATTTAAGTCTGAGAGTGTTTTTAGATGTGAAATTTATGTCTACTTTGGTCTTTTCTTTCTCCCATCCATCTTGACAGCTCTGGGTGGATGAAAATGTCATTAGTTTAAGAAGAGGGGACAAGCCAGGAAGGACTCATGGCTGGCTTACTGGGCTCAGCTCCTTAAAGCCCCACTTCACCAAACGTTTTATTTGTGCCTTCTGAAAGTAGAACAGAGATGAAGAACATTCTTTGCTGCTTTGGTCCTTCTCGTTTCCTTAAGGTCATTCAGCTGAGCACTTCTCCCTGACTAAGAGACTCTCCCTACTGTCATTCAGAATATGTTAACAGCTCCTTTCGGCACAGCTTTGGTGTGTTGACCTTCCTGCACCTTTCTAAGGTAAATCTGTCTTAAGCCATGAACAATGAACCAAGGGGCAGTGGAAATAGCTGGACTAGACTTGTGGATTTAAACTACCCCTCCTGCACTTACTCCCCTACTTCTCATCTATTTCTAGTCCTGACACTGTCCTTCTCTAGCTGATTAACTGCCTGATCCCAGTGCTCAGCTGCTCTTTCACAGCTGTGAACCTCAGAACTTCCTGGGGGACACAAGAAAGCTGCCAGGGAGCTGAGTGCACTAATGCTTTAACACATTTTCTTCCCTTCACTGAGCAGCAGACCTTGACCTCGTCTCTATTTGCAGCATCTCTGAGACAGGACCTATTCCCAAGACCATGAAAATCAACAAATGGGCCTTAGATCAGGTGCTCAGGCTCAGATTCTGAAGTAGGTGAATATAACTCTTTCCCATTGATTTCCTCTTGTAAGGAGGTGACTGTGCACCCATAAGGATCTGAGTTTCTGTATCATAATGAGTCCATACAGAATACAAACCTCACGTCTTTATCACAAATAAGTCAGCTCGAATCTTCCCATCAGTTTTCTGTATCAATTCACAGACTGAGAAATGAAATATTCTGGGCATTTTTCTGTCTAAATAAAATTTACAGTTTTCATCCACCTATTTCTTTTATCCATAAGAAATTCTGCTTTTGTTAGTATGCAAATGAATATATATGCATAAATAACCCATGTGCACATCTACATGTATATGCAAATACCCAAGTCCTTAATATTGGTGCACAGATCTTTTTCTAAATTGCAGTCATGCTAAACAAAATCCCTCCAGGGCTTTTCTTGCCACTCCTTTTTGCATGTGTGACAGTTTCCCAGGGAATTAGTCTTAAGTGCATTATTGGGTATGTATTCTAAATAATTAAATTTGGCATAAGGACAAATAAATTTGACAAAAAGGAACTGAAATATTTGAATGCAAAATAAATAAATAGATAAATAAGCAAATAAATAAATAAATGAAAATAGGGGGAAGGTTCTTTATTCTTTCTCTCTAAGCTCCTCTATCCCTCCCTTTGTCTGTACCTGCTAATCCATTAAAAGCCATTGCTCATCATGCTGATCTGCAGAATCTCCTCTCAGCAGGTACATTTCATTTATTGAAACATTATTTAAGAACAACTTTATTAAAGATTTGAGATGCCAATACAAGATGACATAGTGCATAGCAGCTTGTAGCTTGGAAAGCCTTACAGAATTGAACGTCATTGAACAGCAGGAAGGATACTGTGTGAATTACAGAAGGGAATGGTGTTGAGCTGATCCATGGTGAATAAATTAAAAGTCTTCAGTCACATGGTCAGTAATGCAGACAGGCAGAAAGAAGAAATGGCCTTTGGGAAAAAGCTGGGAGGGACAGAGAAAGAGGAAAGAAAAAATAGTCTAGGTTACAGCATGCACAGAGAAGGTTGTGGGATCCAGGAGAAAGTGATACCTGGAAAGATAAAGGAGTTCTGTTGCCATATGATTTTTCTGGCCAACTTGTTATCATAAAAGGTGAAACATACCTCATTTAGACCTCATTTAGATTTGGCTATTGACATCTACTAGCAACAATTCCCAGCTCTTCCTTTGGGGGCCAGAGTTCACAGCACTCTGACATGTTTCTCTGGCGGAGGACCTGGCCCCCACAAACTGCAAGAAACCTTTGCTCAGCTAAAGCTCTTAAGTAAGATTATTGTCTAATGCAACAAAATGTAGACACTGTCAGACACCAGCAACTGAGTATCAGCAAAGAAAACACGTGAAGCACAGCTGTGAAGAAACACAATGAATAACATTATTTGTAAAGAAAATCATTTAGCTGGAGCCAGAACTGAGTATTGGATAAATGGATTGTCAAATAATACATTTGAAATACACTGGGAACAAATTTATCTGTAGCATCAGTAAGCCAAACCTAAACTTTATGCCTATATCATGGTTGGTTGTTTTTAGAAATGCCCTTTAAAAGTGGGAAGAAAAAAAAAGATAGGGGAAAAAAAGTATGTCCACAAGAACTATTTAATTGCCAATTAGGGATTTCTCAAGTTTTTGTTTACTGTCTTCAAACGATGCTCAGCAAAACAAACCTGACTAATACCACTTTCTGACCTTTTGAAAACAATCATTGTGAAGTATTTGGTTTCAGCCTGTTAATGGAAGATAGAAAACTTAGAAAATACTGGGGAAAAAAAAAAATCAAACTCTATCCACATTTTTTCCAGAAATTGGGAAATGCTGGATCTGCTTATGCTGTTGGCATTTATGCTCTCCTTTTATCCTAGTGAAGACCCTTCTGCGTTCCTTGAAGTTTCTAGGAATGATCTTCACACTTCCCTAGAAGAAAAGAAAGTGTCAGAATACTTTGTGTAGTAAATAAAGTTCCAGCATGCTCAATCACCACCTCCCTTCACCTCAGCAAGACACCCTATAAATCCAAAGATTCCCCAGTGCCATATGATCTTCTGGTGTATGACTTTCTGGTGTTTCTGTCACATTTTCCACCATAAATCACAGCTTTTACCTATTGATTTTATTTATTTTCCAAGCAATTTCTCTTACAGGGCCACCATCTTTTGCAGATAGGGAAAGAACACTCAGCAGGGCAGAAAACACATAGGTTAAAGGACAGAGAAGGAGGTGACTGTGGCTCAATGCATGAAACATGACTCTAAGCTAAAATATTTGGATCCTTTTCCTGGTTCTGTTTATAGATTCAGTCTTCTTGTTTTCACTTGCTCTTGTGCTCAACCTGAAGATCCTCAGGCCAGACACTTTCCCTCAAGTCTTGCTTGTAGAATGCAAAGTACAGTAGAGTATCACATATTTTACATATATCCAATAGGAAAAAAAATAATGATAAGGTTGATGCTTAATAACCTTTTGTGTGTCAATGTGATGGCTACTGTATTCTCCACAAAATATTTCTGCATAAAGTCTGTAAGACTTTTTTCTTAGGCTTAGGAGTACTTCTTCCATGACCGGTCCACATCCCATTTGCTAGTTACCATTCAGCTTTGTGATGCAAATGCCCAGTCTTAAGGAACTGAACTGAGAACAGGAAGAAGCTACATAGCAGAGCCTGCTAACCAGTGACCTATGGCCAGAGTCATTATGAGCAAAGGTTTCCATGAAAAAGGTGAAGGATTTTGGCTGACCTTTTACTGCACCCTCAACTCCCTAAAGCAGAAGTGAGCCACCACAGACTGATATCTGAGCTAGAAATACAAGCAGGCAAGATGCTTCACCAATCTGATTTCAAGGAACTTCTTTTTGAGGACACCTGGATGAACTCAAGTAATCTATACATTTTGGCTCAAGTTCATAACAAAACATCTGACTTGACTAAATGCAAAAACTTTGGAACTTTCCTGTTCTCATTTTACTTCATTGTTAGATACAAAGGCAGCAAAATGGCATGGGAGAACATGTTCTCCATGCATAAATGCTCATTAACAGAGATGAGAAAGCAAGGAAGGCTCAGGAGGAAACTTTGTAATGATTTCTAATGTTTTTTTGGACACCTCAAGCAGACTCTTCCAGAGTTAAGCTGCACTCAAATACATCTTTGTGTCTGGAAGGTTCCCAATCGTGAAACTTTAGAACTTGATAGTATTTAGGAACCCAATTCTCATCTCAAAGTTCAACTGCTATTTGAATCAATGCAATGCATAAAAATCTCCTTAAAAGCCGGATCTTTATTAAGAGAAAAAAAACCACAGTGAATGCAGCTCTGATCTCTTTACTCAGTGCAATAGATATGACTGATACATTCTCAGCTGCAAATTCTTTGCTCCTGTCCTCTTCAATATGCAGTAGATGGTTTGAGGTGTATTTACAGAAGGAGATCCTGGGAGAGGTGACCTGGGCATAAATAAAAGAGATTTCTACATTGCACTCCTGCAGCAGTGGGACCATGAAGATCCTGAAATAGCAATTCCGAGTCACTGACTGATAGTTTTCTGTTTGCTGCAGCTAGCTGAGTAGGGAAAGTGTTCTGGAATATGAAATCACCTGGAGAAATGTCTACTTTGATAACTGGACTTGGTGCAAGGGAAATATGGAGAACTTACCTTTAGCAGGAAAGTAGACAGTGGTCAGCATGTGGCTATATTTCTGCCCCAGACCACAGCAAACTCTCAAACTGAACAAACACTGAAAAACCTCAATGTCACTCTTCAGTTCCTTTCTAGACTCAAACCCATCCCTGCCTTCCCAGAACAAAGGGGTTCTTTTCTCTGGGAAAGGGAAAAGTTAACTACACAATTCTTGTAATTTAGAAAGCTGTTTATAGGCAGCTGCTTGGCAAAGAAGAGACCTCTTTCGTTTAATCCAATACATTTAAATATTTAAAGGCCAGCTGCACAGAGCAACGTCCCAGAGTATTGTCACTGGGACATGGTGACTCATGCACAGCCGAAGGAACACGAATTGGACTTTCTGCCACAAGATGGGGCTCTGCCTGCCCTGTTTCCCTATACACCATATTTTATGCTCTGCTGCTTTTCCTGCATGAAAAATCATTGTTTCCTTGGTTATAATGTGCCTTTTCTTTCTTTTTTTTTCTGTACTGAAGCACATTTATTTTCCATGGCAAGAAAACAACTTTTCTGTCTTGTCCCCAAACAGACACACAAAACTGACAAAGCCTCTAGGATCCCCATGGCTGAGACAGATGAGCTGTACTTACAGAATTAAAGCAAAACCTTTATTATGAAGGGAAGCAATGCTATAACCAAGCCATCTGTTTCATAGCTTCCTGGAATGGAGAGCATTTGCCCAGGTTTCCTGCTTCTTATTATGTGAGTGCTTTGCTCTTAACAAGCAGAGGATCAATGACCAGATTCTGATGTTTGCTGCTTGCTGGAGAAACAGGAACAGGCTGAAGTTTGCAGAACAGTGCTGGATTTTTATCTAGGAATGAATAACAACCTCATTTTATACCAAAGAAATTATTGTTACTGTGGTCGTGCCCAGAGGCTTTCATCGGATCTTCGCAATGACTAGCAGTTAACACACACATATAAAGGCAATTTGTTTATGCAGTATCAGTTGGCTGAAAATAGGGCACCATTTCCTTCAGGTAGGAGGGAATAGCTCTGACCAGGATTTCTGGTTTCTGCCTATCAAGTACCAAATGCCTTAACTGAAATCTATTGTACTTGCTGGTGTGGGAAGATAATCATACCAGAGCTACTTGTCCATATGCTGTTGTAAACTGAGTGACTGCAATCACTGTAGGAAGTGATGACCCAGTCTTAACACATAGGTAAGGACCTTCCCTCTCCCTGCAGAGTGGATTGTTCCTATGGTGGTGGGATCTCTGGATGAACACATATGAGGATTACCACATTTGGCCCTGGCACTGCAGGGTAATCATCTCTCTGTGAAGGGACTCACCATGCACAAACCTTCCAGCAAGAAGTTGAGTTCCTGCTAAGAGAGTCACTTTGTTTTGTTTTTGGTGGTGGCTGGCTGGTTGGTTGGCCAGTTGAGGTTTTGTTGTTGCAGTTATGGTTTTGGTTGCTTTGTTTGGGGTTCTGTTTTCATTGTTGTTTTTGTTTGCTTTTCTGTCACCTTTTTTTGTTGCTGCTTGTAATCTCAGAACTCCCCTTGATGCACTTCTTGCATCTTCTGCACTTCTCTGTCCACCTCACTTAGAAATGTCCTTGTAACTGCTTCCAAGCAGTAACAACAAAAAAGAAAATGTCAATCAGAAACATAGTCTTTGGAGGATATGTAGCAAAGCCAGTACTCTGACAGACTGGCAGTCATGCCTGCCAGTCTTCCTATGCATTATCAAACACTGCAATGTGGACAAATTGGTTCCTTTCTTCGTTTTCATGCTTCATTAGTGTGTGTCCTTTACATTTCTCTTTGTTCATCCTAATTGTAAAATAGAGATGGTCATGTTACAAGGCTTTGGAAGCACAGAGCTGTGACAACCCTCTGCATTTCTCATTTGTTATGCACAGTTACTGCTAAATTTTAGCTACAGGACGACGACACTTTCTTTGAGCAGCTGTGAGACATTTAGAATGGCTTTGCAGACCACCAGCAGTCTGTGAATCATTGGTCAACATGTGTTACTATTAACATAAAATATAGGGATCTCTAAATGAGCCCAAATCTCATTTCTTTGCTTCCTCATAATTTTTATTTCTGCACCTTCTGTTGTCGCATACTTTTGCTCGGTAACTAAGGGATACTGCTCATCTTTTTAAAACACCAAAACAAAAGGTATTCACATCAATAAACCAGCCTTCAGCACATTTAAAACTTGGAACCCAGACAATTTTTTTTTTTGGCTCAAATCCAGCCCTCTGTGACCTGAGGTTTCCTTCTCATACAAGCTCATTATAAACTTGTCAAGGCTATTTTAAATGAGTTAGATCTTTCTCCCCGCTAGTCCATTTGGAAGATTGTCCAGAACCCTTCTGTGCTTTGCTGATACAGGAATCTTCTCATTTTAAAGGTAAAACTTATTCACAGCCTTGAGAAGAGGGATTTCACGTGCCATTCTTTGCAGAACAGAGTGTCAGAGGCTTTGTTTTACAAAAGGGCTACAAAGTAGTATAAAGCGATTAGTTAAGCAAAGGGCCTGGAGCACGAATGTGCATTTTTAGTGCTAGGACTCAATACTGGTTAGAAATGATGAAAACTTCTCTCTGCACAGACTGGAAAAAACCAAACTATCAGCAATTCCCATTAATATTTCCTAAAATTAGTGCTTAAGTCTCAAGTCTTCAGGTCAATTAGCATAACACAAGAACACCTTCACTCTCACCTAAAAACACAGCTTTTACAAAGCACATTTCATCATCATCTTTTACAAATCATCATTAATGGGTGGATTCAGATTGGATGTCAGGAAGAAGTTCTTCACCATGAGGGTGGTGAGATGCTAGAACAGGTTGCCCAGGGAGCTGGTAGAAGTCCCACCCCTGCAGGTTTTTAAGGCCAGGCTGGATGTGGCTCTGAGCAACCTGATCTAGTGTGAGGTGTCCCTGTCCCCAGCAGGGGGATTTGAACTAGATGATCCTTGGGTTCCCCTCCAACTCTAACAATTCTGTGATTCTAGCATTGCTGAGATTTTTAGGGTAGACTGTAAAAGAGGCCTGTGGCACTCAGAGTTGGGCACCAGGCTTCCTTCTGCCTTGCTCCTTTGAGTGCACTGAATTTTTTAAGCGTGTTTTAAAGATTGCTGCCACATTCTTTTCCTTCTTAGATGGAAGCTGTTAATTTTTCCTCCCAGAAGCTTTCTTACTGAGAAACCTGTTGCAATCATCTCATGGCTGTGCCTGGTATGCTTTCTTCAAAAAGACTACATACCAAGGTATCTGAAAATTAGTACCCTGCTTACAAGAAAAGGGAAAATTAATTCCAGGTAGTTTGGGGAAGTGGGCATTGGAAGAGCTACCTCACATTCCTCCTGTAGAGTGTAAATCCCAGCTTCAGCTCTGCTATTTATTGACAAAAGCAAGGGACAGGCAAGAAGAGATCACTGCAGCCCATGCTTGGGGTGCCAGTAAAGCTGCTATTTGCCTTCTGCCAGCTGTGTCTTGCTTGCACACGCCCAGATAACTTCACACATCCAGTGGTCTTGCTCACTTTGGTCAGGAAATACCAGCAATTCACTCTGTGCTGAAATGTTCACATAGGACCGCAGATGCTTTTAAAGAAGAAAAGATTTTCATGTCACTTTTACTCCAGCCTCCAGTTTTCCTCTTCTCAGAATTTATTTTTTCCCTTTGTACTGCTTTTTCTGT
This sequence comes from Dryobates pubescens, assembly GCF_014839835.1. NCBI lineage: Eukaryota > Metazoa > Chordata > Aves > Piciformes > Picidae > Dryobates > Dryobates pubescens. The sequence goes on from NC_071619.1 coordinate 9,615,239, forward strand.
GCAGCCATTTCCAGACTAGTTGTCATTAATTATTGGGTTTAGAAACTGTGCCTTAATGAAGATAAATGATTCTGCTATCTCTGAAATATAAAGCCATTTGCACAGCAGCAAATGGTGGGTCAGTCTGGTGGGTCTGCATCCAGTTCAGAGCACTCAGCCAGATGTTTCTAGCATAAGTACTGTCACTTGAATTGTCACTAATCATCAGCCTCATTAGTAACTTCTCTAAACCCAGGCCAGCAACCCACAGGCCACAGAAGGAAAATTTCCCTTAGAGATTATTTTTGCCAGCATGGTTTAAAAATGCATTTAGGAGATGAAAACATAAGAAACAGCTGTCTGTACTGTTCAATGGGCAAAAAGATGGCATTTCTTCATAGTAGTTAGTGTGGCACTTCTTCGTATCAGCAGTGCATGAGGACATATCAGTGGCTGTGCTTTCAGAAAGAAGTTGATTATGCATCTCAGTATGGCTGAAAGGAGGTTGGGCAAAAGGGCTTCTTTTTTTCCAGGTGACAGTAATGGCTCAAGCACCAAGAGGGAAAGCTCTTTCTTTGTGCATGCTGCCCTCATGATACATAAAGATTGAAAGGAAAACCAAAACCAAACCAAAGAAACCAAAACACCTCAGGAAATTCAGTGGAACAATGTGTGATGGGTTGAGGATTTTTTTTTTTAATGTGAACATTTTCAGAGAGCTGTAAATGTTACAACAAAATGAAGAACATTCTGTTTCTCTCCATTACTCTCTTACCTGTCTCACAAACAGTGTAACCAATTCCACTGAAATTTTAGACTAAGCAAAACCTCAGCTACAGGAAGAGTCCAACACTACAATTTCATCACAAAAAGTTGGCCAAAACAACTGCAAGCAAGCTCCCAAAGCTGAAGTTTCAAGGAATCTTATCTCCAGATATTCCTACCAACTAGGTTTGTTCATCCTTCCCTTCTCACATATTCTCAGTATTCTGCTTTGTTCTACCCTTATCGTTTTTTCCTCTGTGATTCTCCTTTTTAATAGTACTGAAATCAGACCTTTTCTTCTTTCTCTCCCTATCTCTTCTAAATAGAAGTAACCCTTACAATCAATGAAGGGCATATTCAGTTTTCCACCTAATGATGTCTGAATGGATTTGAAACTCAAAATATAGCCATTCCTTGGATTCTGGCTAAATGATCTGATAAGAAAGGAACTTTGGGCCTTCCCTCAGATACAGATGTAAATCTGTAAACCTGCATGTGGTAAATAGATGGCTGTAAGATTCCCTATGACTTACTACTTTGTCTCATAGGCCAAAACGTTAGTAAAATAGAGGGCTAAAGACGTTCATTGTTGCTCAAGGAGATTAAGAAAGGTACACAAATGATCATCATTAGCAGTTCATAATACAGCAATGAAAACATGATTGCAGCTTAGCCTCAGCTCTTAGCTGATAGAGCAAGGCCACTACAGTAGGACTGTAGAGAAATGCTGTATGACAAGAGGTTTGTAATGATTTACAGTGTTTTCCTTAATTGCACAATCAGTTGTTTGTTCCAGTTAATTGAGTTTCCCTTCCAGTAATTACTCGTTGCAGTTCCTTCTGCCACTGTATCACAAGCTTAACTTTTCCTACAGTCACTTTAGCTCAGTTACCGGCCAGGACTTTTCTGCCTCATTCAACTGAATTAGCATCACCTCTGGAGCAGTTCACCAGGAATAATAGATTTACTTCCTATATAAAACTGTGCAGGCCTCTTTGAAGATTCTGGAAAGGCTGCAAAGGGAAACACAGCAGTTTTCTTCCAGGTGCACTGCATGGGGAGTCTTGATCTTTATTCCAGAAATCACGTCTACACGCATGGCCCAAATACAGTTCAAACCATCACCCATCACATCCTTGACTTCTAAATGTCTATTTCTGTCACAAAGCAAAAAAAAACCCAGGCCCATACTTATTGGAATCAGAAACTACTAAGAGAAGTCTTTATTTATATATGTGACTACAAAACTAAGCAAGAAATTTTTCATGAGAATATATAAATGAATATGTAAAACAGAAAAGGCTGTGATACCAGGATGAATGGAAGGGATGACAGCTCTGGAGGCTGTCTCATGAGCTGCTGAAATTTGCAGATGATCTTGTATTTCTTCCATCACTCATGAAATGTTAACTGCTCCTGGTTGGTTGTTTTCAAACCATCCTAATGCTGTTTTATGTTAACCAATACTGTATTTACATAAGTAACTGGTTTGACTTGTGTGTTTGTTAAAGTCTTTTCTGTGCTATGGGAAGCTGTGAACCTTTCCTCTATCTTTGTTTTCACACATACCAAGAGGCATCAATTTAAGCTTTCCACTATGGAAAAAACCCCATATATTTGTCCTTAGAGCTTGTTTATTGAGTATTTTTCCTTCACACTCATTTGTATTAGCTGTAAATTATTTTATTGAGTGGTTGGGATTTTTTTTATGTTTCCATTTTTAGGATTGCCAGATGCATGCTATTAATGATGATTTGTATTTCATACACATCAAGACTTCTGGTACTTCTGCTTTTAGGATAAGCAGATGGAGGCTGGCTGAATTTCACCAAGCTATATAGTGCAAACAGGTAGGATATAGGTATGGTAGCGTGAAACAATGTGCTGAGCTGACCCTCATTTTCAGCTCCTCTGTTACTAACACATACTAAATATCACAAATATAAATTTTATGTCATTTATTTCTTGGCTTGTTTTTTTTTTTCTTTACAGTCTTCCACAATAAATCAGCAGGCAGTGGAATCTCATCACTGTACTGCAGTTTTACGCCATGTAGACACAGGTAATTCTCAGCATCAATTCTCCTCTGCACTATTATGCTTTCTGCTGAAATCCAGTAAGGATTAAAAATTCTTCTCTCCACAAATTCACCCATTCAACACAGGGATTATCTGGATTAAATTGATGCACAGAACAGCTGCCATTTTGATTTGGCATCCAACTGGAAAATTGGACGTTAATAATTGCGTATAGTTGACCTAAAATAAATAGTGTGTGTATGAGAGAGAAAAACACCTTTTATGCTAACCTGAGAGCTTCATTTCAAATAGCACAACTATGTCATGTTTCATTTCAACTATGTCACGGTTTTCAACTCTGATTTAACTTTCTATTTCTATGTGGTTCAGCTTAAACGTCTCAAAGAAATAATTATGTCATTCTGAAGCAAAACACTGACAACCTAGAAAGTAAAACTTATTCTTTTTAGCAAATGTCAGCATTTCCATTATTTTTTTTTCCCTAGCAAACTTATCTGTCAAGTGTAATTTTACTTTGTAAATGGCTGCAAATCTCTTAAACTATTATACCCCTTCTAAACAAAATTCACAGTAAAATGAAGGGGAAAAAAACCCCAAGAGAACAAAACCAGAAAAAAAAAACACAAAAGGAGAGGGTTGTATTTTACAAGATCTTAAAAATAAGCTCTTCTTCATAGTTTGTTCAATTTGGTAGTGTAAATGAATTTGGAAAAGATGGTGGATGTCCTGCAGCAAACAAGTGAGTCCTAGCCCTCACACTTCCAGAAAGGCAAATAGCAGACAGAAAATAAGACAAAGATCATCATCCAGAGTGCTGTGCAGTTCCTGGAGTGTCTAACTGTGAGGGTTTAGGGTTCTTTTGGTGGAGAGTTTAATTGTTGTTGAAAAAGAAACTTGAATTTGAAAGAAAAATAAAGATTGACTATGCACCAAATTCTCTTCCAGTAAGTTTAATTTCCTAATTATTTGTCAGGTCATCCCTGAAAGCTGCCAAGGTGTGACTCATTTTTATTAAGCACTCTGCCGTCCAACACTGTTCATCAATACCTTTCAGCCATTCATTCCTCTCAGCCAGTGTCCATTTTAAGCAGAACTCAGAGCACTGGATTCAATTACTTCAGCTCTAGTGAAAAGCAAGCTCTCATAAAATATGCTGAAAAGTGTATAATCTTTTTCACAGAGCTAGTTAGAAGACTCAGATGGAGCCCCTTGCTATAGAGGTAAGTGGTCCTGTTGAGTCTTGAATAATTTAACCTACAGATCCATAGTGAGTCAACGTACAAAGAGTGCTATTAGGGATATTTCTTTTAACTCTATTATCATTTAGAGAAGCCTTTGAAAAAAATAGATTTATTTATATAGTTTAAAAGCTTATGCCTTTTATATATTTTTTTTCACCCAAATAAAAAGACTCATACTAAATGTCTCACCAGATTGAGTTCTCCAGTTCTGGTTGTGCCCCAGAACATGTTACAGCCTGGTCTATTCTGAAATAAAAAAATAGACAAACAAACAAACAAAGAAATAGATAGATAAATAAATAAATAAATAAATAAATAAATAAATAAATAAATAAATAAATGTAAGTCCTGCTGTAGAAATTGCTCAAATTTCTGTCATGGCTGATATCTTCTTGTAGCCAGGAGGGGGTCAGTCTCTTCTCCCAGGCAACCAGCACCAGCACAAGAGGACACATTCTCAAGCTGCACCAGGGGAAGTTTAGGCTCAAGGTGAGGAGAAAGTTCTTCACTGACAGAGTCATTCTTCACTGGAATGGGCTGCCCAGGGAGGTGGTGGAGTCACCATCTCTGGAGTTGTTCAAGAGGGGATTGGACGTGGCACTTGGTGCCATGGTTTAGTTATGAGGCGGTGGGTGACAGGTTGGACTTGATGATCTTTGCAGTCTCTTCCAACCTTGGTGATTCTGTGATTCTGTGAAGAAATGTTTCCCTCATGCACAGCACTTCTTTTTCCAAGATGAGGGCTTGAGGACTAGATAGAAGGTTGCTAATCATTTGGGTAAATTCTGGATAAAAATGAGTTCTCTAAATATAAAATTATTTATTATTATGGCTATTATTTCCACTGTAAAGATAGAGAGGAACTGAAAAATCGGCGGTTCAAAAATACTAAGACCAATTTGGCTCTGTTCACTAAGGCTGTTGCATTATAAATGGTCATGAAATGGACTGTTTAGAATTCTAACAACCCCTTGTAAAGGCAGCACATTTATTTTTAGAGAATTGCGAGGAACAATTGCTTGGTTCTCCTTATAAACAGCCGCAGCCGCAAGTAGAAATTAGCTGCTGTGTAAACACAGTTGGGAGGTGTACGTGTCAGTGTTAGAGGGAATGGGCTCTGTTGCACGGCAGATAAATATCAGCCAACAAATGACTTTTTTCTCTGCTTCAACAAATCCTACAGGAAATGCTCTGCCAGCTGGTGTGCTCTGAGGATAGTCCTTGCAAACACAGTGCTGTAGTGCTGAACAGTAAATCTGGGTTGTGGCTATCTTACGGTTGCACATTCACAGGCCATCAAAACTGCAGGAACAACTAGAACCACTAGAATCGCTCTGCCTAGCAGCAGCATGTGTTTAGACAGTCTTCAGATGAAACAGCCTAAGTCTAAAGGCCTCATTTCAAATAGAGAACATCACCCAGGAGGTCTTCAGTAATATGTACTGCTGTCAACATGATTAGGAAATTCAAGGGTTTACATTAGGAGAACTGCACACTGAGTACCAAAAAGTAGTGGGTAAATTACATGCCTAAATTATGCAGAGTAGAATTAATTTAGAATTATCATCATTTAATCATTTACAAAGTTAGCTTGATCTCATTTCCAGTGTCTTCCCTAAAATTCTCCCCATTGTTTAAAGTTGGAAACAAAACATACTTTTCTTTTCTTCTGGATCACCACATTTTCGTAACAGCCTCTTTCCAGCTTCAAGAAGAGTTTTTCTAGGAGCTATTGCTCGTACACAGTATTTACAGGGACTTTTTACCCTTAAGAAGAAGGACATCTTTCCAATGCATTTGATTGAATCCATACCAAATTGAACCTTCTTAAGATTATCTGCAAATTTGGACTCCATTGTACACAGAACCCTTTGCCATTGAGACCATGGCTTTTTCCTCAAGGTTTCCTGCAGAATGTTCTACTTTGAAAAAGAAACCACTTTAACTAGGATTTAAATGCATATCTGAATATGTAAATTATTCTCAGTTTTGCAAAGCTGTGAGGCTGTGATGTGTGGAGGCTATGTAAGAAATCTTGTATTGATCACGAGAACAAATTTTGTAATAGTAAAGCTTTTTTGTTTATTTAATCATCTCCCAGTTGAACAGGGCAGGGAAAATTGTGTCAGGAAGAGAAAATCTAATCTTTGGGGAAAAAAAAAACAAACAACAAAACCAAAACAATACAAAGCAACCAAATAAACAAGCAAATAAACCCAACCAACTAAAAATGCTCTTTTAAAAATTCCACTTTAAACCTGAAGAATGCAAATCTGAAATCTTGCCCCCAAATGGTTGTATTGAAATGTGTTCTGTCAGGGCCCACTTAAAAGGTGCATACTGAAAATAATAAAATATTCATTTGGATGTTGACTTCAAGAAAGAAGACTTGACTAAAATTAGCTTAATGTTTAAATACAAAGGCACTTCAAATTGGAGCACTTTTTTCCTTCCTTTTATGAGCGTCAAAGCAATTTTTTGGACAACATTGGCCCATTTTTAGCTTAAAAATTAATTGAAACGCTCTTCTGCCAAAACTACAGTTTTAATAAAGTTGCATTTTAAAACTGAAAAATCTTTGGAGGAAAAAAAAATATACTTAACCATGTCATGTTGTCCCTTTACAGTGAAGCAATTTGGACAAACACAGTATCACCGTATCACCAAGCTTGGAAGAGACCTCAAAGAGTCCAACCTGTCACCCAAGACCTCATGACTAGACCATGGCACCAAGTACCACGTCCAATCCCCTCTTGAACACCTCCAGGGACAGTGACTCCACCACCTCCCTGGGCAGCATATTCCAATGATGAACAACTCTCTCAGTGAAGAACTTTCTCCTCACCTCAAGCCTAAACTTCCCCTGGTGCAGCTTGAGACTGTGTCCTCTTGTTCTGCTGCTGGTTGCTAGAGAGAAGAGACCAACCTCTTCCTGGCTACAACCACCCTTCAGGTAGTTGTAGAGAGCAATGAGGTCTCCCCTGAACCTCCTCCTCTCCAGGCTAAACAATGCCAGCTCACTCACCCTCTCCTCATAGGGCTTATGCTCAAGGCCTCTCACCAGCCTTGTTGCCTTTCTCTGGACACGTTCAAGTGTCTCATTGTCCCTCTTAAACTGAGGGGCCCAGAACACATTTTAGTGAGCAAATCCATGAAAAGTACACTCCAGATAGGAAAATAATTCATGACTGTCAGAAATATCTGGTCTTAAATACAGGGCAAAGTGTCATTTTGCCTTGTAGGACTATGCTAAGGATAAACATAATGCAAACAGGTTCAGATGACCTCTTGATGTGGAAACACATAAACAGATCAATCAAACGCAAGAGTTATTTTCTGTGGTCTATGAACAGCTGCGTCTCAGACACCCCTGCTAGGAACCTGAAGAAATAACCAGGTCAAACATGTACATGCAGGCTGTGGAAGTGATGTGGCCACATTGGATCCTTAGTTAGGACCTGTGCATTCAAAAGCAGTTGAAAAACCACTACATTAAACTGCTGATGACAGCTTCTAAACGAAGAGTCTCAGAGGATGGTTTTTCCCTCACTTATGTTTTTTTAACCTGCTTTCATTGTGGGCATGTGCTCTTTCCTTGTCTAAATACAAACATTTTTTTCCATATTGCTGCCAATTAAGGCATTCACTCTGTGGTTGGTTTTTTTTTTTTTTTTCAGTAGCTGAAGATAAATATTAATTACCTTTGGAAACTTGACTGCCATTTTCCTGCCAGAAGAGTGTGAAGTGAACATCTCTGCACCCTCAATCCCCAGCTCTTTAGTGGGCGGAGACTCACTAGGCATTACCAGTTAGGAAGAATAAAACTGTTTCACTCCCACACCATGTGTTTGCTTGGCAGAATCCTCCTCTCCTACACCCCACTCTTTCAAGGAGATACTGTAACTGGAAAAGGCTAGCTTGCAACCTCATGGATATCGGAAAGACAAATGCTTCCTAAATCTCTCAAAGCGATCACAAACCTCTAGTTCAGTTTTAGAGCCATGCGGCTAGGGAGGGCTGCTCTTGAACGAATTCCCTCTGCTCATCCTGCAGTGCAACACAATTCCTGTGATTAATAAAAAGCAGCTTAAAGCCATAGCTTGTTGCCTGCCCAGATCCATTAACCCTGTGTGAAGGTCTACTACAGAGTCAAGGGCTTTTCATGAAAATTTCTGTTCTCCCAGAAGCCGTATCTTTTCCCTCATTACCGTCACACACATCTGCGTTTAATCAGGCCCTCTAGAGCTTCATTGGGAAGTTTGATTGCTGATTAGAGAGTGAAGGTTGCCCAGATTTCTCTGGTTAGTTTTCCTTAAAGGCTCACTTGGAGGGTGAATGTCTTTTTGTACAATCTGGTGTCGCAAAGGGAATTAGAAATTACGAGTTTGGGAGTGTCCTTTGTTCTGAAGTTTCCAGTCAGTCTGGCAGAGATCAACAAAGACACACTATTTTAGAGTCATATGCTTTGGAGGTAGTTGCCAACCAGCTCATGTCTCAGGGGGCAGCACTTTGCCATCTCCCAGGCCAGTAATTCATCCTACATTGCAGGGGATACAGAGCCCACAGCAGGGCACACTGTTTCTGCCAGAGGAAGGGAATAGCCAGCTTTTAGAAGGATAGTTTATGGGAGGTTTTGCCACGAGGCACAAGTCTCACATGTTTAACAGAGCTGGAAGCTCTGAATTGGGTTGCTCATAGTTTGCATCTTGGTCTTTATGCCTTCCCTCTGTGGAAGCAAGTATAGCTTTTACAGCTTTCCTCTAAAGGAGAAGTGGTGGTTTGTGCTTGGGGAAATTTTATATTTCTGGTCCAACAAAGAAATCTGAGATGCTCTATAACTATCATGAAAACTGTTGGTGAAGTATTGCCTGACATCATTCATCTAAGAGAGGTCAGCTGTAGCTATGTTGAGAAAAGCATTTAGTAATAGTGAAGAAAGTAAAAGAATTGGAGAATGAGTTTGTACAGAAGAAAGAAGAAAAATGTCTTTCTGGTTCAAGTTTCTTGCAGGCTGAGTTTTAAAAGATATATTTATAAACCACAGACTTTTCTCTCCTTTGGAGAATTAATTCCTACCTACCAGAAAATTGCCAGCAGGTTCAAGCAGTAGCTAGCAAAGCCAGCCCTGTATGCAACAACTTATCAGCAGCCTGTGCAATAATGCACAAATCTTAATGGAAAAGCTGAGTAGCTGCCAAAGAAAACAGCCTGAGGGAAGTGGGAACACGCTGATGTTCAGAACACCTGAATCATGAGCTTGCAGAGCAAAACTGCTTTGAAGCTCTTTATTTTCTGGTTTCAGGCAGAGAGTTATGAAGCAGGGTAAGCAGTCCATAGCCCTAGAGGTACTGGCATGTAAAGCATATTTATTCCTGTGTCATGGCTATGTAGCAACACAGTCTCGTTAAATTCAGATCAGGACTTCCTTTTTTCACCATGGCCCTTTCTTTCTTCCTTCTTCAGTCTTAGTCACCCAGTTCTGTCTGTCCTCTGTGATTTTTTTCCCCTGGTGGTGGGGTTTTTGCTGTCTGTTTTTTTGTTGTTTTATTGGGTTTCATGTCTAGACCATACTTCCACCCCATTAGAGTAATTCCCTTAACATCTCTTGAACTATGTTTGAAGAGCTAGTCATATATATGGATGAGTAGAATATATGACTATCAGTACAACATCCTGAATTGAAAATGGGTCATGAGTCAAACAGTGTGAAGAGTTCTTGCTTTTGTGGGTGAAAGTTTTCTGTCAAGAAAAGACCCTCAGATCTTTTTGTTGTGATGCATTGATGCAGATTTGGTTAGTTCTTTGTCTTTGGGATGAGATTTTCCATAGTCCAAGAAGGACTAAATGCAGCATAGTCAGTGTTGTGTCTCTGTTTTCTCATTGGGAAAATCACAGCCTTGCAGCACATTAGAGGTTGGAAGGGACCACAAGAGATCATTGGGTCCAACCCCCCTGCCAAAGCAGGATCACTTAGGGTCATCTGCACAGGAATGCATCCAGGTTGGTTTTGAAAGTCTCCAGAGAAGGAGATTCCACAACCTCCCTGGCAGCCTGTTCCAGAGCTCTGTCACTCTCACTGTAAAGAAGCTTCTCCTCATGTTGAGGTGAAATCTTCTGTGTTCAAGCTTGAACCTCTTGTTTCTTGTCTTATTAGTGTGCACCACCAAAAAGAGATTTGCCCCCTTCACTTGACACCCAATGACACAGTTCAGAGGTGTCACTGGAATGTTATGTTTGCATTTGTCATAATTCCTTAAAAATTGATTTTAATAATTATTATAACTTTAGGAAAACATCTTTTGTCTCTTATTTCACCACTCTATGCTGAACTCCTGTTAAAATCTTGGGAATTTCTATCAGGAGACATTCACTAAAGTGTACTACTGGGCAGAACTACACAGAGAAGGTGCTAAAAGCAGCACAGTTTCTCTTCTGTTGTGCCCTTTGGTCTTGTTGTATAATATGGTTGTCGATGAAGTTGGGTTTTGGTCCTGCTTGGAGACACATCTTTGAGTTTTTTTCCTCATATCCTCTATTTTGTCTAAGAACTTGTTAGTCTTATCTTTCTACATACACAAATATGGCACATTTAGATTTCAAAATACAGCCCTCTCTTGCAGTTTTAGGGTTTATCCATAAGGTTTCTTATTGTCATCACCTGGACCAAGCAGCTCTTTATTTTTGACCTCTTCCCACTTAAATTCAGTCAGACTTCTGTATTGGTGTAACAAGCAAATAAATAAAAAATTCAGGGCTTGCCTTTACAGAGTAAGCACACAGTTCCAGGGGACCGGTGGTGCTGCTGCTGTAAACATCTATGATACACCAAGGAATATTCCTTACCTTTGCATTAGTACTGAAACAATTGCCTCCTATGTTAGAATAGTTAACAAGCATACTGGAAAGCGTTCATTTTGATTACAGTGTGACGTGACTGATCTATTTTGACAGCAGCTAGAACTACATGTCCAGTTAACCTTGAAACTCAGACTGTGGCTCAGCAGTATTTACCTTTTTTTTCCTATGCAGAGCCTTTCCACCTCTCTCACCAAGTGCAACCATAGAATCATAGAATTGTTAGGGTTGGAAGGGACCTCAAGGATCATCTAGTTCCAGCTCCCATGCCATGGTGAGGGACACCTCACACTAGATCAGGTTGCCCAGAGCCACATCCAGCCTGGCCTTAAAAACTCCCAGGGATGAGGCTCCTACTACCTTCCTGGGCAACCTGCTCCAGTGTCTCAGCACCCTCATGGTGAAAAACTTCTTCCTAACATCCAATGTGAATCTACCCATTTCTATTTTTTTTCCATTCCTAGTCCTATCATTACCTGACACCTTAAAAAGTCCCTCCCCAGCTTTCTTGTAGGCCCCCTTCAGATACTGGAAGGCCACACTAAGGCCTCCTCAGAGCCTTCTCTTCTCCAGACTGAACAGCCCCAACTCCCTTAGTTTGTCCACGCAGGAGAGGTGCTCCAGCCCTCTGATCATCCTCATGGCCCTTCTCTGGACAACACTCCAGCACATCCAGATTCTTCTTTTAATAGGGGCTCCAGAACTGGATGCAGTGTCACCAGAGTGGAGTAGAGGGGGAGAATCACCTCCCTCAACCTGCTGGCTATGCTTCTCTTGGTGCAGCCCAGGATGTGATTGGCTTTCTGGGCTGCAAGTGCCAGCTGGTGGCTCCTGTTGAGCTTCTCATCCATCAGCACCCCCAGGTCCTTTTCTTCAGGGCTGCCCTCAAGCCAGTACCTGCCCAGCCTATATTGGTGCCTGGGATTGCCCCAACCCAGATGCAGGACCTTGCATTTGGTCTTGTTGAACCTCATGAGGCTGTCATGGGCCCACCTCTCCAGCCTATCAAGATCCCCCTGAATGGTTCCCTTCCCTCCAGTGTGTCTGCTACACCACACAGCTTAGTGTCATCAGCAAACTTGCAGAGGGTGCACTCAATGCCACTGTCCATGTCACCAACAAAGATGTTAAACGGGAGGATTTTTAGAGGGAAGGTGACATTTTGGAAGAGAGAATTTTTTTCCACCACAGATTTTATTTGATAAATTGCTACAGAACATTGAGAAATTGGTCATATAACAGCCCTGGATAAATTTTCTTTTCCATCTGGAGTCATCAGTAGATCAATATATTATACACCTATTCTTTCCACTCTCACATAAAGTCAGAAGAAGATTTTGCCAAGAGACAACCATATTTAACACTTTCTGTCAGTCGCCATATGCTGGACTTCAAACTTTCAGAAATGGCTGGAAGCAATGAATCAATCAAGGCTATCCAGCTTCAAACTGACAGGAAGTTTTGGCATAAGATACATCCTGAAGTACGTTCAAGGGTCCCAGTGGTTTTTGTACATCAAAAGAGCATCTTGGCTTGGCAACACTGTTGGATTTTTCTTCTTTTATAGAGGGGCATAAGTGTCAGGGGGGAAAGCATAATGTTATGGTCTCTAGTGGTGATTTACTTACACTGCTGGAAAATATGGGCATGGCCATTTTTGAACCTTGAGGCAGAAATTTGTAGAATCAAATATCTCTTGCCAGGAGAATATTCTCATTTCTAGCTGGTTTTACACTTTTATTCTGGGTTTTGGTCTATTTTGTCAAGAACAAGCTCAGAAAAGCAAAGCCTATCAACTGCTTGCTAAACCATCTCTATCATTCAGTCTATTTTAATTCATACACAGGCACTGCACACCCAGACTTACCCTTTGAAAAATCTGTTCTCATATTCTGTATGACAGAAAGATACTCCAGAGGTTACAAAAAGGGAAGAGCCCAGGGAGCTCATTTTTCCTGTGGCTGGAGTACATGACCTAATCATCAGTTTTAGGTTTAGGTGTTGGGTTTTTTTATTAATATTAAAAAAGATAACTTTCTTTCATAAACATTCTAAATTGTACAACATTGTGTATTGTGGATTAATTTTCATCTAAACCTCCTAAGTAAAATAATTTTTTCCCTGATTCTACATGAATATGCCTAGAGTACTGTCAGCACCACCTTTTTAAGCAATTCCAGATATATTTGTTAATAATCTTGATGCCTCATTACTGCCTCTCTCAAAGTACTATGGTGCTCAGGTTTCCTCTCAATTTCATTGGTAGTTCTGACGCTCCAAGTGATGCCTTATGCTCTCTGCCTTTAACAGCTTGCCTCAAAGCTTACTCGTGGCTTCACTAAAGACACTTGCAACAGACAATGAGATCATGTACCCACAAGTGGAAAGGTCAAATGTACTCTACCATAAAAGGAACCTAGATGGTGCCACATTCTTCTGAAACATTCATCTGTTGAGTTTTGACATTCTGAAGAGTTCAGGTCTTTATAGGAATGTCCAGCAACAGAACTGTCCCTTTTGCATAAACACTTATTGATATATAAGATGCATATGTTCTGAAGAGAATATACTCTGAAGCTGAAAAGACTACCATAAGAGTTTATCTCAAACAGAAGGAGCAAAAGTCACTGCTTCTGTAATCAGCAGTGTTTAAATACTAGAAATCTCAGAGCCCAGTTAGACCAATCAAGAGATCTGAGGCCAGGAAAGATATTTTCCTTGAATTAGGTTGACAATAACAATGAAATGTCTTAGTTTCTTCCACCTGTCTCCGAAGTGTGGGATGTAGCCTGCTTCCTAAGGTGATGAGAGCATTGCAAATTAAATCTATTTTCTGTTAAGGTGGGAATCATACACCCTTGCAATGCTCTTCATTTCTCTACCTGTGATATGTGACACATGGGGTGTATCTAAGTTACATACTGCATTTGCATTAGTGATGGAAGAAGATGCAACGGTTCAGAACCAGGCATTCTTGGCAAATTCTCCTGGTGTTAGAGTCATGGTGGCATCATGCAAACTTTGCTGAAATCAGTTTAAATTGTTCCATTTTGTATCATGAGCATCATTTCTGTTTCCTACTCTCACACTATGGACTTTTGATACTGTGAAGGTTAAATCTTATCAGAAACTAGGACTGTGATAAGTCTTAAGTTTTCCAGTCTAAACACAAGATTGATTTTATTTATGAAGTTTCAAACCCAGACAGCCATTGAATCTGTAAGCCTATGTCTTGGACTTTAAAAGACCTGCATATGGAGCAGAAGAATCATTATTTTCTGTGACTATTAGTGCTGCTAAAATTCTTTTGGTCATCCAGATGTTACCCCACAATTATCAACTCCCATAATTTAATCCTCCCAAGGCACACTTGCTCTATCATTACCTGAACTTCTTACATGTTTAGCTTGAAAATTGTATAAGCCCCCACACAGATAAGGAGTGGAGAAGATAAGAAGGGTTATTTTTGAGGGAGAATTTTTTTTTAATGACTCTTCCTGGCTGTAAGAAATACAAGTTCTGCACTCAGAAAAGGTAACACCACCTCATTATGATGCATAGCCAGTAAATCTGATTAAAATGGGTAAAACAAACTCAAAAAACCCAAGCTCTTTTTCCCCTAGGTTTGTGAATCATTCAAAAACTCCTTCCTGCTCTCTCATTTACCTATGGATGAGTACTGATCTCACTCGGTATTTATTTGTTTCCCATAATTATCACTGGTGTGTTTTCAGCCCCCAAAACCTTTGTTTCTTTTCCATGGCTTACTTTTTCATTTTTTTTCCCCCCCAAACAAAGAAGCCAATAAAGAACACATAATGAATAGCGAATGCAAACTTGGTGCAAATTCATGAAGCCTGGGAATCACAAGCACACATTTCCATTACTACCTATCAGCTATTTTAATATAACAAGTAAGCAATGACTGTACTCCCACAAGATAGCAGCAAATTACACTTGAGGTGTCAGTTCAAAAACATGCTAGTGAATCTATTTGTTCATTAGTCAGACAGTTTTATTAAATCCTGCTTGAGATGAGGGGAGTTTTAGTTGAATATATTTTCGTGTCTTCTTTCCTAAGGGGTGCATGCCACATAAGGATTAAGACTTCAGCTTATTGTGCACATTGAAGCTCTTTTCCAACCTGGTTAATTCTATTCTATTCTATTCTATTCTATTCTATTCTATTCCATTCCATTCCATTCCATTCCATTCCATTCCATTCCATCCCATCCTATCCTATCCTATCCTATCCTATCCTATCCTATCCTATCCTATCCTATCCTATCCTATCCTATCCTATTCCTTCCACACTCACATCTCAAGAAGAACAGGTAATGGCTGTGCCTCTCTTTCTGACAGTCTGTGGCTGTGGGTTCAGCCTGGTAAGACCAGGGTTGTGCCTCATGCTTCGGTCCACATGGCTGCCTTATGAATCACGAGGCCAAGTAACTCACTGAAATATTAAATGTGGTCAAGAAAGTCCTGGAGAGACTATACTCTGAAGCTGAAAAGACTACCATAAGAGTTTATCTCAAGCAGAAGGAGCAAAATTCATTGCTTCTGTAATCAGCAGTTTTTAAATACTAGAAATCTCAGAGCCCAGTTAGACCAATCAAGAGACCTGAGGCCAGGAAAGATATTTTCCTTGAATTAGGTTGACAATAACAATGAAATGTCTTAGTTTCTTCAACCTGTCCCTGAAGTGTGGGATGTAGCCTCCTTCCTAAGGTGATGAGAGCATTGCAAATTAAATCTATTTTCTGTTAAGGTGGGAATCATACACCCTTGCAATGCTCTTCATTTCTCTACCTGTGTTATGTGACACATGGGGTGTATCTAAGTTACATACTACATACTATAAATCTCACACGCGATGCCTGTTTGTTTAAGACCTATAAAACCTCCATAGCATTCCAGGGCCAGGTAAAGTTCAGAAGTCCATCACGAGCTAGAGACTTGGTCACTAGTTTTGGTGAAAGGGATATAGGTGGTTGTTTTCTCCCACATGAGGCTCACTATTCAAGGAGACACACTTGGATCTGAATGTACAGCTCAGTATCATCTTGAGTTTGAATTCCTTGTGCATATGTGTATGAATATAGTGTGTGTGAAGGATGGACCTCTTCCTGTGTAGTGATTTCAGGTGTCAATGTCATCTAACCTCTGCTGGAGTTACTTCTGCCATGTCATGAGGTCAGTTCAGAAAAACCATAGTTATCACAAGCTAGTTGTACCAATCATTACAAGAAACATATTGTAGATGTATGGAAATCTAAGTCTTGTTTTACTTTTAAATGCATATATTTCCCTACCTTTGGCAAATACAACCTACTGTGTATAACTGATTTAAATTTCCTACAGTCTGTCAGATGTTAACTTCAACAGTGTAGGGGATCTTGCTGGTGCCTTCACCTCTAAACCAGATGCAAACGTGAAAGGTAGAGCTGCCTTCAAACTGTACTTCATTTTACTTATTCGAGTGCCAGCCTTTTCTGGGTCCTCTGAAATTATGCAAGGCTCCAAATGATGGAATGGGGAGAGGAAGGGAGATTAGACCTAGCTGTGGTGTTCAACTAACAATACTTAATTATAACATTTTTGTTTGTTTGTTTCATAGGAGTTATTGCTACTTTAAGACAAAAAATAGTCAATTTGATAGCTCTTGTTTACTCTGCTGCTAGCGGAGGTTGCTTAGCAACCCCAGGATATGGGAGAGGGGAGGCTGCAGGACTCAGACACAGGAAGAAGAGTAAGTCCAGCACTTCTCTGGATGCCAAGCAAAGTGAGCCATTGCTGATGACAGAAATCCAACTGCTGCCTGGAGGGGATCCACAATACTATATATAGTCAGTGTAAAACCTACCTGTGATAGAGCATGTAGCTTCCTTAAAAAATCCAATGAAATAACTTGTAATTCTATATCTTTAATGGGAAAGTGCCTTGGATAGTAGGAACAATGAGATTTAATCCTCAGCTTAAAGGTTTAAAAGACTTCATGCTTACGAGGAATGAGAGTTCAGTGAAGGCAGCGGCTTCCCAGAGAGTGAAGGAAGAGCTTTGATGGAGAGAAATTCTGTATTTTGCTTAATGTTAATAGGGTGAAGTGAACCTATTTGGAGGCTTGAAGTCTGAGATGCTGTGTAAGGTAGTATAAATTCCTCTATTACCTATTACAGAGGAAATTTTACCTCTGAAGGAAGGGATGGAATGCTGGGGACACCTTGTGTCATTCTGGTTGGTTGAACCTTAAATGGGATCAGAGCTGGACCATCTGGCTGGAAATCTTCTTCCTTTGAATACATTGATCCTTCTCGAGAAACCCCTTCAGTCCATCACCTGTCCCTTCCTGATTAGTGATGCTTTAGGATGAATTGTCTTTATTTGCTGCTGCCAAACTCAATACTTTCTCCCAGAGAAAGGAGAAGGTCTTGCTCCTTGCAAGCTGAAGTGGGTCTGAGGCCTACCTAAAAGAATTGTAAGCATTTTTGCTGTAGACTTTGCTGCCTGATTTCATGATCTTCCAGACTTGACACTTTGGTTGACCTACTGCTAAAGCTTTCTAAGATTTTTCTCAAAAGTCAGACCTGGTACTTAGAGTGTCTGCATTCACTTCATATTTCTGCCTCAGGTTTCTCTGAGGTTAGACAGTTACCATACCTGTGCCTCATTATCAAAGCAGGGTGCAAGCGCTTTTCATTCAAGTGTAGCTTAGTCCTTTCTCTGACAAGCACCTCCCCTACACACCAAATGCAGAACTGTAATTATCTCAGGTCAGAAGGAAACCCTGGCACAACAAAACATCACCTCTGTCTGAAACCCCTAGATGCAACTGTCATGAAACTGGTAAGAGTTATTCTGAAAGGTCACTGCAATGAGGAAGAAAAAATGGAGGAAACCCCTCAGATAATCTTTTAATGAGGTGTGAAAGCAAGAATGAGAAAGCTTGCAGAGCCATCCTGCAAAAGGTTTTACTGCTGTTTCCACTGTCAACAATTAGAGTTTTTCACAAGGGAGCAGATTTCAGAGTACTCTTTACATTTTTACCCTTTATGTCATCAGATGGCACTGGCATTTGCTGTACTGATGATGTTCCTGGTCACTGCAGATCCTATTAACCCTGTAACAACCTTCAAGAGACACTCCGTGGTCTGGGGCACAGATTTAGACTTAGCTGGGATATTGGCATTTCTCTTACCTTCAGAAATCTTATTCTCTCTCTCCTGCTTCCTGGGGCTGAGGTATCACCTCCTTCTTCACTATAGTGATGGTGGTTATGGTCTTACAGTTTTTGTTTAAATCAAAGATGAGCTCCATTGTAATGCAGACTAGCATCTGTTTCTCTTTATTCTTGGGCAATGAGCTAGCAGGATAAAAGGAGATGCTAATGACACGTTTATGTATGGTCTCATGGCTGCATAGGAAGAAAATGGAGGAGAGTTAGCCCCTATTTTCTAACAATAAAAGTTCAGTTACGCCTCAATCAGTCTGTTCACAGACAACAAGGTGTCTCTGAACTATAAGATCCTTTCTTCTTCAGGTCCTTCTAACCCGATGTAGCAATGCTACATGCCATTAGATAGGTCAGTTTATCTATTTCAGAGAAAGCTACTTTCCAGGGTACTCCAAAACCTTCTTTTCATCACTGGGACATTGCTGATGGTCTTGGCATTTAAAAAGGAGCAAAAGAGTACATCTAACATAACTACAATGTGGTCACAAGTCCATGCTTGTATCTTCTGTTCTGAGGTTTCATCAGGCCAGTGATAAATTTTTTAGTGTGTTTAGGGTCATTCTGAAGAGGACTCAGTATGTGTCCAGAGAACAAACTGAAGGGACCATGTGTTAAGATAACCGAGCAGTTACAACATCAGTGTTTTTAAAGGAAGAAATGAGAAGCTGCCAGTGCATATGCAGCTGTTAGCCTACAGCAGCATGAAGCAAAGCAGCTGCTGTAATCCATCCTGTGTTATTCTGCAGTATGAGTAGTTGGGCCCACACATATGATCAGTTATCATCATTCAGGTGAAGGGGGAAATTCAGCTTCTAGCTGGTGACCAGCGGCTTTTTAAAACATGCTGCCATGACCATGTCCTAAATTGGAGATGTACAGAACTTGTCGTATTTATCATTTCTCTCTCTCCTCTTACAAAGCCAAACATTTTGCAGGATGATTCCTGTTTCCCCCCACCAAATCTTGACGTTCTACTAGGTGCCATAAAGCATTGAAATGATTCTCAAGTACTGCAGGGCATGAAGGATGAATCCCACTGTGCTGCTGCTCAAAGAACAATGAATCACCTGTCTTAGATGAGATAAACCAGATTATAACTTAGATATCCCTCTCTTCAGCACATATCTCCAGTAATGTTGACAGTAATGCTTCACACAAAGAAGATAATGTCTACCCACCTACAGCAACATGCTCTTGTCCTTGACCTTTTGGAATCATATATCACACTTTCTGCATGCCAAAACCCTAGGCAAATAGGGTGAGTGTTGTGCTCCCAAGGCCTTTTACCCACAGGAGTGGTGGGTACAGGAAGAGAAGCTGTACATCTCAGCCAGGACAAAGTTACTAAACCACACACAGTGTCAATGTGTAAATTAGCTGATGCATAAAATAGATGCTTACCTGATTTTAGCAAGGCAGATGGTGTTTGGTGAATTCTTCAACAGCACTAAGGGGTTGACAATCAACAATAGTACCTTACAGTAAAGAAGAGAGAGCAGGATGGTGGCCCAAAGGGTATATGGCTGTTGTCCCCTGCAGGAGAATATCAGAACCATCTAGATTCTTGGTATAAACATTGCTACATTTCTCTTTAATCACTACATGGTTTTAGTCCTTCACATTGTGGATGGACTACCCAAAACTAATACATATGAATAATGATTGCCACAATATTGATGAACTTATAATTAAAGTCAATAGACAGCCTGAAAAGAACCACATCAAATGAATCTGTTACTGTGTTTGGTGTAACAACCCTTGTCTTGGAAAAAGAGGTAGCTGCCTGTCTAGGCTGTCTGGGAACAGCTAAATTGCTACTACCTCCCTGCTAAAGCCCAGGAAAGCCACATTAGCTGCTGCTAGTGTCAAGGGAATTACTGAGATCTGTGGAGTGGAAGCTTCTGCTGAAAACCACCGAGGAGACCCATTCCAGCAACAGAAGTTGCATCCCTTCATTACATCTACCATGCTGTCAGGAGCAGCATATATTAATTAATCAATTAAGCATGCTTTTCCATGACTCTCTTGTTACCTATCCACTCTAATTCTGTCTCTTGCATTTTATTTGCCTTTCCTGTAGCAATCTGGGCCCAGCCTCTCAAGTGTGTTGGCAGCATAATTTAATGCTGTCCTCACTACTGAGAAACTTTTAACTGGCTCCATCCCTTGTGCAGAACTACATCTTCCACAGTTTAACCAATTTGTCCTAGAAATTTATCCTCAGTGGAGCAAAATATGAAGTCAGAGGAAGATTGTGTGACTTGCCCTAGATGGTATGATCACTAAGATCATAAACAGCCCAGATTCCCCTTCTTCTGGCCTGCTTTATAGAGTTTTCCTTCATTTCTGAATCTGTGAAGACTGACAAGAACTCTGCAAAGTCTTTAATTTTGTCTCTAGCTCAGCTTCACAAAACTACATTAGTCCAAGTCAGTTTGTTTTTCTGTTTTGGGGTTTGTTTGGTTGGTTGGCTTGTTTGTAATAAATAAATGTGTCAACCATCACTTGACATTGTAGAGCTTTTCTATGATGTAGGCATCTAACCAGTCTATCCTAATAACAACCAGATTTGCCTCCAAGAAAACACTGCTGATCGTGGGACTTGCAATGCTCCTCCTAGCTCTTAATGGATTTCTCATACTTAAAGATTTACAAAACCACTTCAAATGTTACTCCTGCTTTTCATGTGCCTCTTAAAGCATATTCCCAATGTCCTGATGCAGAAACTCCTCTTTCTAAAGCTGCCTAAGGCCATTCTCAATGTTCCTGGTTACCCCAGAGTGCTCCACACAATCAGCTACAAAAGGTGTTTCTTTCCACCTTCTCCAAACCCACCTTCTTCCTACTTGTTTTCATCATTCAGTATTCCCCAGGGGTTTATGTACACAGCAAAACCATTTGTAGCAATTAGATAAAATTACTTACATCTGCTCAGCAACACACTGCAGGGTTTTTTTTTCGTCAGTAAATGACATTTTCCCCAAAGACTGCATTTTAAATGAAAAAGAAATCTGAGATATTTTCCTCTCTTTGCCCTCTTCCTGTTCTCCTCCAATTCCACTTACTGCTTGTGGACTTCTATCAGTCACTCAGCAGCTATTTTTCATGCATTAAATCCAGGAGGGTGTTGGCCTGCCAGGTCAACAGCTTTTGTGTGAGCACAAACATGTTGAACTGAGTCTAATGGTGACCCTGGGTGACCCTGAGTAGCATCCTCTATGGCTGTAGGCATGGCACGATTTCAACATTGTAACTGCAGTCTATGCAAGAAAAACACTGAGGTACTGGAGAAGATGTAAAGAACAACTAGGCTGGTGAAGATCCTAGAGAGTAAGTCTTATGAAGAGCAGCTAAGGGAACTGGGACTGTGTGGTGGTTTTAGGCTATGCCTTTAAAATTTAGCTGCAGATTTTGAGCAGAAAAGTAGAAAAATATAAATAAATCACTATTGGGGGTAAAAAGGAAAAGAAAAGATTATTCTAAACAAATTCATTGGATAAATGCCTGGGATAAGAGAAGCTGTATCATAACAATTCTTCACATTGCCATTTCCATTCCCATTCCTTTTCTCTTCTGATCTTGGCTGCTTTGCTTTGCCT
Organism: Dryobates pubescens; assembly: GCF_014839835.1. NCBI lineage: Eukaryota > Metazoa > Chordata > Aves > Piciformes > Picidae > Dryobates > Dryobates pubescens. Next base: position 9,636,951 of record NC_071619.1, read on the forward strand.
GGGAGAAGATAACGGGCTTCTGGCTGACCTTGGGATAAGTCTAACCCACTGCTTTCTCTCAACTCCTTTCTCTCTCTTGGGGCAGGGGGGCTTGGAGGGGCAGTGGAACAGGCTTTTCTGGTCTTCTTACCAGGGGACTTTCCTGTTGTTTGCTACTTGTTAATATTTGTATAATATTGTAAATACTGTATAATTTGTACATATTAATTGCATTCCACTGTAGAGTGTAGTTTTTGCTTATAAATACAGCTTCATTTGCTTCTAACTGAGCTGGTCTGGCTAAAAAGTTAATGCTGGGGAAAAACTTCAACCCACCACAGACTGTTTAGTTTGGGGAAGAGGAGGCTGAAGGGAAGACCTTATCACAAAGGACAACATAAAGAAGTAGGTACTGGTCTCTTGTCACAGGTAATCAGTGACATAACACAAGAGAAAAGCTGTGTCAGGGTAAGTTTAGCCTGGACATTAGAAAAACAACTTTTTGCTGAAAGAGTAATCAAGCATTAGAACAGGCTGCCCAGGGCGGTGGTTGAGCCACCATCCCTGGATGTCTTTGAATGCTGTTTAGATGTGGTGCTCAGTGATATGGCTTGGTGGTGAACTTGGTAGAGCAGGGTAAATGGTTGGACCTGACGATCTCAAGGGTCATTTCCAACCTGAGTGATTCTATGATTCTATGATTCATAGTCATGTCATTTAGCACTAACAGCAAATAGAACAATTCATGCCCAAATGGGTGATCAGGATGACCCTACAGTACCAGCTATTTTTTCTTGAGTGTCAGAACACTGAAAGTTGCAGAGTACTTAAGAAACATAATAATACCTGAAGCTACTGGTAGCAAAAAATTGCAAAGCAAATAACAACAAACTAAATTTCCCAGATAAACCAGTCAGAATGAAAGCACAGACAGGCAATTAAGTGTCTACATAAATTTAATAATCAGTAAATCTTTCACTGCAAGTCATCATTTTCCATTAAATCCAGTAGCAGCTTCCAGAAGAATGATGCTTGTGCAGACTCTCAAAATAGTAGAACACCTCATAAACTTTAATACATTTTTCACCATAACAACCACACTTAAACAGGAAGCACTTTTAGTCCCATTTACCAAATGAGGAACTGTATAGACCAATTCCTCCATTTGCCTACAGTCATATAAATACCTGGATGCTGAGACAGAAACTAAACTTGGCTCTCATATCCCTGTCTCCTAATACAACCACTGAATTAGTCAGTGGTTGATTTGACCCTCTTTTCAGCCACTCAGTATCTCTGCAGTGTGTCTCCATTGGATTGTATACAGTAAAGCCCCCAGGATGTTATGAAATAAATGTCCACACCAACCGCTTCTATCTCCTTGTCTTTTCCTTCCCCTGTGATCTGTTACATCTCTTCCTATCCTGTGCCAGGAGAACAGGCATGGAAACTGCACATGTTCAGTCCTAAGCAGAAAATAGTAACATTCTGAGCTGCATTTGAATCATAACTGACTGCTTCTGGCATCAGATGTGGCAGGACTTTGTGCCCAGGTTGTCAAAGACAACATGAAAAAGACTAATCCTTTAAGGATTTTTTCTGTTAGCCTCTCTTCAGTCTGAGAGCTTTGCTATGAGCCTCATCCATGCATATTCATTCACATTACAGTTTTCTTACCCATTGAAAGAAATAAATCAAAATTGATAAACTTCCTTTCTAGGGTAACAAGGAGTTTCTTTGTGCAGGGAGGGCATCGGATCCTCTACTGAGGTAGAGATATACTATAGCCACAATATATCTTGTAGCTATTAAAAAGCTCAAACAAGCAAACTCCTCAAAACATGTCACCCTCATATCAAAAATAAGAGAGTTTCAGTTTACTGGTTTCAGTTTACTACTGCAAAATACATACTTGTTTTTTTCCCCCCATTTTTCTACTAGTGTATATATCTCTACTTCTTTTGGGCTTTGTTCCATCTATTTTGTATACCATTATATACAAATCAGTGCACAACCTACTGAATAATCCACTCCAGGAAATGGCAACATGGAGACCTCAGCAGCAGAGCAAGTGCCAGGAGCAGACACAAGCAGTTTTTCAAGCAGACATAAGGCTATTTCAGGTTATTTCTGCAGCTGAAGGCCATCTTTCTGATAAATCTAGTAATGATTTTCTTTCAAAGTCAGGCCAGAAAGACCTACAGAAAGACCAGATATTTTTTCAGATCATTTAAAAGATCTGATTTTCTGATATTAATCAGAATAATTTTGGGACCTTCTACATGACCTGTTCCATGTGCTTAGCAGAGTGTAGGAAGTTGTTAGGAAGACTCAGGTGGGAAATAATGATCTGTTGTTAAACCATCTGAGTCATCTATTCATAAATAACTTTTTCTACCTTGGTATTTGTTGTTGTTGCTGCTGTTGTTTTGTTTGCTTGTTTTTTGGTGTTACCTAGATAGATTTGGTGTTTGCCCACAGAGGTGGTAAGTACTACAGAGACAAAATACATGCCATAAGCACTTACTACAAAAAACACCCCCATGACATCTCTGTAATATAATGATCAATAAGATCCTTAATTATTCTTATTGAGCCTCACAGCCATAATAGGTTTTCTTTTATTTTCTTCATTTGCTTCAACAGTTTTAATATTTTCCTCTGATAGTTCTTTTCTGTGTGGTATCTAACACCAAATAATTACAAAAACTCTTCTTCTGCCTGTCAAAAATAAAATAAAGCTGGAGATTCTATACCCACAAACAGAGAAATATAAGTGGCCTACAAATTTGCTTTCAAATATTAAGTTCCCTAGGCACAAGCTTGACTTGGAAATAGAAATCAAGATTCTGGGGGGTGGTTTTGAGCGTTGAATTTGGTTTTATTCGTGCTTGAATTTGTTTATGTTGCTTTTGGGCTCTTCCACTTAATGCCTCTGGGAGCTGAACTGGCATTTTGTATATTTAAAAGAAATGCAATAAAAGCAATTTAGCACCTTTCCCTTGTGTCTGCATTTGTTATTTCCTATTCATGGGAGAGAATAAATTCTTAATACATATATATATATATATATATCTGTTTATATGCTTATATACATACACAGATTCATAGTTGGGGTTTTTGTGGTTGTTGTTTTGGTTGGATTTTTTTTTACTGACAAACAGGATTTCCTAAGCTAAACTTTCTCTCTAACAGGAGGACTCATTTTCTCAGCAATTGGATTTGCTGAAATAAGTTCTGGATGCTATCCTAGTCAAAAGACAGCAACTACTGCCTATGTGATTTCTGTTTCCAGTACCATCACACACTCCAGCCTGTAGCATTGTGGATTTTATGGAAATCAAAGCTGAGAGATGCTGTGGGGTGAAGAGTCCCCATCCCTGGAGGCGTTCAAGAGGGGATTGGACATGGCACTTGGTGCTATGGTCTAGTCATGAGGTCTGTGGTGACAGGTTGGACTCGATGATCTTTGAGGTCTCTTCCAACCTTAGTGATACTGTGAGTCACCAATTACCAAGAGCAGGAATGCACAGATTCTGTGTTTAAAATCAATTCTTAACCTACCCATACTTGTTACTGATTTGTACTTTTAGTAGATCAAATGTCAACTGAAGGTTCTCTTCTTCTTTCTCATAAGGGTCAAATAATATATGACACAATGTAATGTTTCACTTGCTGGCCACAGCTTGCTCTGCTTCTATAATCATGACACTTGAACATGTTCCAAACTAGCTGTACAGTATACAGCAGTAGATCCTTGGAACTAACTTTTAAAATGAGCTGTGAAGTGTCTAAAAGAATTAGGAAAGGTAGATCTCCTAGTGGGTTTGTCTTCTGGTTGCATTCTCTGTTGTCTGGCAGTGAGCTCCAGGTGAAGCTTTGTCTATGGTTGTGACTCTCACAGCTCTCTCCTACGTATTTTTTCCTGGTTTCTAGTTAAACATAAAAATCATATGGCAGAACTTCCTCAGCTGAGGATGCTTTCTGAGCTGTTAAGTTTCTGAGCTATTAGGTTTCATAATACTTGTATTAATTTCATCTGTGAGACCTCTACCATTTGACCTTTTGTCTCATCTCGTTGTAGCTGATGAACTAATTTAGAAAAAAAATATTAGAGAGGACAGTAAAGTAGAATGGCAATTCACCTCCAAAAAGTGAATATGAATGCAACCATATGAAAATCCATTTGGGCTCACTGAAACAAATTTCATGGATTTATTCTTTTTACTGCAAGACCTCAATTCACAACCCTGCTGTTACTATCTTTTGAGCACCACAGCTAGAGGCAGTTTATCATAGGTAGGCATTGCATAGAACTGATTTGGGAAAGCAAGCAGACATTTAGTCCAGCAGTGTGATGCACTGAACAACTTTCAGGCAATATATCGTATGACAAATTACATATGAGTATTTTCACTGTGTGTATAAGCAAAGACAGTTATGGTGTTCCTTTATTTGAGGCCTAAAAGGGCAGAACAGTTAGTGTGAGTAGAGAAAGAAAGGAAAATTACTGTGGCATAAACCACAAAACAATTTAGGTTGGAAAATATCTGTGAAGGTCTGAAACCCAGACCCCTGTTCATAGCAGAGCTAACTGCTAAGTTAGATGCAGATGCCCATAGCTTTGTCCAGAACAGTTTTGCAACTGTCCAAAGACAAAGAATCCAATGTCTCTGGGCAGTTTAATAAACTGGGCAAAGCTGACAGATCCTGTGTACTCATTTCCTGATGAAGCCCAAGTCTGCTTTCCCAGTGTCAAGGGACTTTAACTTGTTATTAGCTCTCTGCCTTCATTGCATCAAAGGCATCCCTGAATATCACATTCATGACCCATACTGTCTTATTCTCAAGTAAAAGGAATAATATGTATAAAAACACTGTGCATGTCTCCTTTCTTTTGAAAGGATCTCTTTTGCAATCCAATTACCTTCCTGCTGGCAGGTTATTCCATCTCTTAAAAACACCTTTCATAGCTGAATTGTTGTTTTAACTGACATGGGAACTATCAGATTGTTGTGCTCCTGTAATGGATGTTTTCTTTATCACAGTAAGATAAAGGATGGTGAAAGTTTATCTAAAAGATTGGGGAGAGAATGGCTTTCTTATATAGCTCAAAAATGGAACATTAATAAATAATAGACCGGATTGTTTCTAACTGACTCATGTCAGCTCCTTTGATTGCATAGGGTCCTGGATCACACAGCTGAGGTATGAGGGAGTCTTTTCTTTAAATTATGTATCATGCATCCTTAGGTCTCCAAGAACCAGAAAGAAGTACTTTTCACTATATAAAGTAACCTAGCTGTGTACAAAAGGCTTAAATAGAATTTCTGGCTTTTCTACTAGCCCCTGGCATGAAGCCAGTGAATCACTGCACCACTGTGTCTCAGGAAACAGGGATATGGGGACTTGCTGTCTCAAACTAGGACAAAAGATGTATCTTATGGCTTAGTAAAATACCCAGTGGACTGGGAAATGCTCTTGCCTGTTCATGCCAGTAATGATTGCACTCCATTAATGTTTTATGCTTTGTTGTTCCTAGTAATGTCTGCAGCATCCTATTGATTGTTTCTGTTTCAAACAACAGAAACAAATAGATAAGGCCAACCCATGTGAGCTCAAAGGAAACTATCTCCTTAGCTCCACCGATCTGAACCTGTAGGACTAACAGTCAATCTCACAGAAACTCTGTCAGCTAAGATTACCATACCATGGCAGTTACTGTACAACCCTTTGTTCAGCAAGTGTCTATTTTCAGGCTTTTGTTCTCCCAGAATTAACTAACTAACTTACTTACAGGCATACAGAATTAACCAGCTGGGAAAAGACCTTCGAGATTATGAAGTCCAACCTATCACCCAACACTATCTAATCAACTAAACCATGGCACTAAGTGCCCCATCCAGCCACTTTGTAAACACCTCCAGTGATGGTGACTCCACCACCTCCCTGGGCAGCCCATTCCAATGACCAATCACTCTTTCTGTGAAGAATTTCTTCCTAACATCCAGCCTAAACCTCCCCTGGTGCAGCTTGAGACTGTGTCCTCTCGTTCTGGTGCTGGTTGCCTGGGAGAAGAGACCAACCCCCACATGGCTACAACCTCCCTTCAGGTAGTTGCAGAGAGCAATGAGGTCTCCCCTGAGCCTCCTCTACTCCAGGCTAAGCACCCCCAGCTCCCTCACAAGGCTTTTTCTCCAAACCCCTCACCAGCTTTGTTGCCCTTAATGGTTATCTTTTAGATTACATGAACTGCAGCTCACAAGATTGGTCTGGAAGTGAGAAGAACAGTGAGTATATTTATGTGGTAGAGCCAGAGGCTGAAGAAACCAAACCAATCTATATAAAAGCATATAAATAACCTAACCCTGTGCATCTGGGCATTCTAGAGTGTGTATTTCTTCAAGGAAGGATATTATGGGATTTACTGAATTAATGGTAGCTACTTCTTTGTATTTTCTGAAGGAGTCTTTTTCTCCACAGCTGAGGGAAATCTAAATGGGGAAATAAGCTGTGAAGGAGCTGTAACAGAAAATTCAGGTGATTTAACATTGATTATTAATTTGTTCTGTGACAAAAACTTCCTTAATATACAAAGTTGACAGTATTTATGGATTTTTACAACATACAGTGTCCAGCTCACCAAGTTGTAAGAGTGTGTAGTCATCCTGCCTATTGTGTGCTGCTAAATATACTGGTTTTGTAACTAGTTATGTCTTTCTGTCACTGCATGCCCAACAGTGTTTTAGCTCACCCAGAGAGTGGCATTGTGATGTTTCTCTCATAAGAATAGTGTACACAAAACAGACAAGTACCTTTGGTTTTACATCCCTCCATGTGATGTAAGGATGCTGAGAAAGTTAACAGTAGTAAGGAAGACGCTATTAAGCAGTTTACTTTTTTGCCTTACCTTACAGTCTCTCAAGTCTACAGGCAATGAAGTATGCAATCAAAGAATCATAGAATTGTTTAGGGTGGAAAAGACCTTTAAGACCATCAAGTCTACAACTTGCTGTCTACAACTACCTGAAGGCAGGTTGTAGACAGGTGGGGGTTGGTCTCTTCTCCCACGCAACCAGCACCAGAACAAGAGGACACAGTCTCAAACTGTGCCAGGGGAGGTTTAGGCTGGATGTTAGGAAGAAGTTCTTCACAGAAAGAGTGATTGCCCATTGGAATGTGCTGCCCAGGGAGGTGGTGGAGTCACCATCACTGGAGATGTTTAGGAAGAGACTGGATGGGATGCTTGCTGCCATAGTTTATTTGATTAGATAGTGTTGGATGATAGGTTTTGGACTCGATGATTTTGAAAGCCTCTTCCAACCTGGTTAATTCTATTCTATTCTATTCTATATCTTTTAGTAAGTCTCAACATTAATCTACATCATTGATTCAGCTGCTAACCCATGTCTCTAATAGTGTGCAATTTGCCATATGTGAACCTAAATACTTCCAGAAATTATGTATACATAAATAAAATAATCCAGTGTGTGGAGAGTCTAGTATGAGAAGTGATGAGACTGTGAAGTGTAAAAGGGGAATCACTTAGCGTCTCATCAGGGCTACCTTTGTAGAAAATGAAAATGTGACCTTTGCTGGAAGATACAGCAAAAGGCAGAAGAAAAGAAAATGCCATGTCAAGCACCTTTGAGCAAGAGCTGGGGGAGCCAGAGTTGCTATGCTGAACCTATGCTACGCCAATCTGTTTCCAGGGAAATCGTAAATCCTCTTGTATCTTTTCTTAGTCACATAGTAAAACGGAAGACACTCTCCCTTTGTTTGGGACAGCACAGAGGAATTATTATCTGCATGCTCTTGTGAAAAAAGGAAAAAAACAAGCAAAAAACCACAACACAAAAAACCCCAAAGCATTTGAAATGCAGAGCACATCATCTCTCTTTGTGCTCCAAAAAACTTTCCAAATGAAAATATCACTTAATAGATTGACTGATGGATACAGGGGCGGGAAAACAGCTAGCACTGTGGTAATCTGTCATATTACCTCTAACAAGTTCAAGACAATATCTAGATGGCATTTCTGTCTGATTGGTTTCAAATCTGTGCCAACTAAAACCTTTGAGATGTTCTAGCATTGCTGCTTAAAAAAAATGCAAAGAGAGTGTAGGAAGTAATTTCAGAGATTAATGAGGAATCTTGTGGACAGACAGTCAATGGGATCAGACTATTTAGTTTGTAAAATGTACTTTGTTTACACAAAGTGAACAATTTCATCAGAAGAAAATACCAGAGAATAAAAAGCTGTTTGTTCTGGTGGGGAGTAACTGATAGCTGAAAACACCTTCAGTAGGAATCAAGGGCTAAATGTCTGATGCTGGCAAAGTACTGCTATAAAAGGACCAGGAGGTTTTCCATTTCCAGATGACTTCATTAGTGTGGCTGCTGCTGTCAAAGACTGGTTCTAACAGCCTATCACAAGTTCTGGTAGCATGTTTGATATGTGTTAAGACTGCTGTGGTCATAGTAGATGAGCTAATGGTCCCTTCTGGCTTCAGAGTCTATCAACCTATTAATTAGCAACTAATTAGCAGCTGGTAGCAATAATAGGCTATTATCCTGTAGCAAATCAGCCAGTAGAAGAACAAGTAATACACACACTGGAACATTATATGACTGAGTAATGCTCATTTTTAACAGCCTTACTTCTGCTATTTGTAATTAAATGACATAGTTCTCTGAGAAGTACAGATGAATGAACAGGTTTAGCCATGGAGCAGAGTTAGCCTAACCTTAGGTATTCTCCTAGGGGATCCCTTTTGTGCTCAGGTTTTAACAAAGACATGAAGGGGAAAAAAGTAAGACACAGTGTTTCCATTAAAAGTGGTTTCAATTCTTTCCTAGAAGAGAAATGCAAAGTCCACATTAAAATTAACAATAATCACCAGAGGACATGGACCATGAGAAATCTAAATTTAAGTAAACATTTTAATGTTTCCATTTTATGTTTTTGTGACCTAAAAAAACTTTCTAGGTTTATTGTAACCTAAAAAAATAAATAAATAAATAAAATAGGTTACATTACTGAGTTTCAAGTTTTCCTTAGAAACATTAGCAAAACCACTTTCTTCAGTTGTCTCAGAATTCTTTGGGGGAGAACACCATATTGTTCACCCACGTCTAATAACACTGTCCTTCTGTTTGCTTCCCTTAATTAAGGCTAGCTTCTGGTTATACCCTGTCAGTTGTCATCCTGTAAATCTAGTAAGAGAGACAAAAGAAGAAATTTTAGGTCACTCTTAAAATTTACCTCCTAGAAGAAATACAGAAACTCCCCAAAAGAGGCACCCTGATAACCCATGCTGGGTTATGCTTTGGATGGTAAAACAACCTAATACTATCCTTGTGAGAGTAACTTTTGTGAATGCCTGCATTAACAGTCACTTTTTTTCGTCTCTACAGATCAGCACTAATACTTTCCTCACTGGCAGGAGTAACTACTCACTCATTACTAAACTTTAAGGCAGAGGTCCTCCAGAAGCATCAAACTAACTCCACATTTCTACTGCACTTTCATTAACTTCTAATTTTTTTTCAGACTCTGCAATTGTGATCTAAACATTCCTACCACAAAAGCTAGGGTTTGTATGCATAATAGCTCTGAATTTTGGGTGTGGAACAACATAGACTGATGCAGTTTCTTCATCTATTCTATACTCTAACCTTTTTCTGCATGGAAAGGGAAAGAAACAATGAAGAGATAATAAACAGAAGTCATTTGTGCTGGTTCCCGGCCCTGTTACTTTCTTATAGATATTGCAGATAATATCCCTTTGTAATCCTCCTATCAGTATGGAAGGTAAGAGTAAAGAAACAAACAAACAAAAAACCCCAAACAAAAAAACCCCAGACTTAAATAAAGTGAAAAAAAAACCCAACACAACAACAAAACCAATAACAGAAGCTGTGGAGAGACCTATAAAGAGATTAAAATGCAAAGGAAAAGTCCTGAACAGGTCATACAAGGCCTCTGACCTAGAGCAATAGTAATGACAAGGTAGTAAGAAAATCTCTTTGTTGGGAAGTGCTCCTGATCTCTAATATTAATTTCCTGTGGCAGAAGTCTATTGTTTTGTCCCATGTAACTTTCAATACTTTGGATAATGCAAAAGAATCAGCAGAAAACCATTCTTCATTGAGTGAATATTCTGCATCATGAACGTGCTTTTCCTGAGAATACTTTGTCTCTCCTCAGATTTCAAGCTTGCAAGTGCATCTCTGCAGTTAGGCAAAAAGGGTTAAACATGCTGGTAATTTATTGGCTTCTTGCACAGCTTTCTCAATTCCTTCCAGGTTCATTAGAAAGCAAAGAGAGCAGGTAGTTGCTTAAGTTGTGTCAGGTGTTTTACTGGATTTGTCCAACAGACATTATCTATAATGAAAACTTTGGCTGCTTCTTTGTTGTCTGTAAAGGAAAAGAAAAACCTACAGAGCAATGCATAGTCTTTCATTAATCCACATTCTGCAGATGTGGAAGTGAGATTCTAATTAAAGGCTCTGGGCAGCCCTGCCTGCCTGCCTCTGTATTAAGGCTCTTACCAAGCCTGATGTTTCACAATTTATTGCTAGAGAGTAAACATGAGGTGTGGGAGGAAGAAAAGGGAGGGTAGAAAGAGGGGTTTTATTTATCTTAGGTAAGGACTGAATAAAGGAAAATAATATTTCAAAAACAAAAGAGATGTAAGAAACAAAGAGAGAAATGAGAAAGTAAACTTGAAGTGACAGGGAAGAAGCAAATGTATTATTATTGCATGTCCATTTTTAGTATATGTAGATACCATCACTGGTGTTATTTAAGGAAGATGAGAGCCAGATTTTAACATTGGCTGAGAAAGATTGCTTTGCACTATTTTTAATACCGAAAGACTTCAGTTTCAATTGTGCTGAAAAATGGTGTGAGTGGAATATAAAGAATGAAATTCTGGGGGAAAAAAAACCCAGCACATATTACAGCCTCAGAAAATTAATTGCTCTACAGCATGAAAATATTAGGCTAAAATATCCAGCAGATAGACCAGAGTGATATCAAATTTGTGAACAAAATCACTTCAGGGTGAAAATGTCAAAGCCTATTGTACTAAAATAAAAACTCCATTGATTATGGCAAATAATCACCAACTGAATCAGAAATATTCTGCCTATTGTTGTACTGTATAAACATCACATTCATTCCATCCTTCGAATGTATAATCACTGCCCTTGTTTACATGGCTTGTGTTGGGAAAATGTGATTTTCTTTCTTTTTCTCCTTTTTTTTTTTCCCCTGGCCAAAATATAAAGCACTACAGGCTTATTAAATCCCAGCTATAAACTCCTTCTTGAAGAATAAAAACAAGCTGGTCTGAAAGCCTGAAATGGCTGTTGGCTCACCTGAAATGATTTGTAGGGAACGAGGGAACATGCACAGAATGTGGTATTGCACAGAAAGCAGCACCTGCTTCTGCAGCTGAGCCAGGGTAGGGTGGATGGGAGGGGTAGATCACACAATAGTAAGGACTGGGCAGCACCAGACAGACTCTCCTGCTTCCTCAGAAAATTTCAGGGTGGTTTCAGTGGTGAGCTTTATCTGAGCAATGGCCTTGTTACCTGTTCATGAGTCACTATTTCCCTGAAACTCTGAACAGCTATTTGTGCAAGACTTCATTCATCCTAGTAAATGCATCATTTTGATTATTTATTGTTATAGCAGTGGCTGATGGCTGGGAACTGAGGAGGCTGCTATTTTGAACTGGGCAACATAAACAATGAGAGAGAAGGTCTGTGCTATTTCTGCCTCTTTCCCACTAGCAGAGATAGCATATGCTTTGGGTGGCATGAAAGGGAATAGGCCATTTTCTTACTTTCAGTCTTATTATGCTTGCATCTAGCTCTGAATCACTTCCCTTCTTGTAACACAAAATGTAGGAAAGGAAACAGAGAAGTGCCATTTCTGAGGTCAAACTATTAATCTGTGGCAGGCTTCACAATAGAGAGTAGCCTACAGTCTGCTGGTTTGTGCTCACAAAGCAAGACTGTGCAGGACATATTTATTTTCCTTTCATCATGAGCTTCCTAGAATATTCACTTTCCTACCCATGTAGTGTTGTATATCATAAAGAAGAGATCTTCTGTGGTTACTGTCAATTTTGTCAAGCATCAACACTTGTCTAAGCACACATGGATTACCATGATTGAGTATTCCCTGTCAGGAGTGTGGTGGATACTTCATCTCTGGCGCTAAGGTACAAGCATGCACTTTTTCCCCTATTTTGTGTTCTTTCTGTAGATTTTGCAATTAAAAACTTGAAATATGGAGCACAGACAAGGAAATAATGTATCCAATTAGCTCATGTTCTAAAATCTCATCATTATCTACAACAAATAGAAATTTAATATTCAGTTGGCTTAGTCTTACGAATATATTTCCTTTGATTATAGAAAGCTCTGTACCTTCCACATGAACATTTGCATTAAAATAACTCATGCAGTGCTATGTGACAGTTATGTAAAATATAGATCAGCACATCCAGGGGCTTTGGTAAAGCCATGTTTCCCTGTGGTTACTACTGGAGAATGGGAAGTGAGGCATCCCTATTCTCAGTCCTGGTCTGTCATTTATCTGCACTGCTCGCTCTAAAACTCCATGCTCTTATCTCTAAGAGGGGATAATAATGCTAGTGGATTAGGAGGCTTAATGAATCTAAAAGTCCTTTGGAGATTCTTGGATGAGAGAGACCACAGAAATTCAAGGTATTATTACAAAATCCCCTAGTGCCTTCTCCACCGGGGAGATCACCTGAAAAGCCTTTTTTTTTTTTCCTTCCCAATCTACTCTAGAGTAAGTGACTGAGCAAGAGCCTTCAAAGGGGGCAGTCAGCAGGTGAAAGAACTAGACAAGGCCTTTGCAGTCAGCATGAAAAAAGGAAAGTACCCTACTAGCTTAGCAGCCTTTGCAGCTTCTTCAAAGGAGGGCAGAAGTCATCTCAGGCACTCAGATAGGTCTCCCATTTGCCTAACTGGTGCAGTGTCAGATGAGTAGCACAAAATGATGAGCCGGGGGCCTGTGGGAGAGGCAAATAAGAGCGAGTTGGGACTAGAGACTGTTGGGAAAGGCAGAGGTGTTATGAAACATTTGCAACAGTTTGCCACAGATTCTTTTACTCTGAATGGGCTGCTGGGGGAGGTGGTGGAGTCGCTGTCATTGGAGGTTTTCAGGAGAAGACTTGATGGGGTGCTTGGTGCCATGGTTTAGTTGTTTAGGTGGTGTTGGATTGGTTGATGGGTTGGGTGCGATGATCTTGAAGGTCTCTTCCAACCTGGTTTATTCTATGTATGTATTCTACGTATGTATGTTAATGTGGTGGTATCAGACAAAACAGTCAAGCCCTTCACCCAAAATTCATGGACACTGGGTCTTGAGCCTTTCAGTCAGACAGAGGTTACCTGGCTCCCTGTATTCCTCCGGTGGGCTGATCACATTAAATTGGCTGTGGGCTTTTTCCTAGCAAGGCCTAGGCATTTCCCTTTCCCCTCTAGAAACAGTGGGCAAAATGAGTCTTCTGCCCTGCATTCGAGGTGCAACTCATTCCCCACTGATTGGTGAAGGTAGTCAGCTAACTGCTGTAGGGAATCTCTCCATTTTAAACTTTCAAAGTATGTTTTAGGCTTAAGAGTTGATTTATGCTGTATTATGCCCCGATCATTTGCTTCACTGTGGTATTCCCTTTTTTGTTATTCAACATCTTTATTAATAGATTCTTTGGGTCAGATATCACTTAAATATGTGCAAAGCTTGACTAGCTCACATAAAAGCCACAACAATAAAGCATTCATTTTATAGCAAATTAGCTGCAATTAGAATCAGGGCTTTTTTGTCTGTTTGTTCTCAGAAGGATAGTTAAAACTTTGTGAGCAGAGATAAACATTTATAATGCAACAATAATTCTTTCCTCCCGAAAGCAAATACTTTGAACCCCATACGAATCTAATAAGCTCCAACAGACTGCAGTATTGCAGAGTATAAGAGCAATCTTCAGCTGAAATTGCAGGAGGCATTCTAGACTGACAAAGGACTTCTACTCAAATGCACCTATGGTCCTGGGAGTAGCACAGGATATATACTTGTCATGAAGGCAAAAGGATTTTGACTTTGCTCCCCTTACCTCTAGCAGCAGAGTTGTTTCTAATGACAGGCTACAGACTTAAGCTAAGGCTTTCAGGAGTTTCTTTAGCTCAGGTTCACAAAGGAGTTTAGATTTCACAGTCCTAAGCTATCTTTTGTCATTTACTGTGAATTGCTCTGGCCTGTCCAGGGTTTAAACCCTTCATATGTTGAAGTTGTCACATATTCACCAAAAGACTGTGACAATCCAGAAAAGTGCTCTCTCTGTGTAAACACACCCTCCTCTCTTCCACAGCCAGATGATGGAAATTTGTCTGTGACAAGGTAACTGACTCTAGACAAGGAGGACAAGTGAGTATAGTTACTCTCAGCTTGCTTCCTTCCCTATATCCAGACTAGGGAGATATGGACAGTATAGGTGGACTATAAAGTAGTTGCAAAACTGGGTGGGCTGTTCAAACTATCCAACAATTTGAAGTCTAAACAGAGTCCAGCTGAGAGTGGTGTTGTTCCTCAGCTGTCATGGGTCAGTACTGTTCAATGCCTTCTTTGATGAGCTTGGCAAAGTCACAGGTGATATAATGAAGGGGAGTGGGAGCAGTTGGTACCCTGGAGGGTAGGGCTGCTGGTCAGAGAGACTTTGGCAAGCTGGAAAGGGAGGTTCATGGGAATTTCAGGAAGTTAAAAACTTTCAAATATGAAGTGCTGCACCTGGGAAATAATTCCATGCTACATTGTAAGCAGGCCACTAATTGCACAAGGAGCAGTTCTGCAGAAAAGAGCACACAGATGTTAGTGCACAACAAACTGAACATGTGTCAGCAAGGCATCCATATAGCAATGAGGGCTGAATATTGGTCTGTATTAAAGAAAGCATAAATAACAGTTCCAATGACTTAATTATTCCTACTACTTGGCATTTGCTGAAGTTGCCACTTAAAGTAGTATCTGGTAGCATGCAAGTGACACACTGACATACTTGTACTAGCCCAGGAAAAAGAGATGGATATGGCAAACCTGCACAAGGAAAATCTGAGAGCTAACTATTTCTTTCAGCTGGACAGTCATTCCTTTCAGCAGAGGCAGCCAGACTTCAGACTGAATAGAAAGAAAAAGAAATAGTAGACAAAAGCTACAGCAATAGTGTTTTCACTAACTGAATACGGAAAAGTAGTCCTTGGCAGTAGTCCTTGACTAGACTGCCCAAGAGGCTCTGGATTATCCTTCCATTCAAAGCTTAGCTTAAAAAAAAACAACAATAAAACATTTCTAACTTTGAGCCTTGTTTTCCTACCTTTAAGCCTTGCTTTGAGCAATTTAGAATAGTGACCTCCAAAGGTGTTTTATAAGCTGAATTATTCAGCACTTCTGAAAAAGCCATTGATATCTTTTCCTCCTTTTCATCCCATTTTTTACTTCAGCAAGTTCAAAGCTTGAAAGGCAAAATGCTACCATTAACAGAGGTAACCATAAGGACTGATTGGATAGTCAGAACACAAGTTCCATTCTTAAATCAAAAGACAATTAAGGCAGGTAACTACTCACTTGCATGATCACTGGTGGAAGGGTATGGAATGAGAAGTTACTTACATGCTAGCATTTTCTCAGTTCAGCATGGAGATGTCTTTTTTTTTTTTTCTTATGTACAGAACATTCAAAGTTGTATGTAAATATACATGGGTTCCTGATGAGTTTTACACAGCACTTTGCCTAAGCTGATAGAAAATCCAAATTGGAACAAAGCAAGGCTTCTGAAATGTGAGAAAAATGTTGCTGCCTTCTGATTTAAGCAACACTGATTTTGAACACAATGACTGATATAGTTCTTAAAGCAGCTCTATTATTTCAGTATTATTGTGCTGGTATGAACATCTTCTCTTCCCAGAAGAAGAAACAGTTTGACAATATAGGGGGGACAGTCTCAAGCTGTGCCAGGGGAGGTTTAGACTCGAGGTGAGGAAAAAGTTCTTCACTGAGTGAGTCATTCGTCATTGGAATGGGCTGCCCAGGAAGGTGGTGGAGTCGCTGTCCCTGGAGGTGTTCAAGAGATTGGACGTGGCACTTGGTGCCATGGTCTAGTCGTGAGGTCTGTTGGGACAGGTTGGATTTGATGATCCTTGGGGTCTCTTCCAACCTTAATTATACAGTGATACTGTGAATATAGGGCTTACCACAAGATACAAAGTCTTACATCATTAAAGGCAGCATCTATTGTAAAGTAATTGTAAGGTGAAGAACCTCTGTGGGCTGATCCATCCTATGCTAA
This sequence comes from Dryobates pubescens, assembly GCF_014839835.1. Lineage (NCBI taxonomy): Eukaryota > Metazoa > Chordata > Aves > Piciformes > Picidae > Dryobates > Dryobates pubescens. The sequence continues at coordinate 9,653,312 of NC_071619.1, forward strand.
AATAAATGTCTAAGCTGAGAGGAACTTACTCCTATTCAGTGAAAAGAGAACCCCCTCTTTTACACTTAAGATTTAGGTATCTATGCGGAAATATAACAAGGGTAAATTTCACTGTAATTGCGGTGAAGTGGGTGATGAAAAAGTAAGTAAACCTACCAACTTGCTGTTTCCAAAGAGCTCTTTCTCCTCTGCACATTGCTAAAATTAAACATGGGTGATCTATATTCTTTGCATTTACCCTTGATTACACCATTGATTTGATGTTGGTTGCCAGTGAAGCTTAATAATGAACTCAAGTATTTATCACCAGAATTGAGTGAAATGAGTTCACTAGCTTTGTTCCAAACCTGGTTTATAACACACAGGTTCTCTTCATTGTAATTTACATTATTTGCATTATTGGCAGTTCTCCCAACGATATTGTATTAGACTGAGAACTGCAAGTGCAGCATATATTTGTTTTAGTATCACTTAGGCAATTATTCATTGCAAGGAAGGATTTGCTTTCTCAGTTTAGATATGAATGTGGTTTAAAGAGCCTTAAAAAAAAAAAAATCTATTTCAAATTGAATTGCTAAATTTACTATTAGGCAGACATTCTGAGCCAGAAGCTTAGGGGTTGATTCATGAATGTAAGCCAAAAATGGATGCCCTTGTATTGAGCCTGTCAAATGTATTGATGCTTGTTAACGCCATATAAATCTTAGTTAATAGGTTTTCTAATTCTTGTTTCTTTTTTTTTTTCCTTTTTTTTTTTGTAATCCTTCATCATAATCTGAAGCCACCACCTGCATGGAGACAGCAAAGAAAAGTAAATCTAGCAGTTGAGAAATTACCACAAAGGAAACTGTTCTTTCACCCGCTTAGCATGGCCTTAGCATTCAAGATGAGTTCAGACTGTTTTATTTGGAGTTAAAATGTGACTTCTCAGGTCAAGGCAAGCATCTTCTAGTAAAATTCTAAAATGTCCATTCATCTTTGCTACAGCAAAGAAGGGAAGTTCATTTGTTTTCCCCTGCTATAAGTTTTGAAGGCATTATTTCCTATGATTCAAGGTTTGAAGAACATATTCTGAAGTGTGTGGGAGGACTGAGGGATCCCATACAAGATGTCAGCTTCTCCTGTATTGTGTCTAACTGTGGCTTCCATCTGTCTCAGAACCTCTAGAATAACTGGTATGTGTCATGTCCCACATCCAAGGCTTGTTTTGGAAAGCTGCCTGAAGCTGTGCACTGACAATCAATCAAATATTTCAGTTAACTAAATCAGTAATCTTAACATCCCTTAGTTTCTTTGTTGGGTTTTTTCCCCCTCTTCCTTTTGTTCCCTCCCTGCATCCCCCTTTCTGTGTGCATTCAATATTACTTAACCAGGACCTGGTTTAACTTGCTTTTCTTTTTATAATAATCAGCATTACTGAACAAAGCAGAGGTAACAGATGAGTATAGTAATTGGAGATGTCAGGGCATTGGGGATTTCATTAATGACTGAGAAATGGACTGAAAAACATCAAACACTTCCTGTTGGCTCATCATCACACTCCTTATCTGTGGAAAATGAAAAGCTGGTTAAGTCCTTTGGTATTTTAGTAGAGCTTAAAAGTTGGCTACTAAAGAGGCATCTTGTCAGATTGTGTAACATGGAGACTGTGTTTATTTTGTGAAACAAAATATTAGAATAGAATGAAAACCAGTCTGTGAGAGTGTTTTATTCTAAAACTGAATTTCCCTTAGCCAAAATTAACAAAAATCTCCTGAGAGAAAAAATCAGCAGCTATCTATCTGCACAAGAATATATTTTAATGTTTTACAAACCTTTCAAAAGTCTCTTGTCCACCCATATAATGGAGAAATTGAGAGAAGATTAGAGGATTTCATATAACTGCTGAAGCAATGAACTGGTAGGCAGGACTCCTGTGCTGGTCTGTTAGATCCACTGCTGTTTGGCTGTCAGCAAAACATCTTTCTGTTCCTAAATCACCACTGTTCCCTTTCTAATAGCATTGATTATTGATTCCCCACTTGCTGAATTTTGCAAACCTGCATTGTAAAAATCAGATTCTCTACCATGCTTGTATTTGGTTTTGGTTTTATTGGGAAAAAAAAAAGTCTGATTCAATGAAACTGATTTTGTTGAAAAATGTCAAGTGGACAAAAGTTCCCACAAGTCAGATGGCGTTTCAGACAAGTGGCACAAAAAGAGATTTCATTTACTATTTTTCACATCCAGAGCTACTCCTCTGATAGATTGCAGGAAGCTGGCTGAGACAATGAGGTGGGTGCCCAGATTAAAGTTCTTTAAATAAGAACAGAAAGAGATTAGGTCTTGGATGTTCCCAGTGCCAGCTGTGCACATTAAGAGGAGTGTCTTGGCATAGTTTGCTCTTATCGTGTTCCCAGTCTTAGGCAAAAGATGAGCTCCCACCAACCTTTACTTCAGCTGCAAGATATGATTGCTATTTCTGGGTTGAGTGCTCTCTGAAGGATCAGCTTCTCATCATGCCAGTTATCGTCGCTATTGTTATTAACAGGATATGTATTTCTACTCTGCTATGTCTAGGAGGTTCCAAGAAGAAACAATATCCTTTTTTAGCCATCAAAAGGACTGAATGAATGCCTGTAAAGACAGAGAATGATTGTGAAAATTTGCTGTTGAATGAAGCTACTATGAAGTTATTGGAGAGTTTAGTTTAAACAAGCCTTGGATAGTGTTTCATTATCGCTAACATTTCAGTGGCATCAATATGAACCAAGACTATTAATTCACTATAAAATTTATTGGAAAGTAAGATTTCTTTTTCATAAGGGTCCTTAAATTCAGGGGCAGTTTAGTAATCAAAATTCAATCTTCTGAGGTTCTCTTTTGGTGATCTCTAGTGGAAATTACTCGTTGGATGATCTTAACACAGGATGATGCTACAAACAATTCAGCTGCAGTGACTCAACCAGCAGATAAATTTGCTTCCAACTGTAAGATAAAATTAGATCTCTTCTCAGAAAGTAAGCAGTCAAAAAATTCTAGTCGCCGCTAGGTGTAGTATTATTCACCCTTTAAACATCAATCTTCTCTCTGGAGCACTCTTAAATCTTTACCTCAGTTACAAACTCTTTCCTTTCTGTGGCAAAGATTTTCATAGAATCATAGAATGGTTTGGGTTGGAAGGGACATTTAAAGGTCAGCTAGTCCAACTCCCCTGCAGTCATCAAGGACATCTTCAAGCAGATCAAATTGCTCAAAGCCCCATCCAGTCTGACCTTGAATGAATGACTTCTCCGGGCAACCTGTGCCAGTGTTTCACCACCCTCATTGTGAAAACTTAAACTAAAAGAGGGCAGATTTAGATTAGATATGAAACCATTACTCCTTGTCCTATCACAGCAGGCCCTCCTAAAAAGATTTCCCTCATTTTTCATATGTCTCCTTTATGTATTTTGTCCCAGAATTTTGCAGAGATTATGCTCACAGCACTTCATTTTCCAAAAGGAAAGTTCAGAGATTAACTAATCAATTCATTTCTGCCACAAAACAATAAACACTTTTAAAAGAAAATGGTTTTTGACTCAAAGTAAATTTCTCTAGGGAAAAGCATTACTTTCTAATGAGATTTTCAGTGAAAAGAAAAAAATTTTTCCTTACTAACTAAATATTCAGAAAGTCACCCTGAGAAGTCTCTGAGGAGACCTAATTGTGGCCTTCCAGTATCTGAAGGGGGCTTACAAGAAAGCTGGGGAGGGACTTTTTAGGGTGTCAGGTAATGATAGGACTAGGGGGAATGGAAAAAAAAATTATAGAAATGGGTAGATTCAGACTGGATGTTAGGAAGAAGTTCTTCCCCATGAGGGTGGTGAGACACTGGAACAGGTTGCCCAGGGAGGTGGTAGAAGCCTCATCCCTGGAGGTTTTTGCAGCCAGGCTGGATGTGGCTCTGAACAACCTGATCTAGTGCGAGGTGTCCCTGCCCATGGCAGTGGTGTTGGAACTAGATGATCCTTGAGGGCCCTTCCAACTCTAACAATTCTATGATTCTATGATTTTTTCATGTAATTCTTTCAAAACTACACCTGTTTGCTGGCTGGTTTAACGAGAAAACCAGTATTTTTCCACTCAGATTTTGTTACAGAACCAATAAAACCATGTTGTTAAAATTAGTTAAATTCCCTCAGATTGCAGCTGGCACTGCGGAATCCTATCACCAGGGAATAATGTTGCTGCTTATAGCGATGGGGTTTTGCTAGCTTTTTTTCCCTTACTTAGAGTTCCAACCTTTACAGTTAGCTTTTAATGTCTTTAAGATTTATTGAAAAGATTAATGGTTATTTTGATGAGTCTTCCTCTATGAACACTTTCTTGTTAATCCAAATAATAACCGATATGTGTAAAACATCCAAGGGAGATAAAGAGGGAAGAAAGAAAGGCCACACATCATCGAACAGCTTATCACCACAGAAAATAGCACAAAATAGCCCATAATTATGGGAAATCAAATATAAGTGAGCCCATAAAATGCTAACTTCTTTCTTTCAACACGCAGTGAGGGAATGAAGAGAAAAAAACCAACAACCCCAAACCACACGAGCTGGAAAATATATCACTGTGGTAATTCAATAAAGTTAAACTTTGTAAGGCACATGATTAAAACTTTTGGGGAGTCTAAACAAAGCTATAGTTTTTCCTATACTGAATAAAAGTATGTAATAAAAACTACATAAACTAAGAAATCCCCACTTTTGATACACTTGTGGGCTAGGCCAGTGCATCTCTACATCTTCCTTTATTAACAGTTCAGGCTTCTCTTAGTAATTGAGTAACACATTATGTTTTCACATGAAAATCATGACACTGTAAGCCACAAAATCAACAATTTCTAACATGCATGAGCAAGTCATTTTGGCTTACAGCCCTCTACACCTGCATTTTTTGAGGCTAATGGGTGTAGGGGATCTTTTCAATACACAAATTCAATCAAGCCAAATTTTGGGATTTTAACACAAAAATGCAGCCCTTCCCAATACAGTCCTTATCTGCACTGTATTAAGTGTTAAAGCACTGAGTTCTTTTCATCTTTGTCTTTCATAATACATATATAATCCACAGAAAAGGAGAGAAAGCTCCCTACTCTTCACTTCAGAAATAACTTCATCTTAACTGTGAACTTTTATTGTCCTCCTGTCTTCTTCAAAGGTACTCCCAGCCATCTGTTCACAAGAGACACTCAGCTGGCAAATTTGGTTGGGTTTTGTTGGTTTAATTCAGATTCAAAAACTTCAGACTTTCCAAATCTGGCAGCAGAGACAGAGTAACAAATTTGTGTCTGTCAGCCCACTGTTCCCTGATGAGATGACTGTGAGCATGCTGATTATGCATATGCAACTAATTAGGACCATGGTTAGGATAAGTTATGGGATTAATTTATCTCCAGATCTGTTGAAGTGGCAACCTCATGCGCACAAAGAGTAGCAGACACTGCCCCACGATTTCCTGCTGTGTGAGCCTTGCCAGTCAACCTGATGAGGCCAGACTTCCTGTCTCAGTCACAGATTGCCTCCTAGAAGCTGTGAAAGAGGAATAACACTGTTTTTTGACAGGAAGAGATGGCTGCTTCTAAGTGTTAAACCCATTTTACTTTGTTGTCTTTTCATGAAGAGCTAAAGGCCTCTGGCACTGTTTTAATGGCCCGTCTGGTTGAACATAATCAACAAATTTTTGTCAGAGTGTAGCAGCCAACTCTTCTTTTAAAAAGCCTCTTGGCTCTATGGTGTCAATTTATTCTTCACACATAATCCTCCTCACTTCATCCTAATGATAAGTGAGGCCCCTTCCCTGTGCTATATCCCAAAAGTCTTGGTCAGGACCATGTGTAGCAGCCACCTTTTTGTGAGGTAGCAAGGTTAGGATGGAGGAATTATGATTAGCAAGGACAACATGTCTAATGCTCCTACCATTTCTTGTTAAGGTCCAAAGTGGTACTTGCCAGACTGGGACAATTGAAGTGCTCCCCGTGTAGGAGAGTAGCGTACATAAAAAGCACCTTCGAGTTGCTTCCGCTTACTCCTCCCACGATCAAAATGCAGCTTCCTTGGCTGAGATTGAGCAGTCTGCAAGTGCTGTCCTCACACATGGGCACATGTGCAGATTCCCCTTGGTGGGACCCACACTGATTCTTCAGGGCAAAAATTCCTCTCAGAATAAAGGAAGTGATAATGGATGTCAGATCAGCCATATTCAAGCTGGGGCTGTTTCTTTCCTCTGACTGGGTTCTAGAAGGACCTTTGTTCATAACTGCCTCTGCAAATCTCTGAAGTTCCAGACCTCTTAGTTCTGTTGCACGCAACTGAAGTCTCAGAGAGGAGGGAACACCAAAGGAGCTAATTCAGGGAAATAAACTTACTAGACTCTAGGTGCCTGGCAGGAAGAGCCCCAAGCATTCCAAATAACTTCATCATGAAGTACAGACCAACAATGGAAAATTCAACTATAGTATCTTCTACATACATTCAGCCTTTCTCTCAACATAGAGTACTAGTAGAGAACTGAGGAATCAAAGGTAATTTTGTGTGCATTGCACAATGTGTGCACACACAGAGCTGCATGTACATGCATACAGGCAGCTCCTCCTCCTACCTTGGTCTTCCTTTCTCTCCGATGACTTTCTAATATGCTGGCCAACTCCACTGAAATTTGACAGAAGGAAGGTGATTTCACTGCTAACTCACAAGTGACAAAGAAACAGTACAAAAACATCTCTTAGGTTTCTGTTTGTTTAACAAAATAAGTTAGTAAGTCGAGAGGTAAAAATTCATGGTGACCTAGTCTTTCTTCTGTTCTTCATGAAAGTATTTGTTTCTGATGATCTGGTACTACTCACCATTAGAGAGCAGATTCTGTGACCAGGAAGTCAATGGCTTTGTCTAATTTGCTATCCACTATGTGTTTTCCCAACATTCTCATGTAATCTCAGTTCTCAGTTCCTTGTGATTTGAGTGGGGAGGAACAGTGTTTTTGAATGATCTATAGTGCTGTGATTTCATCGTTCATGTTTGGTCTTTCACATGCAAACTCTTTCTGGAAATGGCTGGAACCATTGTTATGTCATTCAGGCCATACAACCATATCTGCCTTTTGCCCCAGGCATTGACCCAATCAATGTTTCATTTGAGCAGCATCATGGGCATAGACTGGAAAGAAGCAATATTCTGGATCCTTCAAAGCTACATGGGAATAAAACCACAGTCTCAGAAGATGTGGGGTACAGTAAAGGCTTCACAAAATGTCTACTGAAAGAACAAACTTGCTCTTTCCATCTTTACTATAGAACAAAGCTTATGTATGTATTTAGTGGACACATTGTCCTGCCCTGTCTAATGTGACCTATTCATTTGGGATGGAGTTGTACACGTGCTAAAAGTATGTCATTTTTTAAGCTTTGCAGTGAAATGTCATATATTAGCAACTTGCTCTAAAGGATTTAAGGCACTAGAAGGATTTCAGCAAGATTAAAAGACTGGTTTGCAGAAAATAGGAAAATACCTTCATCAAAGGATTTGTTAACTGCAGGCCTGAAAGACATCCTTAACTGCTTCACTCAACCAGCTCTTCTACAGAAGTATTTGCCTTCTTCAAAGTTTATTAGATGCAACACAGAGTTAATTGAATTATTTGTAGACTTCACATTAAATTTGTACTAAAGGACATTGCTGAATCAGGGGTTTAATGGGCAAACAGTTAAACAAAGGACTCATGTGTACGGCTTGAGCTAGAAGCACCAGGCAAGAATCCAGAGCTTTTTTCACAGCTCTGCCTTTGGGAAAGTGAGATTAATCTTTACATTTGTAACAGATTTTGAACTTTCCTTATATACTGTTGTACCTCAGGCATCCCAGATATAATTAGAAATAGTAATCAAGCGTCAGGCTCATGCTCATTTTACTTAGCAATTATGAGATTTAGTTAATTAGTACGTTTCATGTGCTTTGGGGTACTTGAACAATGAAGGTCATGTATCTACTTACAAAGATCTTTAGAAAAATGTAGGCCATTATTATTCAAATGTACTTGAAGTCTTAAGTATAATCAGTCAGTTATAGAGATGTGAGGAGGAATGAGGCTGTGATAACCACACCAGTTTTTAGAGAAGACAGATTCAACCTTTCCGCAATCAAAATTAAAATAAATAAAAGAGATGAAAAACAGTTACACATTTAGACAGTCCATTTGAAATTTAAGATAAAGTGTGCTGAAGACAGTGGAGTAAATGGAATGGAATGGAATGGAATGGAATGGAATGGAATGGAATGGAATGGAATGGAATGGAATGGAATGGAATGGAATGGAATGGAATGGAATGGAATGGAATGGAATGGAATAGACACAGCCTTGTGTCTTGTGACAGGTCCTGAACATAGATTTTTTTGAAGCCTTGAAGTGGTTTGAGCCTTAACTGGGAGTTAAAAGCCCAGATGGAGGAAAGGCTGAGAATCCCTCCCCTGACTCCCCCCCTCCTCCCTCCAAACAGAGAGGGGAAAAAAGGGTAAGGAGCAAATCCACTAAACAATAATCTGGAGTCAGCTTGGAAGTAGAGAGATGAAGAATTTTCTTCAAACAATATATATATAACAATAACAGGAAAGGTTCACAAGGGCAAGGAACAAGGATGGATGGGAGTGGGACAAAAAAAAAGAGAATAATACAAAACCAGTCTTTCTCAAAGGAGGTGAGGAGGCAGCAGGGAGGAGGATTAGGTCTGGCCATGTGGCTGAGAAGCAGGAGGGCAGTTGCAGAAGCTCTCATCCAGCAGAGGCAGGAGCCAAAAGGAGTGCCAACAGCTACGATGTCCTGCTTTTTATACCCAAGCTGGGCAGGGAGGGGGGAGTGGAACAGACTCAGCTTTGGAGGGGAAAACACCCTGCAGGGAGGGTAAAGTACCTGCAAGCCCTCCACCCTGCTTGGTTTTTTTTGTTTTCAGAAAAGGGCATTAACCCACCACAAGCCTTGAAACCACAGCCCTTCCTACCTTTTGGGATACAGGTCAGGCTTATCTTTTCCATTATCTCTGCAGCTTCTAAAAGGCATGGGCCAACATTTCCACCTTTAGCACAGTGGGGTACTGTGGAAGAATATCTGTCTCACATTTACATGGCCACTTATTTTGAGATTTCTCCTTGAGACTTTTCAGTCAAGTATGGTTAATATTAACCAGTACCCAGTAAAGTCAGTGAGAGAAGGGAACAGGCAGACAGGCACATTTGAGACCCTTTCCCTCAAAGAAAGCAGTGAGAGAAATCTATTAACCTTTATTTTTTTTATCTATCCGTGTTTTGAATCTCTTTGTCCTTTGAGTGACTCTTTAGTTTCCTAAAAAAAGTGTTCCATCCACTTGCTTTAGTTCCAAATTTCACATTTTATGTTAAAACCAACATCAAAAATGATTAGAAAAGCTAGGAAGGGACTCGCAGGGGGACAGAAACATGTTTAACATTTTCTGTCCTTGCTAGTAAGCAACAGTGGTTGCAAAGTCAAATAGTGGAACAGCTCAGCACATGAAAATGTTACCAGTCAGCAACATTTTCACCTCCAGGACTAATATCTATAATGATAATCAAAGGTGTACAGGAGTTCATATAGGTCCATTCTTAATTTTGGCGAAAAAGGCAAGGATTGCAAGATGCAAAACAGATGAACAAATCAAATATTGATGGGCAGGCAGCAGCAAATTCAATTCTTTGATTTTTTTCCCTAGTGTTTGCTACTTTGAGCTTTTGTCCAAAAAAAGGCTTATGCATATTAGTAGTCTATGTAGGTTCATCAGTTTCTAGATTCTAGGATAGGAATGTCCCATTATTTCCATCCAGTGTGACCTGCAGGACACAAGCCAGAGAATTCCAGCCAGTTTCTGGAGTTCTATAAGCTGTTTATTGACTCGATGCTTCAAAATGCTGAACTTTTTTGCCTGAGCTGATCCAAGCATTTGAAAGTGATCCACTTTGAGAGGGACATAAGATGACTACCCATAGCTTAAAATTGCCCATGAATATGTCCTACTTGAATAGAATCCAATGTAGTTTCCTAATAAAGAACTTAATCCTTCGTGGCAGTAAAAAGGTACGTTAGTATGCTGGACCCATAACCAAGGCAGTTGAAAGCGCACATACTCAGCTTACACAGAGAGGATCACTTACAGTGCTTTTCAGAACATAAACTCAAAATGTTGGGTTTTTTTTCCTGGAATCAAGCCAGGTTTTTTCAAAATGTGTTGATCAGTGCCACTGTTGACAGAAATAGTCCTAAGACTTGGAGAAGACACCTTGGATGGTTCCAAGGACCTTGAAGTTCACCCAAACCCTAACCTTCTTTCTTTGAAAAAGGACATTTATTAACATTCCTTTTCATTAAATCTTTGGGTTTAATTTGAATGCAGAAATGAAACAGTGGTGAAATCTCTCAAGTAATCTTAGATGGGAGAAAGCAGAGAAATCTGCTCCTGAGGAATCAGATTCCTTGTGTTCTTTCTTCTCCATCCTTTCAATGGGTTGTTGTACTCGATTACTGCTCTCTGGGACTGTGCCTCTCCCTGCCTTTGAGAACTTTTACAAAAGCAAGGGAAAAAATACTTGTAGTTCTTTAATCCTTGAGTTCAACAGACAATCTGGGATTCCAGTCTGAAATGTCAAACTGCTTATGTCCACCTGCAGAACAAAGTTGAATTTTAAACTCTTGTGTTTATTTATCCATTTGTCTGGGCTAAAAGCTATCCTAGTATCTGTCATAGCCCTGGGTAAAGCCCTTTGGTGAAAGGACTTTGAAGCAGTATTCATAAATCTTATTCTTAAATCGAATCCCTTTGAGGTTAAAAAAGGGGGGAAAAAAAGAGTAAAATAATAAAATAAAACCAGACAAACAAAGCTCTTTATTTTTCACTGCTCATTAGATTTTCATAGCTGGAGTAAGCATGGGGCTTTAAAAGGAACAAAAGGAAAGCAACAACTCAATTGCCTGCAATATCTCTGACGCTTCCCTTCTGTATGCATTCAGTCGTGTTCAGAGGGAAAAATTGTCAGTAATCTCCTTGTTGTTGTGAGTTTTGTCCATCAGAACTCTCACACTGTACATATGTAATGGCCTAAATTCAGCTTCTTCACATGTTATTGCTGAAAATCAGAAGCCTCTCCCAGAAGCTCCCAGTGTAAGTTACACAGAATCACTGTAGAAGTGTTTCCAGTTTGCTTGGCTTATAAAATGGGCTGCATCTGATCTCTTTTTGGACTCCAGAGGAAAGTCCAAGACACACTTAGGGTATAAACGTTCCAGAGAATTAAATCTAGTAAGTTTATTCCTGCTTTCTTTGAAAAAAAAAAAAACAACCACCTCACAGTTGTCTTAGTTTCAGTTGAAGAAAAACAACAACAGCAACAAAACCCCAACATCTAGAATTAATTGGGTTTTTTTGGCCACCATTTTTAAAGATGCTGTGAAACTTAGATTAAATTTATTCCCATTTCTCAACATGAAACATTTTGTATGGTAAAACTTGCAAAAATAAATTTTATTTCAGTGCTCCTATTTTAAATAATTTGAAGAAGTTTCATTTTCAAAAAGCAAAAGCATTTTGTGTTCTCCTCATACTGTAGCCACAAATTTGTTTCACTAGAGTATGCAAATAATATTTAATTACTTAAAAACTATACATTAAAATGTCATTTCAGAATTTAGAAGTTAAAGATTTTCAACAGTGTTTAGAAAAAAATAGTTCATGAGAAATATTTACATTTTGGGTTTTCCTTTTGGATAGAATAGAATAGACCAGACCAGGTTGGAAGAGACCTTCAAGATCATGGCATCTAACCTATCATCCAACACCACCTAATCAACTAAACCATGCAACCAAGCACCTTATCAAGTCTCCTCCTGAACAGCTCCAGTGATGGTGACTCCACCACCTCCTCGGGCAGCCCATTCCAATGGGCAATCACTCTCTCTGTGTAGAGCTTCCTCCTAACCTCCAGCCTAAACCTCCCCTGGCACAGCCTGAGACTGTGTCCTCTTGTTCTGGTGCTGGTTGCTTGGGAGAAGAGACCAATACAGCAATTGCTGAAGAAAATCAACATGTTTTTTTCAGACCAGACTTCATGTGTTGTGCTTAGCATTGCTCAGATTTCAGAGACCAGCTCAAAAACTTATCCTTGTCATGTTAGCATCTGTGCATTTACCCATCACCTCTTTATTTAGTTTCATAACAAGTCAGGGACAGGTTTGCTTCCACAGCTGGTCTGAGACTACAGCTACCTCAACAGAAGCAGTGAGTTAGTGTCATAGCATAACAAGTTATGGCTCATCAGTGAGTGTCAATAACTGTGTAGCTCTTTGCAATCAGGATGAAAGGCTTGCTAAGCAGATGGAAACCTGTCAGTTCCTTTTTACTAAACTGCTTTCTCATGTCATTGATCCTTCCAGGTATTTCTTTTTTAAAAATCCAGCCACTTCAATAACATCACAGAGTGAGTCAGATAGGAACCATTTTTCAAAGTATTTGTTGACTCCTATTGTAAAAGCCAACTGTTCCTAAGAGGATGGCCTCCTGGTCAGGAGCCTGCTGTGTCCTAATATCCTGCTTAACTCAAATACCAAAAACAGAAAAGAAAAAGGTGAAAAATCCATCCTTTGAGATGCCAGACCACTGGGAGTTTAACACTGTGAGGTTTATAGCATAATTGTTTTTCTTACCACCATAATGGTCAGTGGGCTTGTATAACTGTGCAAGGAAAAAAAGGCCAGAAATGGTCCCTCAGTTTTCAGGGCTCCTCCAGCTCTCCTCAGTTGGAGAATGCTGCGTATTTGTTGATGTTCAGTTGAGCAAAGGAAGACAATAATAGAGATGGCAAGAAGCTGGAAGGAACCAGACAGTAATGTAAGGGGGGGTTATTAGCTAGTAACCTTTTCTACCTGTCCACATTGCAAAGGGAAGACCCTTTCAAGATGGTTTTAAAGCAAAACTGACAGCAAAAACAAGGACCACTTGAATGCTTCCTAATCACCCATGTGAATTCTAAGGCAATTGCTGAGCTCCATTCTTTTACAGCTATGCTAACACTACCCTCAATTACAAAGGTTAAAATTAGCTGAATTACTTCTGACTTAAACTGCAATTTCAAGTGCAACTGGATATTTGCATATATGGCAACAGCTGTACCATAGCTGGACCCAGCTTTTTTTCTGTCACTCCACCGTCCCTCCTCACTGAAGCTGACCACCATTCTTTTTCCTTGTAACTGCTTCCTTCCACTTCACAGCCTTTCATTACTCTTGATCTTAAGTTAAGCTATGCACTGGCAAATGAAAAGCAGGAGTCCTTCAGTGTCCACAAGGCAAGTCTTGGCTCAGAATTAATTTCAGATGGAGACCTTATCTCTTTTCTATATCCCAGCATCCATGCTCTGGTAAGGATAACCCTTAGAAAGGTGAATGATCCAAAGAAGTAGAGGAGAGAGTGCAATGTGAGACTCTTTTCTTGGGGTGGGTAAGAATGAAGTCCTTGGTCTGGCATCTCAGCATAGGAATAAAAAAGTGTCAAGGTCCCCTTCAAGAAAGTTACATAGCAGCAGAGTATGCTATGAGGCACCGAGTTGTCATCTTCCTCTGACACCTTGGGGATGATAGTGGCAGACTCACACCATTCCCAATCAGACATTATCTAGATGAGTTCATTCTGCTCTATCTTGTTACAGCAGTAATAACAGTCGTGCTGCTCTGATGGATTCCAGGGCTAATTTGTTGATGAGACAGAGAAGGCAGCTTTTGTGTCACGTTTTCTGGGGAGCCTGGCATACCTCTCTGTTCCTCATATCTATTATATTTCAAGCTTTTATTTGTTTTCATAAAGACATATTATATATTCTTTTTATCAGCAAGTCTTATAGTATTTTCTGGGGGCAGGGAGGGGGAAGTAAACTCAGTATTATGAATGTAGAAAGTAAACTACAGGACATGTCCCACAGCACTGCACAGACAATCAGAAGGGGAAAAAAGTGGATTTCCTGCTCTGCCAAATGCTTGTTCTGCATAGATGCCTGACCAAACCTAGGATTTTGTCATGTAATTAATCCTCTGGCTCCAGGAAGAAAATCATAAATGTATTAAGCCTGTGGCTCTGTGAAGCTTTGCTACCAAAGTCAACTTTCATATCAGGGTAGCTTACTAGAACCTCTTCTAACCCAGCATGGTGCAGATTATCATCAGTATAAGTGGCTTCCCCCAGCATCTGTTCCCTCTTTGTGTTGGTTACCCATGGCACATACTACACCAGCTTGAGCCACTGCCACAGCACAGGTGAGAGGTTGAAAAGCTGTATTTTGGGCAGCAGCTCTGACAGTAAATGTTTATAGTCTCAAGATGAACTTCATCCAAATCCACACATATGGGTGTACCACATGTTTAAGGCCCTCGGTCCCAAAACAGTAGATAAACCAAACATCACTGAGATCTGATTCAAACGAAGCATTGTTAGTAACACTGTCTTCACAGGCATCCACTGTACCATGACTGTCAGTGAATCAGTCACAGAAGTCATATATCTACATGCTCAGGGAGACCTGATGAAACTGACTGTTCCCTTCTGGGAGAGGGAATATGCTCAGCTTATGAAAAAAACCCAAATTCTCATACCACTGACTTGCATGGGTTATTACCTGGGTTCAACAGGCTTGTCATCTGGTGGTGAGTCACCACCCACCTTATAACAAATGGCATTAATTTGGTTTTGAAGGTGCAGCACTTGCCTGTAATGCCTCATGGGGTTATAAACAAAGAACAAATTTTGTGTGTGCTGTGTTGACAGTTCACGTGGGCAAATAAAGCAGATTTTATTCATGGAGGAAATCCCAGAGGGAGCTGGGAATTTGTGCTAATGCCAGTTAATCTCTGGGTTTAGGAGCTGGAAAAGAACAAGGGGAAATAGTTTAAGAACCTGTCCCAGCTGGTGGTAACATCTGTGCTTTGGGAGGAATATATACACATACACTCATCCACCCCTTGCCCACACACATACACAGAAGAGCTTCAGAAATGCTGTACAACAGTGTTTCCTGTGAAGCTAGGGGAAACAACTATTCACCTGACTTCTGATCAGTCACATCTATGGTTAAGGACAGCACATATACATGTGACACTTCTCTTCTCCATCTGGGAACCATCTCTCCTTCCCACTTAGCCCACATTACAGGTGTCATTGCAGAGATGTGCTTTGTCCCGGTCCCCTTCTTTCATGGCAGCAGTTAAAGGGCAAGGAGAACAACTAAAGCAAGTTTTGCTCCCAGTTGTCTTTCCTGTTCTGCCTTTGAGGGTTGAGTGCACATGAGTGTATCCATTTAGGTTATGTGACATGGTCAAGAAACAAGTTACAGCACTAATCTCTCATGAGAGCCCCACCATCTAGGTTTACTCCTCTTGAAAATGCAAAATTGGTGAAAAAAATGAATCCATGGAACTGAGTGTGGAAAAGCTGAGGTCTCTCAAAAAAGCCAAGCTGTTTGTAAAGTAGGTATTGGCATACAGATATATACAGCAGTTATGCACACACATAGAGAGAGCTTTTCCTTTTTATCTTCTATTTTTTATAAAAAGATCCCCTACTACATCTTTCACTTAAAAACCAAACAGGGAAATGAACACAAAGAGAGTCATTTAAAATTGAAATTTCTTTTACTGCCTCTCCATCACTTCTGCTCCAAGTAGCTGTTGAACATTACCCTGTCAACTCTTCAAGTATTTAGCTACAAAACACTCTTCATAAATAATGTAGGCAGATTAACTAAATGGTACATAATTACTGCAAATTTAGAGTCTCGTTACAGAATATATTTTATCCATGATTACAGTGCTTACAGACTTTCCAAACACTCCCTTGTATATTTGACAGTAAACCATAGGAAAATTTCAGCTGTCTATAACTGCTTTTCAGAATCTATAATAACTTAGACAAACATTTTATCAAAGACTTTGATTCAAGAAACACCTAATACATTTTTCTATTTTTTCCCCCACTTAAAGTTACCAAGGGGGGGGGGGGGGGGGGGGGAAGAGGCATGAGATTGGATTTGTAAAGTGGAAGTTTTCAAAGTTGATTGCAGGTTCACAACTCTGTAACAAGGTACTTTCACTCTGGCAGAGACTCAAATGAGACAATTAACAGGAGCAATGAAGCAATTCAAAGTGAGAGTTGTGTGGCTTTTTAATTGGTACTTCAGAAAGCCAAAGTTCCCTCTATACAGAAAAGACAGGAGCCAGGGAGTAATTGCCTAGCCATTTCTGTGAAAAGAGCTTCAAATCTCAGTTAAATAAGATCTTGATCTTAGCATAGGAAGGTCACGATTGTCTGGAATTGTAAAGATGTTTCTCCCCTGCAGTGGCCCGTTAATGACTTGAAAGATTTTACACCGACATTATCAGGTACTGAATGAATGCCAAAATAAGAGCTAAAATGTAGACTCAGTACAGTTCCTGTTGTGTAATAAGAGAAAATTTCCACTGACTGCAACAGCAGCTGGGCCTCACTCTGTTGGTAATGACACAGCTATCTTACAACCGAGCACTTCCAGTCTTCACTGTGTTGATGCTCACAGTACAGCTGCGATTGTAAGGAAGCACAATGGATCCTCTTCTGGTAGATTCAATAGAGGTTGAGTTACTGGTCCCAGAGCAGCACATGCTCTTCAGACTAACTTTGCAGAGCCCTGGGCAGGCAACAAAAGCACCATTATTTGACCAAGGTTCAATGTTGTATTTTGTTCTCGTAAGTGCACCAATGTAAAATTTCAGCAATGTAGAGCAAAATTCACTTTTTTCTCGTTCTTAGGCCAGCTCACTTCAGCATTCATTCTGTGTCTTCTCCATTTTGCCTATGTATTTTGAGAAGGCAAATGAAGCAAAAGAGAGATTGCCTTTAAAACAAGCAAAGTTTTGAATGCCCTTTGCTATTTGGTGCCTTCAGTGTCCGAGTTAGGATGGTACCAAGGATACCACTTCTCTATAAATATGTCCATGCCATGTCCTCTTTCTGAATATCTCTGAGTAAGTATTTCTCATCATCCCATACAACTGAAAAAACAGGGCTTTATTGCCTTTTATCAAAGCTGGAAAATACAGGCACAGAAACTGTGACTTCCTCAAGAACATACAAGTATTCTGGGAAAACAAAGAATGCTATTTAGGAAAACACTAACTACTGTTCCCTATTTCTAACATTTTCCTGTACATCTGCCACAGAAACAGCACAAATCAGTATTTCTCATTGGAAAGAGAAGCCACAGGACAAAGAGACAGAGTATGAGCTTTCCTTGTATGAAACCGAATTGTCTCCTTTGCATCAGACAGAAAACACCTGGGTTTGAAACTTGTAGTGCTGATGCCACTGTATAGGAAGTTCATCATACACAAGTATCATAATGAAGGCAAGTCTGGAGTTAAGCCTTCTGGTAAGCAGCCTGATGGGTACTTACTTCTGTCTCCACAAAAGAAACATTTTGAAAGGTGAGCTATAAACAGACTGCATGTTCTGCACCTCCTGCTGCTTAATTAATACCCTGGATTCACAAAGAGGAGTTGATACACCATCCATCTCCAACAATTCAAGTACCACTACAAATTTTAGTAGAAGAAAGTCGTTCCACTCATGCTTACAGTACTTCTTACAGCTTCTCAGGAACTAGAATTTCTGCTTTGCAAGATCTGCCAATATTTCCATGTTTGTTGCCTGCTCATGATAAGTGAAAAATATCCTCTTTTCCCCCCCCCCACTTTTTTTTTTTTCCTCTTTTTTTTTCTCCTGTTGTCTTCACAACTTTTGGCTTCTACAAAACATCACAGCTTGCTTTGACACTGATCATCACCTTCCTGTGTGCTGCAGTCCCTGTAAGGATTGTCTTCCAGGTGCCTTATGTCATTCAGCACTTGGGCTGGACTAGCCTGCATTTCTCAGACTCTCTATGGCATTTAACTCTGAGCAGGAAACTATACCCTCTGTGAGGGACGTGATTCAACAGCGGTGGTCAACACAAAAGAGTCAGAGAGTTGAAGACATTCACTTCCCACAAGGAAGTTGCTAATTTAAGCAAAGCCTAACTGAAAGAAAGGGAGGAAACCAAAATATTTTATTTTGGTTTGGGTCCCTCCAATCAAATCATGGCATCTCACAAACCCTGAATCCTCCACAAATTATTTTTCTTTTTCATTTGGAAAATGTCATTTTTTAACTCCCTTACCCACTGAGCAATCTCACTAATTGAGCCAGAGGCAAGACCCTCACCCAGCCAAGATACCACCCAGAGGAGCTCAGCCCTAGGAAGGAGACACAGCCAGCATCTGTGGAGGATATTGGAGTAGTCATCAATCATTGCCCTAACAACCGGGGGGCCACCAGGCCCCCCAGCCTTTGTAGTCACCACCACCATCACCCAGTGTGCACCAGGGGCACTCACCAGAGATGAGAGGAGGATCCTCCAGCCCAGATGGGCTCAGCTTAGGGCTTCTGCCTTTCCTGGTGGGCATTAAATAGGGGAGTGGGTGGGGAGGGCAAAGTGGCCACACCTGGGGTGGTAGGAGACTCTAATAGAGCCCAGGTGCTATGGGTTTGAGGGCAAAAAGGGGAAAATGGGGTGGGTGGGGGACCTATAGGGTGTCAGGTGATGATAGGACTGGGGGAATGGAGAAAAAAAAATTAGAAATGGGTAGATTGAGATTGGATGTTAGGAAGTTCTTCCCCATGAGGGTGGTGAGACACTGGCACAGGTTGCCCAGGGAGGTGATAGAAGCCTCATCCCTGGAGGTTTTTGCAGTCAGGCTGGATGTGGCTGTGAGCAACCTGCTGTAGTGTGAGCAGTCCCTGCCCATGGCAGGGGGGTTGGAACTGGATGATCCTTGAGGTCCCTTCCAACCCCAACAATTCTATAATTCTATGATTCTAAAACAATTTTGCAGTTCAGGCTGGATCTTAGGAAGAAATTCTTCACATAAGGAGTGGTTAGCCATTGGAATGGTCTGCCCAGGGAGGTGGTGGAAGTGTTTAAAATAAGACTGGATGAGGCATTCACTGGCATAGTTTAGTTGATTAGATGGTGTTAGGTGATAGGTTGGACTCAATGATCTTGAAGGTCTTTTCCAACCTGGTTAATTCTGTGATTCTGTGATTCTGTAATTTCCAAGGGAAGAACTACAGCTGTCTGCACCTTCAGTGAAACACCTTCAATTTACCTCTTGATCACAGTATCACAGTATCACTAAGGTTGGAAGAGACCCCAAGGATCATCAAGTCCAACCTGTCTCCACAGACCTCATAACTAGACCATGGCACCAAGCGCCACATCCAATCTCCCCTTGAACACCTCCAGGGACGGTGACTCCACCACCTCCCTGGGCAGCACACTCCAATGACGAATGACTCACTCGGTGAGGAATTTTCTCCTCACCTCAAGTCTAAACCTCCCCTGGCACAGCTTGAGACTGTGTCCCCTTGTTCTGGTGCTGGTTGCCTGGGAGAAGAGACCAACCCCTTCCTGTCTACAACCACCTTTCAGGTAGTTGTAGAGGGCAATGAGGTCACCTCTGATCCTTCTCTTCTCCAGGCTAAACAATCCCAGCTCCCTCAGCCTCTCCTCATAGGGCTTGTGCTCAAGGCCTCTCACCAGCCTTGTTGCCCTTCTCTGGACACGTTCAAGTGTCTCTATGTCCTTCTTAAACTGAGGGGCCCAGAACTGGACACAGTACTCAAGGTGTGGCCTAACCAATGCAGAGTACAGGGGCACAATGACCTCCCTGCTCCTGCTGGCCACACTATTCCTAATACAGGCCAGGATGCCATTGGCCCTCTTGGCCACCTGGGCACACTGCTGGCTCATGTTTAGGCGGGTGTCAATCAGCATCCCCAGGTCCCTCTCTGTTTGGCAGCTCTCCAGCCACTCTGACCCCAGCCTGTAGCTCTGCATGGGGTTGCCGTGGCCAAAGTACAGCACCCGGCACTTGGACTTGTTAAATGCCATCCCATTGGACTCTGCCCATCTGTCCAGTTGGTCAAGGTCCCTCTGCAGAGCCTTTCTACCCTCTAACTGACTAACGTCTGTTCCCAACTTGGTGTCATCTGCAAACTTGCTGATGACTGACTCAACCCCCTCATCCAGATCATCAATGAAGATGTTAAAGAGGATGGGGCCCAGCACTGATCCCTGGGGAATGCCACTGGTGACTGGCTGCCAGCTGGATGTGGCACCATTCACCACCACTCTCTGGGCTCAGCCCTCCAGCCAGTTCCTAACCCAGCACAGAGTGTTGCGGTCCAAGCCACGAGCTGACAGTTTAGCCAGCAGTTTGCTGTGGGGGACGGTGTCAAAGGCCTTGCTGAAGTCCAGATAGACTACATCCACAGGCCTCCCCACATCCACCAGACAGGTCACCTGATCATAGAAGGAGATCAGGTTGGTGAGGCAGGACTTGCCCTTCCTAAATCCATGTTGGCTGGACCTGAGCCCTTGGCCATCCTTCAGGTGTGCAGTTATTGCCTCCAGGATAATCTGTTCCATCACTTTCCCTGGCACTGAGGTCAGGCTGACTGGCCTGGAGTTTCCGGATTCCTCCATCTGTCCCTTCTTGTGGATGGGCACCACATTGGCCAGTTTCCAGTCATCTGGGACCTCTCCAGTGAGCCAGGACTGGAGGAAAATGATGGAGAGCGGCTTGGCCAGCTCATCTGCCAGCTCTCTCAGCACCCTAGGATGGATCCCATCTGGTCCCATGGACTTGTGGGTGTCCAAGTGGCTCAGCAGGATTCCTCATGGATTTCTGGGGCATTACACTGCTCCCCAACCTTATTACCCAGCTCAGGAGGCCACTCATCCTGGACTCCTACCTTGCTGTTAAACATCGAGGCAAAGAAGGCGTTCAGGACCTCAGCCTTTTAAAAAAAAATAATATTGACACGGTTTATTTGATGTTAAAGCCAGATGACATACTTCTTCCCAGAAGAACTCTACACTTCTCTCCAACCACTCTGACCCCAACCTGTAGCTCTGCATGGGGTTGCCGTGGCCAAAGTGCAACACCCTGCACTTGGACTTGTCGAATGCCATCCCATTGGACTCTGCCCATCTGTCCAGTCAGTCGAGGTCCCTCTGCAGAGCCTTTCTACTCTCTAACTGACCAACATCTGCTCCAAACTTGGTGTCATCTGCAAACTTGCTGATGACTGACTCAATCCCCTCATCCAGATCATCATGCCCAATCCATGTAGCTCAGCTCTAGTCAGGATTCAGAGTCCCTCCAGCACAAGTGAGACTCAAAGAGGTATCTCATTTCCTATCATATTGCTGTGCTTTTCTAAAGCTTATACAGCAAAAGCCCATTGCTATCCTTGATGGGAAAAAATCTTACTCTTTTTAACAATATTGGTAGTAATTCAGCCTGGCACTAAGACATCCTTTTCTTCGACAGCATCATGGGATGCCAGTCAGATAGACTGTGCAGCAGCTCAGTGGTCATTCATTCTCTCGCCCACAGCATTGGCAGCGAGTGGCTCCTATTTCCCCATCTGATACAAGCACACCAAGGGAAGAGGCTGCCTGTGGGGAAAATGAAAAGAGCAGCAGCGGTTTATAGTGATTAAGTCACTTAGTTCTGTGGCTGTTAAGCTGCAGTGAAGGAAAAAAAAAAAAAAAAGAAAAAAAAAGAAAAAAAAAAAGAAGATAAATGCTCTTTTCCCTTTCCTGTCTTTTCCCCTGCACAGTTTCTTTCAAAGCAGCAAGCAGCATAATAGTTCTATTAAGGATCACTGCAACAAAAGTCGAGCTTTTGTTTCTCACATGGCCCAGTGCTGTTATTGTTAAACCCTTTTGAAACTGTTTTATCAAGGCTACTGCCTTTAAAAAAATATATAAAAAATCATAGAATCAATACAGTTGGAAAAGACCAAAAGACCTCAAAGATCATCAAGTCCAACCTGTCACCCAAGACCTCATGACTACTAAACCATGGCACCATGGCACCAAGTGCCATGTCCAATCCCCAAGAAAAAGAGGAAGAAAAAAGAAGAATAAAGAAGAAGAGGAAGAAGGAAGAAGAAAGTAGAAGGAGAAAGGTGTTATTAAGAAAACTAAAACTGAATTATTCACAAGACAGAAATAACTTTTGTCAGGAGAGATGATGTTCAACTGTCATGTTCTACTATGTCCAGTGAACTCCCAGCCAGGTTAAGAGTTGGCTTGAAGGTAGAAGTGTTAATGAATTCTAATCACTGAAAAATCCCTGTGAAACTTAGTTTGAGTGTGCTCTGCCATGACTAATTATGGATGATTAGTATAAAAACATTTTAAAAAATATTTATCTTCATAATGCACCTGTGAGGTACTTCTACTTGTTTTGAGAGGGAGAAAAGATCAGAGCTTGTGATAAAAGTTGTGGATATTTCAGATGCTATCTTTTCCAGCATTCCTCCCTGATTTCTGTCACTAGCAGTCTACTACAATTTCCCCTCCTCTTTTGCTGCAGCTTGCAGGCTGATGTATACTCTAAAATACTGAACAGTTAACAGGACCAGGCATTCATTTCTTTCTGCTGATACTGTGACAGAGACCATAAGTCCTGAAGAGACTGGTTAATCCCCTGCTTCATTGAAATGGAGGAAGAATCCATGGAGACTTAAACAATGACTGGCCTTAGTAACTCAACTGAAAGTATATGAAAGAGCTGGAGCAAAATGACAAATTTCAGTGGAGTCTCTTAAATTCTAGGGAAATCCACAGGGCATATCTGTAGTTAGTGGATGATGGAAACAGCAAAATTGCATGTCACAGAAGTGGTGGCATAGGCAACCCTGACCCTTTCAGTTCCCCTCCTAACTCCTTGCTGGTTACCTGTAAGATGACCTTTCTTTACCTTCAGGAGTGCAGCTGATTTAAATATAAGTATCTATATCTGAATGCTGTAACTGTATCTGTACTGCCAAACTGCTTCTCCCATCCATGGTTACAGAAACACCAATGTGTGTGTGTGCATGTGCATATATATATATATATCTTTTAGCTTCATGTTAAATCTATACTTTTCTGTTGGATTTTTTTTGTTTGTTGTTTTATTTGTTTGTTTGTTTGTTTCCCAGTAAGTAGGCAAGAAGCAAAATCTGCTACAAGCAGAAGTGAGGTTTCTTTACTGCTGGCTTTGTTTTTAAAACAAGACTTTGCTCTGTGAGAGAGAGAGAATGCTTGTGTCCAGAGGGGTTTGAACAGCTTAGGATTCATATACTTCAAGAAATGGAGAGAAAAAGGAGAAGGATTTGATTTAACTGGAATCACTGTTGATTTGCATCCTAAAAAAACCTGACAAGTGTAGTAGTGATTTGAGCACAGCCATATCTCACTAAAAGATCTCCTTTCTTTGCTCAGTTGAAATGAGAAAGCCATCACAAAAAGAGGTCTTCAGAGACATCACAGCCAAAGCTGTTACCAAAGGCACAAAAACCTTTAGAAGGACAAGTATTCTTTCTTCTGTCACCTTTAGCACTCAGTATGCCAGCCCAGCATCACAAGCCACATATAAGGTCAGTGCACAGGAGCTTCTTCAAGACAAGAGGCTTGAAAAGATAACTGCCATGAATGTCACTGTTCTTTTTTATTTATTTATTTTATTCTGTTGTATTTATCTCTGTGCAGATTCCTCATCTGCAGAACAAGTCCTGTTCTCTTCAGCATGAATCCCCTGTCTGCAGGTTTTCACTCTCCTCTCAGAATCTGCAATATTTCATCCTCAAATAGGTAATATAAGGACAGAGGGAGCAAGAGAGTCCACTCTCAATCAGTTTTGAACACTTAAAAAAATTTGTCTATGATGTTTGACCAGAAAGAGTCAGGTTTCAAAGAAAGGTGAAAATAAATGAAATATGTCTCTATAAACCAGGCAAAGTTGCCTGTGCAGAGCAGCTAGGAATTCCAGGGACAAAAAACAAGAGCGTCATTCTACCTTGGAAACTCTGCAGTGCTAGTCACAGGCTGGATTATGCAACATATCTGTATGTACGCATGTATATGTAGAAGCACAGGTGTATATAGAAGAGAATAACATAGCACAGACCATTTTAGTTGGATATGAGCTACAAAGATCATCTAGTCCAGCTGCCTGACCAGTTCAGGGATGACCAAAAATGAAAGCGTGTTATTAAACATATTGTCCAGATACCTCTTTAAACACAGGCAGGCTTGTAGCATCAGCCACCTGTCTAGAAAGGGTGTTCCAGGGTTTTATTATCCTCTTGGTACAGGAACGTTTCCTAATGTCGAGTCAGAATCTCCCCTGGCACAGCTTTGAACCATTGCTATGTGTCTAATCGCTGGATACCACTTCTCTTACTCAGGAAGCTGTAAAGAAGCTGAGGTCACCCTTCAGCTTACTTTTCTCCACACTAGACAAACCTCAGTGTCCTCAATATGCATATATATATATATATACAAGCAATATAATGGGGGGGGAAAGGGGAAAATGCAACAGCATGGTTCACTTATAAAATTTCTACTTAACACCCAGGAGACTGTTGAGCATATTCACCTTAACACTCCTTGTAGAGGTAATGAAGAGAGATAGGTACCTCCAGAGGCTAATTTAGTCCATTGCTCTCTTATAAAGTAATTAGGCTTCATCAGGCAAGGAGAAATCTGGGCCCTTAAGTTGCCAATAATCTTTAAATGAGCACCTGAACTCCTTCTGCATCTTGAAATGTGCAAAACATTTCTTCAGCTCCTATCCAAAATATTTGCATTTTGTGTTACACAGCTTCCTGGGAGAGAGTATTCCTCTGCTTCTGGCAAAAGGAACCAGGCAAAAATAGCCTTCAGACTGTTAACTTGCTTCAGCTTTTGGGGTGTTTTTTTTTTTTTAATGTTTTTTGAGGAAAAAGAAATCACAATGGTTCCTACATTCAGAATTCTGGTGAGCTTTGAAATACACTTAGATTTTATTTTCTAATTTCTGTAATCCACCAGGACTCAAAGAGAAACACAGTGGTCTGCTCTGGTTAGAAAGATATTGTTTTTCATCCCTGGCTTAAAAATAAAACAAATATCACATTAGATTAACCTCAGATTCAATAGATTTGATTCTGACCCATGAATAAAACAATATTTAGAGGAAAAACATCCAAACAATGCATATCCCTCCTTTTTAGTATAGTTTAAATAACACAGCTTCCTTTACCTGCTAAGTTGGTTTTGGTTAGGTTTTTTTCTGGTTTCCTTTTTGTTGTTATTGGGGGTTGAAATCGTCTTTGACCACAAAGATGCTGCTTGGCTAAACCATGGTGCTCATCACCTGTTCTGTAGCAGAAAGACATGCCTGTGCTCCCCAGCCACCACAGTACCCATGTGAAACTGGAAACAGATTGGCAATGATGTTTAAAGAACAGCACTCCTCTTTTGAAAAATCCCTTGTTCTCACATCTGGCATAGTTTCACCTGGAAGATGTTGAGTGAAACCCTGGCCACAGTGTGCAACTAGATGTTAAGGACTTAATCTGCTTAGGTGCTTTAGAAAATCTGTAGGCATATACCTGCATCATTACATAGATAAATAGCTCTAAAAATCTGGGCTGTGAAGGATACTGAGCCAACTATGCAGGGCCAGGAGTATTACTTGTTCTTTGATCAGTCAGGACTATAGGATTTGGCCGTTGCATAACAGGCAATTGCCCATGGTGTGCATCATTGCAGAAGAGGATCCCAAAAGCAGAGAAATGCTCTTTCACTTCTGGCCACGATGACCTTTTGCCAATTTGACTGTGTTGAAAATATTGCTTCCCAGAAAACATAAGTCTTCACTAGCAAAAAAGACTAAACAATCTCTTTTAACTGAAAAGTTTTAAGGTCTGGCACTAGGAGAAGAGACCATGGGACTGTGACATTACAGCCATGGGCCATTGAAAGAGAGCGGAAAGCATTACATTATACAGGCATGCAAGTATTTGGACATTCATTGATTACTAAATGAACTGAAGCTGCACTTAGATGGCCATGGAAATAAATGGGAATGAAAAGAGAACTCTACACTGTCTAGTCAGGTTTTTGTCTTGCTTCTTACTGAAGATGCAGGCATATGTATGCATGTCTGCAGGTAGGACTGGATACTACTGAGGATAAATACATGTTAAAGGAACAAACCCAGTTTCCTAGGTGAGTCTTGGACAAAGGTAGCGAATGAGTCACTGGCTTTTGCAGCTATTTCTCCCAAAACAAGGGAGGATCTTATATAATGAAAGTACATGTGCAAAATTTTCCTAAACAGGAAGGAGTAGTAAGGTTGAGACAGTGCAAGTGAATACCATTTCCAGAAAAAAATTATTTTTTGCCTGAAAATGCAAATTGAAGTTAAAAAGTAGAGCTTAGCAAATTCCCTCACATTTCAGTCAGCTGCTTCATTAAAATAGTAAATACTTCAAAAGGGACATTTGAAAGAAGTCAAAATATTTCAGTGATCATTTAACAACATTTTTATTTTTCCTGTTTGGACTGCCTTTTTTCAACATTATCCTTTCATTTTGTTTCCTTTGATTTCAGTATTAAAAAGAAAAGGTGATAAAAAATTCATTCACAGTCAAAGAAAGCGCTCAGCCCAACTCTGTAGGACGGCATGTGTGTATACATATAAACTTTCCATTCAAAGTAAATAAAACAGAAATCAGGAACAAAACAAAGAAATAGCGTTTCTAGTTAGCCACAAAAGTAAATCTTTCTTTTCTTCAATTTTAGTCTCTATTATTCTCAGTTTGAAAGTCAGTTATCTGTTCAGGTACCATTTTCACTTTGAAGACGGGAAGCTGTTCTCTAAAAGCTGAATCCATTGTTAGAAATTAAGGTGAAGAGATATGTGAATTTATTTAGCTGGAAACTAAATTAAGCACCAATAATAATGGCTATGAAATTTATCCATTCCGTTCATGCATCTGCTTTCCTTCTTTAAACTAATGATAATGACCACCAAAATCAAATCTCTGTGTGATTTAGGAGGACTGAATTGAATCGAATGGCAATTTTCCTCTACTGAGCACGCTGATCATACCCAAAGAAATATTCTGAGCGTCAGCTTGTCCCTTTTGTCAGGATGAGATCCCCTGTAATTCAGTGCTATAGCAGTATTTCAGGTACATGGTGAACTTATTCTAGCCCTTCATCTGTTAAAGTTGATAGCTTACTTAATACTGAGGGGAGATTTGGGACCTCACTCCCTATGTTAGTTATCTTTCTTGCCAGTGAGAAGATTGGATATTACTTTCTATGTCCTGCGTACCCCAGTTTTAGTCCTGTGAATAGGGACACATTTGACTGTATCCCCTCTGGTATAAAACACATGCCATCATTACCCTGCAGCAGGCACAATGAGGCATAATTTGAAAATAATGGTCAAAAATAACAAACTGTCCTCAAAACACATAACCTCCTGTTGCTTCCTAAGCAGCACAATCCTCTAAAATGAACAAAGGCAAGCTTCTTAATGTTCTGGTTTCTCCTATTCAAGATATGTTAAAGATAAAATGGCCATAATATTTTAAAATCCAACTTAAATACACACCTCTACAAGAATTGGAGTGACTGGGCTGTGAACCAGAGCAAGACACTGACCAGGTGACAAACAATTTTAGTAAAGGTTAATTTCCCTGTTCCCAGCTGAGTTTTCTGCCAATTTCTTAAGAAGAATTCATTCACAAGGGATTAGAGTTTGTGTAATCATGCAGTAGAAATTTCAGTGAAAGAGAGAAAAAATGTGAGAGGCATCACATCCTGAGACAGTTAAGCTTCCTTTCAAGAGTCCTAACTTTCAGATTTGTAATTTGCCCATCCTAGTTTGGTGTGATGAATCTGAACTTCAATATCCATATAAAAATGCTTTCTTCTCCTTGAACTTGCAAAGTTACTACAGGCTACAAAATTCATCATCCACACCTAAGGCTGGAAACTTTAAAAAGATATAACATAGTTTATTGGTACATCAACTTAAATGTTATGCAAGGAACAACACTGAATGTATTGTTCTCTTCAGCTCCCAGTTTGGCCCAAACAGTTGTTTGGTTTTTTTTTCCCCAGCAGATGCACCTTGTGAAATGAAACAGTTGGCAGTTTATCCTTAGGAAATGGTACCAGAAGCTGAGACAGACATGATGTGAATGACACAAATGCACCGTGTAACTTCTGCATGGACGTTAGTTGCACAAAGCTGATACGAAGGGGCTACCATCTCCACAATTCCCTAATTAATTTAATGAAATTCATTGGCCTACTTGGAGACTAAAATAGGTCAGACTTATAAATTTTATTCTGTCTGAGGATTTATTCAGGAGGATATAAATACTAACAGGCAACACTTCCTCCTAAACATTCTCTATATTGTATGCAGGAGTTGCAGAAGCAAGGGGGGAAAAAAACCCTAACTGCTTCACAGAGAATATTTGTGTTCTTTAACTTTGCTTTTACTTCATGGCTTGCTTTAGTTTTCTTCTTTTTCTTGAACATCTAAACATATTTTGCAGGTCTGCTTTGCATATTTACATGCTAGAAGGGCATGGAATTCAGTGTAAAGTGAGATCTTACCTTTGGTTTTGTGAGAGATGATCAGTGGGTGAAACACTTAAGCATGTAAATGCACCTATCATGATTTTAACACATGCATGCTATTAATGTAATATAAGCTTAGTATTCCTCTGGAAATACAGGATATGTTATGCATGCTACTTCAGAGCTTTTCCAGTCAAATGAAAGTAACTTATACTTTCATACATTCTACCTAATTAGTGAATGAACAGTGAGAACTTCTTTTTCCTTCCTGAATTATGCATTAATTATTTAATACTCTGAAGCATGAGATTTGAGTGCAAAGACCTGTCTGCATTATACATGCCTACTTAAGTAAAATCTCCTCCCTCCAAGCTCATAAATTTATTGCTGAATTTTTTTCCAATAAGAATGCCTTATTGGCAGTCTGTATGAGCAAGTATTTCTAATACTCAACATACATGTTCCAGACTTTGAGAAGTACATGTGCTTTTCATTGCTAGATTGGAAAGTGTGCTGAAAGCATGACAACATGGAACAGGGATATAGAATAATCCTGATTGTGAAAGAGGTTCTTTGAAGGAATGAGATGCTATGCTGAAAGGAAGCTTTTCTTTTTCCAGTCTTCCTAGGAAAAACTGTTGATTAATACTGTAATCCAGTTATAGAGTTTACACATGCAACAAAAATTCTTACCTCTGTGCTGTAATGCCAATGTGTGTGTTCACATCATAACTGCATCCAGACCTTTACCTACCTTGACGCTGTTAGAGCTAAAAGAAGTGATAATGCAAGGGTGGGAAAAGGAAGTGCCTTTGTCCCTATTTTACAGACTGAAAGAGAGTAACCCCACCTCCTCAGCAGTACCTGAAGTTAGCCTTGCAGTCACTATGTGCTTAGGTTTCAGTCCTGAAACATATTAAGAGACTTTACTAAGGCCTTACAGAAAGTCTCTGGAAGACTTCAGTCTTCCAGTCTACAGAGCAGTCTTCTACATCTTCTCATAGTGATGCAGTGAAAGAATACCCTTCCTTTGTCTTGATAATATTGTTCACTGGGCTAAACTGTCTTCAGACAAGTCATTAAGTCCTCTGTGTGTCAACAAGACTTGTAAGTGTATGCTGACCCAGACCTATCTCACAGAAGCAAAAAAAGTACACTTTGTAGGTTTATCCACTTCCTCATACGTTGAGCCAGTGATACAAATTCATTGCTGCTTGTCAGCTGTCTGGCATCTACTGACAATGTCTGCCAAAAAGTGAGTGGTTATATTTAAATATCTGTCAGCAAATATGACAAAAGACATGAATGCTTCTCTGGGGTTTGCAATGACCTTTTCATTTGTTGAAGAGTTGTCTTCCTCTGATCAAGAAACTAATTAGGCTGCTGAAACTTGCTGTACATCTCTATCACCACACTGAGGAAATTCACTTCTCTATTTGGCTGTGACTCTGCAGGATATCTCTATCCTTCCTAGAAGCCATGACTACAAATACACACACTTTCTCCATAGGTAAGGCCCAGGCTTCATATTTTTTTAAGGTGATAGCAGACTGGCAAACTGTAGCTTTAAGCAATTGTAGTGTTTGTCAAAGATGAATTACTCTGGAAGCTCATCATCTTGAGTTTCCACGGGCCACTGGTACAGTCCTGTAACTGGCTCCAAGCTGACAGCTCGTGAAAATAGGCTGAAGAAGTTAAAAGCAGTCATGGCTTCCCATGTACTGAGAAGTTGTTTTCTGATGATACCATAGGATATATTTATACCTGAATTTTCAAAAGATGGGGAGGGCACGTGTAGAAATAAACTGGTAAAGTGGATCTTTCAGTGACCCCAGGAACCAGCAGTGGTAGTGAGGATGAGGTCTGCATCACATAGATCGAATGAGTTCACAGCTGAATGGGCTCAAAACACAGCAACAAATATGAAGCTTCTCTATTAACTGTTAACATTCTTGACTTTCTTTGAGACCCTTTTCTCCCTTTTTCCAGGCTTTCCACTTCCGAGTGATATATATGTAACTGAGTCTGTTATACCAATCCACAGCCAGCTGTTATTTCAGACACAGCAATTCAATAATACCTAAATGCAGCTTGCATTTTCTAGCATTAAATTCCTGAACAAATCCTGTGCCTGAACACCACTTTGTTAGCAATATCACTCTGTTCCCAGTGATGCTACTGGTAAACCTCTGTTTGCCCCATCAGTCCCTATTTCCTCTTCCTACAACCACAGTTTTGGAGTTCACACAATATGGTGAGGGAATAAAATGCCTTTCTCTCTGCCCTTCCCTTGCTTCACACTCAAGTGTGAGTGTAATGGAGACTTATATAGACAGATGTATAGAGAGACAGACAGACAGACTGATGTGCAGACACTATCCCTTGCTTCAAAAAAAGCCGCCATCATCTCAGATGAGAAAGTGTTCATCGCTATCTAAAAGGAGGGGGGAGACTACTTAGTGAAAGTCTTTAAGAGGAGATCCATGTTTCAAAACTGCCTTCATCTAATCCTTCACTATTTTATCACTTTTCCCTGGATTTAAAGGGATAAAAAGTATGATTCCATGGGATATTAGACCTAAATGGCATATCAGTTGAAATCGGTATGCAACCAGCCTTAACTGTAATGCTTCTCTCATGCTCCAATATTGTTTATACTGCATTTAGATACTTAATTTAGTCCTCATCCTCTTTTAATAGAGACATTACTTTACCTTTCTCCTTTTACTTCTGCACTTTCCTGTACATGGCAGATGAAAGGGAGGAAAGGGAAGAGGAAGGAGAGGCAAAAATACTCAAAAATATCCCTAGGAAACCAACATGTTTGTTCTCAGAAATTTAAAATCCCTCAAAACCATTTTTGATAATGATTTCTAATGCAAAAGCTATCAAACCTCCTCATTAATTTCAAAAGTCATTGACTGTTTTCTGGGACAGCTCTGATTCAGAAGTCCCCAGGCCATGAATTCTAAGGACTGTGGTATGTTCTCACGTCATTATACAGCACAGAGCTCTCTACACTTTCTGAGGTCATTACATTGGTTTCATAAATACAAAAACATTGACACACTGTCAGTCCCTTTTCTGAATCTGCCCAATGGTCCAGTCCTTTCTCACAAATCAGGAACAGAACCAGCTGCTCTCAATAGGAGAAGCAAAAAGTCAGCTTCTGAAATAGCCTACCCTGGACGAATGCTCCTGCCTAGCAATCATCAGTTAGTTAATCTACTATAACAATTTTATAAAGCACATAATGAAGAACTGGCCAAATGACTTTAAGAATGCTGCATCACTAAAAGGCAGTCTCATTGAGTCATCTGCAGATGAGCAGTAGAGGTTATCAGGGAAAGCACCACAAATGAATGAATTCACATTACAATACAACACTGTGGTTAATTTCATTTCCCATAAATTCTTGCTGGATCCCTTTGACAACTAAGATGTGTCAGACCAGAAAATGACTGTAGCATCATTGCCTAAAGGAGCAGGCATGTCTATTTGGCTGTGATCATAGTCTTATAATTTCCCAATAGTCATAATGCTGAGCATAGGGATCTCTGATAGATGGGTTTAATGGACTGACACTGATCAAAGAGAGAATGGGAGTTAGGCATTATGAGCATGGGTCTAACTGAGATTCATCAGAGGATGCAATAGTCTCAGAACGTAGGCGCTCCATTAAACAAGTCATTTAAAACCCGTCTGGAAACAAGCTCTGAACTGTTCAAATACTCTGCTGGTGGGTGAACAGATATGTAGGAATGGAAGGAAATATCCAGGTTATGCAGCTCAACCAGCATTTTGATTGCAGGCAAGAGGCATTTAGGATGAGAATCAACTCAATTTGAAGGTGTTTAAATAGAGACATCTACAGCTGGGCACCTACACTGGGCCTAGAGGTTTAAATAGTTACTGCAGTCAGTGGAGAGTGGTCTTCCTAAAGCAGACAAGAGCTGTTCATGTCACATTCTTTATTGACTACCCTGGTAGGTCAGATGTCAGCTGTCAGCTAGAACAAAGCTCTTAATATTGAAAGGAGTTCCAGCTTTTTCCTAAGAGGAACTGTTATTCTGTGAACACCACTAAACAAGCAGTAAAGCTAACACCATGTGATCCCATGAATCTGCACTGTAAATTTAACAGATGTGCTTTACAAGGAAAGTAATGCTTCAATGTAGTGTTCTGAATGAAATCATGTAGAGCCATTCATTTAGACTGGATGTTAGGAAGAAATTCTTCACAGAAAGAGTGATTGGCCATTGGAATGGGCTGCCCAGGGAGGTGGTGGAGTCACCATCACTGGAAGTGTTTAAGAAGAGACTGGATGGGGTGCTTGGTGCCATGGTTTAGTTGATTAGTTAGTGTTGGATGATAGGTTGGACTCGATGAGCTCAAAGTTCTTTTCCAAGCTGGTTAATTCTATTCTATTTTATTCTATTCTATTCTATTCTATTCTATTCTATTCTATTCTATTCTACTCTACTCTACTCTACTCTACTCTACTCTACTCTACTCTAGATATCCTGGGCTGCCCACACACTCACATGTTTGCCAGATATGAGACGGGGCTCACAGAAGAGCAGTGATGTTCTAGAAAAACAGCTGGGGAGCAGACAAGGTAATTTAAGTGGCACCAAATTTCTATGCTTAGACAATAACACTGAGCTCTTAGGGACCTCATAAGCAAGAATTGAGCACCAGATTTCTTCATATGGTGTCTAGTACAGCAGTGTTTTCTGAGCATTGTAACCTGCAAAGTAGCTATTCACCCAAAGCATTCCATACTGTGGGACCATAGTCCTTCCCATGGTATGTCACATCCAAGCTGGGAAGGGTAAGGGATCCTCAATTTTCTCAAACAATCTCAGCTTAACATCGACAAAATGTGGATATGAAATATTTTCAGTTCTGATTTTTGGTCTTTAAAATACAGTTTAGGTCAATTTATGCCAATCCTTGTACAGGTGATAACCAAAAAATGCTAAGAGGTAACTCAAAAGGGAAACAAAAGTAAACATGGCTGAATTACCTTCCTCTGCTTTCAAGCTTCTTGATCAAAAGCATATTATCTAGTTTGATTTTGGATCCTGGCAGACACTTGTTTAGTTAAAATCATTACTGATAGATGTAAAAAACCTTATCCTTTCAAATGCAGAACAAAATATAGAGGTCCATTTGAAAATTCCAGGGAAACCAGAAGAGACTATGATACAGAATCACAGAATGTTAGGGGTTGGGAGGGGCCTCTAGAAATCATCTAGTCAAACTCCATGCCAAAGTAGGAACACACCCAGGTGAGTTTTGAAAGTCTCCAGAGAAGGAGAATTAGAAAGGCAGATCACCACTTGATGTTTTACTTTCCTTTCCCAACATGGGATATTGCTGGGTTTTATTAGTGTTTAATTCAACCATTGATAAGGAATTATTCTTTATATTTCAGGTTAGGGAAATACAATAAGTTTAATCTATTCAGACTGCAGAACTGTGTTTGATATGGTGCAGCATGGGAATATAGTAGTTACATAGCAGAAAATCATTATTAGAGGAATAACTACAAGGCAAGTCATGATTAGAGAAGAGATTACAGCAGTATGTGCAAAAATGAGAAATATCTGGCTAAAGGGAAGTTGCTTGTAGAATTCCCTAGAACTGGCATCAGGATGACACTTTTTTTTCAGAAATTTAAAGTAAAAAGTCTGTGCTGATGAAATCTGCTGTGACACACTGCTAGACACACTAGATAAAACTGAAGAAAATCTGAGTACTACATAGTATGAATGAGATCACGTTAAGGTCTGAATTAGTTGAAATCAGGTGACTACAGTTCAAGGACACAGAATCATAGAATCACAGTATCAATAAGGTTAGAAAAGACCTCAAAGATCATCAAGTCCAACCTGTCACCACAGACCTCATGACTACTAAACCATGGCACCAAGTGCCATGTCCAATCCCCTCTCGAACATCTCCAGGGATGAGGACTCCACCGCCTCCCTGGGCAGCCCATTCCAATGGCTGACAACTCTCTCTGTGAAGAACTTTCTCCTCACCTTGAGCCTAAACTTCCTCTGGTGCAGCTTGAGACTGTGTCCTCTTGTTTTGGTGCTGATTGCCTGGGAGAAGAGACCAACCCTCTCCTGGCTACAACCTCCCTTCAGGTAGTTGTAGACAGCAATGAGGTCTCCCCTGAGCCTCCTCTTCTCCAGGCTAAGCAACCCCAGCTTCCTCAGCCTCTCCTCATAGGGTTTGTGCTCGAGGCCTCTCACCAGCCTCATTGTCCTTCTCTGGACACATTCAAGAGTCTCAATGTGCTTCCTAAATTGAGGGGCCCAGAACTGGACACAGGAAAAACAGATCAGAGGGCACATGTTCCTGGAAGATACACTCAATATTCTTTATAGAATATAAGTCACATTTATTCTTGAATCCTCATTAGGAAATGACTGAGAAAAATTAATATTTAGGGAAATGAGTCATGGTGGATGACCAGTAGCCACTGGGTGATGTGACTAAGGAAAACACAAATATCAATTTGGATATATAACGTTAGATTTCTTCAGGAGAAACACAGGGAGCTATTTCATGTATCTGGAAAAGGTATTAGACAAATCACATAGACCCACATTGGCAGGATCCAAGAAACATCATTCACACAGGACTAAAGATGCAGAACAGAGATGGAAATGACCAGAGGATTGCAGGAGCAGTTTGTTGGAGAAGAGAATATAAAGACAGAAGAGAGACTAAATTTACTTTGCTTCCTTCATGAACAAAGTCCAAGAGGAGGCAGAATAATTCCTTTGAGGAAAACACCTGCAAACAATCATCAACTTATTTGCTGGAAAGCATCACCAGGAGTCCTCTTGTCCAGCACCAGCTTAAGTAGGTAATATCACCATCAGTATCTCAGGTCAGCCATGGCTGTGCACAAAGCAGTATTAAAAAACCTTTTAGGAGGGGATTGCCATACCTCCTATGGTGGTCATTGCCAATACACTCAAGAAAATAGTTTCCTAATCTCCAGCCCAAATCTCTCAGACTGCAGTTCATGGCCATTCTCCATTGTTATGTTCTCTGGCAGTACCAAGAGCACTTACTGATTACCTCTGTCTCAGAACAGAAGTATTTATGCTAAGGATGATGTGGTCCTAAACAAATAGATATAAATCTGTCTTCAGTAAGTCAAAATTCAAGGAATCTTTTCTCCAGTCAGAGAGACTGGGTAAAACTTTACATTTCTGAATGGAATCGATTATGCCTTGGTCAAGAAGTAGAAGATTCTTGGCTTCTGTGATGTCTTTCTAGCCATCTGTTCTGCAGCTTCTCCTCTAATTTTCCCCATCTAACAGAACAAGGACTTTGCAACTGTTTGCATATTTCCTATTAGGTGCAACAGGAAATGGTTACCTTGCCAGCTATTGCTAGTGATCCTAACACAGTCCAAGTACTGTTTGCTAGAATTCCCACCAACCAACTAGATCACGAGTCTGCCAACTTTACACAGAAGTATAAAGGTAAATTAGTATCAGAGGGCTGAACTGCATCACTGCTATTTACTAGCAGTAAATAGGACCTTGGAATTCTTAACAAACCTTTTGTAGAGATAAACACCCGTAGCGAGAATAGATTCTTTTGCAAGGATATTTTCTACAAAGCCAGGGAGTTTCTTAATAATGTTCATAAAAAGCACACAGAATCCTTTTTAAAGGAAGGAATATGATTGTTTCTAGAGGCTTTTTTTTTTCCATGGGCGACTTTGTACAGTATTATTCAAAACAAGCTTTTGCAGTACCGAGAGTTATAAACATGTCTGAGCTTTATGGACATGCAGGTGTTACAAAAAGTGATAATTCTGGGGATGGCTTTGAATGGAAAGAAAATCAACTTTGATTATTTCCCAAACGTCACTGGATCCATTATAAGCCATGGAAGTTATTTTTTTCAGAGCAAGTTTCCTGGTTTCATTGGCTCTCAGAAATTAATGTTTTTAGGCACTCTCCTTTTCCTGCCTCTCTTTCTTTTCTATCTCCTCTTTATCTCTGGCACTAAAATGTTCCCTTTCAGAGCCATTATTTTATTAATGTATGATTATGCATTTGAAACACTACTTTCCTCAGCTTCTGTCTGAATACCTGTATTCAAGGCTGCTTCTCACATTTTGAAATTACAATATAAAGCTGGGGGGGGGAGGGAAGAAAAGAACATTCTTGCATTTTTTCCCCTTCAAGAAATAAAATAAATAAATAAATGGGCCAGACAACGCTGCATGCAGGTGTTCCTGTATGAAACAATTGCTATTATTGTATAAAAGGAAACGGAATGAGATTAGTTTTACTGAATCCCTTAGGGAAATCATTCAATATGCACTCTTATCAAAGTCTAATAATGGCCCGGCTGCTGCTTGTTTGCTTTGATGAAGCTGATAATAACAGAAATCTACATGCATTTGCATTCTTTTTTTTTTTTTTTCTCTGCTAGAATTCACTGAGGCATCTCCAAATGTAATTTGAAAGTATTCATCTAACACATGTAGATTTTCAAGCTGCATTAAGTGAAAAGATGTCAGACAAACTCATGAGGTAAAGTTCTTCTAGGGGCTGCGCTTGACCGCTATGGTGTATGTTCGTTCTGACAGTTACCAAACATGAGTATTGCCTCACTTCTTAGTGGATCTAGTCAGAGGTAGTCAATGCACCAAGGGTACACCAAGCATGAAGCTACTGAGACTAATGTTTTTGAACCTTTAGTAAAGCAAGCTATGAAAATGCAGTAAGGGGATTTAGCTAGGAATCTATCATAGCTCTTTTCTCCAGGATCTTATCTCTGTCTAGATACAAAATTACTTCACTAGTGCCTAAACCAGAATCCAGCTATGTCCCCACAACTTGTTTCCAAAGAATCACAGAATGACAGAATCACAGAAATGTTCAGGTTGGAAAAGACCCTCAGGATCCCCAAGTGCAACTGATAACCCTACTTCACAAGGTTCACCCCTAAGCCATATCCCTAAGCACCGCATTCAAATGACCTTTAAACACATCCAAGGTTGGTGATTCAACCACAGCAGCCCATTCTAATGGCTGACCACTCCTTCCAAGACATTTTTTTCCCTAATGTCCATTTGCAGCTTGAGGCCATTCCCTCTTGTTTCATCACTAATTACCTGTGAGAGGAGATCATCACCAGCCTTTCCACAAGGTCCTTTCAGGCAGTTGTAGAGAGCAATGAGTTCCCCCTTCAGCCTCTTTTTCAAGCTAAACAGCCCCAGCTCCTTCAGTCACTAAAGGTCTGATCTAGATTCAATCAACTAATAACTACCATGACTCTTGACAAAATCCATGTGTGAAAAAACTTATAGATATTTTCAGGTTTGGAAAACCCTTGCTCTCAGCAGAATGCTAAAGCATCTCAACATTTCTGTTCAAACTTTGAGATGGTTTCAAACACAAATCATAAAAGAAAATAGGCCTTGCCACTCTGCAACTGGCACATTCACGCTCCACTTCCCAAGAGTGCAGCATAATCTGCATCATCATTTTTTTATTCCAATACTTTATTTACTGTACATCTTTCCTGGTCACACAGTTACTGCCTGCAACAAGGCAATAGCTGTTCATGCTAATTCAATGCCCTTTATTCTGTTACTCCAGTGAGGACTCTATATTGACTCACTTCTTTTCCCCTCAAGAGCCTCAGACAAACTTAGTGGCTTCCAAAAACTTGTCCAATCAATACCTCCTAAGGTCCCTGAAGCGCTGTAATCTGAATCAAGGTCTGTGAAGCAAAACTGAAAATGAGCTTAGTGGGGTTTAGCAGCAGCCTGTTATCTGTCACAGGAGGGTTTGGGTTTTTTCTGCATGGGTTTGGTTGTTGTTGTTCTTAGCTTGTTAGTTTTTTGTCTACTTTCTCTTGTCAAATGTCAGCCCCTGTTTATGTCAGCCCCTGTTTCTGAATCTTTAGCCATGCACCAGGTAGGCTCCACTCAAACTGAAACAATTGTTGAGAAATATTGCTGCTGATAGAGTGATGCCCATTTCCAAAACAAAGGCAAATTTCAACTTATTTTTTTTCCATGTCCATCAAGGAATAATTAATTCCTTTTAAGGTCTGATCACAGAGCTTCCCTGTAGAATTATATTATTTGTACCCACGCCACTAGCCACAGCTGAGAAAATCAAGTAGGTATTAACAAAGGCAAAACATTTTCCAACCAGAAAAGCCACTTTGGTGGCTTTGGTATTTGGTTTTACTAACACAACTTGAGCATATAGTCACAATGGAGTATTTGTACCTTTTTATTTTGTTTATATATGCTTAGTAAAGGGAGGACAGCTGGGCTCATGGGCGTTCCTCTTCAATGTTGTTATTGGGTAATACAAACATATTTACTTTTAGACATTGCTTTGATTGCTTTGCAGTATTCTGTTTCCTCTCTGCCTGATGCAGATTGTTTTGAGTAAGTTAAATTATGTAGTCCTTACATGTTCGCAAACATAAAGTAAACCAAGGAATGATGCTTTCTGCCTTGTGTATAATACAGACAACCAGAGCAGAATACAAAGAAGCCCTCACATCCTTTACTTCAAAATGTGAGTTCTGTGGCTTTAATAGGAGAGGAATAATGGACATTCATCCAGGGTGAAAGATAAGTTCCCACCTCCTTTGAAAGCTAGGAAAGAATAATAGAGTGAATATTTTCTTTTCATGGAAAATCTCAATTCATTGAAAACCATTTTTTTTTTCAAAGTGAAAAGCTATTTGACCATGGTCTTTTAAAGAAAGGTTATAAGGTTAGAATGTGCTGGGTTTAAGTTTCAGAAATTAGAATTCTAAGGATTCTTCTGACACAGTTATTTTGATTTTGGTTAAGTACTTGTATTTTGTAATGTAGTAAGTTGAAAGATGTTGCTTTTGAGATCCAGTCCAATACCAGGTTAGGATATGCCCATGGTCATGAGCTAAAATTTCCACCTGGTTCACTAGAATAGCATAGCATAGCATAGCATAGCATAGCATAGCATAGCATAGCATAGCATAGAATAGAATAGACCAGGTTGAAAGAGACCTTCAAGATCATCGTGTCCAACCTATCATCCAACACCACCCAACCAACTAAACCATGCAACCAAGCACCCTGTCAAGTCTCCTGAACACCTCCAGGGATGGTGACTCCACCACCTCCTCAGGCAGCCCATTCCAATGGGCAATCACTCTCTCTGTGTAAAACTTCCTCCTAACCTCCAGCCTAAACCTCCCCTGGCGCACCCTGAGACTGTGTCCTCTTGTTCTGGTGCTGGTTGCCTGGGAGAAGAGACCAACCTCTGCCTGTCTACAACCTCCCTTCAGGAAGTTGTAGAGAGCAATAAGGTCACCCCTGAGTCTTCTTTTCTCCAGGCTAAGCAACCCCAGCTCCCTCAGTCTCTCCTCATAGGGCTTGTGCTCCAAGCCCCTCACCAGCTTTGTTGCCCTTAAAAAAAAAGCCTTTTCTCTCTTCTATCCCTTTCTTTCAGAACAAAATTAAACATGATAGGAAAAAACAGGAAAGAATCTTACAAAACTGTTGCTGGGTGTTGGATATCAGTAAATCTAAAACTTGACTCTCATATCTGTCTTTGTTGTTTGGTTGGTTTGGGTTGGTTTTTGTTGTTAGAATACATAGAATACATAGAATAAACCAGGTTGGAAGAGACCTTCAAGATCATCGCGTCCAACCCATCACCAATCCAACACCACCCAAGCAACTAACCCACAGCACCAAGCACCCTGTCAAGTCTTCTCCTAAAAACCTCCAGTGATGGCGACTCCACCACCTCCCCAGGCAGCCCATTCCAATGTGCAATCACTCTTTCTGTATAGAACTTTTTTCTAACATCCAGCCTGAACCTCCCCTGGTGCAGCCTGAGACTGTGTCCTCTTGTTCTGGTACTGCTTGCCTGGGAGAAGAGACCAACATCTGTCTGTCTACAACCTCCCTTCAGGTAGTTGTAGAGAGTAATAAGGTCACCCCTGAGTCTCCTCTTCTCCAGGCTAAGCAACCCCAGCTCCCTCAGCCTCTCCTCGTAGGGCTTATGTTCCAAACCCCTCACCAACTTTGTTGCTCTTCTCTGGACTCGTTCCAGCAAGTCAACATCCTTCCTAAACTGAGGGGCCCAGAACTGGACACAGTACTCGAGGTGCGGCCTAACCAGTGCAGTGTACAGGGGCAGAATGACCTCCCTGCTCCTGCTGGCCACACTGTTCCTGATGCAGGCCAGGATGCCATTGGCCCTCTTAGCTGCCTGGGCACACTGCAGGCTCATGTTCAGTCTACCGTTGTTTTGTTTTCAAATTGAAGAGCTGCTAAAGTCAGACTGTTTCTGAAAGCTTTCTTTTTTGAATCAAGGTTAAAAACAATAGTTATTATTAAAAAACCCCATGAGCAACCCCAAACAAACAAAGCAAATTCATCAAATGTAACAAGGAGTGCTTATAACAAGAGATACCACTGCAGTCAGTTGCACTGAGTGAAGGTAGCACTGTTTCGGTACTGGAGTCTACCTATCTTCCTCTCCTATGAATAGTTTTAGTGGAAAAGAATCACATTTAGATTTGCATGTGCTCCCTTGTGTGTAGTGTCTGTATCTTGTACATCTGTAGGTGTCACTGGAAATACCTAATTCATGTGCCGTCTGCCTGAAACCTACTGTAACAAATGTAAGTGTACTGACACAAGTGTTGAGGCTGTAATATAAATCCTGGTTTGTGGGGTTTAGTAATAGAAACACAGAACAAAGAGAATGCTACCAGCTGCAAGCCCAGCTTCTGACAAAAGCTTCAATGGCTGACTTCATTCGTGTTCAAAGTGAAAAGATTTAACAGCAACCAGAATTATTCTCATGGAAGTCTCTTTTAGTTTGAATCTGAGTGAAACAGTAAGAAAAGTGCACACCAGCTATAGTTTTAGTGATAAGGGACAGCAGGAGCTGGCATGTTATCTAAGATGTTATCCCAGACAGAAGTTCAGAGAATGCAAAGAGTGGATCACACTAGCAACTCATCTTCCAGTTGTCCTCTCAGATGCCCCTTCTCCTTTTTACCCTTCTTCTTCCTCTTGCCTGTGCAGATGTCTCATGAAAGCTTTAATAGAGACTTATAAACATGAGTTGTTAAAGGCACAACTGTGAATCTAGTCAAACTATCCCTTTACAGCATCAGCTAACAGATCTGCGCGTATTTATCAGGGGAGGTCTGTGAAAGGGAACATTGTTCTTTTTTGTAAGTGCACAGCAAGAACTACACTTCAGCACAGAAAGCCAGGGACACGAATGTGTAAGAAGCCACTGCAATCAATTGGGCTCTGACTTTTATTCGTCTGTAACTCACAATCCAGAAGGATGTGATAATAGCTAAAAAATACTGCTACATTATAGACTGGTGCCATCCTTAGTACTAAAGCAGATAATATGTTGTTGCCTTTGTAATGGATTACAAAAAACCAAGCTGAGGATTCCTACTCCCACCCCAGATACTTAAAGCTGCCCACTTCTTACTAATATCAGCCCGTACCAAGAGGACTGCTGGGGAATGTTTCTCCTTGCATGTCTGAGTGCCAAGGTACCAAGCATGAGTCTCAAGTTAAGGGTTCATATTCCAAGTCCCAGGTTGCCTTCATGGGCCATAAAAAGTGAGAGCATGTGTAAAGAAAGTAGAGATGGTAAGGAAGATTGGAATGCATTTTCCCCTAGCAGAGCGCTGTCTGCTCCAGTACTTAGTGACAGAAAAGGTAAGACTCTGGTCAGCTGGCTGCCACTGCTTATCTTTTGTCTGTCTCAGCTTTGGGAGAGTCCTGTAGCTCCTTCATCTTAGAGGCTCTCATTTCCCATTGTTATTTGATAGCTGTCCCTTGGGGGCAATGAATAATAAAACAATGGATTGTGGGCATATAGAGGGAAAATTTTATGCTGATTTCTACACAGTATGGGTGAGATTCATTTTACTTAGCTAGAAGGTAGATGCTTAGGCTGCACTGCTATCCATGGCAAAAGACAGATATCAGATGGCCGTTTCTTCCATTTGTTTTAAGAATGGAATGGAATGGAATGGAATGGAATGGAATGGAATGGAATGGAATGGAATAGAATAGAATAGAATAGAATAGAATAGAATAGAATAGAATAGAATAGAATAGAATTAACCAGGTTGGAAAAGACCTTTGAGATCATGGAGTCCAACCTATCGCCCAACACTATCTAATCAACTAAACCATGGCACCAAGCACCCCATCCAGTCTCTTCCTAAACACCTCCAGTGATGGAAATTCCATCCAGCCTAAACCACCCCTGGTACAGCTTTAGGCTGTACTCTTGTTCTGGTGCTGGTTGCCTGGGAGAAGAGACCAACCCCCACCTGGCTACAACCTCCCTTCAGGTAGTTGTAGAGAGCAATAAGGTCTCCCCTGAACCTCCTCTTCTCCAGGCTAAGCAACCCCAGCTCCCTCAGCCTCTCCTCATAGGGCTTGTGCTCCAAACCCCTCACCAGCTTTGTTGCCTGTCTGTGGACACATTCCAGCAACTCAACATCTTTCCTAAACTGAGGGGCCCAAAAACTGGACACAGTACTCAAGGTGTGGGATCAATTTCTTGCCAGTGGTACGTGTATAATGGTACATATAAGACACCCTTACATTTGGTGTCTAACTTTTAGGCAGGTGACACCAACTCAATGTCCTTATTGGTTTTTCTAAATATTCCAAATCAACTCTGTAAAGCAGCCTCACACATTTATCATAGCCCATCACACTTACACAGAAGGGCAGTCTGCATTTTCAAGGGAATTATTTGTCATTTCCTAAGAATGGCCAAAGGTGCCTTTAAGGCACCCAATAAAAAAAGTATAGATAAAGGAGAAAGGAATTGTGTGAACTGATTCACTGGGAAATAGAAACATATTTTATTCATTTCCTCTAGTGTTTCCAATCTCCCATAGGATTTTCTGTTCATAGTTTCTTTGGTGAGGGCTTAGAAATCTATTTAACCACTGTCAGATGCCTTGGACTAAAAAAGATACATACTTGTGTTTATGATTAATTCCTCCCATATAATCAACCATCTCCCCTTGTTTGCTGAGAGGAATGGGCCATTGAATGTTGACTGAAAAAACACATTGTAATTTTTTGGGTAGTTGCTGCTTTGATTTGTGTTGATTTCTCTTCTCTCAGCCTGACATATATACTGTATATGAATACATATAACTCAACAGTCTTTGTCTGACTTGGAAACAAATGTTTGATTGTTGCTCCAGCAATATGTGGGACACAAATTCAAGTGGTGTAAATCAGTTTAGATTCACAGACTGCAAAACAAAACAAAACAAAACAAAACAAAACCCAGTTCTGGAATATAGAATTAAAAATGCACAAAGTTATACATCTTGGACCTTGATCCTTTCTCAGGTTGGGTTGGGGTTTTTTTTGTTGTTCTTTGTAAAAGAAAAGCAACACAATTTAGCAGCAGGCACAGTTACTTTTCAGAATACCTGTTTACAAGGACACACTCAACAGCAGCAGCTGACTTGTTCCAACTGAATCACTGGCTGGAGCAGATAAGATTTATTGAATTTTTAATTGTATTTCATCATGAATACAGCTGTTTTGCATCAGTCGCTATAGAAGCCCCATTTAACTATTCTCTGCTGGTTTGCAGACAAGAAGAACCTCAAATTTAATTATAAGTGGGAGATGCAGCCAAGAATTTGATAACTAACAGCAATTCTGATGGAACTAAAACCCCAAAAAGGGTGAAGAGCAAGAGATAAGATTGCCTTTAAACAGACACAGTTAATGCGTTTTTGCTTTTGGGGCTGAGGGATGTAAATATAACTGCCATCTCCACATACAATTCCCAAGTCAGTCTGCATGGTGGCAATATAATTTTAGTCATATTAAGGCACTTTCTCTTGAAATCCCTTCCACATTGTGAAGTGAAATGTACATTTCTTTGGATGTCTGATAAAATATTAGGGATTTGATCTCACGTGATATTGTGACTCAGTGATCACGGGATTCGAATCTTGAAATTCTGACATGCTGAGGAAATACACAGAAGGAAGATTTTAGCTATTTAGCTATTAGCTGCTAAATGTAGGGAAGGGATGGCAAAATGGAAGATTAAG
Organism: Dryobates pubescens; assembly: GCF_014839835.1. Taxonomy (NCBI): domain Eukaryota; kingdom Metazoa; phylum Chordata; class Aves; order Piciformes; family Picidae; genus Dryobates; species Dryobates pubescens. The sequence goes on from NC_071619.1 coordinate 9,698,020, forward strand.
ACCTTATGGGATGTCCCAGGTTAAGGCAGATCCTCCCTTGCCTCCCACCAGGGCAGAAAGAAATGAGACCCAAACAAATGGATTGCAGAAGTGATGGAAAGTTTAAATGGAAAAGCAGTGAATGTTTTACAGAAAGGTACAAGCACAGTGACAAAAGAGATCCCAAAGCATACCCAGAAGCCTCCCAGCACTCCCCTCTCCCAACCTGAGGGAACACCCAAAACCCCCAGGGTTCTGTCTTCCTCCCCTCCACTGTTAGGCTAATCTCAGCTGGCCAGATCTGAGATTGCTTTTCCCCCTTCTCCTCTTGGCATTAGACCTAGCCTAAGAGGCCTTGAGATAACTCCCCCTCCATTACCAGGGAGGGAGCATCTCCCACAGGGGCAGCAAGGGAAGAAAGAGGAAGTGTGAGACCTTGAAGGTGGATTTATAGGGAGCAGGACATTATGGGTATGAAATATGCTATTTTCTGTGTCCACCCACTGGGCTGGACACCCGTGGCACCAGAGGTACACCCTGTATGGCAGCAGCAGGAGGCACCCAGCGCAAAGTGCCGCATGGGAAAGCAAGGCTTGAAACTTAAGGAAGACCTGACTTTTCCAGGACAAAGAAACTTGAAAAATAAATGAGAAGTTTAAGGAAAAAAAAATAAATTCTGGCAAACATCCAGAAGATCAATGATAATAGCTAGCTGAAATAATGAGCTTAATCATATCAGATCATTTTGCCTTGCATGCAGGTGTACCAAACTGGCTGTATGCTATCTAGGCTGGGAGTTGCTGGACACCAAATCACACCACCAGCATGCCAGCAGACACTGCACAAACCTTTTGGGGTTCATTGCTGTGGAGTCAGAAATACATAGAATACATAGAATAAACCAGGTTGGAAGAGACCTTCAAGATCACCGCGTCCAACCCATCATCTCATGGTCACTGGCCCCTAAACAGCCTCCGACCACCACATCACCCACCAGCCCTTCCCTGTTGGTGAAGAGGAGGTCAAGCATAGCCTTTCCCCTGGTAGGCTCACGCAGTACCTGGGATAAGAAGCTGTCCTCCATGCAGTCTAAGAACCTCCTAGACTGTCTCCTCTCTGCTGTGTTGAGATCCCAGGTTGAAGTTGCCCATAAGGACAAGGTCAGGAGATCTTGAGACAGCCTTAAGCTGTCTATAGAATGCTTCGTCGACATCATCCTCCTGGTTGGGTGGTCTATAACATACTCCAACTAGGATGTCTGCCCTACCGGTCTTCCCTCTAATTCTTGCCCACAAGCATTCAACCTGATTGTCCCTAATCTCTAGTTCAATGGCATCTAGTGCCTCCTTGATGTACAGGGCCACCCCTCCACCCCTTCTTCCTTGTCTATCTCTCCTGAAGAGCCTGTAGCCATCAATTGCAGCACTCCAGTCATGTGAGCTATCCCACCACGTCTCTGTGATGGCAACTACGTCATAACTTTCCTGATGAAACAATCTGGTCCACCTTGAAGCCCACGTTGTCATGGCTACTGCTACCTTGATAGTCAGATTACAATTAACTTGGCTATCTCAAGGTCTAAATTGTTGTAAAAGGAAGGTTTCCATAGTAGACACAGTCTTCAAACTCCCCAAATTAAAACCTCCCTCTTTCCTGTAAATTAGCGGGGTTTGGTAGCATCTAAATCCATGGGAGTGCCTAGAATCCATTCATCCTTCCTTTGTAAAAGGTTTCATGCTGTTGATGAAATTAGCAGTGCTATCCCTGCTGCTGGAGGAGGGCAACAAGAAGAAAAGATTGCCTGTGTTTCAGTATGTGGTTTCTAAATAAACACTTACACCATTGGCATTAGGGATCCCATCTGTTTCTTTATTTCTTTCCCACTACAAAATCTCTGATATGTGATTGTAACAGATGCTTCATGTCTACAAATGATGATATGCTACATTATTAAACCGGGAGGGTCATTAAACTGAGCTGTATGCATTTTCTTTTTCAGTCTATAACTGCAAAATCAACAACATATAACTCTAGGCTGATAGAAACCCCTCTCCTGACTCAAGTACGTAACTTACACAGCAAACACTCAGCAAATATCATGAACATCCCCATTGAAGCTTGGTTATGCAGAAATGCCTGTAGGCATCTGTATAACTGTTTGAGCTAACATATCTTAATGGCTTTTTTCGCCAGAAGTACTTCTTATTTTAAGCTGCAACTTAAACTAGTCAAATGTCAGTTTCCTGCCTAGATAAGAATTCTCTACTGATTTAGGTAATAATATTGGATTGGTTTATTCTGTGGCATCTGAGAAATGAACAGGAGCCTCTAACTGAGCAAGGTGTCTGTTTTAAAACGCTATTACCTCTAAATTCTTTTTCCCTTTACCTCTAAATTCTTGTTCCCTTTTAACACCTAACTACAAAGGCCTTTTTACATGTAGCTTCTTTCCTTGTAATGTATTCATACAATATTCCTCTATAATGGAACTACATGCAAACAAATGATAGTAGCAGTTGTAGGCAGTGATAGTAACATTATAGATGGTTTGACTCCATGATGTTAGAGGTCTTTTCCAACTGAAATGATTTTATTACTCTATGTTATGATTCTAATGTATATTTCCACAAATACATATGGATTTGTCTCCCTTTGAGTTAAAAAATGTCTGTTTTCCATTTCCAAATATCATGTAAGATGAATGTTTTGCTTTTTTCTCTGAAGAATCACTGATGGAGTAATATAAGCCCTGGGGTGAAGCAGTTTTTATTAAAGGATAATGTTTCTTTACTGAAAATGTTAAGGGGGAAAAAAAAACCCAAAGTATTTCAGAGTTCAGTTTAAAGTCTTTAATTAAAATATATCTTCTTATTTAGCAGAATCCTTGGGATTCCTACTATAAATTTTCACTGTTAATTTTCATAAGTGTAGCTGTATTATGAGCAGAGTTTTTGGGAAGTCCAAAGAGAATAGAAAAATAATATTTAAGGATACTACATTGAGTCTAAGCAAGTAGTGTTATATTCACGTGGAGAGCATGAACACTCTATGAGCTAAAAATGGTCAAAGAATTGAATAAAACATTAATTGTTAAGTACATGAGTATATTTGTGTACTGCTAAAGAAGAACAGCAAAGGAGTCATTGTCCTTTTGTTCTCAGATGCTGAAAATTGTTCCTTCTACACCTGAATCCTTTTCTGGAAGAACAATAACATTTTTGCATCCGCCCTGCAATAGTGCCTCACTTTACTAACATCTCAGTAAAGCCACTGATTTTTGCAAAGCACTCAAGATATTCATCACAGGGCTGAATAACAGCGTAGAAATGCCTAATCATTTGAACCCTGAATATGATCAACACATTGGACCAAAGTCTGGCACTTTCCTGGCAGGAGAGAATAGCTGTAAACACTGGGAGCTTCTAGGAAATGATGAGACAGTAAAATTATGCATGCATATTTCAAATGTATGGTGGTAACATGTACAAGCAACTGCAAGACTTATGCACATTTCTGATATATATAGTAGCCATGTAATTCCTGAAAGTGTTTACTAAACTAAGAACTTTAAATGTTCAAAATACCAGTAAGAGAAAGGAAGGGGGGAAAAGAATATATATACACATATATATTGTGGTAGAAAGGGTTTTAGAAAGGTCTTAGAAAGAGTTGTCAAAATTATTCTTTGTCTACTTATTTAACACAGGTCGAGGTTAACATCTGCCCAAGCCGTGTGGGCTTCTTGGGCAAACAGCAAGCTAGCAGATTAGCAAACATTCCATCTGCTTGTCTTTAATTCCCCACTGCAAAAAAAGCCACATTCCATCAGCTGCCCAGTCAGTTGGGTGAAGCTTTAAGCATAGGTGTATGCCCTCACCATACAGAGGCAGTTAGACACTTTAACCATTTACTCTCCTGTAACTGTAGTCATTCAGTTATTATTTTAATGATCTGCCTTTTTTTAATTGCAAAACACTCGTCTCTTACTTCAAAAACACATGGCTGCAAAACTCTGCAGTGGTTTCTTTGAAGGAGAAAGCTGATTTCATGTGTATTATTTACTTACTGACCATTTGGAGTATAACTGCAAATGCAGAGTTTCTTCTGGAAATCTGAAAGACATTAAAAAAACCAACCCTAAAACCAAATCAATTATAATCCTGAAACAGGGTTCTTTCTATTCCACCAGCACTGCCCAAACAGTTGAAACCTCTTTGCTTAAGTGGCCTTGCAATGATTTCATGTAAGTGGGGTTCAGCAAATAGATGTTTTGTGCAAGGTCAAATTTCTGCCCTCAGCAATTCGAGTACTCCTAATATAACCACATGAAGTTCCTCTAAGCTTCTTTAAAAGGAGCATCTGTGCCACTGCTAATATCAAAGCGTCACATTCAACATTGATACCATTGGTATCTTGCTGCACTGAAGTAGAACATTACCACAGCCTTGAACACCAAGAAAATTAATTGAAATTTGTCTCCAGCTTATACTCATCTTAAAAATGCATATTTTCAATTCAGTAGAGCATTCAGTCCTGTACTTAGGCATTTTCTTGACTCAGAGCAAACAATCCAATACCTCTTCCAGGCTTTGCTATGTACTAAAGTAGTTGCTATTTTTCTGAGTCACAATGTCATCCTCTTCTCCATTGGTACATCTTTTGCATATCCTTCCTTACTAAATATCAATATCACTCACTTTAAGTGGCAGTCTGGTTGTTTTTTTCAGAATGGCAAGAGCAACCAGGTGTCTCAGTCCAGAGAGGGAAAGAGACTCAGTTTTTTTTAATGTTCCTGTGTTAAGAAGTTGGAGGCACAAATGAGGCCAAAATATCAACAGCTAGACTATTTATTACATAAATAAAGTGGATGGATCAGAAGTGGAGAGAAAGAAGGTAGAGAGGGAGAGAGAGAAGAGAGAGAGAGAGAAGAGGAAAGGAATTATTTTACCACACCCCTCACCCCCCCAAGACAGTTTGAGTCTGTGGAGGAAAGGTGCTGCGGGAGATGTTGGATCTGTAGAGAAAGGGTGCTGAGGCTTTGGATGTAGAAGAGATGTGGTCCTCTGGGCAGCCTCTTCAGCTCCATGAGTTGCAGCAGGCAGAACTTATGACATGGAGAGAGGGCTCTGCTTCTTCCAGGCTCCATGGTAATGTCTCTGTCATTTTTTCTCTCCTGGTATTCTCTGTTTTTCTTCAGAGCAGCATTGCCTCGGGCTTTTCCTTCTCTCATGTTTTCCTTCTCAGCAACATTGTCCTTCTCCTGTGTCTTTCTTCATCTGTGTTTTCCTTCTCCTGAGACAGTAATTGCTCAAGTCTTTTACACAGTTTTTAGTCCTTAGGTGAGTGTCCAAGTATTGTCCCCCAGGAAACCAGGGGCCAGGTGGTGAATCCATTGTCTCACCATCCTCCCTTTCTGGGGTACCTGATGGGTGGAGATGATCTTGTCTTAGGCATATTCCCAAAGGTACCAATAACAGTGGCCTCAGCCCATTGTTGTCAGGCCAGCTGTGGTCCAGTGAGCAATGTTATCTTTGCACCTTCCCCAGAGTCATTCCAGTGGCTCTGCCCAATATACATCATCTATTGTCTGGGCAAGCAGCAAAGGTGATTTTGTCTTTGTTGAGTCACATCAGAGGAGACAAGATTTTAGTCTCTCACAGCAGGGATTGAATCTAACTCTTTGGTCTGGAGTAGCTCATCCTGCAGATGATAGATAATTGAGAAAGTGTGGGGGAAACACCAATTACTTATCAGCTGTATTGTTCTGAAATGGCTCCTACCTGGTTGTGAAGAAAGGTTTCTAACCAGCAGATTTCAATATCATTTGTCAAAAATGACACCCACACTGGGGGGAAATTAAGACATTGCAGAACTGAAAAAAATATAAATTAAAAAATATTCCCATCAAATGTATTGTCTTCTACATTACACTGCCTCCCCCCCACCCCCAAAGGACACCAACCAAAGTCATAGATTCATAGAATGCCAGATGAACCTGTCATCATGGCTCATGAGATCAGATCAGATAAGCCCTGCAGTCCTTATTAGAGGAAGGATCTGGAGGTATTGAAGCACGTCCAGAAAAGGGCCACAAGGATGATCAGAAGACTGCTCCTTTCCTATGAGGACAAAGGGAGTTGGGGCTGTTCAGTATGGAGAATAGAAGGCTCTGAGGAGACCTTAGTATGGCCTTCCAGTATCTGAAGGGGGCTTACAAGAAAGCTGGGGAGGGACTTTTCAGGGTGTCAGGTAATGATAGGACTAGGGGGAATGGCAAAAGATCAGAAATGGGTAGATTCAGATTGGATGTCAGGAAGAAGTTCTTCACCATGAGGGTGGTGAGACACTGGAACAGGTTGCCCAGTGAGGTGGTAGAAGCCCCTTCCCTGGAGGTTTTTGCAGCCAGGCTGGATGTGGCTGTGAGCAACCTGATGTAGTGTGAGGTGTCCTTGCCTGTGGCAGGGGGGTTGGAGCTAGATGATCCTTGAGGTCTCTTCCAACCCTAACAATCCTATGATTCTGTGATTGTATTTTTGAATAGTTATTTCTATTATCCCAACTGCACTTCTTTCTTTTTCACAGAAACAGATGTCTCTTTAGTGGCCTTGTACCTAGATGACTCTCTGGTCTCCACAACCTTTCTTGACATCATCTCCTACTTCTATTGGGTCTCTTTGGAAAGGTCTCATCCCTGTTGTAGGCATAGCATTTTCAAGTGGCTTAGACACATGCATGATTTCCTCATTCTGATGTATAAGTTTCTCCATATTTGTATGTGCTGTAGACATTTTCATGGGAAAATAAATAATGCAGTAACAATGGCCACTGCCTAATCAATATATGATGGAGCTTTACTGGAAACATTTAACCTACCAGTACCAAGTATTTGTTTCTTGGGCTATTAGAACTGGAGCTTATGCCTTTTTCACTTTCCTCCATAAGGAAGAGTACTAATACCTCTGACCATGAAAATACAGCCAAGGCATTGTCTATGAGTATATTCAAAAAGCATGCAAGTTCAAAGTTACACAGGCCTAAGAAAATGTTCAAAAGACTACTCTGTGGAGGATGAATTTGTAAAGGAAAGTTTCTCATAGCTTTGGAAATTCAGCCAGCATGTGGGAGGTAAGACTCTAGCTTCAAAGATTCGTTTTCATCTTTACTTGATTTCTATACAAGGACAGTCAAATCCATCTTTCTGAGAATTTTATGGAGCTGTAGAGACCAGGTAGATGCATTTTTTCCCCCCAACATTCCATCTAGTAAATATCCCTATTATGTGAACCACTGTCTGTTGCTATAGCTGACCAGACTGGAGGTATTTCTCTTTATTTGGACTTTTTAAAGGATGCTGTTTGTCTGGCTGATGAAAATGTTTGATTCAAAGTGTATTTAGATGCAAAATCATGTGCAGCATTTCTGCCATGTCTCTTGGAAGGACTGAAATAAGATGTTTCCCTTTTCTTTACAACTGTCATGTTGTGATTCGCTTTTGAGTGAGGTTTTTCCTCCTTCTTTTTTTATTGTTATTTTTCTTTTTGAAGTTGCTGTCTGCCTAAGCAGAGATTGTATTTAAGATCAATAGCATTGGACTAAATGAGCTCTTCTGCTTTGATATTGAAGCTAATCGGCTCCTGTTTGGCTTTTGAAACCTTCCAGGAGTCTCCTCTGCAGCATTATAATGACAGACTCTTTAATATGAGACTTGTAATCTGTTAGAAAGTGTATTTCCTAGACTTTGTGTGACGAACTGGAAAGTTTGTTTGTATATTGCACTAAACTTAGCTACTATCCTTTTTTTTCTCTACATATTCTGGCAGCTAAACCCAATTCAATATCACTTTTCAGACACCTGCACAAACACTGCAAATTCACCAGAACAGGTGATGTGTTTTCCTTGTTATTCCAAGAATTTTCTCTTGCTGTTCAGATGCTGCAGCTTCCCAAGCAGTGCCACAACTCCATAACCAAGCCTTGCCTGCCTTTTAATCCAGAGAGCAGAATACTAAAGCAGTGCATGTACCTGCAGTTTTAAAACAGAAAGTTGGTGATATCCTGGGCACTTCACAGACCCTTTTTTTCTGTAAGAACTCTGTCAGTCATGTCTAGTACCATGCTGTGAACCTGCAGCAAGATATAGACCCCAAAAGATCTAAAATGTTCTGCCCCATTTTAGTGTGATTTGTGTCTTTCTGGACAGGCTTCTCTTGAGAACTCAGAAGGTATTGATATATTCTCAAGGGTTGACTGCTTTCCCCTTTTTCCATTAGTTTCCTTTCCCTAGACAGAACCTTTTAAAAGGCCCTAAGATTCCACAGTCCTTTCCAAAGTGTTTGCTGTTACCAAGACCTTTTCCTGGGCTACAAGTGTGAAGCCCTTCATTACTCGAGAGCTAAGCATAGGTTTCTTCTGCAGAGATGTCTCTGGAGCTGCAGATCATAAGTAGCAGCGTCTGGTGGGCATTCTCACCATCCCATGCCCAACACAGGAGGGAATTTGGGGTCAGTTTTCAAGTGATGGAGATGTACCAAGTCTGATTTGTACCCTATAAACATGTTTTACAATTGAATTCTTCTTCTCCATAGAAAAAGGGCTAATTTTTGTTAGGAAAGAGCAACACAGTGATAGCATGGCCTTTCAGAGATTGTGAAGGTTTCTTTTTCATCAGCTTTACCTTTATTCTCCCCCCTCTGTCCTGACAAAAGCTTTGCCCTTTGCCAGGCAAGGCAAAGAAAGAATAGCACAGAGAGGTGGTTGAAGAGAAGCTAATTCCGCAGGCAAGAGTAAAAATATGGTGCCTGGGTTATATTCAAGCATCAAGGTCATGTATTCCTCGGAGTCTCGTGTCTAAATTTGGAGAGGAAATCACTGAGCTGATGAAAGGTCAGACCTCTGCTTTCCATGTCCGCTTTTGGAAAAGAAAGTCCTACTTTTTGCGGATGAGAATACAGTGTTGTGTCTCATTAGAGATCCCTGAAATGCCAGCCTGGCTCCTTGTCACTACCAGTCAGGTGTGAACAGAGGAGCTGCAGGTGAATCTCGGTCCCCTTTCCAAAAGGATGTGGTCTTCCAATCTAACTCCCAAGATAGTCTGCAAATGGCCAGAGAGATGTAATTATCCAGTGAAAACTAAATTGTGAATGTTCAAGGCTAACAGCTGGGCAGCAGTGAGTGTCCATTCTCTCTTTAGCTCAAATATAACTGGGTCTGTTTGCAACTGTTGTAGGATTGTACTTTGAGACTTCCAAGGCTGTGAGATTGAAATATAGTGATATTGCTGGGTGTAAAGGCCTACAAGTTCCACTTGATGCCTAATCTTCACTTATGGAGATAGAGGCTCTCCTAGCATGGCTTTTGCAAAGATTTCTCAGATAACATCACTACTTAAAAAAAATATTTTATTATATATGTATATTTGTGTCATCCCCTGTCATGAGAGAATTACCACATTTAGGACAGAAATGCTTAGCTCTGAAATGATGCAGTCATGCATCCTAAAAACAGTATCACACCAGAAGGCAGATTCTTATCCAGCTGAAACACAAAACAGATTGCTTTGTGTCTAGTTACCTGATGTCATTTGTCCAGTGCCCCTTAAGGCTAAAAAATGAGGGGATTTAGAGGAGCAAAAAGAAAAATTCAATTCTAATAGTTTTGAAGTTGTCACAGTTCCTGGCACACCAACTAAGTCAGCTGCTAGGAGTTAATCCCTGAGAAAATCTGATCTGTCTTTGACAAACACCATTTAATTCTTTTAAGGGTCATTACTGTAGCTCTCTACTGCAGGATTTGTCTTTTCTTCTAAAATGTGGATGACAGAATTCTTCTCCAACTGAGCTGTCACTCCAAAGCAATGCTGTGCTATTGATCTGGCCACTGAGAACAGTGACCATGTGTCAGGCAATTCTGCCTGATGTGAGAAGCAGTTGATATGTCCAGAATGAGGGGCATATAAACTGCCACAGGCTCCTTTTGCTGCCAGGGTTAACTGCTGCTGCCTCACTGCAACTTGGGATCCAAGGGGAAGCAGAAGACTGAAGAGGTTGGGATCTATCTCCTGCTTCATCTTCGAGCTATGTTTGAAAAGTCACAAGACTTCCCTGTGCTTTCACTGTCACACTTTGTGGACAATTTCTCTCTGTACAATCACCCAAGATTTTGTCCCAAAGGACACTGAATATCTTGTCAGGTGATGTTTATTCACTGATGGCAGCAGAGAGTATTGTAGTATCTAACATCTCTTCTCACCCTCATCTTTATATTGGGATCTCAGGGTTTGCCTTTAACTACAGACATGATGCTCCTTCAAGGAATATTTTGGAGATTTAAAAACCTTTTTTTTAGGTAGATGAAGTCTTCTTAGATCTTGATTTCAATACTGAAGAATTAAATCACTTCAGGAATCTATCCTGTCATTTCAGGAAGGGCTTTTTAATGCTGCATTTATTTATTCAGCTTTTGTTGATGAATCTTACCTTCCTCTTGAAATAACCATGGAGCTCCTTTCCCAAGTATTTCTTTGGGCAGTGTTTTTTGTGCCTCCCATTGTCCATTGCTTACATCTGTTTTTGCAAAGAACACATTATTGCTGTTTTCCTGAGAGTTTTTTTAGGGAAAAAAATGTAACTTAATATTTCTAGTAGCATGCACTTCCTGGTTTTCATTGTATTTCCTGGGTTTCCCATTTAATAACATGGGAATAACTCCAGATAATTCAGTTCCTGAGCTAACAACTGCAAAAACTAATCAGACATAATAAAGCTGCAACACATGCTGGCAACATCTTAGTACATGAGATAAATCTCTTCCTTGTCCTGTATTTGACATAAGTCATAAAATTGCTAATGAAAAGGATGCTAATAGGCACAAGCACTTCTGTGCAGGATGGTAGAGTAACCTGGACAGTAAATGGAATGATTTTGGTTAGTGTCAATGATAATTAGCCTAACCAACATCAGGGGTGACTATTAAAATTGAAGACATGTCATTTAGAGATACATTCAATCAATGCTTCTGGGAAAGGTGTTTATTGCATTTGAAAAGACCTTGCTTAATCTTTATGCAAGTGATGATTTCTTAAGCCAGAGGCTAATGGGCATCTGAAGCCTGAAAGGACTGTCAGATTATTTACTGTAACTCCCTGTTGGCTAGGCAGACTTCCTGAATGTACTTTTTTGCTATAGGCTTTGGGGGAAAAAGGCTTATTGCAGAGTGTTGCACTGCTTAGGCCACACCTCGAGTACTGTGTCCGGTTCTGGGCCCCTCAGTTTAGGAAGGAGGTTGACTTGCTGGAATGAGTCCAGAGAAGCGCAACGAAGTTGGTGAGGGGTTTGGAACACAAGCCCTATGAGGAGAGGCTGAGGGAGCTGGGGTTGCTTAGCCTGGAGAAAAGGAGACTCAGGGGTGACCTTATCACTCTCTACAACTACCTGAAGGGAGGTTGTAGACAGACAGATGATGGTCTCTTCTCCCAGGCAGCCAGTACCAGAGCAAGAGGACACAGTCTCATGCTGCACCAGGGCAGGTTTAGGTTGGATGTGAGGAAGAAGTTCTATACAGAGAGAGTGATTGCCCATTGGAATGGGCTGCCTGGGGAGGTGGTGGAGTCGCTGTCATTGGAGGTTTTCAGGAGAAGACTTGATGGGGTGCTTGGTGCCATGGGTTAGTTGTTTAGGTGGGTTGGATTGGTTGAGGGGTTGGACATGATAATCTTGAAGGTCTCTTCCAACCCGGTCTATTCTATTCTATTCTATTCTATTCTATTCTATTCTATTCTATTCTATTCTATTCTATTCCATTCTATTCCATTCTATTCTATAAAAGCACACTAAATGTTGGAACAGGGTAATGTGACTCTGTTGCCCTGTATTGTCAGCCAACATATCCCAACCTTCAGAAACCTTCCTAGACTCTCTCTTTACATAGGCAGGGCTGGAAATGCTGAATTTATTATGCAGCCAGAGCTGTTATGCTCACTGAGGCAGCAGCAATATAAAATATCACTGAACAGAAGGAGCAGCAGGCATCTTTTCTTAAGCACCTCTTTACCACACTCCCGGTCAGAATCTTTAATGTGTAAAAAATCCCACAAAAAATGCAGAGGTATTAGGTGATATTATGTCTACAGTCCAATTAACATCAATGCTTTCTCCCTTTGCTAGCTAACTGTCCAAGAAATTGATTTCATCTCTTTCAAAATTTTCAACAAACTCAGATGATCTGTCAAAGAGATGTATGAGCCATTAAAATCCACAATTACATTACTTCGAGATGGAATTAAAAAGCTGGGGCCCCACTTCAGTCCTCAGCCATTGATTTCTAAGAGAAGAATGTTTCAGCAGTGATGTAAGCCCCAATGAATCACCAGACTTCAAGCAGAAAATAAAAATGTGGCTCCTCCCAAACAATCTCATAAGGAGCTTTACTGACAAAGAAAAAAGGGGGAGAGAGGAGGAAAAGCTATAATGACTTTAAATTTGGATTACATTTTTATAACCATTTAGGACTGAAGTAAATTATACTTTGGCATTTTATTGATACTCCCAGTAATTAAAGTTGACAAGTACTGCATTAAATTTTACTGTGTAAATCTGTCTTGACAATAAAAACACTTGTGCACTTTGCTTAGGAACTCTTTCAACGCAGTGCAAGTAGAAATGCCATGTAAAGAAAATTATTTGTCTACTTCTATCTACTAAGTCCTTCCAAGCTTTCTAAAGCTCTTTTAAGTTACTTGAAGAGGCTTTGCTGCTTCCTCTTTTCAATTTCCTCTCCATGCTAGGAGTTTTATTAAAGAAACAGCAACAAAGTCAGCCTTACATGGTGCTTTCTTCACTTTTCTTTTTGGTAGCTGTTAGGATAGGATAGGATAGGATAGGATAGGATAGGATAGGATAGGATAGGATAGGATAGGATAGGATAGGATAGGATAGGATAGACCAGGTTGGAAGAGACCTTTGAGATCATCATTTCCAACCCATCATCCAACACCATCTAACCAACTAAATCATGGCATCAAGCACCCCATCAAGTCTCCTCCTAAACACCTCCAGTGATGGCGACTCCACCACCTCCCTGGGCAGCCCATTCCGAAGGGCAATCACTCTCTCTATGAAGAATTTCTTCCTAACATCTAGTCTAAACCTCCCCTGGCACAGCTTGAGACTGTGTCCTCTTGTTCTGTTGTAGTTGTCTTGATGAAACAGACTGCAAGGCTTCCCCCCTGCTTCATATGCTTTGTGGCTCTTCCTTGAGGTAACTGAAAAGATGTCACCCTTGTTTCAGTACTAGTTGTATCTTCCCATATCTTTATCACATGTTGACTCTCCTGAACAGGAGGAGTAGTACAGCAATGATAGCTTGCTTGCTGTTCTTTGTATTATGCTTACAAGCCATCTGTACAGTTCTTCATGGTGAAGAATGTTTTTGCTGCTCCTTACTACAAGTTTCCTACAGGTTAAAAGATCAGATCTTTGTTAACAGAACAGATTTGCCTTCCAGTGGATGAAAAACAAACAAACAAACAAAAATAACAATGAATCATACTTTTGACAGTCCAGATGTCTCCTTAAGAAACAATTATCAGCTGAAGGTAAACTTGGTAGGAGTCTCAACACGCATGAGATCAAAAGGTCAAGTGCAATACAGAACTGAACAGGTTAAAAGACTGAATCTGTTCAATGAATAGATTTTGTAGCAGATATCACACCAAGGTATTTCATGAAATGCTTTTGAAAAGAAAGACCTCTTAAAAGATGTAGAGAATTCAATCTGTCAAGAGGGCTGATGTGCCATGGGAAAGACCAACTTTTGTTATTGTTTATCTAAAAAGAAGCATTGCCTGAATATCTGAAATAAACCTCTGGAGAGCAGGGTTCATAAACAGAGATCAAATGAACCTATAAGGTTCAGCAAAGGCCACCTTTGTCCTTAAGCCTCTATTTATCCATGTTATAGGGCTGTTAAGAAAATGACATTTCTCTACACCAGTGCAATCTGTTTAACAGGCTTCTACTGCATTGGATTTTTTTTTCTACTGTTTATTATATTTGCCATAGTGCTTCTGTCTAATAGACCAATGGATCACTTTGTCTGTCATTTCCCATTCTAAAGTCCTCAGAGCTGACATGGATGGAAACATGGTAAACTTTTCATAGGGTGGGATTATAAAGGTTTTAAAGATCCTCTCGCATCTGAAATTCAGATTTTCCAGGGCTCCTTCCACTTGCTGTTTCCAGCTCACCATACTGCCATCACTATATAGGCATCTTGCCTGGGGGCAACATAGAAATACCTGAGGAATATTTGCTCCCAGTACCTGCCACCTTCCCTCAGATGCACTGTGCTGTTCACTGCTGTGCTGTGGATTCCTTCCCTGTGCTTGGTTCATGAGGGAAAAAGAAAGGTCTCTGTTTCTAAGTGGCAGGGAACTGGAGATTGCTAGTTTGCCTCAAATGGGATCACCAAAAACCTGAATCCTAGATAGGGAAACACCCTCTACAGATAGTAGGAAAAATTGAGCAGCAGGATGAATGAGATGTGGACTCACCCTGCTCAAGATATTTGGGTAATAAACCCAGAAGAAGACAGGATACTTCCTCCTAATGCTCTAAGGTTCAGTGATGAAATCCTGAAATTTCAGTTTTGATTGAAGAATGGAAACTCAGAGATTTGAGAACTTCCACCAGTGCAATCTTCACACCCCAGGGAGCTGCATTTCATGGAAAGTAAGGATACTGCAGAAGTTATAAGAAGTGTCATTTTGAAAGTGGCTGTAAGAATTTGATTTTCAGTCAGCCCTACCTTAAAGTACTTAAGGATCTTTTGCGATGAAAGTTACGATAAAAAAAGAGATTTAAACTCCACAAAATTTAGCTATCCCTCTTCATCCAACTGTGAAAACAGTAGTGACTGTTTTTGGGGGGTTGGAATTTTTTTTTTCAGCATCATTAAATGCCTTGAGAGAAAATTCAGATGTAGGACAGACCAGCTGAAAGCATAGAGAAAGTGCAAATCAACATGCAACTATCAGTCATGTCTGTAAAAGAGCCAATTCAAGTGAGCACCATGACAAGTACAGCACAAATACAACATACATCTACTCCTTATTATAATCCACTTTTAACATCAGTGGAGGTTATCCAGAAATGGTGACGTGTGTGAAGGTGTCTGAGTAGGAAAATTAAAATTTGTCAATTTCTGAGATCTATCATCCCTGCTTATTCCTTCTTTTAGAGAATTATATAAAACCAGCATGTAACCATTCAATTTATCAACCGGGATTGAAATATTCAGATCAGCTTTGGTGGGGTGGATTTGCTTGATCACGGAAGTTGACAGAACATAGCACACAGACTAAGAAATTGATTTGGAGATGATTTTCATTGTTAACAATAAAGCTATAGAGAAAAGGCAGGTTCAGAGAGGACATGAAGCAGCTCTCTTCTAGACATTAAAAAGAAGGGAATCAGAAACTGTAGATGATGGTTGTCTATCTGACTTACATTCAACAAATCAAGGTAAATTCTACTGAGGCATGCATAATGTTCTCAGGAGCAGATGCTGATAAGTGCATTAATCAATCATGATCACCCTAAAAATTCTTAAACCAATATTATGCTGCCAAAGATGTTGGTTATTACAATGTCTTAATTTTGTTTATTTATTTATTCAGATTATACTTGTCTTTACATAAGGTGTTAATTACACAAATGGCTCTAATAGATTAGTTTGCAAAGGTCACAATCTGCACAGGGTCTAGAACAGACAGATGACACTTGACATGGAAAATGAGTCAGGACTCTGAAGACAGTAATAATCAGCTTTAATGTTGAAATGTCGTATGTTAGAGTCGAGACTCAAGTCCAAATAGCCTTGCTTTGTGGGGTGTACTAATACTGGGTCTTGGGTGACAGAAATGGAAAGAACAGGCTGTGGAGTAAATTGCATTTGAAAACAAGACAGTTGTAATAGGTTGCACAACTACTCCTCTGTCTTAGAAATTTTTCCTCTGCTGTGTGCTGGATGATGCACAGCAGACTTCAGTCGTAGCCTCTCTCAGTACAGCATCCTTCAAAGATTTTTATCTGAAGATGTTTGCAGTAATTTATCACTAAGCAGTTATCTAGTTAATGCTCTTGCCGATAGCTAGGCCACAGCATGCCTTCAATGTTCAGACACCATCATAACATCCTGAAATAAGGAAGACTTTTTTTCTCCTTATACCTTTACACAGGTGCTACTCAACCAAGAAACTGGACAGCCTGTTATCACTATCTCAGAGGGAGCATTATTCTCTAAAATGTAGGAACAGTGTTTAAACTCATAAAGGGCTGAAGGTGTGTGTGCTCCACAAATGTCATCTAATATCTATGGAAATAGAGACAAAATTCTATGTCCACCATCCTGCTTGCTAACAGAAATCCTGGAAGAAGACATCTTCTGAAATGATTCACCTATGAGACCAGATGTCTTCTTGCCACAACAGTAACGAATTTCATTCCGGCATTCACCATGTAGCTTCCTTGGAGTTTCCTCAGAGAAGGTCTCAAGTCACTGGCACCTCCTATTCTGTATCAGTGACTTGAGTGATAAGACCAGGTTGCTCCTCCAGCTCCCAGGTCCTGGAAGAGAACACAGCCAATGCATTACAGAGCTGATGTATCTCAGAGCCCACAAGGCAGATGTGTAATAAGTTGTGATTCTTATTCAAGTACATAATCTATCTATACTTTGTCTTTTTATTTTCTGGTCCTGCAGAAGCATTCTCAGATGGTCCTAATGCCCTTAACAGATGCAGACCCTAAAGCAAGTGACCAGCATCACAGTGTTTTCACTTTCTTTTTGCACATCAGAGAAGACATTATTCAGCTTCTCTGAAATGGTACTAAGGAGACAGGTTGGATCCTGTGAGAGCCCTTCATGTTCTGTAGAAGTCATGCTTAAAATGAGTGAAGCTCAGATGCTGACTTCATCTTACTCAGTTGTGTTCAAGTACCTCTGTTGATTAGGGCTCTGAGGGCTCCAGAAAAAAATGTCAACACAAGAGAAAAGAAAGTTCATTCCATGAAAGTGCTAGACATGGATAGCAGTGACCTTTTACTCCTAATAGTTACTTTAAAACTTACTAAATACTGATTTACGTGTCAAAGCTGTAAGCACTCCATTGATCTGGTAAATATACAGGTAAGGATTGCTTAGCACAACAGACTTGGTGACTGTTACGGTCTATCAGACAGATGTATATTTAGCCCATAGTTGAGGCATGCATTATTTACTTGTTTGACATTAGCAGCTTCGTGATGCTGCTCTGGGAGTTGTTATGAGACACCAATGCAACCCGGAGTGGTGGAAAAGCTGGCAAATGAAGCCCCAACATAAAACCTCACAGTAGCCATATAGCATCGGCTCATTGCTTGGTTCAGATATGTGTGGATGTGTGGGCAGAAAGCAGGTACAGGTTTTCCTAATAGACCACACAGTCTGTCTTACAACATTCTTCCTTCCCTCTTGAAGACTACCTGAAGCTGCCATATGACTGAAAAGCTAAGCAACTTGTGATGGGGGACAACTGTGTTTATTTTGTAGTTAGCTAGGAGCCATCTCTTCATAAAGGTTCAACTCAAAAAAGTGTGGCAGTCAGGCAGTTAGATATGAGTGAGGACTGCTTCAAATAGTATCTCCTTAATGAGGTTTATCAAGGGACCAAAGAAAGCAAGAAACTAACTGCATGAGGGAAAGCAGTCCCAAGCCAAAAGAGCTCTGTAGTTAATGTGATGCATTATTTGTTTCACAAATGTTTATCCCTTCCTGATCTCCACTCCCCAGTTTTCCATTTTGGCCACACCTGAGTGCAAGTTCCCCCTCCCTTTCTTTCCTCTCTTTGTCTTCTCTGTGACACAGGATACTCAGGACAAAGATATTTAGTGTCACCAATTTAGATGCACCTGCAGGCACTGTGCTTCTGCTAGCGAATCCCATGGTGGCCTGTTAGCACCAGTCACGTATACTAGGAACAAACAGGACTTCAGTGCAAAGGAAAGATCCTGGTTCTGAGTCATTATTCTTAATCATACTCATAGCCCATGGCTTTTCATGGCATAACCTCCAAAGTAAGTCACTCTGGGGGCTTTCTGGCTTTCTTATTACTATCCATAAAGATGTCCTTTAAGGACATGAAGCCACTTCCATGTGGTTCTCACTGCACTGAAAGCCTGATGATATTCATCTCTTTCCTTCCTTCCCCTAAGTAGTGCACTGCCAGCATCATCCAGCTCCACACCACATAGACTTGGGCACTTTGTGAAGCATTAACCAGTTCAGAGGAAGTACAGGAGACAAAGTGCTCTGAAGATTGTACATCTGTCTGCTGTAATAAGTAGACCAGCACACTCGTTAGGCTTGGACAAGGATAAATCTCAAGTCAAACCCTTGTCAGACAGTTGAGCTCAGCAGTCAGAAGGCTTTAAAAAGTCACACTGTGATCTTTTAACTTTTTCTCTGTTGCTATTCATAGGATGACAAAAGAGTAGAAAGGAAGATTAGAATTTCTCAAAGTTTTTCCCTAAATATTGGAAAGTGGAGAAAGAATGTGCCTGAATGAAAGCCTGAGAGTATTGCAAAATCTGATATTTCCATGGTTCTGAACTTTCTAGAGGGGGAAAAAAAACACCACCACAAAACCTTGCAAAGAGCATCTTACATTGCAAATGTGGCAGCACCATTCAATATTCCTTTGCCTGTATAAAAGATGGAGCTATAATATACACTCTAAGTAGCAACCCCTATTTTTATGTCTCTATGAAAGATCAAAGAGATTTAGCAATTAAAAAAAAGTGTGGTCCTTTGAACTTTGTGTAGAAGGCATTTAGGACTGACCTTTGTTCATTACTGGAAAGGGGTCAATGCAAACCTGTGTTTTAGTTCAAATCTCTTGTGTTGGCTCAGAGAAATCACCAGCCACATTCTGATCAATATGATGGCACTTTAAACACTAAACCAGCTCCCATTCTATTTCAGCTCTACATGCTGTAGAGAAAAAAGCTGTAGTCAGAGGGATCTAGTAAGGGTATGCAAGCTTGGTATCATGCTTTTCCTCATCAACAGGGAGACATGTTCAGTTCAGCTAAGATTTTGGGTAAGAGGAAATGTATCTGCCCTACATCCTCACAACAGTGCTCAAGTTTCTCATCTGCAAATATTTTAACTTGCTTTACAGTATCACAGTATCACCAAGGTTGGAAGAGACCTCAGAGATCGAGTCCAACCTGTCAGCACAGACCTCATGACTAGACCATGGCACCAAGTGCCATGTCCAATCCCCTCTTGAACACCTCCAGGGATGGTGACTCCACCACCTCCCTGGGCAGCCCATTCCAATGGCTATAGACTCTCTCAGTGAAGAACTTTCTCCTCACCTCAAGCCTCAACTTTCCCGGACGCAGCTTGAGACTGTGTCCTCTTATTCTAGTGCTGGTTGCTAGAGAGAAGAGACCAACCCCTTCCTGGCTACAACCCCCCTTCAGGTAGTTGTAGAGAGCAATGAGGTCTCCCCTGAGCCTCCTCTTCTCCAGTCTAAACAATCCCAGCTCCCTCAGCCTCTCCTCGGAGGGCTTCTGCTCAGGTTGCCTTCAGAGTAAGATGTTTGCACAGCACTGTGCATAGTCAGTTGTGGTAAAGGAAGGGTATTTACTTAGGGGACAAAGCAGCAGAGGGACACTGCAGTCTCCCCAGGAGAGAGGACAGTTTTGGTGTGGGTGTAGCTCTGAGGCATAAACTGGATCCATGGAGGGTCTTTACCATAGATCTTTACTGCCTAACATGCAAAGCAGCACTGACAGAATATTAATGGGAAGATTATGACTGAACAATTAAGAGGACTTTCTTCTTTGTTTTGTTTTGATTTTTTTTTTCTCTCTAAACCCTTTTTTACCTCTTAAATTTTCATTATAGTTTAGGTAACTAAGATAGTCAGTAAACAATTTCATCACAACCTGACTGGCTTACCTTGGACAGCCTCATAATAAAGCTGAGAGCAGAGGAGAGGTTTGAGGTCTGCTTTACGTTTTATGAATTTCCACTCATACTGATGAATATCTGATTCAAGCTAAGTTCTCTTGTAAATTGCCTTCTTCTAAATATTATAATATAGTTATGATATTTGCAGCTTTCTAAAAAGACTTCTGAAAGGATGGGAGCTGTACTGATTCACTTGAATCACTCTTGAGTGTCTTTATCCAAACATTTTTCTCCTTTTTTTTTTTAACCTCAGATGAATTATGAGTTCATGAATGATGAAAATCAGATGGATGAAGGGGATTGCTCTAAGGCTTGCACTTTTTTAGTTTCATGCCCCATTTTAGATAGATAAGCTCAGTGGAGGAGATTATTACTCACAGGCTGAATTCCTGCAGACCATGCCACAGATCAAGGCCACCTAGACATGTGTGTCTTGCAGATATACTCATCACACAGAAAGAATGAGCCCTGTAGAATGTCCGAACAGAACAAATAATAAGGAGGCAGTGTCATAACATTGGTGAGATGGGCATACATATACTGTAAGTGTTCTGTGAATGTCCATCACTAAATGCACCCCAAAGACAGAAGATTTTTGTGTATCAGCTGAGTTCCTCCATGGGAATTACTTGAATTTCAGTACCAAAGTAGCATGCATGAAATGGAAGAAAACTGAGTCTCCCTCCACTTTCAGTGCTTAGACTTGTTAATACAAATGAGAGCCTAAAACTGAAAATAATTATTCACCTGTGTTGTTTCTTCCCTTTTCTGCCCACATTCTATGAAACACTAAAGTATTTCCAGTATCCACAGAAACCTCAAGCGCGATAAGAAATGAGATTTCTATAAGGCAATATTTTCCCTCTGATTATGTAGTATATTAGCTCCTGTACCCAGCTGAGAAAAAGTATTAAGCCCAGTATAAAAAGAAAACAAATAGGAGGGCAATACTTAGCCTTAGGGCTGGAGGAGTTCTTAATTTCCTCCATTTCCTCAGCTCTTATTTATACCAGAGTCAGTTATGTTGCACAGTCACGGTTGGCTTAGGAGACCTGAAAGTGGGATGAAGGGCAGGAGGAAGAAATGAACTTTTCAGTTGATGGATGAAGAAGTGTTTCCATGTACATAGCATATTAAAAAAGACTACACTGAAAGAAACAGTGGTTCCTTCTCACCTTGTGGTGACATCTGTCAAGTTTAGAGGGAATGGGTATTTTTCTAGTGTCTGTTATAAAATGAAGTGGGCTTGGAGGAAGAATTGATTTCCCTGTAAAACAGAAGCTTTCATCAAATCGACTATGAGATTTTATTCCCCAAAATAAGGGAAAGGAAAGGGGAAAAAAAACACCAGAACAAACCAACTAGAAAAAATAGCACCACCAAACTTTTTCTTTTTTTGTTCCAGTATTGTACTGGTTTCATATTCAGCTGCTGAAAAAATTGGAGAGAAGTGGGCAGGGGAGCGCAGAGAAAGAAAATTATTTCAGGAGACTTCTTTGATGGAGGTAATCATACAGGAAAACTACAGTTTTGAAAGGATATGCATGGGGGCAAGCAATTTCATTTCCCTTCTTCCATTCAGGTGGTGTAAGCAGAAGGTTGAGAGTTTCTCATGGTGTGCTGCTTATACTGTGAGGCTTGGCATGACCCCTGTGGAGTTCCTCAAACAGAGGATAGTGGACTGCAGCTAGAAGCTTAGTCATTTTCAATGAGAAGGAAAATGCTTCCTGTTTTTCAGGTTTAAATGCTCTGTCCTCCATTGATACTATCATTCTCACCAAGCATACGTCAGACTTGCATTCCTGCTGCCTTCCCTATGTCATCTCTCTCCAAAAGGCCTCCTAAATGTCAACAATGGAGACTTCTGCTCTGGTACTGTTTTAGCAGTGGACGCACACTCTCTCCAGCCTGCTCATCTGAGCCTAGTCCATGTAAAAGTACAGTTCAAGCAGTACATAGCGACCCAAAGTGCCATACTTTCCCTAGAGCTAGCCATGATACTGCTGCAAGCCTGCCATGACCTGAGGTGGGTTTGCTGCAGGGGTGCACATAATACTGATGAAGGGTGAGCAACCCATTTAAATGAAGAAACACCAACTCAGGCAGCAAGCTTGTCTCTTCTGCTGCAGCTGTTTGGAGAGGGCTGTATTGACTTATTTCCAGCATTCAGCTGGGCCAGCTTTTTTTTTTGAGTCTGATATCCTTTTGGGAGACAATGCAAAACTTTAGGAACAATTTCATAACCATTTTATCCTGAATGGAGCTTTATTCTAAATGGGCTGTTCCCCCAAATCAGAGACCAGATTTTCTTTATGCTTCCACTGTAATTTCTCACTTAACCCACCTGGCACCAAAGCTTTACGGCCAGAGATGCCTCTCACTCCATGAGATCACTGCAGTATGTACAGCAGAGCCCAGATGCCCTTGGCAAATCTGGATGCTATTGTAATACAGACAGCAGCAATAAGTCTCATAGAAAGCAATACCGTGTCTATGCAAACAGAGTCCCTCCTACTGAAAAGACTTTTTGTTCCAGACCCTCTTGTTGTTTTGGAGAGCTATATAAGCATCATCTCTTGGGTAACTCTCTCCTTCAGAGGTATAAAAAAGCTGTAAACATCCCTTTCTAAGGTGATGTGCTATGTAGTGGCAGAATTTCTGCATCCTACCTCTCAGTGCTCCTAGGGGGCTGGCTGGTTTACAAATCTTTGAGAGAAAGCAACATGCAATCTCCAGCAAAAGAAGTGTTTTCAAAAATAAACCCATGCACCACCTTGCACCAGAACAGATTTCACTTTTGACCAAATAAAACTTAATTGCAGACCTTGCTTCTTCATTTATTTTCTTCTGTTTTGAATTTGTGTTGCTAAGGGTAGGCATATTTTTTGGGTGGTTACAAGGGACTTGCAATCATTCTGTGGAACACCTGAGGCTAAACTATGGATCACTATTGATCTACCAACCACTGGAAAACAAAAGTGGTTTGAAAACCTTTTGCCAACATCAATCAGGTAATGCATCTGGAGAGACCCAGTCTTTGGTTCCCTGAAGTCAGCATTGATGAGGCTTCTGGCATAACAAGGACATGAAAGAGTACTGGACGCAAGTTCAGCTTCAGAAATAAGAATTTGCTACTGAAGTAGCCACCACTGTTGGTTTGGACTATAATTTTCTCACAAAGTAAGGCAGTGCTTTCTGGATTAGGTCACTGCACTACACAGACATCTTAAACTGTATTTCATCCATCCCTCTCTTTTACCAGGACAAGATGCTGTGTTTGTCTGTGTTTCAGTTTCCCTGACTGTGAGATGACAATTTAATCCAAAATGTACTGAAGGGAAGTTCCCCAAAAGTGATGAATATGTTATTAACAGCAACAAAAAGACACCTAATTTTAATGAGTATTGCATTCTCAGACTGTACTACATTTACACCTGCACACTGCAAATACAGAAAGCTCAGTCACAGATTCATATGACGTGGGAAAAAAAGGAGGAAATGGACCTCAAACAGTTCTTACTACCAGAGAGATCCAGCACAACATTTTTCAACCAAGCCCCTCCAATTGAGACTGAGCCAACGTGGACTCCCTCAGATTTATCACATATAGATTAAAGAGGCATATAAGAAGACACAAGTCCAGACTGGCTTGCACACAGGGCAGGCTAGCTTGCTCATATGGTCGGTGTGACAATTAGTGTTTACGTGCTCAGATAATGCCTCAAAGAAGGCAGCCAGAACACAGTCTGCCTCTGGAAGACTTCGACTCACGTGCTGCTGAGTTATTCATAGCATGTGAGCTCTTTGGAAGAGATCTTTTTATTTTGTTTTGGTTTACTGTTGATGGGAGAATCTTTTCTTCTGAAAACAGTCTCCTAATGCATCAGGACAGCTGCCTGGGATACACCTCATTTAGCGGCAATTGTCTCTGTAATGTTTATAACCCTCCCACCACCAGCCGATATACAGTCATCATTTATCCTCTCATTTGCCTAACACAGTGTTAAAATGCCCTTCCAGTGCTTTGTTTTTCTTACTTTTCCATTCCCTTGCTATCCTCATGTCAGAGATGTCAAAACCTCTTTTGAACAACTGACATCTCTGTGTCAAGGATTTGTGACTGAAGGATGCTTTCTCCACTCTTTACCCTGTAGCTTCTCCCTCCTGTTTAATTACAAGCTTGAGAGCGTGAGACATCATCTATCATTCCTCATTCATTATGTTTAATAGATGCACATTTTGGGCTCTCCAACAAACTGACTGGACATATGGAGCATGTTAATTTGCTTGTGAAGTCTGCCCTTTTAAAATCAACAATGCCACTTTCTCAGCCGAGATCTCAGGGGAAAAAGAAAACAAGTAAACAACAACAACAACAAAACACCAAACAAAATAACACCCAAACAACAAATATCCTGGTGTCATTATTAAGGATCATATGTGCAGTACACTTTCTTTCTCCAGATTTCACTTCCAGGAACCGTGATTCCTGATGGTCTTAACAGTAAAGACTGAGATGTTGAGTTGCTGGAATGTGTCCAGAGAAGGGCAACAAAGCCAGGGAGGGGTTTGGAACACAAGCCCTATGAAGAGAGGCTGAGGGAGCTGGGGTTGCTTAGCCTGCAGAAGAGGAGGCTCAGGGGAGACCTTCTTGCTCTCTACAGCTACCTGAAGGGAGGTTGTAGACAGGCAGGGCCTGGTCTCTTCTCCCAGGCAACCAGCACCAGAACAAGAGGACACAGTCTCAGGCTGCACCAGGGGAGGTTCAGACTGGATGTTAGGAAGAAATTCTTCACAGAGAGAGTGCTTACCCATTGGAGGTGTTTAGGAGGAGCCTTCATAGGGTGCTTGGTTGCATGGTTTAGTTAATTAGATGGTGTTGGATGATGGGTTGGACGTGATGATCTTGAAGGTCTCTTCCAACCTGGTCTGGTCTATTCTATTCTATTCTATTCTATTCTATTCTATTCTATTCTATTCTATTCCATTCCATTCCATTCCATTCCATTCCATTCCATACCATTCCATTCCATTCCATACCATTCCATTCCATTCCATTCTATAGAAATCATTCAGTAACTCCACTTTCTCTTATCCTTAGTTTCAAATGTGTAGTTTACATTTTTCCTATTCCTTAACTGTCCCTAGGGGAAAAAAAAAAAAGGCAGATGAACAATCAGCTCAGTGATTTTGAGCAGTACTTTGAGATTTAGAGTTTAGCTGAGCAATAAAGTTATTTTTAGGCATTAAGAGCACAAAAGACTGAACATGAGAAATCTGTAAAGAGTCTGGCAAGCATGAAAACTAGAATAAGGACTTTGCTGGTAGTGGATTTATACTGTTTACCTCTGTGGCAGCTTGAACAGCTCTCTCTCCTGTTGGTATTCTTTTCAGTATGTCAAGCTACTGTGCATCTGACAAATGAGAGCTTCACCTGTAAGCATATTATTCACATTTGAAGTAGGTCCACAAGAAGCATGTGACAGCATTGAAAACTATGTACATGAAGCTTTACTCCTAGGAGAGATCCCAGAGTGGACCTGAAAACTTAGAGCTTTGATAGAAGAGTGATCCTCCAAGAAACCAGGTTTACAACCCAGCCAAGGTTTACAAGGCATGGAAAACTGGTCCTTTATAATGTGCAGTATGCAGATCCATCTATTACAAGGTGTTCCTGCCTACACTGGAAAAAAAAAAGGAAAGAAAAAAAAAAAGGAAAAGGCAAGGATAAAACCAAAGACTTTGGACACTTGATTATAGCTGCACGTGGTTGATAATTACTCTGAAATCAATTGCTGCTAAACAAGCCTTTAGCTTCATGCTGAGTAACATTCATTCTTTGGTCAATATGGAGGGCTTCAGCTGCAGTGTTTGTACCACAGTTCAGCCGTAGGGGTTGCTTAGTTCATAAGGGGTAAACCAATGTTTTCTGCTACTTTCTTTTAGCTAGTTTGACACTGTATGTTGGCTGCTGGCCAAGCATTAATAGTACATAAGAACAGCTGTAGTGAATCAGATCAAAGGACCACCTGACCCAGGAACCAAAGAGTAACAGAGACAATAAGAGCTAGGCAAACAGCTATGGTGTTCCCTTGGTATAACCACCTTGCAATGTGTAGCCTAGGGACCTTGTAAATCAGAGATTTTATCCACATCTCTGTGTTAAATAGCCCTCAAGAGACCTATCATCCTCTCCAAATGCATCTATTTCCTGAATTCAGTTGTATTTTGCTCCTTGGCATATTCAGAAGCTTCATTTACTAAAGGCTCATGAGCTTAATAAACTGAAGCTGTGTTTTTATTAAAGAGTTAGTGACCGAAAACATTTCAGTAGTTCCTTAGCTGGAACTGGAGTTACATAGGAAGAGAACAACAGCCACAACTTATCTGGGAAGTCTGCTGAGGATTTTTCAAGGTATTGTGTGACTTGTATCCTTCTTGATTGCTGAATCTTAACTTGCCACTGATATGTTCCAACTTATACTTGTTGTGCTAGGTTTAGGTCACATTAAGTCCCAGACTGGGACCATTGCATTTTTTCACAGATTGTTTGCCTCTCAAGCTACAGTTTTGCATTTTTTTAAACATCTGTTGCTCAATATTATGTGACTAATTTATCTGCATGCATCACCAGTTGAATTTATACTGTCTGTAATGTTGGTCAATCAATCCACTGACAATTTAACAGCTTTGTTTACTTCTTGGTGTGTTGTTTTGTCCACTTGCGGTGTAGCGTTTTCATTGCCACAAGTCAAATGTAACTAACTGTAAAATGCAGCTTTGCATCATGACACTGCAGAAAAACCACAAGAAATTAGAATAGAATAGAATAGAATTAACCAGGTTGGAAGAGAACTTTGAGAGCATCGAGTCCAACCAATCACCCAACACTATCTAACCAACTAAACCATGGCACCAAACACCCCATCAAATCTCTTCCTAAACACCTCCAGTGATGGTGATGAGGGACCCTTATGTAGTGGATGGCAATCAAAAAACCCCTACATTTTGGAAATAGTTGCATATCACTAATGTTGATGTCACCTTTGGAGAATTAGAGGGTTTCCCTCTCCCAGGTGATTTGGGGAAAAAAAATGGGGAAATTAACATGAAAAGAGCATTTTGTGGGGTTTTCTACCCAGGAACATTGGTTTCATGCAGTGTGCAAGTGAGCACAGGGGTCAAATGAAGACAAATGGCAGTAAAATAATTCTAGAAGTCTTTATAATGCCTTCATTATGAAGTGGGCTACTGCTTTTGAGTTGCATGCATTTTCTGTTGCCTGTTAGATCCCCCTTGTTATTGTAATGTTGGGTACTCTGCCTCCCTTTCTTTCCTTCCTGAACCAGTCAACAAAAGCAGGTAAATGAAGGATTCTGTACTGTGTAAGTTGCAGTTGTTAGGCATATTGTTTCATCAATATAGACCTTTTATCTCCAGCTGACTACAGGAATAGCCTATAAAGACCCACTTGGAAATCTCACTCTGAGCTCAGCAGAGACTTCCTTTGACTTAAACGGGCTCTAGAACAGGCTTGAAATGAAACTTGTCTCAAATTGCCAGTTGACAAAGATCCAGGATGGAGTTTTTATTTGAAAGACGCTGTGAAACAGGAGTAAAACGGGCAGGAGCAAAACGATAGCAAAATAAATGCAATAATTCAATCTAGTAAGTGGGAGAAGGCTGCTAAGTAGCAGAGAAAGCTCTCAGAAGGACTAGCAAAGGGAAGAAACCTAATTGATTTCAGGCTGAATATTGATAACTTAATGGGACAGTTGCCATAGCTCTCCCACTTGCAAAATCAGGGAGCAGACTTCAGAAAGTCTTTGCAATGACTTCCTCTTTCATGTAGTTTCAAAGGTCTGGAACTTTTCTTCATGTAAACTAGGCCACAGGAAAGGGAAAGAGGATAGTTTGCTTTATAAAATCTCCCTTTTTCTTGATCTTCTTAATAGGGAAGGGGAATGATGCTGGAGTCCATTGACTTCTGTTATGTTTAGTGCCTGGCCTGGGGAATAAATCTGATGAGGAGAGACTGAAGGAGCTAAGGATTGTTAGTTTGGAGAAGAGGAGGCTGAGGGGAGAGCTCCCTGCTCTCTGCGGCTCCCTGAAAAGAGTTTGTGGAGGGGTTGCTGCTGGTCTCTTGTCACAGGTAATGAACAAGAGGGAATGGCCTCAAGCTGCAGCAGGGCAGGTTCAGACTGGACATTAGGCAAAGTTTTTTCCCAGCAAGAGTGGTCAGACATTGGCACAGGCTGCTCAGAAAGGTGGTGGAATTACCAAGGTGGTTTGGATGTGGTGCTTGAGAATATGGTTTAGGAGTGACCCTTGTAGAGTAGGGTCAGTGGTTAGACTTGGTGATGCTGAGGGTCTTTTCCACCCTGCATGCTTCTGTGGTTCTGTAACATCATTTTCCAATTGGCTTTTCTTGATTTCAGGATGTGGAAGCATAAGACACTAAACAGCACACATTCCTGGGGTCTGATAGACATAAATTTGGTTCCCTACTCTGATACAGTGCTTTTCATTATGACTGTGAACAAGTCAGAGAAATCTTGCTATATCTTAGCACTTACCTGATGACAAAACCAGTAGACAATCCCTTGCTCCAAGAAGTCATGGGCAGTTCCAGGGACACTCAAGTGCCCTTAATCCATAGGAATTGATATATTATGATTTAAGTCATGAGCATGCAGCTGTTTTCCATTTATTTCTTGTCTTGGGAGAACAGAAATACAGCCTCCATAGCCATGATTTGTTTATGATACAGTGCTCCACTTCAGAAGGCCTCTGTTGTGTTTCCCACTGCTAACCATACTGCAAGACTGAGAGGCACATCCCATTTCACTTTTCTAAATGGAAACTGTGGAACCTAAAAAAATAAGTACCCCATGGAAGGCAAACCTCCTCCTTGGAGAACTTATGGAAGGATTTTGGCAAGAGAGAGGAGCTAGCTACTAAGGAACAAGCCCTTTCAAATAAGGCATCAGGGTGAGTAGTACCCCAAGACTGAACTGTTATTTTAAAATCTAGATGGATGGTGTTAAAACCTAATTATATTCTGAAAACAGAGCACTGAAGGCCACTGAAAATAGGAGGACTGGAAGGAAGGAAGAAAGAAGGGGGATATTAGTCCTTAAAAGGATGGAAAGGCTAAAAGGGTAGCTCTTTTTCCTCTAGCTAAGGAGCAGAGGAGGATGTCTAATCTTGCAAAGAAGAAAAGCTTGATATATCCTGAGAGACAATGCTGGTTTTCAAATGTACACAGCTAGCTGATAGCCAAAGGCAACAGAAGTAACAGTGAAAGAGCACAGCAGAAAGCTGAGATTCAGTGTGAACAGACAGCTAAAAGTTAGGAAGCCTGCGGATATGTGCTTTAACCAGACCACTAAGGATTTTTCAATGGTAGAGCCTCAGATGCCAAATTAAATCAACACAAGTAACATCAAGCTGTGGCCATTGTCTTTAGGCACTTATTTTGCCCACTGCAAATGCAAATTAAGATGACTGGTCTTAACCCTTTTCTATTGTTGGCTAAGCTACATTAAAATGCAAATTCTTTTGGATTTTCTGCAGGCACCACCACCCATCACTGGAGCATGGCTATATGAGCCATGAATCTCAGGCATGAGATAGAGACATCAGTCACAGAATCCCATAATCTCTCCACTACACTCCCTAGTTCTGTAGATGTGGCTGTTACCACATGGGGTTTAGCAAGCAGTCAGTGCTCCATATGCTTGGAAGAGATTCATGTTACTGCAGGTCCAGCTGACCATGCCTAACTACAGCAAAACATCACAGAGTTTCTCCCAATTTCTCTGGGAAACTCAGCCCTTAACAGAACAGTTCCCAGCATTACTGGGAGCAGCACATTTGACATGTATGTGGCTTGGCAAATTTTCCTCTTGTATAAATGGAGGCAGATTTTCTTTAGCACCTGCTGCTTCTTTCACAGTGCCAGTTTATAGCTCGGTAGGAAAGTTTCCATACAATCTGGTTGTTTAAGAAGGCATTTTAAATTTGCAACAGTTTTCTATCTACCATTCAGATCACAAAATTATTTTGGATGTTAATCTACCCAGATCTATACCATCCATGAAATTGTTCCCATACTCAAGTATTTCATACCCTCATTTTTGTTACTTTTAACAACATCCCTCTCCACAATATTATCTGGAGTTAAAAATCAAAGCAAACCATCCCCAAAACATGGAATAAGTTGTTTCTTTAACTTCCATACATACACCTGAGAGCTCATTTAGCTGTGATTATTTTGAAAGATTATTTAAAGAAGTACAGATTAAAAATATTCTGCCTGAAAAGGTCTAACACAGTTAGAAAGCAATTGTGTGAAAGCAGATGTTGAGCTTCCCACCAGCCCCATGTTGCAGACTGAAAACTGCCCAAGAACCTCAGCTTAAGCACTTTTGGCTGTCCTGGAACTGGAAAGTCTTGGTTGAATTGTACTTGTTTGTTTAATGGAGAACATGTGCAAAATTAAGGTTTCCAGTGACAGGCCTTTTAAAGTGAATCAAATGTTCTTAAGAACCTAGGTTTCTATAGATGCTGGAGACACAGGGGAAGTTAGTGAATGCATCAGGCACTCATTCAATGGCCATTAAATAGGATGGAGAAGACAAGGAAAATGGTAATGTTGCTTCTTTTTCCAGTGGCTGGGATATAGTATACAACATTTTAAGGACCCATCCACCATTTTTCTGTTTGTATTTTACCCCTAGGATGTCTTTCCTGTGCTTTAATAGAATCTTGTCAATATTCAAGGCAGTACAGGCCTAAATATAGGGTTTTGACTCTGGAACTATCCTGTGTGAAAGGAACTTGTCTCTTATTTTATTTTTTAGCATGACTGCCTGCCAGTTATTTGTAGCTTTGGGTTGTTTTCAAATTATTATTTTCTTTTTCCCTCTTAGCTGAAATTGTGCCTTGCACCATGCTTCCACAAGCAACTTGCATTGTCCTTCAGCACAGACTAGCAGGTGGAACTGAACAGCAGGCCTGAAGTGGCTCATGGTGTAACAGAGTTGGAGCCAAAGAGCTACATTCATCCTGCTTGTCTTCAGTGTTTAGCTTAGAAGTTTAATTTCTTGTAGTGCCAGGAGGCACTTCAAAAGGTTCTGAGGGGCTTGCCAAACCTTGC
This sequence comes from Dryobates pubescens, assembly GCF_014839835.1. NCBI lineage: Eukaryota > Metazoa > Chordata > Aves > Piciformes > Picidae > Dryobates > Dryobates pubescens. The sequence continues at coordinate 9,729,176 of NC_071619.1, forward strand.
AAGATCTTCTAGAAGTGCCTCTTTTTCTTTCTTCTCTCTTTTCCTCTTAATTAATAGAAAAGGGCATGTGGGGTGAAACTGGCTTCCAGTTCAAGAGATGTATTAAAGTATCTAAGATTATGTGGAAGTATGTTGAGTCATACAGAATGAACCTGGGCTTCAGCCAGCAGTTGGGACACTCTGGGAGCTCACACTTCTGAGGCAGTGTTGTGTCAGACAGTGCATTAGAGAAGAGCTGGGCACTCAGATGAGATCATAGCTGAGGTTATTACAATCATCACTGATACAAGGCTGTCCACATGCCTGGAACACAACCCTGTTCCCCCAATAATCCCATTTCTAGGGGATTACCTTGACTGGAGGCAGAAATAAGGGCTATTTGAACTCCTCTTTGTCCTTCTGCAGCTAATGTTCACAGCAGCAAGACTTCCCATGAAAGGGTGGAATAAACATGAATGAAGAGTCATTGTAAATCAGGCATTATTTTCCATCAGAGCTACCAGAAAAAGGTACTCTTTCTTTGCTCAAGCCAGATTTCTTATCAGTTGCTCTTAGCTTCACCCCTATCAAGTCATCACTAAGCAAACCTTAAAAGCTGTAGGAAAAGTAGGTCAAAATGAAAATGTAATTTAAAGCTCTTCCAGGAGTACTACATTTTTCCTTATTCCCTGACATGACAGACCTCTTATCAGTGTAGACAGTCAAGGTCTTTCCCATCTATCTGTTGCCTCTACCAAGAAATTAACTTCATCCAATCATCTTTTTCACACAGACCATACAGCACCTCTCTGGTGAAAAGCACCGCACGTAACAGCTCTCTGAAATCAGAGACAGGAGTAAAATCAAAGTAAATGCTGTCACATCCATAAATACCCTTTCCAAGAAGAAATACACATGCAGGCATCAAACAAGCAGATCATAGGGACATTTTTTCATGTTGCTGCTTTGCTTGGTTGTTATGTTTTGATTTTTTTTGTTGTTCCTGGGATTAAGAAATGTGGCACTGAAAATCTATAGGGACACTTGCTTCTGCAACAGTGAATTAAAAAAACAACAAGTGACCCTACAGCTTTGAAGGAGTAGAGGGAGTATATTCAAGTAGGTATCAATTTTAGACAGTGAGGGTAAGACTACTGCTGCTCGTCAGAAACACTCAAGTAAAAAGTGTTTTCCCAGTGATTTTTCTTTTTGAGTCACTCGTACTTTCCTGAGCACAGGAAAGGCCTGCCTTGTGTCTGGAACATACTGTTTGAAATTTGTTCATTTTCCCATCCTATTTAGTTCTGTGCCTTATATAACTGACGCACTTCTCAGGGAGATAGAGAATTACAGAGCCCCAGATGACTCCACATAGCTTTCTGACTTGCTCTGCTTTTAATGGACTGCCCAGGGAGGTGGTGGAGTCACCATCACTGGAGGTATCACAGTATCACAGTATAACTAAGGTTGGAAGAGACCCCAAGGATCATCAAGTCCAACCTGTCTCGACAGACCTCACAACTAGACCATGGCACCAAGTGCCACGTCCAATCTCCCCTTGAACACCTCCAGGGACGGTGACTCCACCACCTCCCTGGGCAGCCCATTCCAATGACGAACGCTCAGTGAAGAACTTTTTCCTCACCTCGAGTCTAAACCTCCCCTGGCACAGCTTGAGACTGTGTCCCCTATAGGTGTTTAGGAAGAGACTGGATGGGGCACTTGGTGCCATGGTTTAGTTGATTAGATGGTGTTGGGTCATAGATTGGACTCAATCCTGAAGGTATTTTCCAACCTGGTCTGGTCTATTCTATTCTAATCTATCCTATTCTATGAAGCTCCTATCTGCCCAGGTGAACTTACCCACTCCACAAAGTCTCAGCTTCCACATTTATCTTCTCTTGTTTCACTGAGGGAAGGACCAACTGTTGCATTTAATATACTGTTGGAGCTGACCCAGAAGTGATTTAGTCCCAGAATAAACTTGGAGAGTTCTGTTCAGCTGTACTTTTATCTCCTTCCCCCTCCCACCACCCCATTTCCTTAAGAAAGCACTGGGGCATATAGACCACAAGGACATCAGACATTCCAGATGGTGGTTCTAAAAACAAATACATCCAAATATCTTCTATGCAGAAGCCTATGAAGAGATATATGTTCATTTTTAATAAGGGGTAATTTGTTCACAATGGAAGAAGCCTCTGAAGCTTGAGGAGGAGTGTGGCAGGAGAAAAGTTGTATTTTGAAACTTAAGTAGGTTTGTGGGGGGAAAAAAAATTGAAACCTTTGGGTGCTTGGGGGTTTTATTATACACAATTGATGACCTAAATTCTTGACTCTGTTTTTCTGATGTTCCCTCTTCAGGGTTTCATATGTATTGCTTTCCTTTTAAGTTCTCTATGCACAGAGTTCTCACAGAGTTCTCTATTATTGGTTCTCATATTTTTTTCCATAATAACTCCATCTCCCCACTTAATTATTAATCAGCTATCTCATCTTCCAGATTGTTTCTACCTAAGCCAAAGTCAGCCTCACAAATGACTCAAGAACATAACCAAAAAATGGTATGTTCTGTTGGTCTACAAATATCAGACTGTGGGGAAAGCACGAGAGGTAGTTGAATGCCACGGACTGCAGCAGGCTAGCTTAAGTGGATTATCTGCAGGTAAATGGATGTGCAATCAGTAGTCCCTAGATGATTGAAAGAAGCTGGCATGTCAACATGCATCTTGGTTGCCTTGCCAGGACAGGCCCTTGCCTGTTATTAGAAATCCAGTGCAAAAGATAAGCAGAGAAGCTGAACAAATTGTTCACATTTATAGAAAACAGAGAGCTAGAAACTGGATTATAACAAACAGAATCCTGTGTGTCCACAGAGATCCCATGTTACTAACAAAGGGGGGTTTTTCTTCTGTTTGTGTGGCTCCTTGTGATTTAGCAAAAATGCTCCTCTAAACTATCCTCTTATCACGAAGACAGAATTTCAAAAGTATGCTTATCTAGCCTCCAACATACATCTTCCACCTTCCCCCCCCCCAGATCCAGAATATGCAGCACATGTTGAATTAGGCATACATGCAGTTCTTTCCTTGTCATCTGCTCCAAATCCCACTTGGCTCTCGAAATGAATGTGTGAAACCCAGCCACACAAATCACAGCACTCCCTGTGCAGTGCATTCAAGCACTCATTCATTCTAAAATTGTGCTGCCCAGAGAAGGCTTTGAAACAAGTGATGCTGTCCTCCACCAGATGTTGAGCTGGTTTCAACACAGATAAACACCCAGAGGGAAAACAAGACAATGGCATATAGTCCACTGCTGAGATGTGGGCTAGATATGTGCAGAACCAAACTTGCTTGTGGTTTCCTAGTTTTTCAAACTTCTTTCCAGTACAATTTCATTCTTATTCCCTTGTGGTGGTACGTCCTGCTGAGTGCAATCTTCTTGCAAAGTTCCTGTTTTCCCATTCACTTGTTCATATCTATCCTCAGAGGAAAAAGGATAGATATTGTTTACAAATTCTTGCTTTCCTTGCTGGAAATGTTTATGCTGCCTGAGTAGCAGCAGCTCCTCACTGCCACTGAGTCTGCAGAGGATTGGACAGTGAGATGAAGGCAGGGAGATTTCTGCTGTCTATCATAAATATTATTGCTCAGGACAAACCTCCAAATTTTTCACCCGATATCTCTTCTCAAATGTCTGCCAAAAGCCCTACCTAAGACTGATCATTCTTAGATGACTGAAAATTGGACTGAAAATTGGTTTAATACCTGGAGAACCCTTTACATGGGCACATAGCCTTAGGGGACATGGGAGCAAATCCGAAAGATTAGATTTTCTTCTATGCCACAGAAGGAGAAAGACACGATGACAAGAGGATGCTTCCCTTCGTATCTCTTTGTTCCTCCCTCAAAAGTATTCCCCACCACTGCCATAATCTTTAAGTTTCATAAATACCCTTTTGCCACTTCTGACTTTTGTACACTTTATAGCTCTTTATGCTCTCTCCTCCCACTCTCAAGGAAGCTTTCCCTTCCTCCTCATTCAGTCTGTCTGAAATATCCATTTATGCTTCTTTAGGTTCCCTTCTTTTAGTCTTAGACCCTTCATCTACACAATCAATCTCCCTTCAATTGATTAAATACCTATCAGGAGGTTTACAATTGAGATTGAAGGTGTTTGGGGTAGATGTCTGGCTGTCAAGACAATCCAGACCAAAGAAAGACATTGATGACCAGGAAACTTTCTCTAAACAGACAAAGAAAAACCTGAAACTAAGCTGAGAGCATTCCACTCATTTTTGAGGTGAAAGAAGTTTTAGGAGGTACAAAGTAAAGGATGATTTCCAAGGGAAGGAAATACTTAACACTGATTCTAATGCTGCTTTTCTGCAGGCAGATGCAGATAAACTGAAGATATAACAGCTCAAGGGAGAACAAACCTTGCAAGGCACCCATGGAACATTATTCTAATGAGAAAGGGAATTAAAGCAGAAAATACACCATTCCATCCTCTGGTGTAAATGAAAATCCTAAACTCCTGCTGTGACACTGAGCTGACTTATCTCCACTACAGAAAAGAACAACACTGTGATGAAAGGACACACTCCTCCTTAATGCCTCTTTATTGAGGAAATCATGAAAGAAATAGAAATCAGGAGAAAAATAACATGATCTATTTTCTTTTAGTTACTAGCATAAAGTCATAGGATCATAGAATGGTAGAGGCTGGAAGGGACCTCCGGAGACCATCTAGTCCAGCCCTCCTGCTAGCACTGGTATGCCTAGATCGGGTTGTACAGGAACACATCCAGGTGGGTTTTCGAAGCCTTCAGAGAAGGAGACCCTTTGGGCAGTCTGTTGCAGTGCTCCTGCACCCTCAAACTTTCTCCTTAGGTTCAAGTGAAGCCTCCTGTGTTTCAGTTTGCACCCAGTGCACCTTGTCCTATCACTAGCCACCACTGAGAAGAGCCCAACCACATCCCCATGACCTCCATCTGTTCTATATTTATACATATTTATAAGATTCCCCTCTCAGTCTTCACTTTTACAGGCTGAACAGTCCCAGTTCTATCAGTCTTTCCCTGTAACAGAGATGTTCCAGTCTTATAATCATCTTTGTGGCCCTCCATTGGACTCTGTCTCATAGTACCCTGTCCTTCTTGAACTTGGGTGCCCAGAACTGGACACAATACTCCAAGTGAGGCCTGACCAGGGTAGTGTAGAGGGGAAGGAGAATCTTGCTTGTCCTGCTAGCCACACTCTTCCTAATACATCCCAGAATATCACTGTCCTTCTCAGCCTCAAGGGCAATACAACACAGTTCAATATTTCGTAAAGGTCTCTTGCTAATAATGATATTTCAAACACTCTACCAATGCCTAAACAAAGGAACTTGATTATTAAATGAATAGATGTGCCTAGATTTTTAAAAATCATGAACTGTATTTTAGAGAGCCACAAGTAAACAAGAATGTGACATCTTGATCTAATTCCTCAACAACAAACAAAGAACAAAAAAAGTGTAAAAAAATTCCTCTTTGGGCCAAATTTGCCTTTTAGGACATATGAGCCCCCCCCCAAACCAGTGTGGTTTGTCCTCTTAAAGAGGATGATTAGGCTGCACAACATGCTGGTTTGTGAAAATCATGCTGTTTGGGAGTATAAAATGCAGAGGAGAAAAGGAAAACACAGAAAGTGAATCCTAAGTGAAATGGAGAATGCAAAATCACAAACTCAAATCCCAGCTCCGCTTTGTGCCACTGAACAGTCTGCCCTGGGGGGTTGCCAGGAATGGAGTAAATTCAAGCTCCTGATTAATTGGGATTTTAGAGATGAGATGGAGCAGAGAACCTTAACAGATGAATACATGGGGATACAATAGGAAAAGAAAAGGCAACCACATGAATAACTATCCCTATGGGAAGTTAAAGTATCTCTTCTTGTGTTTCAAAGTGTTTGCCAGGTGGATATGTCTGATCTTTAGCTACCAACTGTGATCTAACACCCCTTGAAGGTGGAGCTATAACAGATGTTTCCTAAATGAATATACTTTCTGAAAGGGAAGGAAATTATATTAATAAGGCTGTTTCTGAAATGGTTTTGAGTTTCTATGAATTTTACACAAAAGTGAAAAATATTTATTTTTTTAAAGGAAAAAAAAACCAAAACAAAACAAAGGCAAAACAAAAAGAGTACATTTTCTGTTGTACTGTTGAGTTCTTCCTTTTTGACTAAATGAAGGCTCAGAAAATCTTCAATATCTTTATTTATGAGCTGGATAAGGAGATTGAGTCCATCATCAGTAAGTTTGCAGATGATACCAAGTTAGGAGTAGGAGTCAATCTTTTGGAGGGCCCTGCAGAACAACCTTGACAGGCTGGATGGGTGGGCAGATGTCAATGGGATGAGATTTAACAAGGCTAAGTGCAGGTTTCTACAATTTGGTCACAACAACCCCAAGGAGGACTATAGGCTGGGGTCAGAGTGGCTGGAGAGCAGCCAGGCAGAAAGGGAGTGCTGGTAGATAGTAGGCTGAACATGAGCCAGCAGTGTGGCCAGGTGGCCAGGAGAGCCAATGACATTCTGTCCTGTATCAGGAATAGTGTGGCCAGCAGGACAAGGGAGGTTATTCTTCCCCTGTACTCAGCGCTGGTCAGGCCACAACTTGAGTGCTGTGTCCAGTTCTGGGCCCCTCAATTCAAAAGAGATGTTGAGGTACTGCAACTGCCCAAAGAAGGGTGATGAAACGGGTGAGGGGCCTGGAACAGAAGCCCTGTGAAGAGAGGCTGAGGGACCTAGGGTTGTTTAGCCTGGTGAAGAGGAGGCTCAGGGGAGAGCTCATTGCTGCCTACAACTACCTGAAGGGAGGTTGTAGCCAGGTGGGGGGCAGTCTGTTCTTCCAGGCAACCAGCAACAGAACAAGGGAGTAGTCTCAAGTTGTGCCAGGGGAGGTTCAGGCTGGATATTAGGAAGAAATTCTTCACAGAGATTTGCCATTGGAATGGCCTGCCTGGGGAGGCAATGGAGTCACCATCACTGGAGATCTTCAAGAAAAGACTGGATGAGGCATTTAGTGCCATGGTCTAGTTGACTGGATAGGGCTCTGTGATGGGTTGGACTGAATGATCTTGGAGGTCTGTTCCAACTTGGTTGATTCTATGATTCAAAGAACACCAGTTATCACTGAGAGATTTCAACACTCAGCTCCCTCTGGTCATCACCAAAATAATTCATCTTGCTGCATACATTGAAGAACAAACAAACAACAAACCACCACACAAAAAAAACACAACCAAGTTTCATTGTTGTTTCATTCATTGTTACAGCTGCCAAGATCCATTTTCATGCTAGGAAGTTGCTCACAGCATGACTGTGCTGTGGCCTCTTCTGGATGATGCACTGAGCCAGGCACATCCTCCAAAGTGTGTTTTTTGTTTGCTATGAGAAAACATTGGCACAAAAGGATTGAATGAGATACACTCAATTTGGGTTTCCTAAGCAATCTCTGGGATCTTTGCTCTTCTGACCAAGGTTTAAACTCCTTCTAGTGAGTTTTGAAGTCAGATGCAGGAACTAGGTACCCACTGGAAGGGTTTTCTCTTTGGGTTTTGATAGAGGCAGAATTGAGCTGCAAATCCTTCCTTTCTGTTCCATTGTGTGAAAGTGGGAACTTCCTACTGAGGTAAAGCAATTTTATTTATGCTTACAGAAGGGATGGGAGGGTGGCAGTGGGGACAACAGAGAATATAGAATACAGAATTAACCAGGTTGGAAAAGACCTTCGAGATCATCAAGTCCAACCTATCACCCAACACCATCTAATCAATTAAACCATGGCAACAAGCGCCCCATCCAGTCTCTTCCTAAACACCTCCAGTGATGGTGACTCCACCACCTCCCTGAGCAGCCCATTCCAATGGCCAATCACTCTTTCTATGAACAACTTATTCCTAATATCCAAACCTCCCCTGGTGCAGCTTGAGACTGTGTCCCCTTGTTCTGGTGCTGGTTGCCTGGGAGAAGAGACCAACCCCCACCTGGCTACAACCTCCCTTCAGGTAGTTGTGGACAGCAATAAGGTCTCCCCTGAGCTTTCTCTTTTCCAGGCTAAACAGCCCCAGCTCCCTCAGCTTCATTTTGGCTGTCACTTAAGAGTTAACACTTTACACCTAATCACTTCCACACCTCAGGGCTTCTCCCTGTTCTACAGGACTCCCTCCACCTGCCACTGGATCCCTGCTGGCTCCTTTTCCCCATTTCCAGCCACTGAGAATGCCCAGCCAGATTCTGTCTACAACTCAGATATAAAGGCGTAGAGCTTTACACAGTTTTCACCCAAGTTTTCTCACAGTCTTTCATGGCAACCTGATGAAGGATATGGTTCAAACATATTCAGTGTATAAAGAGGAATCTCAATGCATGTTACACTTTGAAAATAATCTTAACACCATCTGGAAGTTGAGTGAATCAACAGAAATTTCAGTGAAATTTTAATGGCCACAAGAATGATCAGAGGGCTGGAGCACCTCTCCTATGAGGACCAAGGGAGATGGGGTTCTTCAGTCTGGAGACGAGAAGGCTCCAAGGAGACCTTATTATACAAGAAAGCTGGGGAGGGACTTTTTAGGGTGTCAGGTAATGATAGGACTAGGGGGAATGGAGCAAAAATAGAAATGGGTAGATTCAGATTGGATGTGTTCTTCACCATGAGGGTGGTGAGACACTGGAACAGGTTGCCCAGGGAGGTGGCAGAAGCCAGGCTGGATGTGGCTGTGAGCAACCTGATCTAGTGTGAGGTGTCCCTGCCCATGGCAGGGGAGTTGGAACTGGATGATCCTTGAGGTCCCTTCTAACCCTACACAATTCTATGATTATTTTCTTCTTTTTTTTTTTCCTTTCCTTAAGTGGGGAAATGCCACAATTACTCAACCCTGAACTTGTCTCCAAAGTCCTTACTGTAGAGCAAACTTTGCTGTTTCTTCCTCCATGCCATTGGTGGTTGTAAGTGCACAGCACCTTAGCAGGTGGTAAATTCATATGCCCAGAATAAAAAAAAATAAAGTAGGAGAAAGATGGAGAATAATTCATGGTCTCACTATAGGAAACAGCTTGCTAGGTGATGACTGCCATGGACTCCCAGCCTATGTCATGCATATTTCAGATCCATCAATATTTTCCTTTACAGAGGCACCAGCGTGGGAGTAGTGAAAGAAAGAGGAAATAAACAGGCTGTGTTAGTTTGTCTGGCTTCCTGGAAAGTGCTAAATTGCTCAAATGCTGCTGGAGCCTTTGCTGAACACACAGCTCTGGGAAACCCACTCAGTCTGTCTCACTGATGGACTGCCTCTCTGTCGGGTACAAAGAACCCATTTTATAAGTATAGCATAGCAACAGTGGCACCCACAAATCAGGTGCCCCAGAACCCGTAGGTGGCTTTTTTACATTACTTGATTTTTTCCCCCTGTCTTTAAGCTATGTATTTGTTTATTTTACAGCCTTTTCCCAAAATCTATGAAAATTAAGCCTATGCTTTGTCAATGAGTGAATGACATGAAATTCCCATAGAGTCATAGAATCATAGAATCCATAAGATTGGAAGAGACCTCAAAGATCATCAAGTCCAAACTGTCACCCAAGACCTCATGACTACTAAACCATGGCACCAAGTGCCACGTCTAATCCCCTCTTGAACGCCTCCAGTGATGGTGACTCCACCACCAACCTGGGCAGCCCATTCCAATGGCTAACAACTCTCTCTGCGAAGAACTTTCTCCTCACCTCAAGCCTAGACTTCCCATGGTGCAGCTTGAGACTGTGTCCTCTTGTTCTGGTGCTGCTTCCCTGGGAGAAGAGACCAAACCTCTTCTGGCTACAACCACCCTTCACATAGTTGTAGAGAGCAATGAGGTCTCCCCTGAGCCTCCTCTTCTCCAGGCTAAACAATCCCAGCTCCCTCAGCCTCTCCTCATAGGGCTATTCTATCCTATCCTATTCTATGCTACTCTATTCTATGCTACTCTATTCTAATCCACTGTGCCACCAGTTAAATCCTCCACAATGTAACTTGGTTGGAGAGTTCTGCTATAAACATTATTTGAAAGAGAAACATATATTTTACATTCCTTATTTTTTGTATTCATTAGGTTTTGACCAGAAAATTCTGCTGTTTTGACATGCAAACCTATCATCTGCCCTTTAAACTTACCTCTTTCCCTCCCAAAAATACTGCCCTGATAATCACGACAAGCAAGAAAATATTCACACGCGCTTTCTGATGGCTTCATTTCCAGTAACGTTTTCTGCTCTGATTTTATTTTATTAGTCTCTTTTTACATTCAGTTTGGCATCTGACTGATTGAAATGATGCTTTATTTATGGGTTTTTAGCAAATTATTTTGGCCTTGAATTTTTAGCATGTAATTCGTGGTTGTTAGTTCTTGTATTTTGTACATATCCAGCTTGCCGATTTTGTAACTCCCAAATGAGAATATTATAAATGCCTGAAGGCTTATTAGATCTTGAGAGTTTGTTTTGTTGGGGTTTTGGGTGTGTTTTTTTTAATCAGATATAAGACATATCTTTAATATTCAATTTTTCACACATCTGAACCAAGGGTTTGACAGGTTGCATTGTGGTTAACTTACCGAGGAGAATATTTCCTCTGCGTGATGATTTGAGAGAGACAGAGTGTGTACATCTGTGTCTCTATTTGTCTGTGTAACTGTTGGTTACTCTTCAAGATCTGCCACTTCACATGTGAACATGCTATCAGCACAGGCACATCCACCTAATCTCTTTCTTTAAGTAAAGAATTTGATATCCAGAAAAGAAGCTACAGCTGTCCAAGGATGAGTATATTGAAGAAATTCACAAAAAATTCCTGCAAGCAAAAATTATTCTGTGAAGTGGCCTGTTCTGGACTAGATAAACATGAAGATCTCTTCTGACTTCAGATTATACACATGCAGGAAATCCAGCACCCTGCTCATTGTGAGCTATGCTTTTTCTGTAGAAGCCATTTAATTAACCCCTGAAGCAAGCGAGAAAGTAACAAGCAGAAAAGCTCAGGCCTAAAATGCTAGAACTAATGCTGCCTCTTTCACTCACCTTTAAAAGCATCTTATTTTGTTAATATATTCCCTTGACACAGAAGACCTGCTGCTACAACTGTACTTGAGTAAAGCTTAGAACTTAAAAAAATATTTGGTTAAAAACTTAGTGGAGAAAAATTGAAGATATCAGAAACCAGGACTTCTGAATTTTCTTTTGTAAGATTGTCCAGATTTGTTGTGCAGACACAATGACTCTGTCAGGGCAGTGTGTTGCAGTTTGAAGGTGGAACTTTAGCCTAGTCCCTGACTGGAAGTAAAATAAATTACCATTGGATGCAAAAGAAAAATAATGATAAGGTCTATATAATTCATTGGATTGCTAGAGCAATCCAATTGCTGGAGCAGAGGCATAAACAGTTCTTTCTCTCTTCTGCTGTTGCTCCTGCTTTCAACATTTCTCTTTTTCTCTCCCACAGCCTTGACAGTGTATCTCTGTTTTGATTGCTGTGTGAGGTAATGGAAGGAGGGAAGGAGTGGGGGGGAAGGTGAACAGGTCCTGGATCTGTCCTGGGGGGTTTGAGGTGTCCTCATTTTCAGTCCTGAATTGTTATGTCCTGCTAACAGATGAAGTTGATTACATCAAGTCCTGTCACATTCAAAAAGCAGCTAAGCTCTGCCTAGGCTGTTGAGAGCATTTGACAGTGTGGAGAACTATCATTATAGATGTCTCTTACTATTTGAGATTAAAAAGACTTCACTTCTATTGCCTTTTTCTATAGGTCATGTTTCCTCAACCTCTTATTACCCATGTTGCTTTCCTTTGGACCTCCCCCATTTTGTCTAAATGTCTCTTAATGTAGGATTTCTAAAATTATACCTTACCACATGACCTCATGGGGGCATTGAAATAATTGCATCACAGGTCTTACAGATTCAGCAACAGGGAAGAAAAAAAAAACCCCAAATGTCCAGTGAAGGTTATTAAGTACAGAGAGACCACATTCTCTGAGATTCAAATTGATGGCTGCCAAAAGCCTATTTCAGAAAGCAGTCTACCTTTTCAACAGCAGCCTGTGACTGAATCCCATTTATCTCGTGGCCTACAAAAATCCACAGAGCCTGATCTGCAGCCACTCCTCTCTGCACTTTACTGAGCCTGCTTTTTTTCTTTCTCACTGGCATACCTTGAATGTATTTGTTCTGAATTTAATATGACTGTGATGGGTTGAAATTTCGCCCCCCCAGCATTTACTTTGCCATACCAGCTCAGCTGGAAGCAAATGAAAGCCATATTTACAAGCAGAACTGCAATCTACAATGGAATGCAATGAATATGTACAAAATACCCAGTATTTAGAATATTTATGGGTATTTACAATTAACAAACAGCACACAAACCCCCCTGGTCAAAGACCAGGGGAAGCTACTAGCTTCTCCTTCCCTGCCTCCCCCGACCTCCCTGTACAAAAGAAGGTATGAGAAGAAGGCACAGAGAAGTTAATACCAATACAATGGAGCCAAGGTCAAGCAGAAGCATGTTAGTATGAGAAGAGAAGAGAAGAGAAGAGAAGAGAAGAGAAGAGAAGAGAAGAGAAGAGAAGAGAAGAGAAGAGAAGAGAAGAGAAGAGAAGAGAAGAGAAGAGAAGAGAAGAGAAGAGAAGAGAAGAGAAGATTGGTTTGGTACAACCAAACTTATGGCATCTATCTCTCCAATGGGATTATTTAGAAATATCTTCATTTTCCCTTTTACACCCAATAGTGATTTATTTACATTTTACTACTTTTCTGCTCAAGGTCTGTGAACTATTTTAAAGGCATAGCCTAAAACTACCACAATGACTCCTTAGAGTCCAGCTCCCCCTATATAAGCATCATCTACCCAAGACAGAGAAATTAACTTCTTTCCACAGAGCAATTGTTCTCCTGTCACACACTCGACATACCTCCTAAACTTTTGTTGTGCACACAGTGAATATCCTGAAGAAGGAAAAAAAAAAATTAGGAAAAGAGCCCTTCCAACAGGGTCAGTAAATATGCTGTATAATTAAGATGTGTAAAACCAAGATCTACAGGTCTGGCCATCTGTTTTGACTTGTCTGGCAAGGACAAATGCCCCACAGCAAGCATATGTTTAATGCTTAGATGTGGTCCCGGGTTTGTCAACACTCATATCCGTCTGTTTGGAGGGCATGGTGCCCATTACACATTGCTGAGGCACTTGGCACCTCTTTGGGCATGGAGAGGCTTTTGCAGGCAGTCCACACAGGCTTGCTGAGTTGCATCTGTTCTTCTGGATCTCCCACTGATGTGTTTTCTGGCTATGCCAGCACAGCTGCCACATGTCTAGTGTTTGCCTTACGTCTGCTGAAAGGCTGGTGCCAAGGAAAACCAACAAGGAGCAGGGGGAGGAAAAAAAAGACAGCAACAGAGTTTCTTGGGATGAGATACAGCAGCTCAGCTGAGTGAGTTCAACTCACAAGCACCCTCCCCAGATGGTATAGCACTGGCATGATAGAGAGGCTAGATGTTGGGAGAGAAGACAGTAGGGCCTTCAGAGCTGTCAATCCAGAGGGAACTTTATCACTGTAGCAGAGATCCACATAATCCTGTTGCCTTTATACCTGGACAACACGGCCCAAGGGGTTTTCCTCAGATCCAACATCTGCTCTAACAGATTAATTTTGTGCTCCTCAACACCACCTGAGTTAGTGTTGGTGTACTTGAAAATCTAAGAATGACTATAAGGGATTGGAAAACAAGTCCCTCAAACTTGGTATCTTTTCTTTATCCCAAATGCCCTGGTGTGAATAAGGACAGCAAGCAAGGGATACTGCTGGGCAGAAAGGCTTACCTTCCAGTGACTGGCAGCACAAGCACTCCCTGAGCCAGAAGTATTCTCTTCATATATCATAGCTCTCAAAGGATTTCTACATATGAGTTTGTTCAGTTGCTTTTGAACACAGGTGAGACTGAATAACCAGTTTGCCACGACAAGGAGCCCTACCCCCAAAGTACAATGTGCCTGAAGAATGACTGCAGTCCACCTGTACCCAAGACAGCAGAAAGAGTAGCTGTTTATTCATTTGTACCTCAGCATCTTTAATGCCTAAATGATATTTGTTTTCCAGGGTTCTGGAAGCTTGGCAGTGTCTGCAGTGTACAAACACCATGAATTCCGACTGCCTTCAGTCCACAGGGTTATTGCTCTTGCTTGACCCACACCTGGTATGTCCTTGTACAGTCATTCAGATTCAAAAGGAAGAAGAACAAAGCTGCTTCCTTCACGCTGCCTTCAGTGTCCAATGATCCAGGTTAGGAAAAACGTGAATTCAAACCTAGGCAGGCTGAGGAGGGTGAATAATTCAAGTCCTGCAATTGTTGAACAGGTCCTGCAGCCATTTGTTGGAAGGTTGGGACTTCTTTCAGAAATTACAGGAAAAGCTTCTTTTCTTCTGCACTCAACATGAGAGTCTGAAGCCCAACATTATTAGCATCTCAGTTAAATGAAGGAATCTTTCCCTGTGCTGTAATTGAAATAATAACTAGAGTGATTGATTATTTGTTAGTTGAAGTTGTTTTGCAGCCCCAGCTGTGCACCCAGTGGGATAAGAACTTACAAACACAGACTAAGGCAGCAGAGAATCTTAAAAAGGTGTATCATTACCCCTGGTTTTGTTTCAGAAGCACTTCAGTTTTCCATCCACAGCTACAGAACTTTCTTCCAGAGGTTTCTTAGGCCTGTGTTAGGAGCCCTTCCTTCTTCTTGAGCCCTACCTATATAGGAATTGAAGTATTGCAGGTCATAAAGACTCGTGCCACTCAGAAATTCACCCTCAGTTTTAAATATTGATATTGCTGTATCTGCTTGTAGAAAACTTCATTTAGGTATGGAGCTTGTTATTGCTGATAAAGGAGGGGAAAAAAAGAGAGAGATCACAGAATCACCAAGGTTGGAAGAGACCTCAAAGATCATCAAGTCCAACCTGTCACCCAAAACCTCATGACTAAACCATGGCACCAAGTGCCACATCCAATCCCCTCTTGAACACCTCCAGGGATGGTGACTCCACCACCAACCTGGGCAGCCCATTCCAATGACTAACAACTCTCTCTGTGAAGAACTTTCTCCTCACCTCGAGCCTAAACTTCCCCTAGTGCAGCTTGAGACTGTGTCCACTTGTTCTGGTGCTGGTTGCCCAGGAGAAGAGACCAAACCTCTCTTGGCTACAACCCCCCTTCAGGTAGTTGTAGAGAGCAATGAGGTCTCCCCTGAGCCTCCTCTTCTCCAGGCTAAACAATCCCAGCTCCCTCAGCCTCTCCTCATAGGGCTTGTGCTTAAGGTCTCTCCCCAGCCTCGTTGCCCTTCTCTGGACACATTCAAGTGTCTCAACATCCTTCTTAAACTGAGGGGCCGAGAACTGGACACAGGACTCAAGTTGTGGCCTAACCAATGCAGAGTACAGGGGCAGAATGACTTCCCTGCTCCTGCTGGCCACACTATTCTTGATGCAGGCCAGGATGCCATTGGCCTTCTTGGCCACCTGGGCACACTGCTGGCTCATGTTCAGCCAGCTGTCAATCAACATTGCCAGGTCCCTCTCTGTTTGGCAGCCCTCCAGCCACTCTGACCCCAGCCTGTAGCTCTGCATAGGGTTGCTGTGGCCAAAGTGCAGCACCCGGCACTTGGATTTGTTAAACATCATCTTGTTGGACTCTGTTTAGAGATGAGATGCTATTAGATATCCCATGTACTGCCCATAGCCTATCTAAGCCAGAAGGAATATAATACAGGCATAAAAGTGAGAGTATTTTGACAGTCCAATTATGACATTTCTCCAAATAACATACATTCACTTGGCTAAATGTCTCTCTGACTCAAATATGTGGCATAGATTTAGTGGAAAAATTAGATTTGACCTCAAAGCTGGAGCATCACCTGAAGACTTAACTCTGATAAAGATGGTAGGATTTGAAGAAAAGATACCATGGCCTCAAAAATGAGAAAGGAAACTCAATTTGTTGAAAAGCTGTCACGTTTGACTGGTTTTTAATGGCCTCCTTTGAATGGCTCCTGAAACAAGAAGCTCAGTCTGTTTGCACAAAAGATTTTACATCCATCAAAGGTGTCCATTTCTTATTTAAGTGTTTATTTAAGGTAGAAATTACCAATCTTGGGGGATGCTGTTAAAAATTCTAAGCAATCTTCAATAATTGAGTATTGGGATAAAGAAGATAAAACTGATATGCAAGGGGAGTCAAATTTTCCAAACCAGTCCCACTGCAAAGATTTCTAACGTCAGCATCATCTGAATGGCACAAAGTTCCCTTTTCTGTAAGGCTGCACAGTTCAGTGCTGCTATCCCAGTCTTTAGCAAACTCCTACCCCTCAACCCTGACTAGTCAGATCACAGCTACTTAAGAGGAGGTTGGAGGGAGAAGGCAGGGAGCCGCTTCTCTCTGGTGACAGGACTAGAGAAAATGGAGACAAGCTGCACCAGGGAAGGTTTAGGCTGGACATTAGGAAATATTTCTTCACAGAGAGAGAGTGTTATCAAATATTGGAATGGTCTTCCCAGAGCAATGGTGGAGTCACCATTCCTGCAGGTGTTTAAATGACATGTGGACCTGGCCCTTAGGAACATAGCTTAATGTTGACCCTTCAGTGCTGGGCTGAAAGTTGGACTGGATGATCTTGAAGGTCTCTTCCAAGCAATGCCTTCTGTGTATTCAGGGACACAGTCTGTGACTTCATTACTTGGACATGTATTTTGTGCTTCATTCCCACTCCCCCTCTTCACTTCCTTTTGTCAAACCTTGGCACAACAAAGGCAGTCCATTGATCCAAGATTGACAAAGAAATTTTTTAAAGACTCAACCACTGCAAGCAATCAACATGGGTAGGAGGAAGTTTTACAGAGAGAGAGTGATTGCCCACTGGAATGGGCTGCCTGAGGAGGTGGTGGGGTCGCCATTGCTGGGGGGTGTTCAGGGCGAGGCTTGACAGGATGCTTGGTTGCATGGTTTAGTTGATTGGGTAGTGTTGGATGATAGGTTGGACATGATGATCTCGAAGGTCTCTTCCAACCTGGTTTATTCTATTCTATTCTATTCTATTCTATTCTATTCTATTCTATTCTATTCTATTCTATTCTATTCTAAAGCCAGTCTGAGAAGTATTTGGAGTTTGTGCATTTGTTTTTTTAAATTAGGGGAAATATTTTCCATTAAGGTCTCCAAATAAGGATCCAGAAAAACAAGAAGATGCAGTAATTGTAAATAACAAACAAACAAAGCAATATACATGCTGTATTTCTTGGAATCAAAGTACTTTCAATTATTGTACAGATTAAATTCCCATGTACAGTAATGCCAGATATTTGCTGAGAAATACACTGTGGTGAGATAGGCTAGCTTCACATTTTTCATCCTACTCTTCCCAGGTCGCTGTCAACAGTTTAAGGGAAGATAATTATTGGGGAAAAGTGAGGGCTAAATCACAGGTGGATATTGAGTTCTTTATTGCTCTAAAATTTGGTTGTTCTGTTCCTTGAAAGCTGTTGATTTCAAAGAAGGAGCTGTCTGTCTTGTACGTAGCTGTCATTCACAAGTGTCTCCTATTTGATTTCATAGTATCATAGTATCAGTCAGGGTTGGAAGGCACCACAAGGATCATCCAGTTCCAAGCCCCCTGCCATGGGCAGGGACACCTCACACTAGATCAGGTTGCTCACAGCCACATCCAGCCTGGCTCCAAAAACCTCCAGGGATGAGGCTTCTACCACCTCCCTGGGCAACCTGTCCCAGCGTCTCACCACCCTCATGGGGAAGAACTTCTTCCTAACATCCAATCTGAATCTACCCATTTCTACTTTTTGTCCATTCCCCCAGTCCTATCATTACCTGACACCCTAAAAAGTCCCTCCCCAGCTTTCTTGTAAGCCCCCTTCAGGTACTGGAAGGCCACAATTAAGTCACCTCAGAGCCTTCTCTTCTCCAGACTGAATAATTCTGTGAATTATTCATCATCTGCAGATGGGGTCCAAGCCATCCATCGCAAATATCGACCTATTGAAAGCTAGACCTTTATCCAACAGTTGCAAGTCTGTATGTTCCAACTGGAGAGGCATCAAATGCCTGGTTAGAACAGGATGAATATCAAATCCTTGTTTGGAACTATTCTGTAACAGGGATTTCAAACCTATTCCTTCCTCTCATAAATCTACTTGATGAACACATTCATGGAAAGCTGGAGATAAAATGAAGTGGGTCAAGAGCCTTATGCTCAAACCTCTGGGTGCCATGGATTTAGGTACAGCTCCCACAAACTTACTGTGTTACCTTAGGTAATCCTGTTAAACTATTTTGTGCCTCAGTTCCCACTTCAGATGGAATACATGACAAAGAAAAGAGGTTGCTCTTAACATTTCTTTGTAGTTTCTCTAAGCAAACTGAATAAGAACTTTCCAAGAAGAAACATTTTTAAGGGAAAGAAAAGAAAAGACAACACCAGAACACAAACTAAATTAAACATGCTGATGTTCCTCTTGTAATAGGACATGAAGTATATTTTTGCAAGAAAGAATCAGAATGAAACTGTGGTGGGATTAAAAAAAAAAAAAAAATAGTTGATATTCATCTGGAAGTGTACCAAGAAGGGAAGGTATTATGGATATTCACTACACAAGAAGCAAAACATCATTGTAGTGCTAATCACCTGATCAATTAGTCTACAGTGCTCCAAAGCATAGCTGACAGCACAAAGAATCACAGAATTTTGGGGGCTGGAAGGGACCTCAAAAGATCATCCAGTCCAACCCCCCTGCCAGAGCAGCATCACCTACACCAAATCACACAGGAATGCATCCAGGTGAGTCTTGAATATCTCCAGAGAGGGAGAATCCAAACCTCCCTGGACAGCCTGTTCCAGTGCTGTGTCACCCTCACAGTGAAAAAATTTTTTTCCTTGTATTTATGTGAGACTTCTTATGCCTCAACTTCCCCCCACTGCCCCTTGTCCTGTCACTGGGCACCACCGAGCAGAGCCTGTCTCCATCCTCTTGGCACTCACTCTTCACATATTTATAAACATTCTCCAAGCTACAGAGCCCCAGTTCCCTCAGTGTCTCCTCATTCAGAAGATGCTCTACTTCCTTAATCATCCTCATGCCTCTGTGCTGGACTCTTTCAAGTAGCTCACTGTCTTTCTTGAACTGAAGGGCCCAGAACTGGACACAATATTCCAGATGCAGCCTCGCCAGTGCAGAGCAGAGGGGAAAGAGAACCTCTCTTGACCTACTGGCTACACCCCTTGTAATCCACCTCAGAATGTCATTGGCTTTCTTGACCACAAGGCACATTGCTGGCTCATGGTCATCCTTCCATTCACCAGGACCCCCCAGCTCCTTTTCGCCTTCACTGCTCTCCAGCAGGTCCATCCCCAACCTATACTAGTGCATGGAGTTGTTCCTGGCACTGTCTGGTCACAGTGCTGTGACAAGAGTTTCCTAGCCTAGCCATGTGCCCTTCCTCTACAATGCTTTGCTAATTGCTTACGGAGTCTCTGCCCTGCTTGCCTCCCAGCACTATCTATTAAGGGCAATCAGCTTGCAGGGCTTAAAGTCCCACCTGCAAAATCAGGACCCTAGGACCTCGCTTCTACATCATGTGTTACAAAACGTTTGAAATATGTTCCATTCCTCGAGGGATACTTCCCTATTGGACCTTCACCTGCTGCTTCAATTTCTGCCCATATTAAATTCTGAATGAAGAGGTGAGATAAAATGGGGTTACACAAGAATCTTAAGAGGGGAAAACACCACACCATTCATCCTATTCACCGTCCTTGCTGTGGCCTGGAGTGAGGGTGGAGGTGTCACGTTACAGCACAGCCCCTCCCTCCCCCTATTTAACCTGGCAGCAGCACCTGGCTCTGATCTCAGCCCTGATGCATACGACGTGGGTTTTTCTGGAAGCTCCGAGGACCTACCGAAGGCAGCAAAAAGGTAGGTGAAAGATGGAGGAGATAATGAAAGAGGAGTGAGTGTATTCTAGAGCCACGGGAAAGCTCAGGAACAGGACTACGTGGAGAAGTACTTAGGATGGGCTGGAATGAGTGACCAAAGGAAGAAATAACATAAAATCCAAACCCAACAAACAAGAGCTGGAAAGCAGAGATTTGAATTCCAGACCTTACTTCTTCTGTAGCCTATACAATCATAGAATGGTAGGGGTTGAAAAGAACCTCTGGGCGTTATCTAGTCTATACCATATGACATTGCCCAGAGAGGTTGTGGAGTCTCCTTCTCTGGAGACTTTCAAAACCCACCTGGATGCATTCCTGTGCAGACTACCCTAAGTGATCCTGCTATGGGCAGGGAGGTTGGACCTGATGATCTCTGGAGGTCCTTTCCAACCTCTAAGGTACTGTGATACTGTGATAGATGGAGCTGAAGTTATCAGCTATATCAGCTATTCTGCACAGGGCTGGTTGGGATTGCCTCACTCAAATTAGTCACTAATGATGCGCTGCAGACCCCCAGCTTAGTTTTATGCAAGTGGTGTTGAAGTGAGCACGGGGGAGCTGTGGCTGGAAACAGTGTGACTGCTGAGATGTTGGAATGGTACAGAAAAATGAGGAGGAGGGAGTTCAGAAGTGGTGCTGCAGAACTCCTGTGAAACATCTAATCTCTGTGTTTTCATTTTTATTATCAATATTATTCCTGCTGAACGGGCTAATAGCAGGATAAATTAAAAAGAATGAGGTGCTTTGAGAGTAGAGTCATTATCAAAATAAAACTTTGTTTGTTTAAAATGCTGTGGAACAACTGTGAAAGTTTCCCCCTCCCTTGTTTACATCCAGCAGAGATTTATTGGCAGTTCTCTTCCCATTGTTGAAGCTATATTCAATTTTAACAGTAACAATGTATTTTGATTGGACTGAATTGAATTTTCTTTTCCATTCAAAAATGATTAGATGGGCAATGTAGAACTGAATAATAAGCACTCGTCTATAAATGTTTTGCCTGTGGTTATAAAGCATCATGTGCCTTCATCACTGCTGCACACAGAAGATATCATTACTGGGACTCAATAGGGTTGAGCCAAACGGTCACTTCTGCCTAGTTATGTCAGATACTGTACTAACCTTGAAATGGAATTCTTGCCCACAACCCAAATACAGGCTCCTCAAGAGAAAGATCTCTGCCAGTTAGCAAAATCAATGAAAATCAGGTAATAAAAACAGGGTTGATTCAATTTTCCTATACATAGATTATGGTGCCATTGTTCAGTGACAGTTTGCAAGTTAGGTGGTAAAAGTAGGGAGCAGGGCTGATCTGAACCTCATCAAACTCAGTGGGAATCTTTGCATCTTCCTTGAGAATATTTTTTAACTTCTTCTTGGAGGAGGGTCCAATATTCAGAAAGGAAATGTATTTCTTAGGGTCAAGGCAACATGTTCATGGGTCTAATGCCTTCAGCATGAGCTTTCTTCCCATCTCCGTCTGTCAAAATGCACAGCTAAGCAGATAAGCTGTATCAGAGCTGGGAAAAGGAAGGGAGAGGGGAAAAATAAGATCAAGACCCAGAGCCCTGATACCCCAGGATTTCTTCACACACACAAGCCTTCTCAGCATTACTTCACCTTTAGCTTTCTCCTGCTGTCAGACTTCAGAGAGATAAAACAGCATTAAAGTCAGTGAAGACTGGAAAGGAAATGAGGCTGCTCACTTTATTACTTTTGATTAGCAGCAAATTATTCTCCTAACATTTGCTTTCCCGTCATTTATTTAAGAGTGATTACACGCAAATAGTAGTTTAAAACATCAGGTTTTTAATAATGGCTTTATTTACCCTTATAATTGCTTCTGTAACACCTCTAAGTCTGAGATGCACTCCTCTTGATAAAATCAAATGAGCAGTTTTGCATCTTTCTCTCTTTCAAGTATATTCTCCAAAACAGTATAAAGGTGTACAAGCTTCTTGTTTCCCATGTTGGTGTGGTCCAAAAGCACAAGCTACAGCCCCAGAAAGAAACACTATAAGGCATGTTTATCACTTGCAGTTCATTCCTAAATGGTCTGTGAATTTTTATCTTTTTTTTCTCCTTAATTTTTTTTTATTACCCTGTTGCCTCTAATGGTAAATAGCATTGAAAAATCCTACAGCAAAAGCCACAGGCCCGCCCTTTCAGCTCTAGGTTATGATTTCTATCCTCCTATAAAATCCCAAAGTGGGAAAAAGATTGAGAATCCATTTCAAAAGGGGAATGCACAGGCTGGAGTGGAGGGGAACCCGATGAAGTTCAAGAGGGGCAAGGGTATGGAGGAATAACTCCATGCACCAACACAGGTTAGAGGTTCAGCTTCCAGAAAGCAGATCTGCAGAAAAGGATCTGGGAGTCCTGGTGGACAACAGGGTAACCGTGAATCAGCTGTGTGCCCTTGTGGCCAAGAAGGCCAATGGTATCCTGGGATGCATTCGGGATCTCCTCTCCCTCTGCTGTGCCCTAGTGGGGTCACATGTGGAGTACTGAGTCCAGTTACAGGCTACCTATTTCAAGTGACTCCTGGATGTAGTACCACAGAGGTCCACAAATATGATTAGGGAACTGGAGTATCTCTCTTATGAGGAAACACTGAGAGATTTGAAGCTGTTTAGCCTGAAGAAGAGAAGGCAGAAAGGGGATCTTATCAGTGCTTATAAATATCTAAAGGGCAGGTGCCAAGAGAATGGGACCATTGTCTTTTCAGTGGTGCCCAATAATAGGACAAGGGACAACAGGCACAAACTGAAGCACAGGAAGTTTCATCTGGACATAAGGAACAACGTCTTTACTTTGAAGGTGACAGAGTACCAGAACAGGCTGGCCAGAGAGGCTGTGGAGTATCCTCCTCTCGAGTCTCTCAAAACCTCCCTGGATGTGATCCTAATGCAATCTGGTCTAGGCAGACTTGCTTTAGAAGAGAGTTTGAACTAGAAGACCCACAGGGGTCCCTTCCAAACCCTACCATTCTGTGATGGCCTGTCTGTGCTCAGAACACATTCTTTCACACAGCATTGTCATGTCCTTGTCTTTTTATTTTTCTTTCTTAATTGCCATTTACACTGATCCCTTCTGCATCTGAGAGCTAATCCAGACTAAATGGTTCAGTAGCAGAGCAGCCATACTTCTCCAGAAGTATATCCAGCAAGAGTTCCCAGGATATCTATCAGTACAGATTCACTCTATTTATTTCCAATAAAATCTAGCACTGGTGGGAGCTGCTACAGCATCATCTCAAAGTGAACGTGACCTTGTGGTGAAGGAAATCGAGCAACTTTCCTCCTGTGGGATTAGAGCATGGTTTATGCCTCATTACTCTGAATAAATTTTCTACATGGGTTTCTGCATGCATGCATGCATATTTGGGCAACCTCACAATATATACAGATATAAATAAACAATTGCTTCCTCTATGTAGAGTCTCAACGTTGGGGTACAGAGGAAAGCACCTGACTTGCTGTGCTCTTTGTAAGAGGTGTTTAAAGAGGCAAGAGGCAGCTTTTCTCTGCAAAGCTGTAGGTCTCCAAGGAGTTACAAGCAGTAGATTTGTTAAAATAGGTATTGCCAATTTTTGCACAGCTGCTTTTGGAATCCCACCACCTTTTTAAACAAACTTTATTAGAATTCATAGCCAGATATGGAGCTGAACTAGGCTCCTTTAACAAGCATAGTCTGGCTGCAGGCAACAAATCTGTCTTTGTCACTAATGATGTTTGTATTATATTAACGCTGTTGATACTGTGTATTTGCGTGGGGAGGCCGCAAGCAATCATCCTGCAGCCACAACATACCTGCCCTGCATCCTGAACAGAAAAACACTTTTCCCTGTGGATGTCAGGAACGTAGTGGGATATACCAGGGAACATGTGCAAGAACTTCAGCTCTATAGTCTGATAGCCAGAAAACCCTGAAACAGACTATTGGCATGAAGAGCTGCCTGTCAAATTCTCTTCTCTCAAGATGCTCATTATGCTTCAGTTCTTTTGGGTCCTGCAATATTGAGGCAGCAGTTGGAAGCAGGAAAGACTCTTTACCTTAAGGCAGGAAGTTATTTCATCCTCTTGGTGACATTTTGACTTTGGGATTATCTGAAAAACTTCACACTGTAAATTGATGTATTAAAGTTTTGGAGAAAGTAGTATTGATGAATGCTAAGAATGAGGGGAAACAGTGGTTTATAAGGGATGGGGGGGAAAGGAATATTTGGCTCATACTTTACTAGCAGAACAATCTTCATATATGATCATGGGATGCCTTTTTTTTGAGTGAATAAAGTGATTATCTATGATTGTTCTAAAGAATTACAGGACAGACACCTAATTATTGTGGCCTTCCAGTATCTGAAGGGGGCTTACAAGAAAGCTGGGGAGGGACTTTTTAGGGTGTCTGGTAATGATAGGACTAGGGGGAATGGACAAAAAGTAGAAATGGGTAGATTCAGATTGGATGTTAGGAAGAAGTTCTTCCCCATGAGGGTGGTGAGATGCTGGGACAGGTTGCCCAGGGAAGTGGTAGAAGCCCCATCCCTGGAAGTTTTTAAGGCCAGGCTGGATGTGGCTGTGAGCAACCTGATCTAGTGTGAGGTATCCCTGCCCATGGCAGTGGTGTTGGAACTAGATGATCCTTGAGGGCCCTTCCAACTCTAACAATTCTATGATTCTATCAAATTAACAAATGATGAAGACAAGTATAAAATATCATATTTTACACATCATTTTGGCATTAAATCCAAGATTTCACTAAGGATCCTGGTCATCAGGAATTTAGCTCAAACTCCACAAAGGAATGAAATTAGTGAAGCTGGGCATCCAATACTGTGAAAAAATAAAATCATCCTTGAAACCTTAGGCCATGGTAGATGATTCTTCTAAAATTCATAACGTAACAACTACCTACATGTCTGTGTCTTTCCATTTGTGTGGAGAGTCTTGCTGCTGATTTCATAAGGATTACTCACTGGAATAAACTTATGAACTGTATATATTCATAACCATGCTTCCTGATGAATAGAGATTTCTTTTGTAGCTTCAAAGACAAATTGAAGAATTCAGATACATCCATCCTTCTCACACTTGAAAAGATGATCTTTGCCATTATTTCATACTGCTGAAGTACTAGGATGTCTTGAACTGCAGGATTTCTGAAGTAGAAAGAATTTGATTAGTGGAAGGACATTTCCCTGGACTCTTGTACTATCTTTATGACAGAGCTTAGATGAAGTCACTAGTGTCTGCTGTGTGTCGTCTTGGACCAGTGATGACTGGCCCCACAGACCTGTGGGGTTCAACCACCAAGATGAATCATGACAAAAGAGCACTGTTCCTTTTAGTAATTACCTTTTTGATGTCTTCCTCCAATCCAGTAGGTGGGAAATGACTTAGAGCTAATAGACACAACAAGAAAGAAGTACAGTCTGATATTGTAGTTAGGTCTTAAAAGCAAATGAACAATATTTTGTGTTCAGTGCTTGACTCCCCAGTCAGGTAGTCTGCTTATTTCTCCTGCATTCTCAAAACAGGAATCTTTAGTGGTACCAGCCTCTAATGATTGAAGCCTGGGGGCAGCTCTTTCACTAGTTTCTTCCTACTGAATTAACCTTGCTTCATTACTGCTTTCCTTAAACAAAGATAACTGTGAAGGAAAGAAACATTAGTACTTTGTTGTTGTCATGTGAGCTTCAAGAGCGCATCCTAACATTGTTTTCATGCTTTTCTCCTGTAGGGCAAAAAAACCCTCCCTCTATATTTTAAGCTAGAAACTGAGATGGGTTTATTTTTTTAAGTAAAAGCTAGGCCTTGTATTGAAACCTCAGAGAGGATGGACTGCTGCAGTCATAAAGTTGGGCTGTATAGCTGCTCTTTCTGTCACTGCAGCTTTAAATGATTAGACTTAGTGATTCTCTTTTTGGTGAATCATTCAAAACTGTTGCTTGTTTTCCTCCCCAAGCTTTTTCCTTAACAGAATTGAATTGGAAAGCATAGACAGACATAGAGCTTCTGCAGATGGTGCTCTCCTCAACTGAACCCAGGTCTCCTATTTCTATGACAGGTGTCCTTGCTGACCTACAATAAGAGGAGCACCCACAAGTCTCTCTAATTGCTTCTATCACTATATGCAGCACTTCAGCTGATTACTAGGTTTAGGCTTTATGTGTGAGAGTCACCTAAAGTTACAGGCAGGTGATATCAATGAACAGTGTGGCAAAGGTAAGGATTTACTGATGAACAGCTAGCTATCTCCCTGCTGAGAACCTTCACAGTTTTCACTGTTGGTTAAGAAGCAATACCCTGCTGTGGGTACCGGAGTTGTATAAATTCACATCAGACCTACATTACATGAAGTAATTATTTTCTTAGTCTTTGAAATCCTTTGGTTTCAGTGGAGATATCATTGATTCACTGAAAGATGATTTTGCAAGCATGTAGCTCCTGTGGAAGGTTTGCTTGGTGCCATGGGTTAGTTGTTTAGGTGGTGTTGGATTGGTTGATGGGTTGGACGCGATGATCTTGGAGGTCTCTTCCAACCTGGTTTATTCTATGTATTCTACACTTGCCTCTGCCAGGAAGAGCTGAGTGCAACCCACCCTACTTTTGGAGACAACCTGAAGTTCTGATCAGCCTCTCACAGGGGTTTCATGCCTGCCTGAAATTACTTTTCCTTATTTTTTTCCCCAAAACACATCTGCTCTTGCTTGTGAGAGCTCCTGGCATCGGGGGTCATGAGGCTGCTCTGGGTTACAAGGATAGCCTATAAAATAGGTAGGAACTGAAAGGTATCTTGATTCCTAGCACATTGAGTTTCTTTTTATCCAGCATTCTGGTCTGCATACAAAAATACTGAATTAATATCTTTGATACTGTCTGCTGCATTCTTAGTGGGAAACTTCCCAGTGTGCCAGCAAAGGAAATTCAACTGGTTTATGTTTACTTATCCTATTGAAGAGCTGAACGTGCTGCAGTAATGAGCAATGTATCAAAATGTCAAATTTACACCCAAGCTCTTTGAAAGTCTGTTTCCAAAACAACAAGGCACTAGTTTTAAATTAAAAAAAAAAAAATAAATAATAATACTTCAAAAGTCCTACAGTTCATCATTGCAGTGCAGCCAAAACTCCTAGGTAGGAATTGCTTCCTTTTCCAAGACATAAAAGCATGACAAACTATTAATTACATTATGATTAGGTGAGACATCTTAACTGTAAATCACTGTTGCTTAAATGCCTGCTACAAAGAACTAATTGGCAACCTGCCTGTTCAGGGAATTGAAATTTAGCACTGGAAACAATATCAAAGCCAAGGCACCTGTGAAAGAATCTGAGAGCAGTCTAGAGGTACACAACATGTATTTACTTACATTGGATACCTAGAGGCTCAGCCCCTCAGGACTCAGACAGCATTGTGGGAAACATTGTGACAGACAGCATTGAGGGAAGTCTTTTTACTTTTTTCTTCTTGGTGATTGGCCCAGTAACATCACTACAAAGCATTGTGGACTTCATGTTGAAGAATAGCCACAGCCACTAAGCATAGAATCATACAATTGTTAGGATTGGAAGGGACCTCAAGGATCATCTAGTTTCAACCCCACTGCCATGGGCAGGGACACCTCACACTAGATCAGGTTGCTCACAGCCACATCCAGTCAGGCCTTAAAAACCTCCAGGAATGGGGCTTCTACCACCTCCTGGGGCAACCTGTTCCAGTGTCTCACTACTCTCATGATGAAGAACTTCTTCATAACATTCAGTCTGAATCTATCCATTTCTCTTTTTTCCCCATTCCACCTAGTCCTATCATTACCTGACACCCTAAAAAGTCCCTCCCCAGCTTTCTTGTGAGCTCCCTTCAGCTACTGGAAGGCCATAATAAGTCTCCTTGGAGCCTTCTCTTCTCCAGAATGCATGCTTTCTGTCCTATATGAAGGTTACATTTGGAATTATACTAAGGTGTAAGGAAGGCTCAGGGTCTTGCTGCAGCTTTTGGTCAGCCTAGCTCAAAGCCTGGGTCTGCATCTAAATGCTGGATTGGAATCAATTCAGAGAAATTAAGACTTAGAAGTAGATACATGAGCACAGTCTCTAGTTCTAGGCAGCAAAGAAAGGTTCCTCAAGACAAGTACTTACATGTACACATGACTGATATTAGTAAATCGACACCATGTGGCAAACTTTTTACAAACTGTGCTTAGAACTTACTGCCAGGATCCCAGCCTTGTGGCTGAGAGGTCTACAGATACAATCTTTCAAATAGGAGAAAAATAGAGACTGCTGTAAATCTGATATCTAAAATGAAATACATTTAGCAGCCTTTGTAACTTATCAAACACGGGAATGTATCCACACTGTGGGAAATACATTGCTGTAGTACAAGCACAGCCAGCATCTGACAATAATTCTATTAAAGTAAAAATCTCTGCTCATGCTGCTATCTTTCATATCTTACTGAAATTGCATTTAGAAAGATTAAAAATGAAATAACTGCCATTTACTTTTTTTTCTCCCCCTTCTCTACTTCTCTTCCATTTGTTCAGCAAAAAACATTTCTTTTTAAAGTCATCAAAGACGTCAGGGATCTGTTTTCTAGCAACTCCAACGTTTTTTTTGTCCTTAACATCTTTAATATACCCAAAATATATACCCTAATATGACAAAATGTGTATCCATCTGACATTTTAAGAAATTAAGATGGCCTGTGCAGCTGGGATCCAATCCAGATTTCCATCCTACAGCAGGGCCCGCTTTCAAGCTAGTGAATTAAGACCACAGTGGCTGTGCTCCAGATTGAAACAGCTGCCCAGGAGCAAGGTGGATAAATTCCAGTCATGTCTATAACAGAGTCCTTCTGTGTATCTACCCCAAAGTACTTAATTGTTGCCTCCAGCTTGAAGTCATGGCCAAAGTGGGATCAGCAGATGATAGTGTGCTTAGTCTCATTTCCTAGATCTCACAGCACAACAGAATTGAACAGAAATTTTGCAGAATATTACTTTCTCAAGTACCTTCTAAAAGCTGGGTCTTGATGACCTCAGGGGTCCTAGGAAGCATCAGTAAGCATGAAATTTCTTTAGTATTACCTCACAGTCTCCACTACCAGCTCATGAAAGACACAAAGTTTGAGATTCACAGAGCAAACATCTCTAAGCCATCCTCAACGTACTTGACAGTCAGTGGAGAGAAACAGATGGTTCCAAGATGTTATTCATCCAAGCCTTAAGATTTGAGTTCTGCTTTTCCTTCAGCAATTAGCATGGAAGCCTAAGGTAACTACCTCCAATGAAGGCATCCAGAGTTGTTTGGAATGAATTCCAAACACAATGGAAAGTATTTGGAACATGTGATTATTCCCCCTCAAGTTTTCTGTGCTCGAACAGGAAGTTTTCATCTAACATAATGGGCTGGCCAGGGAGGTGGTGGGGTCAGCATCCCTGGAGGTGTTTAAGAGACTGGATGAGGTACTTAATGCCATGGTCTAGTTGATTAGACAGGGTTGGGTGATCGATTGGACTTGATGATCTTGGAGGTCTCTTCCAACCTGGTTGATTCTGTAACCACTCTGCCAAAACTGATAGTCTCATCCACAGCTTTGGAGTCTTTCTGCCTCCTGTATACTTCCTGGGTAGAAGTATTGATGTGGCCATGTGGGAAATAGCACAAACTGAAAACAAATTAATTTCAAGGCTTCATATGCTGGTAAATCTACCATGTCCTTAGTCACCTTGTTTAGTGATTCCTTTCACAGCTGCAAGACAGGTCATTCTTTATTTGTTGAAATCCACGTGGCTGATTTCTAATCAGCCTTTACTTGCTTACATTGTGGCAGCACCTGTTGTCAGCAGTGTCTTTCTACATGTTTTCAAAAATCAAAGCCAACAGTGTCATGGTGAGGCACTGTCTTTAAACAGACTAAAAGAGAATATTCAATGCCACTTTACCATCTGATGCTCTGTAGTGGGTCTACTCTGATTTCGGATGAAGCAAAAATCTGAGCTCTGAAAGAATCAGTCCATAACATACTACATTTCACAGCATGTGACAAGTAGTTGTCAGTCTGTAAATTCTTTTCCAGCTGGTGCTGGAGAGTAATCACAGCTACATGCACACTGGAAAGCAGACAGGTTCTGCATGAGTGTTTTGTAAAGCAAAGCATCATTGTCAAACTATGTGGACAGTAATTGCAATTATCCACCATTGTGACTGAGGTTTGCAAAGTCCATTTAGAAACAGGTTGTCCATAAATACACAGAGTGAGCAGGCTAATGTAATGTGCTTTGCTTTAGAAAGATTTGCCCCTTTTTTCAGCAAGATTTTTGTAGTACTGAGAATCTTGATAAATGATCCTTCTCTCTGCCATACGGAGACAAAAGGATTGTTGTTCCAAAGACAGTGACTGCAGAAGACTTGGGCACATGTCAAGGAAGGTGTCTTGCCAAAAACACAAAGCCAGTATCTCCTGCTCTTCTGGCACCTCAGACCCTTGGAGTCTGACTGACAGACAGGTTAGACGATAAATTATTGCAACTTAGTGGATGTGCCATGGGTTGGTGGAGGCTTGTTCTAGACATGAGAGTTTCACTTGACTGAAAAAGACAGAGAGCTAAGTCAAGGTGGCCAAGGACTCCTGAGTTATGTGTCCTCCTTCCATAGCCTTGTGAATGAATCCCGAGTCCTTCAGTAAGTTTATGAGATACCCCTTGACACAAGCTTCGTATCAGGTTGGGTGACTTAGTCACCTACACTTCTTACTGACATCAGGGTGCTCAAAGACAAACCACAGCCCATGATGTGAGTGTCCAAGGAAATGAGAGGTGTGGCTGTGTATGTGTGTGTAGCAGAATGAGCAATTGTTGTGTAAGCCCAAGAAAGGATTTAGTTTTTGGAGCCTTAACTTGGAGCCAGTTGCATTTGAGGGGTGTGCAATGTACAGTGTAGATTAGAGACTTGATACAAGCCTCTTATCAGTTTGGGTGACTTGGTCACCTACACTTCTTACTGACATCAGGGTGCTCAAAGACAAACCACAGCCCACAACGACAGTGTCCAAGGAAATGAGAGGTGTGGCTGTGAGTGTGTGTGTAGCAGATTGATCAACAATCATCCAACTCCCAGAAAGGATTCGGGTTTTGGAACCTTAACTTGGGGCCAATTGTGTATGAGGAGCATGCACTGTATAGTGTAGAGACTTGACATCCATGAGAGGTGTTACCATATCAGCTGTTCTTTCCCAGCCACTTACCTCCTCTGATAAAAGTTGCATTTATATGCCTTAATACAGTCTGGAGGCTTATTCAGTGTCTGCTTTGGGAGGTGCTTGGAGACCCACAAACACAAGGAATTAGGATGTTAAAAATGTACGGTTCAAAACCAAAATGGTTAAAAATGATCTTCAAATGCCAGGCTGCCTCAGGGAAACAAGAACTCACCTCAGCTCCATTTAGAGTGATGCTGGGTAGAGAAGGTTTTATTCTTTCAAATATGTCTGCATCTTTAATGCATAAAAATGCAGTTAAATTCAGGCTGCTGTGTGACTGAAGAGCGAGTATTAAACATAAACGGGTTGCTTCACATCTGGAAGGAAGGCAAATCAGCATTGCTTCTCCACAGGGTGAAACTGAAATGTGAGCCTTGCAAGGCTGTTACTAGGCCAGGGAGAAATAAAATATAGAGCTGAAAATCAGTATGAGGTAAAATATGCCACAAAACTATCAGATGATATGGGGACAGGAGAGGAAGAATGTGAATGCAGGAGGAGAAAGAACAATTGTCTTTTGGACAGGATTGAGGGTTGGGGTTTTTTTTTGTGTGATGGCCTAATGCATACTTTTAGGAGCTGATATGTCTCAGTGGGTAAAGCATTCATCTGGGAGGAGGTCTATATGATCTTTAACAATTTTCAATCCTTTCCTCCCCTGTTTTTTTTTTGTCTGCACTGTCAATTTAGATGAGGAATTATGGAAGGTAAGAAAAGACTAATCCATCAGCTGGTATTTTAGCACCCTAATACAACCCAGGATATCAGGTTAGTTGGGAAAATGCAGTCTCCTTACATGAAGAATATTAATGTTTCACAACCTGGTAAGAATGCTCATGTGTATGTGCATTTATTATAACCACAGCTTTCATGATCCTTTTCTAGCTTTTTTCTTTTCCCTCCAAACCTTCCTGGGAACACTGTCTTGTCTAAGAGAAAGCATGAATGCACTCATTGGATCACAGAAACATTCAGGTTGGAAAAGACCCTCAGGATCACCAAGTCAAACTCATAACCCTACTCTACAAGGTTCATCCCTAAACCATATTCCCAAGCACCACCACATCCAAACGAACTTTAAACACATCCAGGGTTGGTGGCTCATCCACCTCCATGGGCAGTGCATTCCAATGCCTGCCCACTCTTGATGGGGAAAAAAACCAGCTTCCTAATGTCCAGTGTAAACGTACTCAGTCTTAGCTTGAGGCCATTCCCTCTTGTTCTATCACTAATTACCTGGGAGAAGAGACCACCATCAGCCTCTCCACAATGTCCTTTCAGGTAGTCGTAGACAGCAATGAGGTCTCCCCTCAGCCTCCTCTTTTTCAAACTAACCATCCCCAGCTCCTTCAGCCTCTCTTCATAAGATTTATTCTCCTGGCCCTTCCCCAGCTTCCTTGCCCTCCAGCACCTCTGCTCTCTCCTGTGAGAAAGCTGGTCACAATGCAATGTTAGAGACATCTCAGACAGCTCTCATTAGGTGGTGACTAATTCTGCATAACAGCATAACTGAGTGAATCTATTTAATCCTTTTTATTTCACTCCTCAGCTTGTGAAGCTTTCACTTTTATGACACAGTTTCCAAGCACTGACTTCTCCATCCAACATGCTCATTTATTTAGGTTGTTTTTGGTCTACATGCCTGACAATGTATATGCCACCTCCCTGCTTAGAAATTTAAAGGCAGTTTATTTAGAATGGCAAAACTGACAGATGCCTTTTAAAATGAGAAAGCAGATGCACCAAAATAAATGCACAAGGTGCCTCTGAAGCTGTTCATATGTGTGCTTAACTCTACGTTTGCTGATCCTTATCTGTTGTCACGAAGTGCTAGTCTGCAATTCCTTACCATTTCTGTCTGACTTCAGATAGTCACAACAAAGAATCAGAAAACACCTTCTGTTTTCTAGCCCACCAACCAAAGTGGGCAGTTAAAATTAGCTTCCTCACCACAGGTTGTTGTCAGTAGCCGTGAGAGCTCCACAATGCATCTCATAAAGCTGGAATCACTGTGCTCTGCCCACAGGAGGTAGTTTACCCTTCTGAAAGTGGAGTGACTGAGTGGGATTAGAAGGACCTCACTATGTGATGACAAGGAGCTTGAATATAAATCTTAACATCTAATGGCTGAAATTAATTTCCACACCCCCCTCAGAGGAAGCATCTAAATGAATGATCTATTGGGTACGATTGGACTAATTGAAGTGAATGATTTGAAAGGAGGATGAAATGGGAAATGTTTATCAAGGAATTCACCCAGAGCATACAGTGCTGCCAGCCTTGTTTGATGGCACCCAATGTTACTGCAGTTTGCATGACACTCCCTTTTGGGATTCTGGGGTGGCACAGGCCCATTACATTTTTCCTGGAGAAGGGAGGTTGTAGCCAGGTGGAGGTTGGTCTCTTCCCCCAGGCAACCTGTGACAGAACAAGAGGACACAGTCTCAAGCTGTACCAGGGGAGGTTTAGGCTGGATGTTAGGAGAAATTCTTCATAGAAAGAGTGATTGGTCATTGGAATGGGCTGCCCAGGGAGGTGGTGGAGTCACCATCACTGGAAGTGCCCTGTCACTGGATGAGACACTTAGAGCCATGGTTTAGTTGATTAGATGGTGTTAGCTGACAGGCTGGGCTTGATGATCTTGAAGGTCTTTTCCAACTTGTTTAATTCTGTATTCTGAACAGAAGGAGCAGTTTTTGGAGGATATGCAGGATTAAGCTGCTGTAGAGGTGTGCTGTTTTCACTTTGAAACCTCTTAGCTCTTACTTGAAACTTCAGCCCTGGAAAGACTTCAATTCTCAAAAAAAAATTTGTTTTGCTTGGGTTCTCTGTCATACCACAATCTTTCCCCTCAGTCAAGAAAAAAACAGCACATCTGTGCTTTCTCTAACACAAAGCTTTTGTTAACAGAAATTAAATGAGCCAGAAGGAACTGTCACAGTTCTGCTGTGGGCTCTGGGAAATCTCTCCTGTTGCTGCAGTACTTGGCTGTACCAGTAAATTAAACGAGGCTAAGGAACATTCCCAGGCCTGGTCTTGGCATAGGCGATCTAGGACTCTCCAAAATTATTTCTAGATGCAATAAGCAGTTTTGGGATACATCCATCTGATTTCTGCAGGGTAAGAGAATGTAGTAATATTGTTAGAAATGTCCAATGCTCTCTGGCTTTGGTTCCATGTAAGAATAGAATAGAATAAACCAGGTTGGAAGAGACCTTCGAGATCATCGTGTCCAACCTATCATCCAACACTACCCAATCAACTAAACCATGCAACCAAGCATCCTGTCAAGCCTTGCCCTGAACACCCCCAGTGACCCCACCACCTCCTCGGGCAGCCCATTCCAATGGGCAATCACTCTCTCTGTGTAAAACTTCCTCCTAACCTCCAGCCTAAACCTCCCCTGACGCAGCCTGAGACTGTGTCCTCTTGTTCTGCTACTGGTTGCCTGGGAGAAGAGACCAACCTCTGTCTCACTACAACCCCCCTTCAGGTAGTTGTAGAGAGCAATAAGGTCACCCCTGAATCTCCTCCTCTCGAGGCTAAGCAACCCCAGCTCCCTCAATCTCTCCTCAGAGGGCTTGTGCTCCAAACCCCTCACCAACTTTGTTGCCCTTCTCTGGACTCGTTCCAGCAAGTCAACATCCTTCCTAAACTGAGGGGCCCAGAACTGGACACAGTACTCAAGGTGTGGTCTAACCAGTGCAGTGTACAGGGGCAGAATGACCTCCCTGCTCCTGCTGGCCACACTGTTCCTGATGCAGGTCAGGATGCCATTGGTTATGTTAATTGATGGCATCAGTGTCCACTCCTTTGCTTTTTGCATGCCATGAATGAGGCTGCAGTACATCTGCTTTATGCTTTTTTGTTTTGTTACCCAGCATGTTAAAACATCTTCCCACCCAGCTCCTGTTTTCATTCATGCATTTAACTTCCAAGTTCAAACTCTAATTTATGATTGGCCTTTTATTTGAGGTGGGGGCCAATAAAACAACTAAATATGATGGTTCTCCATCTTCCATGGTAAAAAAAGTTGAAATTCAGTCCCAGTGCACCTGAAATGTTCAGCCATGCTGTATCCAAGCTGCCAACTGGGTCCACTGAATTCAGTGCAGAGACTGTGGGCTGTTCCTGTAATTTCTCACACTTCTGCATAAAGATTGGGGTGAGAAGCATCTTTTCAGATATAAAATAGTAGCTACAGTTAGCAGTGCATTATAGAATAGAATAGAATAGAATCAACCAGGTTGGAAGAGACCTTCGAGATCATCGTGTCCAACCTATCATCCAACATTATCCAATCAACTAAACCATGCAACCAAGCATCCTGTCAAGCCTTGCCCTGAACAGCCCCAGCGACGGCGACCCCACCACCTCCTCAGGCAGCCCATTCCAGTGGGCAATCACTCTCTCTGTGTAAAACTTCCTCCTAACCTCCAGCCTAAACCTCCCCTGATGCAGCCTGAGACTGTGTCCTCTTGTTCTGGTACTGGTTACCTGGGAGAAGAGACCAACCTCCGCCTCACTCAATTATGATTTTGGCCACTGACCACTTCCAGTAAAAAGTTCCCCCTCTCATAACCAGGCTTTTGAATGTATCTAGCCCTTCAATCACCTCCTTTTTTTCATAGTTGAACTATCTGAATTTGCTCACTTGTTATGAATGGGCCCTGGTCATAATTTCTGGGTCAACTAATAAACTCTACCTCAATGCTGTGTGTTAGAGAATTGTTGAGTTGGAAAATAGAATAGAATAACCCAGGTTGGAATGTTAGCTTCATTTACTTATTGTTAAGTTCTCCCGAGAAAGGAGATGGTTAGTTCATATACTGAGTCCATTTTCAGGTGCAAAATGTATTTAATTGGGCTATTTTTGCTTCAAGTTCACAGTTTCTCCAGCATGTCTGCCAATTAATCAACTGAATCTGAGATGAAGTAATCGAGACTGACCTAGCTGTCTTGTAGTACTGCAATAAGTTGCTGTGGATGGTGAGAGGGATCAAAGTTCCTCCTGAAGTACATTCACACCACATAAAATATAAGATGTATGTGCTGGGATCTCTCTAGAAGTTCCTCAAGAGGGTGGGTTAGAGAATGTAGCTAACAAACTCAAGAAAAGCAAAGTGAATACCTTCCTCTACTAATAGGAATGTTTGTGAGCTGCAGAAATTTTAATGTGTGTTTCAAGGCAAATAATTTCCAAAGGCAGTTACCTATCCAGGCTGTGTCCATTTTTGGCTAGAACCCATTTTTAACTCCCCAGATTATCAGAAGTACCTGACCTCTATAGATGATATCAATGGAATATGTAAACTCTGATCCCTCACAGGAGGAGACCCAGGGCCAGGATTCACTTCACCTAACTTCAGCTGCGTACAGTGTGCACATCTTTACCTGTGCTAGTTATTGGTCTCTTCTCCCAGGCAACCAGCACCAGAACAAGAGAACACAGTCTCAAGCTGTACCAAGGGAGGTTTAGGCTGGATGTTAGGAAGAAGTTCTTCACAGAGAGAGTGATTGGCCATTGGAATGGGCTGCCCAGGGAGGTGGTAGAGTCACTGTTACTGGAGGTGTTTGAGGCACTTGGTGCCATGGTTTAGTTGACTAGATGGTGTTGGGTGATAGGTTGGACTTTATGATCTTGAAGGTCTTTTCCAACCTGGTTAATTCTAATAATTCTTATTCTATTCTACCTTCTTCAGAGTCATTGTAGAGAAATAAACACACGTCTGCCACAAAATACATCTAATTTCTTCTGAACTTCTATCTTATGTTGAGCTAAATTGCACACAGTTCCTCTTCTCCCACCCCGAGAGGGCTCAGGGTGATTACTTCAGATTAGGAGCCTGCTTTGTGGGTATTAATTTTCAGACAGATACAGTCTATGGGTATCAAGCTCATCATCCAGAATTAGTGACTAATCTTAGCTTCCCCATTTCTCACTCCACTTCGAGGCTTTCACGCTAAATAAGACTGATACAAAGCAATCCACATCTTTCTGAGGGGAAAAAAAAGTTTATAGAAAGGGTGTTTCCACACAAATTTATGAGGTGACCTGAAGGAAAGAAATTAACTCACTTCCTCTCCTAAAATCCCTCCAGTGTAACAACAGGCTGTCCTGTAGATTGCAGTTGATTGTGTTAGGAGCTTAGTTATACTGATGAATGTAGTGAATCCCCAAATAATTGCTAATGTACAGTTGTTGCTGGCTTCTTGTATGTATACATCAACATTCCTGAGCTACTGTGGGATGTCTCTGTGGGTGTGAAGTGTTGGCAAGGAAGACTTACTTCTGCTGTTGTGAATAGGTGGGTTGTGAGGTCTGGATCTTCCATCATCATGGCATCAATTGACTTTGCCATAGCATATACACTCCCGGTACGCTTCTGAAGTCAGGAAGAGCTCTTTGATACATTAGTTATCCAACCAAATTCAGGCAGGTGTCATCAGCACATTAGGTGAGATGCAGGCTAGAAAATTTAGTTTCCCTCCACCAGGAGAATGAAACTTCTTAACTTCAGGACACAAAACTTACTCAAATGTTTCTCTTTCTTTAATTCAGACCTCTTGTGGTCTGAACAATCTATTTGCCACATGACCACCATTATGCCAGAACAGAGTAACTTTTCTGTCTGTCTCTGACAAGAGCCTACTAAAGCTATACTTACTTGATCTCAGACTTACACTGTATGTCAGTAAGCTGTTCTATGATGCTGTTTGGGTAAGCTCATATGCATTCTTCCAGCAGTCACTCACTGAGCAGAACAAGGAAACAAGAGCTACTTGACTCTTGTTTCCATGAGTCTTTATGCCATGAGATCCTTCCTAACATTTCAAGCATATATCCAATATATCTTTTACTCTGACTTTTCTCTTTGAGATAAAAAGTACTCAGTTCTACATTCCCAGCATCAGTTGCTTGAGCAATATTTGGAAGGTCAGTGATGGATTGTACCAGACCTTTGGGAGGCAAACACGAAACAATGGTTACTAATGCATGTTGGAACTGGTTTACCATGGCTCCAGCTTTTGGCTATGGAGCATGTCTAGCAGCCAAAAAACTTTCCAAAAGTGCTTCCTTTCCCTGTCATTTAACTGCTTGCTTCAATTATTTGAGATTGCTAGCAGCTAAAACTGGCTGAAAGATAAATTGCTGGGAGGTCTGAACACCTCACCTTCTGCTGAGAACTTTGCTATATTTCTCTCATAGAATAGAATCATAGAATCAATAAGGTTGGAAAAGACCTCAAAGATCATCAAGTCCAACCTGTCACCCAACACCTCATGACTACTAAACCACAGCTCTAAGTGCCATGCCCAATCCCCTCTTGAACACCTCCAGGCACAGTGACTCCGCCACCTCCCCGGGCAGCTCATTCCAATGGCTAACAACTCTCTCTGTGCAGAACTTTTTCCTCACCTCGAGCCTAAACTTCCCCTGGCACAGCTTGAGACTGTGTCCTCTTGTTCTGATGCTGCTTGCCTGGGAGAAGAGACCAATCCCCTCCTGGCCACAACCTCCCTTCAGGTAATTGAAGAGAGCAATAAGGTCTCTCCCAAGCTTCCTCTTCTCCAGGCTAAACAATTCCAGCTCCTTTAGCCTCTCCTTGTAGGGCTGTGCTCGATGCCTCTCACCAGCCTCGTTGCCCTCCTCTGGACACATTCAAGAGTCTCAATGTCCTTCTTAAACTGAGGGGCCCAGAACTGGATACAATACTCAAGATGTGGACTAACCAGTGCTGAGTACAGGGCATAATGACTTCCCTGCACTATTCTTGATGCAGGCCAGGATGACATTGGCCTTCTTGGCCCCTTGGGCACACTGCTGGCTCATGGTCAGGCAGCTGTCAATCAGTACCCCTAGGTCCCTTTCTGTTTGGCAGTCTCTCCTGCCCTGTACCTTTCTTTTCCTCTGGACAAAGGGTTGTTCCTACTCTGGTTTCAATCTGCTTTCACTAGCAATTTCAAGACCTACAGGTTTGATTTGAACTGCAAGTTCTTGAAGCTATCTTACAGCAATATAACAGCTTGTCACATGCTTAGAGCTGCTAAAGAAACCTCTATAATTTTCTGGATGCAGCCTCTATAGCGTCCTTAGAACTGCCATTTTTGATCACATCAGGAGTATATCTTACCTAGCACTTTTTTGGGTTCTTTTTTTTCCTTAGTGAAACCAGCAATACAGGAGCTGCAGAAAGGTATAAATCTCAGGTAATACATGGTTTTATTGCCCATTGCT
This sequence comes from Dryobates pubescens, assembly GCF_014839835.1. Classification (NCBI taxonomy): domain Eukaryota; kingdom Metazoa; phylum Chordata; class Aves; order Piciformes; family Picidae; genus Dryobates; species Dryobates pubescens. The sequence goes on from NC_071619.1 coordinate 9,768,736, forward strand.
GAGTTCCTGTTATATCTCCTGATCTCAGCTTTACTTAGCACATCCAGCTGTCTCTGGGAATATCATTCTTAGCACCACAGTATCTCCTTCAATACCTCTAAAAACCACTTGTGGTTTTTATGAAATGGGGTATTTCAGCAGGGGACACTCTCCCTTGTAAGGCATTGCCATTACCTAAAGGAGATGGAAGGCATTGCTGGGCTGTTCCTTGAATATCCTGCATCACCAGGATCTTGATGAGTGATTATTGGAGATTTCTAGAAGAGCTGGTGGAGGACATCTCTTTTACTAGCATATTGCTGTAAGTTGTGAAAAGAGCTTTGAACTGCAGTCCTGTAAAGCAAATGCATCTCCAAAGATTCCCTGCATCTCCCTCTGCATTATGTGTTAGAGCCCATAGCATAGGTACAGCTGCAGAGAGAGAATATGAGGGGGAGCTTGCATTTTGTAGGGGAATGTGCAAGCAGCCAAAGACATACACAGGGGCAAGGCAATATTTATTCTTCAGGAAAAAAAAGTCCCTCTAATTTCTCAAAACATAAAGATCTCACTGGGAAAGGAAGAAATATATAAATGCACTTGATAGATGCCAAGAGAAAGGTACAAAGAGGGAGTACTGCCGTTAACTTCTGTCCATCCTCGAGATGAAATTTCTGCCATGCCGTGTGTCCTCCAGTCACACTTTCAGTTTTTATTAGTTCCTTGAAGACAGATCACTTTTCTTTTTCATTTTTCCCTGTGGAAATGTGATTTTGATCACAAAGTAGAATTAATTTTTTATTTTTTGGGGGGTAGATATTTCAAGTGTGAAAAAAGGATATAATAATTGAAAAGCTAAAATAGCTCAGTTCATAGATCCCTGGGTAAAAGCCACTTTCTTGAAAAACAGCTTAGTGTAAGGTGTCCAATGGCATCCTGGCCTGTATCAGGAGCAGTGTGGCCAGCAGGTGTAGGGAGGTCATTCTGCCCCTGTACACTGCACTGGTTAGGCCACACCTTGAGTACTGTGTCCAATTCTGGGCCCCTCAGTTTAGGAAGGAGGTTGACTTGCTGGAGCGAGTCCAGAGAAGGGCAACAAGGTTGGTGAGGGGTTTGGAACACAAGCCCTATGAGGAGAGACTGAGGGAGCTGGGGGTGCTTAGCCTGGAGAAGAGGAGACTCAGGGGTGACCTTATTGCTCTCTACAACTACCTGAAGGGAGGTTGTAGCCAGGCAGAGGTTGGTCTCTTCTCCCAGGCAACCAGCACCGGAACAAGAGGACACAGTCTCAAGCTGTGCCAGGGGAGGTTTAGGCTGAAGGTTAGGAAGGCGTTCTACACAGAGAGAGTGATTGCCTATTGGAATGGGCTGCCTGAGGAGGTGGTGGAGTGACCATCTTTGGAGGTGTTTAGGAGGAGACTTGATAGGGTGCCTGGTTGCATGGTTTAGTTGATTAAGTGGTGTTGGATGATAGGTTGGATGTGATGATCTTGAAGGTCTCTTCCAACCTGGTCTGGTCTAGTCTAGTCTATTCTATTCTCTCCTTTTTCCACCCCTTTCTCCAGTATAGTCATGTTAAATACTGCAGCAGAAAAACTGAAATCTCTCTGATGAGGGATGAAGAGATCTAACAGCTATTAAATCATAATGGTAATGGGTGCAGTGAATGTGTCCTAGGGGAAACAAAGTACAGGAGGCAGAAAAAGAGAAAAATGATTGGGTGAAGTCAATTTACAGAGAGAAATGTACCTTCGTGCTAGGAGAAGTAGAAGACAGTGGAAATAAGAAGCAGTGGAGAAATACGTGACTCTAGGAAATAAAGATAATTTTCTCTCTAGAGCTATGTCTGTGCTCTTACTTATAAAATTGCATGAGTAAGTGTGCTGGTGTCAACAAAGAGCCTAGATTAATTGTGAGCACAACTGAGAACTGCTGTGTAAATAAGGATAGCTGCACTGGAGTCATGAACTCAAGCAAGAACCTGTCATTCCAGAACTGATTTAGTTTCAGAAGTCATTACTCTGCTATGGATAGACTCCTCTGTAGGAGGATTAGATTAAGTTATTCAAACTCCTAGTGGACATCTATCTACATCTGAAAGCCTGCCACCTTCCCTGCTTGTCATTACAGCATTGAATCCATTGAAGATATCAGGGGAATCATACTGCAGGAGTCAAACTTCTCTTTGATATGGCTCTAAGATGTTATAAGAGGTGTGGATGGCAATTTTCAACCCATGCTAACCAAGCTGAATAAAATAAGGTTTAAGTCTCCAGGGTCATTCTCCTAGCAATAATCACTGACAGAACATTTCTTCTTAATTTTAAACTATTTTCCTCACATCTAGCTAAGTTTCCTCTCTATGGCAATCCTATAATGATTATATTTTCAGAATCTATAACACAGGCCTACAGTACTTATGTTATGTGGCAATAGACAAGAATGATCACAGCCTTCTGCATGAACAAATCATGCAACATCTAGGCAAAAGCTTAACCTGTGACAGGTCTCACTGAAGCCTGCCACCTTCAGAGACAACTCCAGCTATACCCACCCACAATTTATTCCCTCCCACGTTTGCCAGTGGTGCCTTATTCTGTGTTCTTTAAAGTGCAAGAAGGTGAGGCAAATAAATCTTGGTGACACCAAGAAAAAGGAACACTGCTCTGTGGTCTCTCTGCCTATCCACACAGGCCTTGATGTTCATAGACTCATAGAATTGTTAGGTTGGAAGGGATCATCTAGTTCCAGCCCCCCTGCCATGGGCAGGGACACCTCACACTAGATCAGGTTGCTCACAGCCACATCCAGCCTGGCCTTAAAAACCTCCAAGGATGGGGCTTCTGCCACCTCCCTGGGCAACCTGTTCCAGTGTCTCACCACCCTCACGGTGAAGAACTTCTTCCTGACATCCAATCTGAATCTACCCATTTCTAGTTTTTGTTCCATTCCCCCTAGCCCTATCATCACCTGACATCCAAAAAAGTCCCTCCCCAGCTTTCTAATGTTCTGACCTTCTGTGAATTGATTCTGCTCAACAGGCAATCAAAAAACCCACAGAAAAGTAAAGAGCTTTCTGGCTACTTTGAGGAGTGAATCAGTTTAACAGGGATCACACAAACTGACACAAATAAACAGAAAGAATTAAAAGGAGGAGGAGCAGAGGAAGGAAAGAGCAAACTCTCAGTTTAAAGCAGCTCATCACAGCTTTTAGCATAGTAGTTCCTAACACTTAGAAAGGGAGCCCCAAGTAGTCCTACTGACTTCAGATAGAGATGGACTCAATCACCAGAGAAGTTGGTGAGGGGTTTGGAACACAAGCCTTATGAGGAGAGGCTGAGGGAGCTGGGGTTGCTTAGCCTGGAGAGGAGGAGACTCAGGGGTGACCTTATTGCTCTCTACAACTACCTGAAGGGAGGTTGTAGCCAGGCGGAGGTTGGTCTCTTCTCCCAGGCAGCCAGTACCAGAACAAGAGGACACGGTCTCAAGCTGCACCAGGGGAGGTTTAGGCTGGATGTTAGGAAGAAGTTCTATACAGAGAGTGTGATTGCCCGTTGGAATAGGCTGCCTGAGGAGGTGGTGGAGTCACCATCATTGGAGGTGTTCAGGAGGAGACTTGATGCCATGGTTTAGTTGATTAGGTGGGTTGGATTGGTTGATAGGTTGGATGTGATGATCTTGAAAGTCTCTTCCAACCTGGTTTTATTCTATTCTATATGTCAAATGTCACAAAGTGTGCATCTCATAGTTACCTTGATTAAGTTGTTGGTTTGTTTTTTTTTTTGGTCTAAATTCTATTTCAAGTCAAGTGTGATGTGAAGTCATTACAAGATCTATCTTTAATCCTTCAGTCCCACAAGTGCCTTTTCCCCAATGCTGCTTGTCTCTGAGAGGAGCAGATCCTCCAGAGTCATGTCCATAGTCAGAAAATAAGCTAGATACCAACCTAACTCAACACCTTTTCCCATTCCCTCCATGGCTTGACCTCAGTTAACCAACACCAGGTGTTGACTGGTGTTGAAAAAATGGAAAGTGTCTCATAAATACACATCCAATTACATCCTTCATTGCAGTTGCATCAAAATTGTTTGTTTCCATAATAATGTGTGGGTTAATGTATTTGGCCCTGAAATCTATTCTTCTTTTTCGCTTTCCTCCCCCACTGTTTTCAGTTCTGAAGAGGTTGGTGATTTCTCAGCTCTATTAGGAACTGCATAGGAGTTCTATTTCTTTAAATCTCCATTTTCTGGAGTCATTGCTTAGCCTGGAGAAGAGGAGGCTCAGGGGAGACCTTCTTGCTGTCTACTACAACCTGAAAGGTGGTTGTAGCCAGGAGGGGGTTGGTCTCCTCTCAAGCAACCAGACCCAGAACAAGAGGACACAGCCTCAAGCTGTGCCAGGGGAAGTTTAGGCTCGAGGTGAGGAGAAAGTTCTTCACTGAGAGAGTCTTTAGCCATTGGAATGTGCTGCCCAGGTTGGTGGTGGAGTCACCATCCCTGGAGGTGTTCAGGAGGGGATTGGGTGTGGTGCTTGGTGCCATCGTTTAGTCGTGAGGTCTTTGGTGAAGGGTTGGACTTGATGATCTTTGAGGTCTCTTCCAACCCTGGTGATTCTGTGATTCTGTTATAAATCACTAATTTATTTTAAAATGTAAGGCTTGGGAGCTCTTCATTATTAAGAAGTTTAAATTCTAATGCTTTAGAGCCTGGCCCAAGCAAAGGTGAGCCTTGGTAGTGATTTTGAAATTTTTCTCCTTGTCCCTTTTACCATTTTCAGGATGAGTAAAAGGTTCCTAAGAGCTTTTGAACTATTGAGGTAGGCAGGAAAAGCTTGAATGTGTCTTCATTTGTTAGAAAAAGTGTCCCAGCTTTTGTAGCTGGCAGTTAGCTGTGGAACGCCCTTGTGCACAGACCCAGTGGAAGTGCCTAGGATCTCTCTTTAAAGAAAAGAGAAAGAGGGACAAAGCTGCACACAAACACAGGCACACATACTTCTATTATTCATTCTAGTCTGGCAGCTAGACCTGCACTGTGACAGCTCTAGCACGGTGATAATCCAGTTAGCAGGGATTTTACAAGACGTTTAAATATTGATAAGAGGAAATACCCCTGCTCCCTTTAGCTACTTAAGTCAGCAGATACTGAACACCTTGTTAGACATGATTACCAATAAGTAACATGTAATTCCACTGCTCTTGAAAATCCTTCCAAGGTACATTATGCAACAGGGATGGATTTTTAGTTCTGTCTTTTTCCACTTGGTTATTCCATTTTGCCACTATTCCTTTTGCTCCTACTTTCCAAATGCTGAGGCAATTTTGTTGTACACAGAAACTTCCTCTTCTTCTATTTTTTAAATTTTCCTTTATAGTAATTTCCTAAATTCAAATACATTTTCTCCACACACCCCCCACAAGAGAAAAAAAAAAAAAAAAAGTAAAGTCTTTGGTTGTCTCACAGGAGGATGAAAACAGATGAATCTTGCTGTTCAGGGGGGACTCTTGGAGGAGATCTAAAAATATCTGCAGGCATTTGTGAGTCTTAGCTCATTTCTACTAGTCGATGATCTGAGTGTTTAGAATAGTGGTGAGAAAGATGTTGAGTTGCTGGAGTGTGTCCAGAGGAGGGCAACAAAGTTGGTGAGAGGTTTGGAGCACAAGCCCTGTGAGGAGAGGCTGAGGGAGCTGGGGTTGCTTAGCCTGGAGAAGAGGAGGCTCAGGGGTAACCTTATTGCTCTCTACAACTACCTGAAGGGAGGTTGTAGCCAGCAGGGGATTGGTCTCTTCTCCCAGGCAACCAGCACCAGAACAAGAGGACACAGTCTCAAGCTATCCAGGGGAGGTTTAGGCTGGAGGTTAGGAGGAAGTTCTACACAGAGAGAGTGATTGCCCATTGGAATGGGCTGCCCGCTGGAGGTGTTCAGGAGGAGACTTGATAGGGAACTTGGTTGCATGGTTAATTGATTAGGTGGTATTGGATGATAGGCTGGATGCCATGATCTTGAAGGTCTCTTCTAACCTGGTCTGGTCTGGTCTATTCTATTCTGGTCTATTCTATTCTATTACAGAGGGAGGCATCTCTGCCTGATTTAACTAATGCATTAGGAGCCTGTATTTCCTATATAGTCAGTAAATGCAAACCACATTCCAGGTATAGTCTTTTTAAAGAGTCATTAAAAGAAAAAGTCTGGAAACTCACAGAGCAGCACTCTTGGCACTCAACCACTTAAATTCAGCAAAAAGATGTATATTCACCTCACATGGGTAATTTTTTTAAATGGTTGGACTTCAAGCTTTACATTCCCATTGCTTCTCAAGCCTAGCACTTGGTGATTGCAGGCAACTTGCTCACCCACCTGAGCCAAGAGGCACATAAGTTTCTGCTTGAAAAACATGAGGAAGAAGAATCAAATAGCTCTTGCTGCAGTTGCTAGGTGTATCATGATGGAGAAGGAAGCAGTGCATAACTGATGGGGGAAAAAGGTGAGGTGTTTCCTTGTACCATATGAAAAGTAACAGCTGAGCTGTGCACTATGAGCACAAATTAAAAACCAGCCTCTTGCTTAGTCAATTGCTTATCCAAATGAGGACAGCATGCTATAAAGGGAATTCATTACTTGTCAGCTTGGTTGATCAGTCTTGTAAGTAGCCAGACCTAACAGCTGTGTAATAACCAGCAACTTGTATTGCTGGGTACATGAGTAAAAATCTACACATATCAAATAAAGTTTAAGTATAATCAGGTTGGGCTATAACTTAAGGTAATCAGCAGATGCAGCTCTTCAGTTTCATTAACAGGGTATCCTGAAGCAAGACCAAGGAATAGTTTATTCACCTTGAGGGGGTACACTGAATGCTCTCCAGCACCTGTGAGCTCTGTGATAAAGGCATAATATCTCAATGACTTTTGATATATGGCAGTGATATGCTGCAGGCATCACTCTTGATAAAGTAACAGAACGTTTTAACAGAGTAAATGTACCAGCCCAGCCCAATGTGTAGAGTGCTTAGAGCAGTTCTCATTGAAGCCCTTCACTAGGCCCCATCAGAGTGATCCTCTAGGCATCTGGGCTGTGCAGCCTAGCTAGTAATAAACAGCAGAAAAAAAAGTGTGGTATGCATAACACAACCCCTTCCCTGTTTGATTCTGCAGGAGAGGTTAGCATAGTCCTGGGAGACAAGCAAAGATGAGTGAGGTTAAACCACAAAAAGTGAGCCAGTTTGCAAATTAAAATGCAAGCTTCCTTCCCACTCATCTCCTTGTCTATCCACACCTCCCAGCTGAAAACAAATAGAACTGACAAAAACCATTTTTTTACTTATTTAAGGAATATTGTAATGCATGCTCTGAGGAAAAGAAAAATCTGTGCTCATGCATACATCTCTGCTTGCTCCTGTCATCTTGAATATGCATCACCTTCTGCTACTTATGGCACTGTTCCAGCTCCTCTCCTCTTTGCCTGTTTTGAAGGGTTCAGCTGGGATGAACAAGAGACTCTGGATGGACCCTCTCTTGATTACCTTTTTCTGCCCTCTTTCTAGCTAAAGTGTGTCCACCTCCCACCCTGGTATAAAGAGCTGCAGTCAGGGAAGGCACTGCTCTCTATGCATGAGTAGAAGAAGCTCTCTTATGGAAGACTGCATTTTCCCAGTTGCAGAGATGGGGTTCCCAGTGAGTTGAGGGAAGGGTAAAAGCACAGCAACATCACAATGGAGTCCAGAGGTATAAAGCACTTGACTAACTGTGTCACAAGCCATTGATGAGCTTTGTCTCCAGCAGGTAACACAGCCCTTGATATTAAATATGCTCTTGAGCCTCTGCAAAGGCCAAGAAGCTATGCAGGCAGCATCAGGTAACCATGCAGCCAGGTGTAGCCTGCTGCCTGTTAGCTGAAGCAAAAACTCTGGGAGATTTGCATGCTTAAGAGGCAAATAAAAGTATTGAAAATCCAGAAGTATAGCTGATCACTTTGGAAACAGAATGACTTTATTAAAGGAATATAACTGGTGGAAAACATTCACCTTACAATCCACCTCTTGTATCTTTATGTAATAGCTTTCAGACAATCATACAACAGATGTATTCTCATGTTGAGAGACCAAGGTGGCATCCTATGATGGAAATGCTTCAGTGCTCCACTCCAGATCATTGTGTTTAGATGCTACAGAAATGCATGGAAAAGCAGAAATCCAACAGTCTAAATAAAAACACAGATGGGAAGGGGTGGCTTTTAAAGTAACTTTCATAGTCCTTGACAGATGAGGAAAAAAGAGATCAGATTTCTGAATTCCAGCCTGGAATCTTGACTAGTGGCATGGACTCCTACTGTCTGTCTCTCATTCTATTGACCTTGTCAAGCCAAATGTGACCCACAAAATGTGACAAATTTCCTTTTTTTCCTTCATTTTAATTTTTTTCAGGTAAGGATGAGGGCCTTGTCCTTTGTGTTGGCCCACATCTTTACTGGCATCTGTATTCACTGACAGGTTTACCCTCCTAGGACTGATCCGTAAGAAGTTTACAGCTGACATGAAATGACCATCAGCACCATATCTATCATGACCCTGGTGCTAGCATGTGCTAGAATGCATCACAACAAAAGAGAAGAAAGATTCAAGGGACCATACAATTACCTGTAGATAGCAAGGGTTTGATTCTCTGTAAATTGGTGTGGAAGAATTCCAGCCTTCACACCAGACTGGAAAAAGAATTGCTTTAGCTCGAAACTCAGCTCTATCCTTTTAGGGGCTGTATTTCAACACACATGTGCATGCACACAAGCATAGACTTTCTAAATGAATCACCTTCTTAGAAGGTGCAAGCCAGAGCTGCTGCCCTGACAGGCCTGTGGTGGCACTGATTTCCTCATTTCCCCATATGTGGGCTCCCTGGGATCTCTTGTGTTGAGCCCTTCCTCAGTAGATCTAATGCCAGCTACAACAGGGGCCCAGACTCTCTTTGCTGTGCACAACTGACCCACGCAGCAGACTTATCATGTTCCATGGTTGGACAATTCTGTGTTCAGGGCCATGCATAAACACTTTACTGCTGACCATTAAATTTTATTGCACTCTATAATATGCTTTGAGATATCTAAACTCATGCCTTAAAGAGGCATTTAAACTGTTCTAACAGTATCTACTTCACATAATCTGCTTTATGGTGGAGTCTTATGGTTTTACTTGTTTAAAATGTATTTGTTGTTGTTTTTTAATCAAGGGATTTGTACCATGACCTTTGAGCAACAGCAGCCCCGGTTAGAAGACAGCTGGCAATGCAGTGTGCAATACGATCTATGGAGATTAAATGCATTTCATTCCCTCCTAAGACAGATGACTCGGAGCCTGGTGGATCCACTGGGATTTTGTTGGCTAGAATTCCTTTTTATTTCAAAAGGAGAGCTGAAACTAAGAAATAATAGTCATATTTTTGCTCAGTGAATTAAACCCTGACCTGAACTGCTTGGTTGGCCTGGATTAGAGAGGATACCCCTGTATTCTTGCACCAGTCCATGGTAAAGGGGTTGGGGAAAGGTGTTGATGTGTGTGGTGAGGGACAATATTTTTGTTTCAATGAGCTGCCTTTCTGGTAGGTGTCATGAGGTTGGGTATAATCTTTCCTCACAGAAAACCGAGTTGCTCTGAAAGGTTAATAGCTACCAAGATAACCTGAGCTTCTGCTGTACTATGTGCTACTGAGATTCACAACTCCTCAATGAAAAAAAAAAAGGTAGAAATGTGCCCAGCAGAGCCACAGTTTGACAGATCACAGGCAGCAAGTGCAGCTCTTTGCTGTGGGGTAACAACTGGAGAGAAAGAAGAAAGGGGTCTTGTTTGCCTCATGCTATGCAATCTTTGGGACACAAATCCCCTAAGTGGAGCACAGTGAAACTGTGTTCTGGGACACTTTGTCTTAATAATTTAATTTTATTCTTTTTCTGTAGAGTATAGCAGCTGGTGCAAATGGCCCAGACCAGTCTAGTAAGGTGTACAGAGTGCTCACCAGGGAGCTACTGGAGAAGCAGCTTTATATTTCTCACAGGCAAAGACAAGAGCTGAATGTGTCCTTCACCTCAGGGAAGAACTCAGAGGAGAAAAAGGCACTGGTATCACACCATCTTTTAAAAAAAGACAGCAGGAACCAACTCTGACTTCGGTAAATAACCTGTGTTTGGGTCTGTGAGACCTATAGACAGAGTAAAACATTGCTCAGGCTCAGCTGTAACACCACTAATAATTTTTCAGCCCTGGGAACACTGAAATTAACCTAGACACTTATATGCAAGCAACTTGAAAGATAAACCCAAGAGTTTTGGCTCTTCCTGGATTAGCATGGGGCTAATCTCATTTTTTATTATTATTTTATTTGTCAGAAAATAAGTGTTTGATCTTTTTGTTTGCTTGTTCCTAATAGCAGGCGGAAACTTTCATCATTTGACTTCAAAGCTACCTCGGAGCCAGACTGAGCTAGGTAGATCTATTGTGGAGGGACAGCTCGGTGGAACCCTTCTGAAGTGGCCATTCTGAAATCATTTGCTCTTTTCTCTCTTCAAAAGGCTTTTCTGCCATGGTCATAGAATCATAGAATCAGTCAGGGTTGGAAGGGACCACAAGGATCATCTAGTTCCAATCCCATGGCAAGGACACCCCACACTAGGTCAGGCTGGCCAGAGCCTCATCCAGCCTGGTCTTAAACACCTCTAGGGATGAGACCTCAACCACCTCCCTGGGCAACCCATTCCAGGGCTTCACCACTCTCCTGGTGAAGAACTTCCTCCTCACCTCCAGCCTGAATCTCCCCACCTCCAGTTTCATTCCATTCCCCCTAGTTCTATCACTCCCTGACATCCTGAGAAGTCCCTCCCCAGCCTTCTTGTAGGCCCCCTTCAGATACTGGAAGGCCACAATAAGGTTACCTCAGAGCCTTCTCTTCTCCAGACTGAACAGCCCCAACTGGCTAATGAGATCTTAGTAAGGCCCAGATTGGAGAGAAGTGGGTCGAGGCTAAATAAGAATTGGTGTATGTTGCATGCATTTCTGCTGTTGTATTTACTTGTGCAAATAGCTCTTCATTTACATTTCCAGTTCTTTCCAACCCTGTGTGGAGCATTTTCTTTTACTCCTTTGGAAAGGGGTAAAGAGCATCTCTCTCCCTCCTTAAACCCAAGACAACCCCTTTCCTTCCTTTATTAGTTTGCCAAAGCCACTTAAGTTAATGAATGTTAACAGAAAAACACGCATGTGGAAAAACTGTCAGCCCTCATGTGCACACAGAGAGAAAAAAGGTTCCTGCTTGCCAAGACTGGAAACAAGTTGGGGACGATAAGGATGGCTGCAAGTCAGAGAAGGATGGTGGCTGCAGTATGGGGTTTGTAATTGTAAGTGGCCTTTCCATTTGGGGGGGTCAGTGCACTAAATTAAAATCCTACAAGCAAGTGTTTAATTTAGGTTAATGGGATGTTTGAATGTTAAAGAGATTAATAACTTTCCCTTTTTCTTTTTCTGTTTTAAACTTCAATTTTTATTTTAAAGAGGAATTAGTCCAAATAATTTCCCAGGCTGGATTCCTAGAAAGTGTAAATGAGTGTTGCACACCAAAGCTCAAGGAAGCCTCTTCAGCTGTTCGCTAGATGAGGAAGCCTATACCACTGTATTTTTTCATGTACAAGCCTATGAACGATGTGCTTAGGTTAAGTATAAGTGTCTTCTTCCCCCCCTCCCTCCTCATTTTTAGCTTTAAAAAAGGAAATTGTGTAATTTCTTTCTTTCTCTGTTCATTTCCAGGCCATTAACTTTATCCTCCTGCTATTCAGATTCTACAAGTGGCAGAGATAACCTCCTTTATGCATAAGGGAGTTAGGAATGATACCCTGATACCTGCGGGAGGGGAAGCTGGGAGATTACTCTTTGGGACCACAACATTCACGGCTGGGCTTTAATGCAGAATGAGGAGGCAAATGTCCTTCAGCAGTGCTCTTTGAGAATTCACATCTGAAATATTTGGTGGATGGTTGAATTCCACAGCATGAAAAATATGCAATGTGAAAATGCTCCTACTGCTTAAAATCAAAATCATCTTTTTTTCATAAAGGAACTACTTTGTTCCGTCTCAGAGAGCAAAAAGCACTGCCCTCGTGCTCAGAGGAGGCATGTTTTAAATTGTAAATTTTGGGGAAGGGAAAATCTTCACTGCCACAAACCAGTAAATATTTAAAATAAAGGCTCTGCAGAGGGACCTCGACTGACTGGACAGATGGGCAGAGTCCAACAGGATGGCATTCAACAAATCCAAGTGCTGGGTGCTGCACTTTGGCCACAACAACCCCATGCAGAGCTACAGGCTGGAGAGCTGCCAAACCCAAAGGGACCTGGGGGTGCTGATTGACAGCTGCCTAAACATGAGCCAGCGATGTGCCCACGTGGTCAAGAAGGCCAATGGCATCCTGGCCTGCATCAAGAATAGTGCCAGCAGGAGCAGGGAAAACATTCTGCTCCTGTACTCTGCATTGGTTAGGCCACACCTTGAGTACTGTGTCCAGTTCTGGCCCCCACAGTTTAGGAAGGACATCGAGACACTTGAATGTATCCAGAGAAGGGCAACGAGGCTGGGGAGAGGCCTTGAGCACAAGCCCTATGAGGAGAGGCTGAGGGAGCTGGGATTGTTTAGCCTGGAGAAGAGGAGGCTCAGGGGTGACCTCATTGCCCTCTACAACTACCTGAAGGGTGGTTGTAGCCGGGAAGGGGTTGGTCTCTTCTCTTAAGCAACCACCATCAGAACAAGAGGACACAGTCTCAAGCTGCACCAGGGGAAGTTTAGGCTCGAGGTGAGGAGAAAGTTCTTCACTGAGAGAGTCATTCGCCATTGGAATGGGCTGCCCAGGTTGGTGGTGGAGTCACCATCCCTGGAGGTGTTCCAGAGGGGATTGGACATGGCACTTGGTGCCATGGTCTAGTCATGAGGTGTTGGGTGACAGGTTGGACTCAATGATCTTTGAGGTCTCTTCCAACCTTGGTGATTCTGTGAAAATGATCTTTAAATCACTGCCCCTTCACACCATATCACCAGGCAGGTGGTATTGGAGGCTGATATTTTGCATCCAGGACACAGCAACATGACAGCTCTTGTCCTGTTTCAAGTTGAATAATTTTTATTAAAAGGCTATGATATCTTTCCTACCAATTACCATCCTGCAAAGAGGAGGGGGGGGGAAAAAGGTGATTTACAGCCTGGATATCTTACAACACACAAAGCCCCTGCTGCAAGAAATGTTACCTGGCTGACCCAATTTTATTCTTAAAGAAAACAAAATATCTACAACAAAAAAAATTAAAGCCAGCTTTAAAACCTGGCATGCTTCTGAAAATACACAACAGAATGTACCTTTCTCCTGAGTTGGCATAAAATAAGAGTTATTGAGCAGATCTGGGTGATGCTATCCAAAAGGTCTTAGGGTTTGATTTAGGTTGGACTGTCCTCCTTAAGAGAGTAAGAGAGCAATGCTAAGCACGGGGTTTATAAAAAAGTGGAAGACCTTTGAAGGCTTCATTCGAGCTTTTTGTCTGTTTTTAGTACCTATAGAAACTTGAAACAGCAGAGAAAGAGTTGGATTTTTGGTTTAAGAAAGTAAAATATACTCTTCCAACAAAAATGTTGGAAAGAATGAGAATGATTTTGCATGCACTCCTATCAACTAACTACAGTATCACAGTATAACTAAGGTTGGAAGAGACCCCAAGGATCATCAAGTCCAACCTGTCTCGACAGACCTCACGACTAGACCATGGCACCAAGAGCCACGTCCAATCTCCTCTTGAACACCTCCAGGGACGGTGACTCCACCACCTCCCTGGGCAGCACATTCCAATGACGAATGACTCGCTCAGTGAAGAACTTTCTCCTCACTTCGACTCTAAACCTCCCCTGGTGCAGTTTGAGACTGTGTCCTCTTGTTCTGGTGCTGGTTGCCTGGGAGAAGAGACCAACCCCTTCCTGCCTACAACCACCTTTCAAGTAGTTGTAGAGGGCAATGAGGTCACCCCTGATCCTTCTCTTCTCCAGGCTAATTAGTCTCATCTCCACTATGCTACTTGAATCCAGCTTAAGATCTAGTCCCATTTTCTGGTTTTCCAGAAAGATTGTTCTTAATTTTCTCTTTTTAGCTATGCATGATAGGCAAATGAAACCAGGTTCAGGAAATTTCTTGTGTTGAACTAGTCTAGTAGGCAGAGCATTTGGGGGAAACTGAAAAATCACTTGTCTCATTCTTATTCTTCCCTAGGCACCTGCTGGTGGCTACTGCTGGATTAAAAATTCTGACAGCCCTTGATCTGAACAGGTACAGACATTCCTATGTTTTCATCATATTATTAATATGAAAGAGCTGGGAGGAAAAAAACAAAAAAGGCTTTGGAAAGGATTAAAGCAGTGATGTGTGCCAAATATTTTGCTCCAATGTGTTTACTGATGTTGCATTCACTCCAGTCCAGGATGGAAATGGGTTTTGGGGTAAGATTTCTAACCCTTGCTGCTTATGGTGGGAAGAGAAACGTGGCCCAATTGCAGGGTTTTTTTCCCCTGAGACTTTCCAGCATGACAGTTTCTGTTTCTGGTGGAAACAATTGCTGCCATTCTCAACACTATTTCTCTGAACCTTAGGATTACTTGAGTACAAATTTCCCCTTATAGGTGGCAGGTCTGTTTCAGAGTTAGTCTAACTATTGCCCTATGCTCTACAGCAAAAACAAGAGTGGAGGATAAGAAGCTCATGGGACATTTCCACACAAAAGAAACTTGCCTGGATGATGTATTCATAAAATAAGGTAAATCATATCCATATTCCACACTCAGACCATTCTATATCCTTTCTTCTGAAAGCATATCCTCATTTCAAGTAATTACAAGCCACTTGAGAGCCTCACAGTTGTGTTGACAGAGTCCTGTGCAGTACCTGGCCTCTCAGGCAAGCTGGCTAGGGCAAGCAAGGGGATATGATGTCCCAGGAGGCTACTGAAGTGAAAGTGCCTCGTTTCCTACCCCCGCACTACACTTATTAGAAAAGGTTAGAGAGCATCTAAATTTTTGTGTCCAAGTAAGCCTGTTTAAGGAAAGCTGTTCCCCTCATCAGTCAGTTGATGAGCCACCTGATTTAAAAAATAGACCTCTTGCTCCTTCTGAGAGCTATCGTTGCTCACAATTCTTCTTTCTTCTATCAATGGTCTGGATGAGGGTACTGAGTCCATCATCAGTAAGTTTGCAGATGACACCAAGCTGGGGGCAGGTGTTGATCTGACGGTAGAAGAGCTCTGCAGAGGGACCTTGACAAGCTGGGCAGATGGGCAGAGTCCAAGGGCATGAGGCTTAACACATCTAAGTGCCGGGTTCTACACATTGGCCACAACAGCCCCATGGAGTGCTACAGGCTGGGGTCAGAGTGGCTGGAGAGTGGCCAGGCAGAGAGGGACCTGGGGGTGCTGATTGACAGCTGCCTAAACATGAGCCAGCAGTGTGCCCAGGTGGCCAAGAAGGCCAATGGCATCCTGGCCTGCATCAGGAATAGTGTGGCCAGCAGGAGCAGGGAGATCATTCTGTGCCTGTACTCAGTGCTAGTTAGGCCACACCTTGAGTGCTGGGTCCATTTCTGGGCCCCTCAGTTTAGGAAGGATGTTGACTTGCTGGAACATGTCCAGAGAAGGTCAACAAAGCTGGGGAGGGGTTTAGAACACAAGCCCTATGAGGAGAGGCTGAGGGAGCTGGGGTTGCTTAGCCTCGTGAGGAGGAGGCTCGAGAGAGACCTTATTGCTCTCTACAACTACCGGAAGAGAGGTTGTAGCCAGCTGGGGGTTGGTCTCTTGTGCCAGGCATCCAGCACCGGAACAAGAGGACAGTCTCAAGCTGCACCAGGTTTAGGCTGGATGTTAGGAAGAAGTTCGTCAGTGAAAGAGTGATTGGCCACTGTAATGGGCTGCCCAGGGAGGTGGTAGAGTCACCATCACTGGAGGTGTTTAGAAAGAAACTGGATGAGGCACTTGGTGCCATGGTTTAGTTGATTAGATGGTGTTGGATGATAGGTTGGACTCGATGATCTGGAAGGTCTTTTCCAACCTGGTTAATTCTATTCTGTTGTATTCTATTGCCCAGAGCAGAGTTCAGATTAACTGATGTGCTCCAAGGAACCTGTGAAGAGTGAGCTTGCTTGTGTCTGTTCAACAGTGAATGGCCAGTCTAAAACTGTACTACTTTAATCCAGAGCAATGGATAATAATTCAGTTCTAATTCCAAGATCATCACTAGCTTTGAAAATATTCTTAATGTGTTTTTGTTGTTGTTGTTTGTTTGTTTTGTTTGTTGGGGGTTTGTTTTACATGTAGGTTAAAATCTAAAGCATAGCAGTAAGGAGACAGAAGTGTGATATCCTTAAAATTGATGTGTTGAAAGTAACTTTTTCCCCTGCTCCCTCTTGACCTCTCTTCTTACCATCTATTATGTTCTTCCTGGATTTTCTTGCCTTGAGCCTCCAGACCCACAGAAGCGAACAGGGAATGGCAAGACTGCAGCTATTTATAATAATAACCGCTCCCAGACTCCACTGCAGTAGTTTTAATCATCAGCTATTGTCAGGCATCAAGATCAAAAAGATTTGAGATTTGATTTGTTTGAGTTATAAAGAAGCCCTGAATGCCAAAGTGCTGTCGCTTAAACTGCAAAGCACAGCCCTGCATGAAGTAGAATGAACTGGTATTGCCCTCTCTGATCTGATTTGTAGCCATCAAAGCTCTTTAAAGTTATTTGATTTGACATCAATTAGCCAGTTGTCACTAGGGAAAAGTCTCTTTTTGCATTTAGTCCAATATCAATGTCATTTTCCTCTTAAAATGTGACAAGGAGCAGACTGCTTCAACATGCTTTGCACCAACATGAAGAACAGGGTGAAGAGGAGGAAAAAGTAAGTCTGCACAGAAAGAAAACAAAACATTCCCATTTATGGAGACATCTATGCAGAGAAAGAGAGACATATAAAGAGAGTCTGAGACATATAGATGTCTCATGGAGATGTATGTGACCTCCTGCTCAGCATGTGGTGTTTATCAGTACAATTGCAGTCATTCTAAGGATACAGAGACCTTCAGACATGTGTGTTCTTGGAGGACAGCAGCTCTGGTAACACAAGAAGAGCATTCATAGAGCTTTAATCTCAGCTTTGTTTCATTTTTCTATATTCTGCCTAGGACTCTGCACAATGCCTAAGGATTGCATTTTACAACAAACTACTGGTAAATCTGTGATGTGTGCAATATTCTAAACCAAGCATGAAAGCAAAGTGTTCCCAAGAGAGAAGGTGATTGCCAGTTTGAAGGTAAAGCTGGGCTGAGAAGCAGACACCGAAGTAGGTGACCACTCTGCTGAGTGTCATGATGTATCACAAGTGTTCTATTTCCTGCTTGTAGCTGCATGCAGCAACAAGATGGACACTGAATATTAATAGAGGAAGAGAACACTCCTTTGTGCATGGAGCAGAGGAATTTTGATGGAATAAACAAGGGCTTACAAAATCAGGAGCTCAGATGACTGCAAGTGAGTACGAGGAGAGGCAAAAAGGAGACCTGAAGGGAGAGGCAAAATTTGGGTGGTAATGTAAATCAGCATTTTGTGAGTACTGATCTCTTCAGAGAAAGATATATCAGCTATCAGGCTGGCCTTTTGTATGTTTGGTTGGTTAGTTTTTCTCCTCTCAAAAAGGAGATACTGAGATAAGTTGCCACTGGAACATCCATTGTAATGATTTTTATCTGCAAGCCTATCCAACTGCAGTATTTCTGGACTGCACACACAAGTCCCAGAGGTAGCGGTACTCTATCATTTAGATCTCTCCTGAGGGTGCTGAATGATCTGGTTATTGATTGCTTCCTTGCCTCTTTGCCAATAGCTTGTAATGCAAAATGCTGGAAAAGTCTGGAGGAATATTGTCATACACATTGAACCAGGGAAAGCTTGCTTTTGCAGTCTCATAAGAAAACAGAGCAGATCTGCTACTGCTTGGCAGCTCTTGTTAGAAATGGAATGGGCTGCCCAGGGAGGTGGTGGAGTCACCATCCCTGGAGGTGTTCAAGAGGGGATTGGACATGGGTTTTGGTGCCATGGTTTAGTCATGAGGTCTGTGGTGACAGGTTGGACTTGATGATCTTTGAGGTCTCTTCCAACCTTGGTGATTCTGTGAAATATCACATACAGGCTTAAATTAGGCTATTGCAATGGTAAGAGTGCTCCACTGCTGCTTTCTGGGGGGAAAACCCCCAAAGATATCAGTCAGAAGTAAAGACAATTTCTCCAATCATTGTGACATTAACCCTCAAATGAACTGCTGCTTCTGAATCCTTTATTAAATCCACCTAGCTATGGAAGTGGTGGTGGTAGCTCAAAAATTTCCATGCTGCCTAAACATTTTTGCTTTTTGAAAAAGAAAGCTTTGATGATGCCAAGCACCATTCAAGATTCAAATCTCATCAATAAATTCATATTAAAGCACTCTAACATCTCTCTTCTGGGAAAAGCCAGTCCTCCAGCCCTGGATGGTGCAAAAGTTTTGGACCAGGAACCCTATCTAAATTGTTAATCACAGCTCTGTCCCTAAATGACACATGGAGTCACAAGAGTTTCATGGGCTTGCAGGACACATTGTGACCATCACACAAAAGGCCTCTTCCAATGCTAAAAGTAAGAGATCAGACTCCAATTAATGTGCAGACCATTTGCCAGCAGTCAGTAAACATATCAGGCTGCAGTCTTCTGTGGCAGAGGTTAGGATAAGCAGTACAAAACTTGCTGATATCATACATTTGTATATATTTCTAAAGATAAATAGTCTGCATTTTGTTAATCACAAATGAGCTGCAGCACAAAATGAATGCTTACAATGAGATTCCCATAACTGTGATTCAATGGAAGGACAAAAATATCCACTACCTTGGCCAGTCAGTACAGGCAGCTCTCCAGACATGCTCATCGGGGCTATAGCAACAACACTGCTTGTTGGTTGTAAAACCACAGCCATGTAGAAAGCCCTTTTGAAAATAAGCCCAGATCTTTCCTGGGCATTGACCCACCCCACATAGGAGCCAGCCTTGTCCTCAATCAGTCAATTAGCATATGTTATATTGTATGCAAGGCAACTTGTCAGGAGGCCGTGCTTTATAGGATAGGCAAATACAGATGGCTAAGGTAAAGTGCCTTTCCAAGATCACTTTCTCAGCATGACAAGCAGGGCCTTGAGATGGCAACTGAAGGCTGCAGGGAGGGAGGGCAAAGTTTGGACTGATCTTCCTATAACTGATCTTGCCTATAACTCTCTCTCTCAAAAGAACTCTTCAGACCCATTCCACTTTCCTTGCTGTGCTGCACCAGGGGAAGAAAGGCATTGCAGAAATTTCCTCCTCTCCTATATCTCTGATCTCTTGCTCATCTCTGAAAACACATCTGCCATTGATGATGGAACTTCAAGGCTTTGCCTTTTGCCAGAGCTACCATTTTTTTGTGCTGTGTACCTGGGAGAAGCACATTTTCCAGTCCAACAGCTTTGTTCAGCGCCAAGGACTCTTGCTAGAATGATCTTTCTACGTTGTGTTTAGGAACCTCTAACTCACACCTTCAGTGTCTGAAACTGCGATGGAAGGGAGGTTATGTTTTTTGTGGGTTTTGGTTTGTTTTGGAGAAGAGGTAATTGAGTTAATTTGGCCTAGTAATAATTTCATAATTAGCACATTTATCTTTTTTTTTTTTTAATGGCTCCTACTTATTTAGTTATCAGATCCAATTACAAACCCAAATTACCAGCCCTAATTTTTTACTAGCAGTTAAGTCAGACATGAATAACAATGAAACAGAAGCAGCAGAAGGATCAGGGAAGGCTGGATAACCTAGGAGGAGCTAAATCAATACTCAATAAATTCTTCATCTAATAGTCCATACTAAGCTTTATCCTCCCTTGACAATCCTACACAGTTAGCAGGAGATTAAAGTCAGTGGAGTTTGGAGGAAGCTGCAATCACATCCTTGACTGCAGGCCATCATTACAGAGCGCTTAATTCAGTGTCAACTGAACTTCTCTCTTCCAGCACCACCTCTCCTCTTACTGCTAAAATCCCATTTTCATAAAGTACCAGTTCATCTGTGTTGAGGGAACTATCTAGTGAATCATATTGTTCTCTGAGTCATGCAAGCAACAGATCCAGATTAAAAACAAACCTTAAGAAGGGGTTAAGAGAAGGACTGGTTCTTTTAAACCATCTCAGCTCTGTGATCTAGGCAGCCCCTTAAAGGATCATGATGAAGAGAGCCAAGAGGCCAATGGCATCCTGGCCTCCATCAACAATAGTGTGGCCAGCAGGAGCAGGGAAGTCATTCTGCCCCTGTACTCAGCACTGGTTAGGCCACACCTTGAGTCCTGTGTCCAGTTCTGGGCCCCTCAGTTTAGGAAAGATGTTGCTGGAATATGTCCAGAGAAGGGCAACAAAGCTGGGGAGGGGTCTGGAGCACAAGCCCTCTGAGGAGAGGCTGAGGGAGCTGGGGTTGCTCAGCATAGAGGAGACCTTCTTGCTCTCTACAACTACCTGAAGAGAGGTTGTAACCAGGAGGAGGTTGGTCTCTTCTCCCAGGCAACCAGCTCCAGAACAAGAGGACACAGTCTCAAGCTGTACCAGGGGGAGTTTAGGCTGGAGGCAAGGAGAAAGTTCTTCACAGAGAGAGCTGTTAGCCATTGGAATGTGCTGCCCAGGGAGGTGGTGGAGTCACCATCCCTAGAGGTGTTCCAGAGGGGATTGGATGTGGCACTTGGTACCATGGTTTAGTAGTCATGAGGTCTTGGTTGACAGGTTGGACTTGATGATCCTTGAGGTTTTTTCCAACCTTATTGATTCTATGTGGGAGCAGAAGTGCATGACTAGGAGTGGGAATGAGGTGATAAAATAGTGAGAATTTAGGGGAGGAGGAGGGAAGTATCTGAAGTCAGAAGAGCTACCAAGATAAATGCTTTTGTAACCACAGCCCCTGCAGTGGGGAGACCCACAGACAAGAGGTGAGTCGGCTCTCACTTCACAGAACACAGACCTTACAGAAACAACTGATTTTTCTCTTAAGCATTTACACTACTGGTCCAGCAAAGAAAAAAAGTAAACATAAAAGTTTAGGCTGACTTTGTGTTTCAAGCTGGAATCCTCTCACTAAAGAATAACTTATAGTTTATTTAAAGAAAAAAAGAAAAGGGGGTTGTTTTCTGGGCTTATTGTAAAGATTACTTAGCAAAAGATGTGTAATTGCCATTTCCAAAAGAAGTAATGGAACCTCTGCAGTAGCTTTGACTCAGCACAGCAGGGCTCTTGTCAAGTTATTTTCACTCTCTGCTTTTTTGATGGAAATGTTTCACCCAAAACACCCTGAATTTCTAAATTGATTCAATCTCTAGTTGCTCATCTGAAAACGTTTCTCCCAGCTCAAGACATAACATGGTGATAGACTGTGAATAAGCATCACCTGTAGTAAGTAAATGAAATATAGGGTATAAAACCCATCAGATCACCCCATCACAGCTGTGTACAAAGGAAGAAAAACTGTATGAAAAGGCAGATGTCCTAGATGATGAAATGCTTATCTGTGATTAAGCCAGGGGTAAAATCGCCATTCCTGGAACACAACTAAAGCTGTTCAAGCCTGTAGGCTTTAGATTCTGGGGTTTTAAAGAAGACACTTTATCTTGCACTGAGTTAACCCACTGTGCATATCCACAATCTAAATCACTGTTCAAGCTTATCACAGTATCTCACAGTATCACCAAGGTTGGAAGACACCTCAAAGATCGAGTCCAACCTGTCACCACAGACCTCATGACTAGACCATGGCACCAAGTGCCACATCCAATCCCCTCTGGAACACCTCCAGGGATGGTGACTCCACCACCTCCCTGGGCAGCACATTCCAATGACGAATGACTCTCTCGGTGAAGAACTTTCTCCTTACCTCGAGCCTAAACTTCCTGTGGCACAGCTTGAGACTGTGACCTCTAGTTCTGGTGCTGGTTGCCTGGCAGAATAGACCAACTCCCTCCTGGCTACAACCACCTTTCAGGTAGTTGTAGAGAGCAATGAGGTTACCTCTGAGCCTCCTCTTCTCCAGGCTAAGCAATCCCAGCTCCCTCAGCCTCTCCTCACAGGGCTTGTGCTTATGTAGAGGACTAGTGAGACTATCAGTAGTCCAATCCAGATCTCTTGAGTCTCTTTCCCATGTGTGAATACTGTGAGACTACCCTTTGCAAGTAATCTGGTGTGGCAGTTTTAGGCGATGCCTTTAAAAATTAGCTGCAGATTTCGAGCAGAAGAGTAGAAAACCATAAATAAATGACTATTGGGTGTAAAAAGGAAAACAAAAGATTATTCTAAACAAATTCCTTGGATAAAAATGTGTGGGATGGATGTAGATGTACCCTAACATCTTTCACATTTCGCTTCACTCCCATTCCTCCTCTTTTCTCCTGTGGTCTTGGCTGTTCTGCTTCGCTGGGGAGACAATAATCACTTCTGGCTGGGCTTGAGAAGAGATAAGAACACTAACACTGCTTCTTTGAACTAACATTTCTTCCTCTCAGCTGCTCTTTTCTTCTGTAACAGGGAGGGGGAGGAGGCTGGGGGGGGGGGGCAGGGGCAGTGGAGCAGCTTCCCTGCTTCTCTGGGGAACCTAGAGGGTATACAGGGGGGCTTCCATGCTATTTTCTAATTGTAAATACCTGTATAATATTGCAAACACTGTATATTTAGTACATGTCATTTGCATTCCATTGTAGAGTGTAGATTTTGCTGTGTAAATACAGCTCCCATTTGCTTCCAACTGAGCTAGTTGTGCTTAGTTAATGTGAATGGGAAACTTCAACCCACCCCATCTGCTTATCTGAGGAGTGTTTTTAAAAAGGAGAACAGCAGCAAGAAGCTTGAGGAGGAAATTGCAAACCTTGTTCATATGAGAGCAGCAGCATTAGCATGA
The DNA here is from genome assembly GCF_014839835.1 of Dryobates pubescens. NCBI lineage: Eukaryota > Metazoa > Chordata > Aves > Piciformes > Picidae > Dryobates > Dryobates pubescens. The sequence continues at coordinate 9,791,736 of NC_071619.1, forward strand.
TACAACTTTGCAAGACAAAAAATACCATCCCTGAGCAACAGAGACTTGACCTTCATTTTTCCCACTCAAGAACTAACTTAGTAGTATACTACCATAAAAAGAAGACAAGAGCCCATACTGACATTTCTTTCTTCTTTTGTTGTTTGGTTTGATTTATTTTGGATTACTATACTCACACCTCCCAAAAATTCTAGCTTATTGCATTCTTAATTTAGAGTGTTCCTTGTTGCTTGATAATGTACATAGTTTACAGTATTCATCAAAGGCAGAACTGTTTAATAAACAAGTCCAGGCTTGACTTCATGAAACTCCCTGTCTTGGGATTGAATGTGGCACTTGGTTCCATGGTTGAGTAGTCATGAGGTCTTGGGTGAGAGCTTGGACTTGATGATCTTTGAGGTCTCTTCCAACCTTATTGATTCCATGATTCTTCATGTCATTCTTTGCCAAATGGTGTTACCAGAGAATAGGAATCTGCTCTGCAATCTTGTACCTGATCCAGGGTCTACAAGATTTTCCCCTGTGATCCCAAAAAATAGCATCCACTTCAGCTTTCTCCCTGCCCTACTCCCCCAACCTGAGATCTTCAATCCTTTCTCTTTCCAGTGAAGTGAGAAGAGGCTTTTCCAGGATGCAGCTGGTAGAAGAATCTGTCAGTCACTTAAGGGTGTAAGTAAGAAGTTTGTGGCTGTGTCTGGCCTGACTTCTGTTTAGTGGATTTTGGCTCATGAAAAAAATTCAGCCTTCTACCTGCCCTCCCCCATCTTATTTGAACAGCAGCCCAAGACTAATGAGAAAAAGGCTTATTAGACTCCTTTTTTTTAACATGTGACCCATGTCCAGGAAATAATTTTGAAGATTGTAAGATACTGAGGTGTTCTCTCAATATTTGCATTTTATAATTGTTTCTCCAAAGAACTGGGCAGGCAGGACTTATCTGGTGGGGCTATGGTCACCTATCCTCTGACTTGGGAGAAATGACAGAATATTAATCAAGTTTATCTCTGTCCCCTCAGCAGATCTTCTACTCTCTCCCTGTTCATTGCTCTTTTACAAGTAAAATCTCAGAATGAGGGATTGGAGGGAGCTGGCAGCCATGAAGGAAGGTGGATGAAGTTTGTACAACAGAACTGCAGGCTGGGAACAAAAATTCTCTCTGGAAACAGGTGTCTGTTTGCAAATACAATAGACCTGTCCCTCAAAGCCAGAGGATTTCAACTTTATACCACTATGATCAAAAGTTGACTCCAGCCTGTATATCCTCTGACATTCAGACTGAACTGTGCAGTCTGCAGGAGCTGAGGGACTTGCAGGAGAGAGCTAAAAGATGCCCTTTTTTACCCCAGATCCACTCCTGAAGTTAATGGGGATCAAGGAGATGTACTACCTGACCTCTTTCATGGGAGTAGTGTAGCTCTGTCTTACTTCACAGGACGGTGATAGAAAAAGCATAGAGAAGCACTGGCAGGTCCAGGGAAATTTCTGGGAATTGTGCTCCAGTAGAAAGCAGTTCAGGCAGCCTCTTAAAAACAAAAACCAAACGAGCACTCATCTGGTGACCAGATGATTGCTAAGAGAGCACAGACAGAAAAACAAAGCAGATTCACTTCAAACAGATTCCAGACAATGCACTAGAAGTACAGGTATGTCCCACTGCTCAGCTGAGCAGCTGTTACTTGCTACAGTATAGAAGCTACAGACAGTTGATGCTTGAATCTACATGCATGACAGATTCTTTTTCCCCCCTCTCTCAGGAGCTCTCCTGGTCCCTGTCAAGCAAGAACTTGCTTTAGGCCATGTGACAGAGACATGTTAGGCAGGTCAAAAATGGCCGGAGTGCAAAGCTTAACAGGAGCAGCTTCTCCATCTGCAGCAGTAAAAAGCATCTCAAGTAACAATAGCTTAGAAGGACCATCATCATTCAGGTAAAGCACACTCCCCTTTAGAAAGTGATTTTAGAGGTGCAGTTCTCAGAGCTAGGGAAAAAAGGCTAAGATATTTGCATAGCTGAGAAAACAAGCACTGAGAAATGAGGTGGGTTGCTTCAGGTACTCAAAAAGACCTGAAGTCGTTTAAGGGGCCAGTGCTGCAAGGGACTCACTAACATTCACCTCATGAACCCCCAGAGCTATCAAAACTGGGGTCATGGGTAATCAACTCCACAAAAAATCCAGTGGTAAATGATGACAACAAAAATGGCCAAGGGTGGCAATGAAAATAGAGGTAAGATCTGCCACTCTTATAGAAAGAGTATTCCAACTTAAAGCTGTGTCCTTCAAGCCTCAGGCAATGAAAAAAAAGCTGTAGCTGTTGTTCTGCTCAGCTGTCACCACCACCATATTAGCACTGAGCAAATAACTTGTGCCAGCTTGACAAGCCTCATCTCTTTTTTTCTAACTCTGGCCTGTGGAGATTTCTTCAGCCTTATGTATTATTCAGACAAGAGACTCCCCAGAGGGTTTTAAATCCCAGGTTTGATGGCCAAGAGCTATCTGTGTCTGAAAGGAGTTGAGGAGAAGATATTGGCTGGTCACCATGGAGCACATGGCCATGGATTCAGTCTCCTTGACTGGCTAAATGGGTCAGGTGCATGGACGTTTGCAGTTTATGGAGGCTTTCCTGGGGTAGTTTCCTATCAGAAAAACTAAAGGGGACAAAAGGACTGTGGTCACTTCAGATGAAGATTTGTTGGGATTTGCTCATGTTCTGCTCTCAAGTCTTCCCCTAAACACACTCTCCTGAGAGCCCATGTCAATCTTCCCGTCTATGTCTCTCTCTGTTTACCTGTCTGCATATCTGCCCGCTTTTAAATGCTCCTAAAATTACTTTAAAATGTACATATTTAAATGTAGTCTATTATGAAGCAGGTCATCCTAAAACCACTGCAGCCAAGAGAAGCAGTTGTGAATGTCAGTCACAGCAGTGTTGGTATGATCCCACAGGGACTTGTTTGGTAAATGAAAATGTGGTCTCCACATTTTGGAGGGAAGAGGCGCAAGGAGCCCTGAGTTCAAGGATTCATATTGCTCAGTGGGAATAATTCCCACAACTGAAACTGACCCAGATGGTGGATTATTAAATGCTGAGAAGAGCAGGTTTGAGGATGATACAGGTTAAATACACCACCTGGATGCATGCATGAATGAAAGGACATTAGGGATTTGCTTTCAGAGACAGTGCTATACACATACTTTAAAAGGGCCAGGAGTAATTCAGTAGCTTATGGTGTTATTTGCCTTTAGGATGAGGATTTAAATCCTTTCCTCCAAGCTACTTTCAGACATGGCTGAAAGTCATAAACACTTCAATCTGTTTGCATGGATTTTTAATTCTGGGGAGCTGAGCACTGTAACCATTAGAGAAAACAGGGCTGGCCACCCCCTGAAGCCATTCAGTGGAAGCCATCCGCACCAGCTGTGTCCACCCTCTCCAATAACATGGGTTAGAGTGATTCAGCTCTGACTGACTCATTAGGCTGTGAACCATTTGCTTCCATAGACTATTAAGCACACAAGACTATTGGCAAGAAGCAAGACCACCATTTTTTTTCTGCAGAAGAATAAGGTGATCCTGAAAGCAGTCCTGCGCTTGCCACTGAGTGTCTGTTTCTGTGCACATACTTAGGGCTCAGAATCATTCTGATACCACACCCCACTTTGCTGGCAAAACATAACCATTTTAATCCCTAAAGATCTCTTTCCAAAGTACTTTAAAGCTGTCTGCCTGTCCAGTTTATATAGGAACAGTAATTTTGTGGTGAGTGAGATGAGTGTGAAAAGATGTCACATTTTGCAGTTTCTCAGCTGTAAAACACTCCTCCTCCAAGGAGAAGGCTGGGGAGGGACTTCTCAGGATGTCAGGTAGTGATAGGACTAGGGGGAATGGAATGAAGCTGGAGGTGGGGAGATTCAGGCTGGACGTGAGGAGGAAGTTCTTCACCAGGAGAGTGGTGAAGCCCTGGAATGGGTTGTGCAGGGAGGTGGTTGGGGCGCTGTCCCTGGAGGTGTTTAAGACCAGGCTGGATGAGGCTCTGGCCAGCCTGATCTAGTGTGGGGTGTCTCTGTCCATGGCAGGGGGGTTGGAACTAGATGATCCTTGTGGTCCCTTCCAACCCTGACTGATACTGTGATACTATGATTTCTATCTCCAACATTAGACTGTGAAGGAAGCATATAAGAGCAGGTTAAGCAAGTAGCAATGCATTTTCCAAGGCCGCACTAAGATAGTGCTTCTTAAGGCAAAAATGCCTGCTTTGTAGTTCACACTTCTGATGAATTTTCTTCCATGATGCTGTTTGATGCTATGGGGATCACCAACATTCACAGTGCAGCCCCTTTTATACTATTAGTCTAACAGAAAATTTGTCTACTTGCACCTTTTCAGCTGCCCCTTCTTCAGAGCCAATGCAGCTTGGTTTTTTTAACATGTGTAGAAAGAAGCTAGCAATTTTCACTGGAACATGACAAATAAGTTTTCCTTCACCCAGGCCAGCCTTCTAACTCTATCCAGGCAGCCTCAGGGCACATGAAACACATTCCCATCATCGCAGTAGGAAAACAACAATTTGGCAGTTAGTAGCATGGCCCTCTCATTCTATCAGGCATTTGGAGCTGAAACCTCAGAGAAGTCCTCAGCTGTGTATATGGCCACTTCAGCTGAGATGGGTGCCCTCACTAAACCCTGTAGCCAAGAGGCAATCTGCACTACTTGCTGGAGATGGCCACGATCCCTCCCTTCTGAGAGTATTTTGCCTTTGGGAGCTGAAAGTCTTTTGTAGCAATGTTCCAGTCAGAGTAACCGTGATATCTTGTGGATATAGACACTCAGATCAGGTCTTCAAGCAAACTCTGACTTGGAGAGTAAGACCTGATCTGCTTCCAGATGCATTATAACAGTGTTTTCTGCAGCAGTACAGCTGAACAACCAGATCCAATGGATTTTTAACAGCGCCCACACAGGCATTTGATTCACAGGCTGTGGAAGCTGCCAGAGGGAAAGAGGACTTGTCTGGGAGGGTTGAAGGGCTGGTAGTAGACAGGAATGGTGTGGAGATGTGTTTCATTGCTGGGATGAGCATCCCAGAGAGACATCTTCACGGGCAAGTACTCCTTACTGAGTGTCAGGCTGATTGTTGACCATGTTACACTATACCCCAACAGAGGAGGAAAGAGGATTCCTTTTTACTAGACACAAAGAGATGTACCTCTCAAAGCCTTATTTTGTAGCTGCTATTGCAAGCATTCCAGTCTATAGCTTTCTAATTTGAGAGCAAAATGAAATTACAACATTATTGTACTATCCTAAGAACATAGATTTTTGTGTGTGTCATTCTTCTTTCTGGTGCCTTGACCCACAAGATTGACCAAGCTAAATGCAGGAGAGCACCCACTGCTGGAATGTGTTCCTTCAAATAATTTTGCCAAACTAGTTTCAGTATTGTCAGACATGAACACAAGATTCTGTACATCTCTCTGTTCAGCAGCAACCCATTTGATGGTGATAAAACCCTTGTTTAATGTCCCCAGGCTTTCAATTTCTAGCTGTAAGATGGAGATGATGAGAGTTGCTTCCTGCGTTTGTCTGGCTTCTCAATTTAAACAGTACACTGTTTGAGATAGGGACTTTCTTCTACTATGTGTACACACAGGGACTGCACAGTGTCATCAGTTGTCCTAAAGCATAAATATTATAGCAAGGATTACCAGCTAATACCATTACTTACAATTACATATTCCTCCCTAAGAGAAAAAGCACTTCAGCGTGTTTCAAGAAATATGGTACAGCTAACTCTGATGCATTGCTTCTTTCTCAGGAAGTTACTGCAAAGCACAGGACTTTATTTCACCCTTTAATCTTTCAGTGAGATCATATTTTTTTTCTGGTATAGTCTGGTTTTTGGAAATGGTTTAGACAGAGAGTCCTGATAAAAGAGGATCTACCCATCATCTGCTTCTGATCACTGCTGGTCAAAGGTTTCAGTGCACACAAAAGGTGTCTGGCCAAGACATAGATGTAAATCCCATAACTTACTCTCCCTCAGAAGGAACAAACCCTGGAGAAAATATAAAAGAAAATGACTATGCAGTGAAGAAGTGGGGGGAAAAAAAGAACAGTAATGGAAAGGAATAAAGGGGAGGCCTGAAACATGCCTGCTTTGTGGGGTTGTGTTATACTTGAAAAAATAAATAAATTATGGATTAAAGTAGAGAAGTTGGTGTTCAGAGTAAGGAACAGAGAGGTAAGCTATTTGCCTGTGTCTAGGCATCTCATTAATTTTGTGTATTTGCTTCTAGCACTGTGGTTCCAAGCCTATGAGACAAGACCAAAGAGAAGCAGGAGACTTGGTGGTTGTATGAACAGAAAAAGCTACTTCCTAATTTCTTGTGAACTGAGCTGTGAATAGAATAGAATAGAATAGAACAGAACAGAATAGAATTAACCAGGTTGGAAAAGACCTTCCAGGTCGTTGAGTCCAACCTATCATCCAGCACTGTCTAATCAACTAACCCATGGCACCAAGTGCCTCATCAAGTCTCTGCCTAAACACCTCTAGTGATGGTGACTCCACCACCTCCCTGGGCAGCCCATTCCGATGGCCAATCACTCTTTCTGTGAAGAACTTCTTCCTAACATCCAGCCTAAACCTCCCCTGGCACAACTTGAGACTGTATCCTCTTGTTCTTTCACAGGTTGCCTGGGAGAAGAGACCAACCCCCAGCTGGCTACAACCTCCCTGCAGGTAGTTGTAGAGAGCAATAAGGTCTCCCCTAAGCCTCCTCTTCTCCAGCTAAGCAACCCCAGCTCCCTCAGCCTCTCCTCATAGGGCTTGTGCTCCAGACCTCTCCCCAGCTTTGTTGCCCTTCTCTGGACATGTTCCAGCAACTCAACATCTTTCTTATACTGAGTGACTTGTGTGTTGTTCTCCATTCTCATGTAGCAAAATCTGGCAGCAAAACAGGAAGCCAGCCACAGAGTACAGTGAATCAAGAAGCATAGGTAAGACTAATAAAGGCTGGTGAATCAAGAAGCAGCTGGCAAAAAATAAACCAGGCAACAGATCAGATAAGCTTAAATTAAGTCTTGTTATCCAGAAAAACTTTAAAATCATAAGCTATGATGCAAGGTCTTCTAGGAGGGTAAAAGAAGTGGCTTAGCAGCTGTCTACCCAAAGGAAAGGAGAGTTAATTGTTGGTAGAGTTAAAATTTAGGAGTTAGTGACTGCTTATCTATCTTCCTTTTTAGAATTATGTTTAATTTTTTTTTCCTTTCTCTTTGAATTATGGTTTGTTTAGCTAGTCATACTATATATATATGAGTAAGTAAATCACCTGGCTGAATATCAAAAAGCTTAGCATAACTTTCCCCAGCTTCTCAGTGTAAGCTAGTTGCCCAGGACAGCCTCTCAGGGAAACTTGTTCCAGTGGCTGACCACCCTCTCTGTGTCCTGGCAGAAGTTACATATATAAATATCTGGCGGTAGAAGAATTTAAGACTACCCTTCAGTTCTTTTCTCTGGTCAAAAATTACCTTCATGGTCTTAAAATGGCCTCTATTGTACACCCTGAAGTGATCTCAATTTACAGACTAATGATGGAGAAGATAATTTTCTTCCAACTTCTTAAATCCCACCTGATATTTGGAATATTTTTACCTTCAGTATGACCTCCAGTTGCAGTGGCTTTGCAAGGAAAGAAGAAAGGTTGTTGCCAAGTCTTGAAATCCTCTGCCCACCCATAAATGCTCCATCCACCCTGCAGCACAGTTCACATAAATGAAACTCTTTCTATTTCAAGTGTCTCATTATCCATCTTTTCATTTTCCTTCATATTTAATTGATTTCATAAAAACTCCTTGGTTCCTTTCTTTCTTCTGGTTGGACTAATTATCAACAATACATAATTGTAATAACAGCAAATTGCTTCATTTGGATCCTTCTTGAAAGTGTTGCTCACAGTCACAGGATAAAAACAATTCTACCTAGGTGTACAGGCTTCACTGAGCTGTATTAGTATATGTCTGAGAGGGAAAAAAAATGCTTCAAGTCCAACCTATCACCCAACACCATCTAATCAACTAAACCATGGCACTAAGTGCCTCATCCAGTCTCTTTTTAAACACTTCCAGTGATGGTGACTCCACCACCTCCCTGGGCAGCCCATTCCAATGGCCAATCACTCTTTCTGTGATGAATTTCTTCGTAACATCCAGCCTAAACCTCCCCTGGTGCAGCTTGAAACTGTGTCCTCTTGTTCTGTCACAGGTTGTCTGGGAGAAGAGACTGATCCCCACCTGGCTGCAACCTGCCTTCAGGTAGTTGTAGAGAGCAAGAAGGTCTCCCCTGAGCCTCCTCTTCTCCAGCCTAAGCAACCCCAGCTCCCTCAGCCTCTCCTCAGAGGGCTCGTGCTCCAAACCCCTCCCCAGCTTTGTTGCCCTTCTCTGGACACGTTCCAGCAAGTCAACATCTTTCCTAAACTGAGGGGCCCAGAACTGGACACAGTACTCAAGGTGTGGCCTAACCAGTGCTGAGTACAGGGGCACAATGACTTCCCTGCTCCTGCTGGCCACACTATTCTCCAGGCTAAACAATTCTAGCTCCCTCAGCCTCTCCTCATAGGGCTTGTGCTCAAGGCCTCTCCCCAGCCTTGCTGCCCTTCTATGGACACATTCAAGTGTCTCAATGTCTTTCTTAAACTGAGGAGCCCAGAACAGGACATAGAACTCTTTTTCAACATCTTTCTTTCTTTCTGCTCTGCAAGCTAGTGAGTTATAACCAGCAACTTCTAGAAAGTTTTCACTGATGGGATAGGCTTTCTTATGAGATGTCTGCATCATTCAATGGAAAATGATACAGAGACATTCAACATAGCAGCACCATGAAGCTGCAGAGTGCACAGCACATCTGAGCTATTGTAGCTTAGTTCTGAATGCAGCAAAAGTTTGTCAGTTCAGGTGAAGGCAGAAACTATTTCTGAGATTTGTTTTTTCTACTCCTAGAGCTGTCTTGCTTCCCATAGCCTGGATCTCTCTGCTGGGTTATTATACACACAAGTTTCATGTTTTTTCAGCTTGAACCTATACATCTAAGATGACCTACTCCAGGAATCTATGAAAGGCAGAAACACCGTGTCTACAAAGAAGACGAGAACCTCTTCACTAATAATACCATCAGTGATTGTTAATATTCCCCGTTAACCCATCTTGACTCTGTTGAAGATGTGTTGGCTTTCCTGGTGTTGGCTTTCCTGGTATAAAGAGCTCCCTTAAATAGAAGATACTTAGATCTCTGTGAATCATTGTTAACCACTGACTTTAAAGGCTTAGGTGTCATTTCTCTCTGCTGCTGAAATGAGTTTTCTTACACTGGCTTTAACCATTTATTCCACCATCTCTCTGACCAAACCATTTATTCTACTACTTCTCTTCCTGGAGATTAAGCACTTGCAGTTCTCCAGAATGACTAAGAAGGAGAGCTTATCTTGTTGTTGTTCCTGGGGTTTTGTAAATGAAGATTTGCTGCTTGTCTATTATAATAGGCTGTTTCCTAAATAACTGTCACCAAGGACTGGAGCTCTTAACTCTCTGTGTGTAAGAAACAAATGTGTTCCACTGATCATTCATCATTGGTTTAGAGATCATTTTCGTTCCCTGACTGGGTGACAAACTCATTTCCAAATAAGAGAATAAGGAGGCTCAGAAAGGCCATTCAGGCAGAAACTCTTCTCCCTTGCCTCTATCTTGCTCTCGGCTAAGTGGGCTGCTGCAAAAACCCTCTTATCTCGATGTTTGCAGGAACATGATAAGGAGTAACCAGGGTGAAACGGTAGATAGACATCTTGATTTAGCTGAGGCAAACCTACAACAGACAGTATTTTACTCATGTTCCTAAAATAATATTGAAAAAAGATAGTTTGCCTCCAGCTTTTTCCAGAACAAATTTTTTTCCTTTGTCTCTCACTAACTTGCATGCCTAGAATCATATTTTGACAACAAAAGACAAAGACTGTGCCCCTGATCCTATGCTGAATCAAATGACTTGTTGCAAGGTCATCCCCTTATCAAATGGCTCAGGGACTACCCTCTCTCTTTTCATTTTCGTTTGTAAAGTCGATCACCCTGAAAGTGTGACTATGCTCTTCACTCAAGCACACAGGGAGAGTTCCTCGGTGGTTTTATCTACGAATCCCATGGCAGAGGAAATGCTGACTTCACTCTGCAAGTACACAGATTCCAAATGAAGAGAAGTACCTGACTAAGGAGACAAAGCTGAGGTTGCAGTTTCTCTGAGATGAAGTAACACAAGCTGCTGTCTTTCTCGTGTCCAGAGAAGGGCAACAAAGCTGGTGAGAGGTCTGGAGCACATCCCTATGAGGAGAGGCTGAGGGAGATGGGGTTGCTTAACCTGGAGAAGAGGAGGCTCAGAGGAGACCTTATTGCTCTCTACAACTACCTGAAGGGAGGTAGTAGCCAGCTGAGGGTTGTTCTCTTCTCCCAGGCAACCTGTGAAAGAACAAGAGGACACAGTCTCAAGCTGTGCCAGGGGAGGTTTAGGCTGGATGTTAGGAAGAAGTTCTTCACAGAAAGAGTGATTGGCCATTGGAATGGACTGCCCAAGAAGATGGTGGAGTCACCATCACTAGAGGTGTTTAGGCAGAGACTTGATGGGGTGCTTGGTGCCGTGGTTTAGTTGACTAAATAGTGTTGGATGATAGGTTGGACTTGATGATCTCAAAGGTCTTTTCCAACCTTGTTAATTCTATCCTATCCTATCCTATCCTATCCTATCCTATCCTATCCTATCCTATCCACTTCCCACCTTTCTGTCTTTTAAAAGCTTGATTTGCAAGCATATCCTCTGTTGATGAAGAGTCACATGGTACCAGTACCATCTGTACTGCTATGGGAGCCAAGTTACTCTACTTCCCATTAGTTACAAACAAGATACCCAAAGAACATCTTTATGGGCCAAGAGGAGAAAGAGGAGGCAGAAGATCCTGAATTAGCTTTTCCAAGCTGAGGTGCTTCCCAGTACCCCCAAGTTCAGACTGGGCAGAACAGATATTTGAGTCTGCTGCAGAATCTGCCCCAGCAGCAGGCATTTCTGCAGAATAAACAAATCCTTACTTCACTTCAGCAGCAGGACCAGTAACCTTTCTGTACTGTCTGTTTGCTCCTTCCTCAAAGCAGTCACTACCTTCTTCTGCATCCCTGACCTTTCCTCAGTGCCTCTTTATTTGTTGCTTCTGTCCTTTTTAAAAAGCCTCTTATTGATGTTTTTAAACTGATGGGTAACATAAACAAGTAATAAAGAAAGGTTAACAATACCAAATCAATACTACAGAGAGAGGCGTCGGGAAGATGGAATTGAGGAGGTGGACTGTGAAGGAAAGTGCAGGGCCAAATTTAATCTCAGTGCTGTTAGTTATTAAATTACATTTTGGGCCATTACTCTTTTTGTTTGTTTGTTTGTTTGTTTTTTAAAGGGGGGACTAATGAAAGCACAGACCTGTATTAGGGTCTCAGAAAAAGCCAAACACCTCTGACCAAGTGGGGATTTTTATATCCTTGTTAAGAACAGAACAAGCTACTCCATATTATTGTGCTCTTTTTATGACTGCAAAGGAAAGGAAAATGCACTTGATGCTAAACCAGGGGAGTCCTGAAGATATAGGCTCAGATCTACTGCCAAGCATAGAAATGTGTACAATGCATATGCTCATAGGAAAGTTTATGGAAGTCCTTGTCTGTTTCAACATCTTCAAAACATTGGCTGAAGAAAGGGTAGATCTCACTTCCAGACTATATACTACCCTTTTAAGTGTTTCAGCATATAATGGTGCACTGCCTAATGACACCATCCAGTGCCTCATTCTGGGTCCCAGTTCTCTTTGTGTTGCAGTGACACATCATTGGAGGTGTTCAGGAGGAGACTTGACAGGGTGCTTGGTTGCATGGTTTAGTTGATTAGGTGGGTTGGATAATAGGTTGGACGCGATGATCTTGAAGGTCTCTTCCAACCTGGTTTATTCTAATTCTAATCTCTTTAACTGGCTTCCTTTATGGCAAACTTTTTCATTCTATTATTAGCTTAGGCATCTAAACATGTACCCACATTTTTCTTTCAGGGCTTTGAAGCTGTGACTGTGCACACTGTGGATTTTGCAGACACACCTACCTCTTCTATTCTTGCAGTGTTACGATCATGTTCAGCAGCTCTGTGTGTGTGCAAACAGACACACCATGCTCTGATCAGGAACGAGCCAGCAGTGGGATATTCCCTCTAATGAAGCCTCAAGCCTTGTTTCTTCATGTATACTATCCTAGATTTCTTGTTCTTCTAGGCACAGGATGGTGATTATTTTCTTCTTGCTTTCTTTCTTTCTTCCTCAGGCTTTCTGCAGAATGATTTTTTCCCTTAGGTAAGCTTGCTGAGATGCAAAAATCCAAGATACATATTTACAAAAGTTATTCTTTGGTGGTGTCATGTCACAAGTTAAATTTAGAAGTCAGGTTCCATGATGATAGGTTGGGTGGCCATGGATAGTTGTATGAACCAGAAGGAAGAGAAAAACAAGTCAGAAAATCAGTAAAGTCTCTCACTTGGCCAGCCTTCACAAATCAAGCCAAATTACCATCATCTGTTAGAACTGGCATCTCCACCAACCTCTTGCAAGTTCTGACTGTGGCTGTGGTCCTGAGAAGATGTGAGATTCACAAGTGTCACATTCTTTCAGAGAAAGTACTTCATGCCTTTCATTTCAGTGCTAGAAGGGTGACACAACATGTATGGTCAGCTTGCAGTGGTAAAACTGACACATCTGCTCAGGAATCACCAGAGCATCTCCCTGTACAATATACCAACTGGAATACACAGGCTCGTGGTTTGTTTGGGACTGGAGCTGTTGCTTTGCAGGGCTTAGTATTTTTTACTTTCTCCTTACTAATGATCTTGTGCAGTGGTCTCAGAAAGGCATTCAAAGGCTCAGATGCTAATGAGCAGGTCTCTCTCATTATGACAGGGAAAGCCCCATAAAGGGAGCAAGAGAAAGAATTAGCATAAAGAGAGGGATACTGGATGGGAGCGTGAGGAATGACTGTGTTTGTCAAAACTGGCATCGTAGCCATCCAGAAGCAGCTTTGAAGGAGAGGTTGCCAAGTTTAGTTTGTGTGCTGCCTGTGGTCTCCAGATTTCAGCCGAAAGGTGCCAAATGTGAAAAGATGAGATTTCCATAAACCAGTCCCTGTTAGGCTCTATAACAGGAAAATGTTGCTTGCTTACCCTTTACCAGCTGTCATTCACTTGCCTTCTTCCTGGTCTTCCTCAGCAGCTCCTCTTTCCCTGGGAACTGATGAGATTTTTTTCCTCTGCTCAGCAGCAGCAGCAGCATTCTCCTCATGCAAGGCAAAACCATTTAATTGGTTTCCTTCGCTTGACTTTGGGAAAGCACAGCAGCTGGTTGCAGCAACAAGTCTGACACACAGGCTTTTTTAATATTCCTGCTACCTTCCCAGCCTGGCCATGTAATTAACTGGAGGTGGGAGGGAGGGAATGGGTTGGGGCTACAAACATAAGACTTAGAGCAACCTGAGGAGCTGTCTGATTTGTATTTGTTTTGCTTTTTGCTCAAGTTTTTTTTTCCTCCACCAGAAATCATTTATAACAAAGCATCAACTGCACTGTACACTGTATGGGTGGGCAATAGAAGAGTGTGAAATGGCTAGGATGTGTTTACAGATGTTTTAATGAAGCCTAACAAGGACTCCTAGAGCTGTTTCTATTACTAAACAAGGGGCAGTGACCACAGAAATCTGTCTGGCTAGCTAGAATTTTTCTGATCATGGCTGCAAAGAGAGTCTAATAAAATGTGCTGAGCCAAGAACCTCCTAGAACAAGTAGCAAATTTGTGGTGTCCACCACTTGGCACAGAAAGGCAAAGCCTTTCCTAGAGTAGATACTATGACCCTCTAAGTCAAAAGGGGTACAGAGACATTTCTGGGCTTATCTCTTGCTTGTTCTGTGATTTGCACAAGCAACAAGACTAAGCCTTTTGAAAAGACCAACTACTTGCTCTGTTTCATACTAGCCTGGTGCTATCAAAGAATACACTGGCCCAGAGACTGGTACAGATTCCCAATTCATGGCAAACCTCACAGCTCTCCTGATCCTTTACAACTCAGTAGTAGAAAAACTTGACTTTCATTATTAAAAACTATAAATAAAGTTAAACCCTTGATTTCCTCAGTTAGAATAAAAACAAAACAAAACCAAACCAGGCTGTCAAGCTTCCAGTTTAGAAATGTAAGAAAATTACCACATCCATTCAAAGCCATGCCTGTCCTCCAGCCTCTGGCAGAATGCTGTAAAGTGAACATCCAGGATAGGTAACTACAGCTTGCCTATACCAGCTGACTTGAGAGTGAGAGAGAGCACACACAGACCATAAGCATGTGTTTGCACCACCAGGATATCCAAGAATCAGCATCCCCCTGCTGCTCAAAGGGTGTCCAAAATTAGCCTTTCCTAAGAGTGCCATGAGCTGCAAATAATGCCTGTCTTCCCAAAACAACTCCCAGGGCCAATTTCCAATCTAGGTGAATGACCCAAAGGTTGATAGGATACATGCTGGCAGGCTCAGACTGAGCATGTCCCCATACCTGTTTGTCTCAGCTAGGAGCAAGAAGAGACAAAAGCTGCCATTTAACAATCATTCACTTTTACACAATGTCTTCCTGAGTTCTCCATTGAACAGACAGCTTGCTCTGCTTTCTACCATGGAAAAATCAATACACCAGGCATGCACAGATCACAAAGAAAATGACACTGCTCTGTTTGATGCTTCTATATTGCAAGGGTGCTCAGCTACTCTATTGACTGTGGACAGAAGTATCTCCTGCTGTGCAGAATTTGCGCTGGGGAAAAGTAGAGGAGGACGGACTGACATTTGAGCTGCTTTAAAAAGGAAAGCATTACTTTCCAAATCTGGCAGCATCCTTCCCAAATTCTTGCTTCTGATACAGGGCAGATTTATGCAATTCCTTTAAATATTTACCATCCTAACCATGCCACAAAGATGCATTATTACTTTTTAACCAACATTAAAGTTTAAAACCAGAATAAAAGCCTTGCCTCATACCAGAAGGATTTGTCCTTCAGACCAACAGGAAATGCACCACCTCATGTGTCTACAGACATGAAGAGTCTCAAAGTTTCATTCTTTAAAACAAACAACAACAAAAAAAGGGTAAATAAAAAACTGACACTGCACTTTCTGTGGCCCTAGGTTTAGTTTTGTCAGTGCCAGGTTTTTATGGGGGGAAAGGTTTGTTCTTAATATTGGCTTTGGACAAACATATACAAACAAATGAGCTCAGAATGAATGCATATGCAAAGATATTCCCTCTGATTCCCTCCTCATAGTCACATGCACTGCACACTGGGGTTGCTCAGCTCTTGCAGTGACAAGGAATAGTTAATATTCTTGCCTATTAACTACCCACCTTAGCTTTGTATAGTATCTTTTTGTCTCCATCTGAACTTACCAACCAGTGCCATTCATGCATCATGACAAGATGGGAACTTAATACTATGAGTGCTTCGTGGAGTTTGCTAATGTTTGGATCTAATTTTTTTGGAGGTTAATTTTAGGACTGCAACAGAGACAAGCAGCTCAGTAAGCACTGGGCAAAGCAGCATTAGACATAACACTGAATCATTAGTTCTTCGTCTCAGGCAATTCTAAGACATGCTTTATACTTCCTGAGCATGCTTTATACACCACAGGCAACGGACAGTTGTCATGTCAGAGAAATGTCATTGACATTTGGGTCAGAAGATAGCTCCGCATATGAAAGAAGCGACTGAAAACAATTAGGGTTGGCCACCTTCTGTTCAAGACCAGTGGTTCTCAGGTTGAGCAAAGCATTACAGAGAGAAGTACACTTTGCCAAAAGATGTCATTGGCTCAGACAAAGGTGAAGAGGAGGCCAGTGAGGTACATGGAAAAGAGATCCTTTCAGGGTTACAAGATACACAAACCTCATCAGGTTCAGAAAGCCCCAAGCTAATAATAGTTGGAGGCAGGCAGAGACAGGAAGTATCTCACAGACTTGTTTCTTGTCTTCTGTGAGCCTTCTTAAGACCACAGCTGGAAAAGAGGGTCTTGGGCTAGGTGGGCCCTTGTTTTGGCCCTAGATGACCATTCCTGCTTTCCAGTGACACACACACACCTCCCAGGATGAGAATCAGTGAGCCATACGATATGCCTTCTTCCCAAATAATCTGTATCACAGACACATTCCCCCCCTTCCCTATGTCCTCCAGGCTTAATAGTTTTGTCATTCATGTGAAATATGTTCCCTGCACCCTGTGGTAAATAGGAGGAGAAGACAAAAGAACTCAAAAATTGCAAAGGCAACACCTCTCATCAACGATTTGTCCTCCTCTTTCCAAGAGTAACTTTCAAACAAACTCAAGCCATGATTTTCAAACTAAACTTCTTGGTGGAGAGGAGGATATATTTTTCTTGGGCTGATAATGTTTGCAGAGCTCAGCATATATTGTTCTGCAGGGTTCCACTGCACTTGAAATTGTGCTTTTCCTGCCATTGCTGAACAAAGTATCCCTTAGAGAAATGTCACCCAACTTCAGCAGAGATCATAACTCACAGGAAAGGCCTATACAGTAATTTCCGTTGGGATCAATACTGCCCTGAACAGTTGCCTGCCGTTGACGTAACAATTGCCAAATGCCTCCTTCGTGCTTTATAAATGGCAAGACACAGAGCTACTTATCAGAGCAAGAAAAGTGATTCAGCTGTGGATTTTGTCCATGGAGAGCCAAAAGTAAAAGAAATCAGGTTTGGCAATATGCCTCTATTTGGCAGCATTGATTAAGCACCTTGGCAATATTACTGACTGGAGCAAAGGCAGCATCTGACAATGAGGGTGTCCACTTTCTACACATCACTGGCCTAAGGCTAGCTTGATTGCCACCTTCAGCTCACACCACCAAAGTGTTATGCTCTTCACATTAAAATTTGAAGCCTACATTTTTCCTAGCATTAAAAAAGTAAAATCCAAGGAGGTGCACTGAGGTCCCCAGAGACAACATAATTCTACTCTGGCTTAAGATTTGCTAATGCATTGAGGTCATTAATGTTTCATGGCGGTTCCATTTCTGCATGCGCACAAAGCCTTTTACACCACCCTGGCTTTAATGAACTCCTCCTGTCTCCCAGGAGGCCTGTGGAAGCAGGGATGGTTTTCCCCTAATGAAACAGCCCAGGGTCTTTGTTTTGATGTTGTTTACATAGTTAATAGCCCCTTAAGGGGAAACAGCAAAATAGAAGCCTGCATGTAGAGAGTCGCTTGGCAGATAGAGTACACAAGTCACTTGGAGAAATAAATCATTGACTTGTGAAGGGTTTGAGTATGGTCTTTTTGGTCTGATGTTTTTTTTCCCAAGCTCCATGTTAATCTCTATGAAGATCTAGCCAGAGAGAAAGGGAAAGTAACAGAAAAGACTTAAATGGATATGGGACCTCCTACAGGCCATTTTTTCCTTTTATTGAAGAAACTTCTGTTAAAAGTAGAACATATTTTTGCTAATAGTTCTTGACTGAGCATAATTTAGAACAATAATCCTGGTTTGGAAGTTCTGAAGAAGCACTAATTCCAGTGTTTGGGGTCAGAATATTCCTCCCCATCTCTTCTGTTTCTGGGAGAAAGCTTCAGCATCTCAGCTGCTCTATTATCATTAAGTCCTGTGTGGTGTGTTAGCGCCCATCCTGGAAGCAGGGGGAAGGGCTTGTGAGAGCATTGCCCTCCCTGCAGGGGGTTTTCCCCCTGGGAAACTAAATTAGTCTATTCCACTCCCCCTCCTTGCTCAGCAAGGCTATAAAAGGAGGATACTGCGGCCATTAGGTCTCTTGGCCCCTGCTTTTGCTTGGATGAGGCGTGCTGGTGGGTCCCTGCTTCTCTGCCACGTGGACAGGCCTGATACTTCTCCATGCTGCCTCCACACCTTTTCAGAGACTGGTTTTGTATTCTTATTTTTTCTCCAATCCATCCTTGTTCCTTATCCTTGTGAACCCTACCTGTTATTGTTACATATATATATATATATTGTTTAAAGAAAATTCTTTAGTTCTCTACTTCCAAGCTGACTCCAAATTATTTCTTGGTGGATTTGCTCCTTCCCTTTCTTTTTCACAGAATCACAGTATCACCAAGGTTGGAAGAGACCTCAAAGATTATCAAGTCCAACCTGTCACCACAGACCCCATGGCTAAACCATGGCACCAAGTGCCACGTCTAATCCCCTCTTGAACACCTCCAAGGATGGTGAATCCACCACCTCCACCACCTCCCTGGGCAGGACGTTCCAATGGTAAATGACTCTCTCAGTGAAGAACTTTCTCCTCACCTCAAGCCTAAACTTCCCATGGTGCAGCCTGAGACTGAGTCCTCTTGTTCTGGTGCTGGTTGCTTGAGAGACGAGACAAACTCCCTCCTGGCTACAACCACCCTTCAGGAGGGTGAGAAGCTTTACCCCCATCTGAGCTCTTAAGTCCCAGTTAAGGCTCAAACCACCACATCCTGTTACTTCAAATGCAAGTATTAGTGAATCACACTGAAGGATTAGTTTCTGGCCATTTAGTCTGCATCTAACTCATCAAGCCTGCTTCCATGACAAATTCAGAAGCAGTTCATATAGTGGAGGAAGGTGTGGAACATCATGTAACTGCAGTTTCTGATAGTTACCACAGTGGTTGTTAAAGCTAGGGAATAAATGAAGAGCCTATTATTTCTGAGACTGGAGCTCGATTAAAGCGACCCAAAACAGCACCACACACAGACAAAACCCCCAAAGAGGCAGTCAAAGTGTCATTTGTATAACTCAACCTGACACAGTCCTGATATTATAATTGCACAATGAAATATGCTTAGAGCAAAATGATGCAAATTGCCAATGTCACAAGGCCGATAGTAGAGTGCCGAGAAAAACAGCAGGCTTCTGATGAACAGCTGAGTGTTTGCATTTTTAAGAGAAGCAGTAGAGAGAAAACAATAATGGGACCAAGCTGCCTACACAGAAAACAGGATCTCTTCAGAGCAAAAGACAAAATGGACAGGCAGGAATGGGACACATCACCTCAAATTAGGGAGGAGGTGAGTTGCTATTCAAGACAGCCAAGTTCTACTTACCATGTTGATACATTTTAATTAGTCCTATGTAGGACATCTCTGGTGCTACAAGGGTTCATTTGAAATTCCCAGCTGATATGGTACAGATTTTCTGAATATCTCAGACAACTGAAGGCCAAAAGACCAAGAGGTCTTCCATAAGGGACCCAGAGGTCCTCTACAGGGAACTGCAAGCAGATTTTAAAAGTAACAGATTCTTATCGTTATTCAAAATTGACATTTTTGTAATGCAGGGGTGGGGGGAGGGAGAGGGGTGTGGAAATAGAGCCAGAATAGACAGACAAGACTCTTCTTACCTCTGCCCAGAGGGCCTGTGGAGGGTAGGGGTTGCTCACAAGCCTGCATGTGCCCTAGCACATGGATCATTGGAAATGAGGCACTGGTTTCTGATTTGGAGTCTTCTTTTCTGCTTGTCATGCAGTCAGCTTCTGCAGGCAGTTTCCAGTGGTGCATACACCTTGCTTGGCTTAACTGGGAATTAACTGGAAGGATTGCAGAGCTCTTGGCTGGGCAGGAAGATGAAGCATGGGCTGATGAGTCATAATGGTTTAAATAATTTTACTTTTTAGTTTTGAACCAAACTAGCAGGAAAGGGTAATTCCACCAGACACAGGGAGGTCATTTTTTGGCATCACTTTCTCTGAATGATGCCAAAAGAATGGTGAATGACATCTGTTTTGTGACTCTCAGCTGTAAGTCTCCCTCACCATCTCATTGCCAAACTATCAAATGCTTTGATCCTGAGGGCAGGGATATGATGCTATTTTGTCTTCTCTGGACGCTTCAGTGCATTCAGGTAAATCAATGCCCGTCTCTTCAGTTTTACAACCCCTGCTGCTACTGTACCAGGCTGATCCACATCAGAATCCTGCAACTCAAAGCACAGATGGGTATTACTGACTGTTGTATCTATTTTCCTTGCTGTGTGACTCGTGAAACTGCTCTCATCTGTAGATGATATGAGTCTGTCCTAAACAAATCAAGGATGCCAGCTCCTCATTTATGACACTCCTGAGTACACTGAGAAAGAGGGCTTCCAATTTTCTCGTGCTAATGCTGTTGGTCTCTACCACCTGCCCTTGTCAGAGCCAGGGCTGACAAAGAGGACGCTCCAGGGAGACCTAATAGCTGCATGCCAGTACCTGAAGGGGGCCTACAGGAAGGATGGAGAGAGGCTGTTTACAAAAGCCTGCAGGATGAGGGGCAATGGCTTCAAGCTACAGAACACAGAATTAACCAGGTTGGAAAAGACCTTCAAGATTATCAAGTCCAACCTATCACCCAACACTCATTTAATCAACTAAACCATGGCACTGAGTGCCTCATCCAGTCTCTTTTTAAACACCTCCAGTGATGGTGACTCCACCACCTCTCTGGGCAGCACATTCCAATGGCCAATCACTCTTTCTGTGAAGAACTTCTTCCTAACATCCAGCCTAAACTTCCCCTGGCACATCTTGAGACTGTGTCCTTTTGTTCTTTCACAGGTTGCCTGGGAGAAGAGACCAACCCCCACCTGGCTACAAGCACCCCTCAGGTAGTTGCAGACAGTGATAAGGTCTCCCCTGAGCCTCCTCTTTTCCAGGCTAAGCCACCCCAGTTCCCTCAGCCGCTCCTCACAGTGCTTGTGCTCCAGACCCATAACCAGCTTTGTTACTGTTGCAGTTTGAGCTGGGTGCCCCCCTGGTGCATTCACTTCCTGTGTCCAGAAGTCCAGCCCAGAGGGATGGACACAGGAAATTGTGTATTTCCTACCATAATTCTTTGCACCACTATAAGATCCAGTGCGGGGTCTGGCACTTCCTCTTTCCTTCCCTCTCCGAGACTTGGTAACTGGGGGAGAGATCTCCCGGCCATGGGCCTGATTGGGCCCAAGGCCACAGGGGGATGGGCAGTCTCAGGCCTGGCCAGCTGAGACTAGCCCAGCAGAGGGAGGGGGAAGAAGGAGCCCTGGGGGTTTTGCATGCACCCTCAGGTGGGGATGGGATCTTTCTTTGTCACTGCGCTTTGGGTTTTCTGTAACATTCACTGCTTTCATCACTTTAGCAATCCGTTTGCCTGAGTCGTTATTTCTGCCTGTGGTGGGGAGGGGACCTGCCCCAACCCATTACAGTTACCCTTCTCTGGACATGTTTGAGTTTCTTGAACTGCAGATGTAGATTGGGTATTAGGAACAGATTCTTTACTCTGAGGGTGATGGAACACTGGAACAGGTTGCCCAGGGAGGTGGTTGGGGTCCCAACCTTGGAGATATTCAAACTGGAGCTCGACAGGGCTCTGTGCTACCTGATCTAGTTGAGGATGCCCCTGTGCTGGATTAGATGAAGGTCCCTTCCAACACAGACCATTCTATGATTCTATAAATCAGCAAAGGTCTGCTGTCAGTCACTGTGACTGAATAAGTGTCAGAGCAGCAGTGTTTATATGCAACACCTTGCACTAAAACTTTGCACTTCCACTCTTTCTATACGGACTCTGCATTTCCCATTGGATTGTCACAAATAATCTTCAGCCAGCAGGAAGCTCACCTTAGCTAGTTCAGCCAAAGAGTCATCAGAGAGCAGAAACACAAATTTGGGGAGCCTATGAATTCATCAACAGCACTAGATGCTTGCCAGGCTAGCTATTATAAGAGCCCACGCAGGGACTGTCTTTCTGTAGCACTTTCATTGCAAATAAGAACAGGAAATGGAAGGGAGGAATATTTTTATTAGTAACTACTTATCCTTCCATTTAAAAATTATTCATTCAGTTCTAAACAGCACAGAAGTAAACAAACTCTGGATTTTTTCCCCCTGATTTTCATTTTGGTAAGATTTATTTTTTCCCCTCACAAAAAAGAAATGCCTCAGATTGTGGTTATTGAGTTGCAAGGAGTATTGTGCACAAGTGCTATCTCATTAGCACTAACTGAACAATAGGAAGGACTGCTACATCTTAATCAGAAACCAAGACTTTAGAGCAGAAAACTTTTAATTATGGGGAAAGCTCTTACCTCATGGCTTGCAGGTTACACTCACACACATTAAGTAACTAAAGAGCACAGTCTGCTCTGTCAAGTAATGATCCATATATTTTTTTTTCCTCTGCTTGGGGAAAGGGAAAAAAAAGAACACAACTTTTAAAGTATGCAATAAGCATTTACTGAAGGGAAAAGGAGGAATAAGTCTTCCATTCACACACCAGATGTTCCCATTAAATAATCGTTTCCAAGAAAGCTCAGCTCATGTGGAAAGAGAGAGCTCCAGGGTTCAGAAGGGGGAAATAGGCAAAAAAGTTAACTTGTAAAATAAGGACAGCTGCTGAAGAGATCATTCCTGGTTTTGGCCAAGTGCACATCAATCTACTCCTGCAAGGGATCAGAGCCAGGGCTGGTATAAATCAGCACAGTTCTCTGAAAGTCAGTGTGAGTGACTGGCATCAGAGCAATGTTGCTGATTTACACCAGCCTCCCAGTCCTGCAGCTTCAGTAGCTGATGGACTGTGACCTTCCTCTTTAGCACCTCAGGGACCTGTTACCACCAGCATATTTTCTAGCCTCAGAAATGGCACAAGTGAGATCTTTTCGGTATTTTCTTATATGTGCTTTAAAAACCTTCTTAGGCTTTTCCACAGGTCTTGGAAATTGAGACATTTAAGAGCTCAAAAGAGAGCAGACACCTCTCTCAATTCCTTGTAGTCTTTGTCCTGTTATAAATAACATTCCTTAGAAGGGGCATAGTATATGGCTATTGATAATGAGGGCATAGGTAGGTAGGACAGCTGGATTAACTTCAGTCTCATTTAGTTTGGGGCAAAGGCCTAAACCCCCTTCATTTCATCTGCAGCAGCAGCCTGGCTCAGAAGAGTTTGCTTCTGTGCTGTTTGCCTCCACTAACTGGTCATCTGCCTGATTCAGCCCTGCTGCTCAATCAGCTAGAGAGCAAACCACACTTCCTCAGCTACCATTTGCCCAGCATCACTTCCTAATTTAGGGAGAAAGATGGGTATTCAGATCATAGAAAATGTGATTTCCCATTGGGTCTCTCACAGTCTGCTCCTTGCAATAGGTAAGCTGAAAGCTACAAGGACTGAGTTTAAATCCCAGCCTTTTTCTGGACTTTCCAGCAGCAAGAGAGGTTAAAATTTGCAAGTATTATGGTTTGGAGGAGGCAAACACAAGCCCAGCATTTGCTAAATTGCCAAGGACAAGAAAGAGATATATAAAGGCCCTTTGTGTTCTCTAAAATTACATTTCTCGCCACCATCACACTTAATTGGATCCATTTAATCTGAAATGACAAAACCCATGTCACTACTTACTTTATTTTGTATTTTTTTTAACCCTGGGCTGGGTTATCATTATTTTATCCAGCTCTCCTGAACTTCACTGGGGATTTTAATTACAGTTCTCTCCCAAGTTCCCCTCAGCTCAAGTTATCACCACACGCCCTTGGCAAGTCAGAGCTTTGCCCTGCTCAAATTGCAGCAGTCCATTTTCCCATCAAAGGCACATTGCAAAATGATGTATGGCTCACCACAGATCATCTAACACTGTCCTTGTTACGGAGCAAAACAAGGATTGGTGGGTGCCCAGCCACCTGCACCAGCAGAAAAGATGCACTTAGGGGGTCGCTACAGGAGAAGTTGGCTGAGGAGGGCTCTGTGTGTTTGTGTCAAACATACCAAGTCTGCAGAGAAATGCCTGATGATAGTCCTAGGTCTGAAACACTATATTAAAAAAAGAGGTTGTACAGTAGCTTTTGATATCATTAGGTGATATTGTTGCATTGCTGCTGTTCTTGCTGTTATTTTATACTGCATACTATTTGGTAGTCGGTGCAGAAATGCATGCCAAGATTAGTGACAAAGAATAGAATAGAATAGAATATAATAGAATTAACCAGGTTGGAAAATACCTTCAAGATCATCAAGTCCAACCTGCCACCCAACACCATCTAATCAACTAACCCATGGCACTAAGTGCCTCATCCAGTCTCTTTTTAAACACCTCCAGCGATGGTGATGGTGACTCCACCACCTCCCCAGGAAGCACAGTTGTCTCTATTTAAGAGGTAGAGCCTGTGTCATGAAACTGAATTCCCTCTTCATAGGCAATGAGGAGTAAGGGGATTTTTCTTCACTAAGCTTCATCTTGCTGAAAGCCACAGCATCTTTTTTGGCAGCCCTGAAGAGTCTTCTTGGTCCTGGGGTGTTTGAGAGACACTAACACGTAGCCCATCCCTTGCAGCTGTGTGAGAACTTGCAACACAGATATGAGAGAGAACCTCAGGACCTGTCTGCTCTCTGAAATACATTTGAGGCTTCTTGATGTGACCTGACTCTTTTGATGCATCATAAAAAAATTATGATGCAGCTCAAAAAAGTGCAGGAAAAAAATTAAGCACCTTGTGTGACAAATGTAAAATCAGCCAAGACCCATGCCATCAAAACCCAGCAGGAAATTCAGGACATCTGCATGTCATTCATATTTTTTCTTCTCAGTGGGTTTGGGGCTGATTCCATTAAGTTTACATCCTGGTGAAGCAGTGCCAGGGGTAACTCTTACTCCCTTGCAGTGAGTAGTAAGAAGCAGAGGTGACAGATGAGACCGCCCAGAGCAAGGCTGTGTCATATTCTGTGCACCAGCCAGCTTGGCCTGTCTCCCTCAGGGCTGCCATGCTCATGCAACTGACCTGCATCCCTGTGCAGGACCTAGAAACAGCTCCATGTCTTTTTCATCATGCAGATGGTTGGGGAGTAGAGCTTAGAGACACCTCTGCTTCAAGCCAGCACACAGAGCATCCTGCAAAGGACAGGTCTTACCTATGCCCATTAGACACACCAAACTCACTTTAAACCACTTTTCCTTGGGCTCCAAGTGTTACTACTGGAGCAGCAAAGATCTCCCTAATTGCTTGAAAAATTAAATCAGGTATGATTGGGAGCCATCCTGCACCAAGCACTGCAGCATACTATTACTCCCATGCTCACCGTAAAGCTGGACACCAGAACAAACACCTCAGAAAGCCACAAGTCAGTGTCACACAGCAGTGGGAACCAAGAATGACTCCCTCTGAGCAAGCACTGGGAACCAAAGAAAACACAGTACCACAGTATCACAGTACATTAGAGGTTGGAAGGGACCTCAAGAGGTCATCAGGTCCAAAGCCCCCTGCCAAAGCAGGATCACTTATGGTAGTCCACACAGGAATGCATTCCAGGTGGGTTTTGAAAGTCTCCAGAGAAGACTCTACAACCTCTCTGAGCATCCTGTTCCAGTGCCCTGTTACCCTCACTGTTTCTCCTCATGTTGAGGTGAAATCTTCTCTGTTCAAGCTTGTACCTGTTGTTTCTTGTCTTATAAGCGCACAGCACCTAAAAGAGCTTGGAACCCTCCGCTTGCCACCCACCCCTCAGATATTTATAGACATTGATAAGATCCCCTCTCAGTCTTCTCAAGACTAAAACATCACCTTTCCCACCGGTGTTCATGGAGCAACACAACACTCAGGGAAGATTTTATGACCACATCTCAGCTCCTTCTTGTCTCTTGTTCAAGTGGCCTGACAATGACACTGGAGAACATATTGCTTTAAAAAAAAATAAATAAAAAAACCCAGTAGAGCTGTTGCTGTCAAGTAGGTCTCTTAAGCCCCATGGGTAATGCTCTCAAATGACAAAGCTGCTCTCCTTCTTGGCAAAGGTCTTTTATCAAGCAATACAGAGACACATTTTCAATCATCTCCGTATCACAATGAAGAGACAAACCCTGTTAGCGTTAGCCTCCGAAAATCATAAAATGCACTGGCTCACTACACCTAGGGACTAGGCTGGGCTTTGAGCTTCCATGAATCTCAGCAGCAGCAGCAGCAGAAGTGTAATTCAATCTTTTTAACTTGGTGATATATATTCATGTCAGTGGCTTTAAGATAAGAAAAAGACTTTAGTTGAAGAATGAAACTTTTGATGAATAACTGAGAGTACGATGAATAATGTACAAATATTTCTTGCCTCTCAGTCAAAATGATTCCAGATCCTTTTTCATTTTAATCCCTGTTGTACTCTTCATTTAAAAAAAAAAAAACCTCTAAGAAATGAAAGGGGAAGAAAAAAAACCACCCTATATATTTAAAGGGCAGTGGAATTCCAAAAGAAGAGCTTCTAAAAGAAGCCTTCCTGATTACACTTAGAGATATTTTTATGGTTTCTTTCTAACTGCTAGCAAACAGAAGATTGTTGGTCACTGGCAGTAATAATAGTAGAATCATAGAATGGTCCCTGCCAGAAAGGACCTCCAAAAGTCATCCAGTCTGACCTCCCCGCAGTCAGCAGGGACATCCCCAACTAGATCAGGTTGCCCAGGGCCTTGTCAATCCTCACCTTGAATATCTCCAGGGAAGGGGCCTCAAACACCTCCCTGGGCAACCTGCTCCAGTGTTAGAATAGAATATAGAATAGAATAAACCAGGTTCACAGTGAAGAACTTCTTCCTGATACCCAGTCTAAATCTGCTCTTTAATTTTAAGCCATTGCCCCCTCATCCTGTCACCACAGGCCTTTGCAAACAGTCTCTCTCCATCCTTCCTGTAGGCTCCCTTCAGGTACTGGAAGGCTGCTATTAGGTCTCCCTAGAGCTTCCTCTTCTCTAATGATGTGTTACCATGCAAAACCACAGCCTGTCTGTTTGTGCTCTGCAGAAGATATGGAATTTATCCAAGAAGAATATCTGGGTTTATTCCCTAGGAGATATTTCTCATGAAATAATGAAAAAAAATGTATCTGTTAGAAACATTTTCCTTCCTTGCAAGGTCAGTCTTCATTCTGTCCCTACTGAAAAGTAGCAAAACATACATAACAGTAGCATAATTTCTAGAGAGGCAACAAAAGAAACAAGGGTAATGATTCTATGATCATTTGTTTGTCTTCATACAAGAGGTTAACAAGGTAAATGGGCCATTAGCTGGGAGTCCTGCTCATTTCTTCACAGGTTGCAGCAAAGCCTGGCTTGAGAGATACTTGCAGCAGAAGGGCATCACTGAGCTACAGACAGAATGGAATGGGATGGAAAGGAATGGAATGGAATGGAATAGAATAGACCAGACCAGGTTGGAAGAGACCTTCAAGATCATCATGTCCAACCTATCATCCAACACCACCTAAACAACTAAACCATGCAACCAAGCACCCTATCAAGTCTCCTCCTGAACACCTCCAGTGATGGTGACTCCACCACCTCCTCGGGCAGCCCATTCCAATGGGCAATCACTCTCTCTGTGTAAAACTTCCTCCTAACCTCCAGCCTAAGCCTCCCCTGGTGCAGCCTGAGACTGTGTCCTCTTGTTCTGGTGCTGGTTGCCTGGGAGAAGAGACTAACCTCTGCCTGTCTACAACCTCCCTTCAGGTAGTTGTAGAGAGCAATAAGATCTCCTCTGAGCCTCCTCTTCTCCAGGCTAAGCAACCCCAGCTCCCTCAGCCTCTCCTCATAGGGCTTGTGTTCCAAACCCCTCCCCAGCTTCGTTGCCCTTCTCTGGACACGTTCCAGCAACTCAACATCTTTCCTAAACTGAGGGGCCCAGAACTGGACAGAGTACTCAAGGTGTGGCCTAACCAGTGCAGTGTACAGGGGCAGAATGACCTCCCTGCTCCTGCTGGCCACACTGTTCCTGATACAGGCCAGGATGCCATTGGCCCTCTTGGCCACCTAGGATGCCATTTGGGAAGTGAAGACTGTAGAAAAACAGGTAGTGGTGCTGGAGATTAAAAACAAAACAAAACACACAAAAAAACCCACATAAAACAAAACCACACACACTCAAAAAAACCCCAAACCACAAAGTATAATGCAACCATTGCAAAGTATCTGGTTACAAAAAAAACCCTGAAAAACTCAGCAGGTGATGTTAGTTCCTATCATGGCACCATCAGCAGAAGCAGCAGATCCAGCTGCTGCACTTGGCTTATGAAAATCCCAAACAATGCCTGGTGCACACCATGTAGCGAGTGCTACCAGTTCCACATGGGAAAACCAAAGCCAACCAAAGAACCAAATGATTGTAGATCTCAGAAGGACAACCATATTGTCCATGCTTAACCTAAATGCCGCTGCACAGAGCTCAAAGCAAAGTCAAAACTGACCTTAGGAAGTTTCTGGGGCACATCCATTCCTGCCATGTCCAGGTTTCTGTCCCCTCTGATTTGTCTGGTTTGTGGAAGGCAGGCATATTGTGAGACACCCTGTGTGAAATTGCTGGAAGGAAAAATTACAACCAACAACAACAAAAAAAGGGCTTTCTGGAGCTAAAAAGAGAATTAAAAGTGCCCTCAGTGACTGGAGTTTTCCCTTCATAAATGATCTCTCATTTGAAGTCAGTCTCTGGAGGTGCAAAATCTTTCAACAAAGTATTTTTCTGAAATGAAGATGAGGGCAACATATCTTAAAATACCACACCTGGGAAAGAAGCACTGCTCTTCCAGGCCTGCTGAGGATGAAGTGGGACACTGGATGCTTTGATTCAATGGCTTGTCTTTCATGTAATCACTTAACTTGAGTGCAGTAAATGCAGAGACACCAACTCAGTTGCTGGTGATGGCTGGCCCAGGAACCTGGCAAATGGCTAGTTTTTGCTGTACAATAGAAAGAATTGATCATTGAATTGGAATCATAGAATTGTTAGGGTTGGAAAGGACCTCAAGGATCATCTAGTTCCAATCCCCCCGCCATGGGCAGGGACACCTCACACTAGATCAGGTTGCTAAGAGCCACATCCAGCCTGGCCTTAAAAACCTCTAGGGATGAAGCTTCTACCAGCTCCCTGGGCAACCTGTCCCAGTGTCTCATCACCCTCATGGTGAAGAACTTCTTCCTAACATCCAATTTGAATCTACCCATTTCTATTTTTTGTCCATTCCCCCTAGTCCCATCATTACCTGAGACCCTAAGAAGTCCCTCACCAGCTACCTTGGAATTACTTGGAAGCTAACTGGGGAGGATGATTTTTTAAGGTCATGTTCATACCCACTGAGTACTAAGGTTATTGTCTGCAATATGAACTACAGTGAAACAATCAATTTGTCACTTAGCTTTCATTTTCACTGACTAAGGGGGTCTTGCTGCTCTGCTAATGTGCTGGCAGGTCCCTAGGCTATCTACTCATCCACCCACATCAGAAAAATAATTAAAGGGGGGGAAAAAAAAGTAAAAACAAGGAAAAGGTATTTTATACAACATAAAAGTGGTACTGCTGTTACCCAAATTAAGGGAGTAATGGAGGTAAGGATATCAGAAAGCCAGCCATGTAAGGCTGGGAAGCAGAGAGAGAAGAGAAAAAAAGTCTTTTTTCCAAACAGTCTTAAATGATGAACCTCTTCTCTGGGGGATTTTGAGAGAAATCCTCATATGTGTGCGTATTTATACATAAGCCACTCATCTAACTTTCTCTGTGAGAGAGGGTCCTAAGACCCTAGAAATCATTAAAGAGCTGGGCTGGTGTAGGATGTTGAGGAGAATGCCTATTTTCCCATGCTTAGGAAGAAAAAAAATGTGGAGGTGGAAAACAGAGAGTTGTGTCAAGCAGAAGTGGATAACCGAGAGGGAGGACATCAGAGGAGAGACAAACAGTTGTGATACAGAGCCATAAGCCAAAGAAAGGTCAAACAGGTAGCAATGCTTTTGTGGGAAGAGCATACTCCACTTTTTGAGAAGATCAGTAGCTTTCTAGGTAAGCATTTGAAAACCCAAGGACCCAGTGGAATAGAAAGAAGAAAAAAACCCAACCAGAATGTGACTTTCTCCTTGCTCTTATGCTACTGTCTGTCACCATCATTTATCTCCTGAAGCTCCCAAAGTAATTATAAAAAAGAGCATGGCCAGCAGGAGCAGGGAAGACATCCTGCCCCTGTACTCAGCACTGGTTAGGCCACACCTTGAGTACTGTGTCCAGTTCTGGGCCCCTCAGTTTAAGAAGGACTTTGAGACTATTGAACATGTCCAGAGAAAGGCAACGAGGCTGGGGAGAGGCCTCAAGCACAAGTCCTGTGAGGAGCGGCTGAGGGAGCTGGGATTGTTTAGCCTGGAGAAGAGAAGAGAAGGCTCAGGGGAGACCTTATTGCTCTCTACAACTACCTGAAAGGTGGTTGTAGCCAGGTGGGGGCTAGTCTCTTCTCCCAGGCAACCAGCACCAGAACAAGAGGGCACAGTCTCAAGCTGCACCAGGGGATGTTTAGGCTGAAGGTGAGGAGAAAGTTCTTCAGTGAGAGAGTGATTAGCCATTGGAATGGGCTGCCCAGAGAGATGGTGGAGTCACCATCCCTGGAGCTGTTCAAGAGGGCATTGGATGTGGCACTTGGTGCCATGGTCTAGTAGTCATGGAGTCTTGGGTGACAGGTTGGACTTGATGATCTTTGAGGTCTTTTCCAACCTTGTTGATTCTATGATTCTAATTGCATCACCAGCTCCCTACACACAAAGGGTCTTCCCACTTTCCACAGATATTGTGCTGAGAATCCTAGGCATTTGCCCCCACAACTGTGCTCAAATGAGACTTATATCCCAGACAAAGATACTCAGGTTTGCTCCCCCAATGATGCTTTTCCATGGTGTTTAGTTTCAAACTTTTTAGATTGTATTAAGAATGTCCAGGGTATTGATTCATTATCATGAATCCATTTTCTTTCTCGTTGTCACAGCTTTCACTGATTTATGAGGTGAAGAAGTATGAAGGTAATTAAATAATCTGACTGGTTGAACATCTGTTGAAATATAATGATAGCAACTTCTGAAGACAACATTCCTGATGTTTAATTCTGATGATTAATTCTGATTTAAAAATTAGAGGTAGGGGGTTACCAAAAAAACCCAAAACAAACCAAACAACAAACCAACCCCAAACATGCACCAAAAAACCCACAACAAATGAAACAAAACAAAACAACCCCCAACCCAAACCAACCAAACCCCAAACCCCAACAGAACTAAAAGCCTAGCACCTTTTAATTCTTTTCTACCTTCAACATCTTCCAGTGAACTGACCTAAATGTCCCTTTATGGTTTCCTCACATCCAGAGGTCCTAATGCAAGCCAGGTGATCTCTGGGGGAGGTTCAGCCCAGTTTGTATATTCTGGCTGTGCAGGCTCCACAACCAGAAATTGAGACTCAAGCATGATGGAGTTTCTTGATGGCCCATTAAAATAACTCTCTGTAAAACTTGTCCTTGCCTCCTATGCTAGGAAATGATTGTAACTCATTCCTCCACCTAGCATCCAGTGCAATTAGTGTCAAGGAAAGTGGAAGGAGTCACATGAACCAACAAATACTGCACAGCACTTTGTAACCCCACATTTCTGCCCTTTCCCCACTGACCTCTTCAGGCCCATTTTCTTTGCATTCCCACAATGGCAGCCACTTCTATTTCACAGCACCCACCCAACCCTTTGAATATGACTGCATGCAACCCTGAGTTGAGCTCTGAAAACAGCCAACGAATCCTCCTTGAAACATCACTCTCCAACCACTGCTCTGCAGGGAATCTCAGTACTTACCACTCAGCCTTCAGCAGGGAATTAGATGCTTAAAACTTACATTTCAAGGTTGAGCCTCTGGCTGTGGGAGCAGAGATGACCCCGTTTTGTATGTACTAGATGTGCTACATCTCCTGTTGATCCAGCCTGAGACTTCAGAAATTTCCCATGCCAAAACTATTAAATGATGGAATATTCATGCCCCTCTCGCTGGGCATGATGGTCAGCCATGGGCTCTCACCAGCTTGGTCCAGCTCTGTTCTTCCTTGTTGTTTCACATCTGGTTTCCAGGTTTTCTCTCCCTTTTGTCTTCCAGGTTCATGTAATCAGCACAGGAGTCACTTACTAAACATCTTCCTCCATCCTCCCCCACTAGGTTCCTGCATGTGGTAGTAGTAGTACTACTACAGTCCCCTCTAAATCTTGGCCTGAAAACTGTTTGGTGTGCACAGTGAGGCATTAAAAAGGATTTATTCTGCCCTTGAAGTAGACAGGCAACTCCCCTTATTGTGAGAGTTTAAACTGTGTAAATCAAGACTAAATTCACTGATGCTGGTGGGCCTGCACAGGTAAAACTAGCACAAATGAACAGTAAAGCAAAGCACAAAGGAATAGTAAAGCAAATCCTATTGTATTGATTGTGGGTAAAATCCCAACAACAAATACCACAATTATCTTCTGCCCTGTTTCTGCCTGCATAAACTGCATTAAAAATATAGTCAAGAGTCCTACTAATAATAAATTACCTGAATATAAATTATCTGAAATTCAGGAACAAATCTCTCTTTGTGTTTTGTTTTGCAAGGACAAATTTTTCTCTTCTGCTCACACATGAAACAGTTCACAGTAAGCATCTGTTCCCTCCTCCATGACCCAAAATAAACCCATCTCTATGGTCTCATATAGAAACATCAGCAGACTTGTTTAATTAATGTTTCAGGGTCAAGAGAAAAGAATGTAGAGATAAATACACTTAAAGGCTTTGAAAGCTTTGTGGCAGTGTTCCAACGCTGCCTCCCTTGTCTTTGCTTCTAAGCACACAGCGCTTAGGAAAAGTGATCTGCCTCTGGGTCTGGGATTCCTGTCAGTCCTCTGATGTAGCACCATGACATATGACAGCAGACCAGCACTGAAGTGATGCATTACAATAATATGTCAGTAATGCAGTGGTGCTTTGATAGTGCTTAACAAGGTTAGTTCACTGGGGAGAGGGCCAAGGAAAGAGGAAGACCTGGGCAGAAGGAAAATCCAGCTGAGATCTGCCTTACCCTGTTTCAGTGTGTAGGTCCATTAACTTCTTGATGGGAGATGTCTCATTTGTCCCCAACACAAAGACTGGAAGCTGGGCAGCAGCATTCAAAGGGAGGGACCCGAAGCACAAGGCCTCATCTCGTAGGCTAATTGCTTGGAGCATGAGAATTTGTATTTCTGGTTGCAACAAGGTCTGTACTGAATCAAGGGAAAGAGGCAGCTCTTCAACCTTGGCAAAGATGGGCACACTCCTGGTAAGCAGGAGCAGCAAGTATAAGCCTCTTCAGGCTGATGATTTTAGAAGGACAATCACATTCCAGGACAGTACAAAAGGTCCAACAAGTGCTCCTCAGATTCTGCCTTAGAGCAGAAGTAGCGAGCCAAATGCTCCAAAGAATGTGAGGACAGTGCCCTGGATGATTCAGGCATCTATCTCTTTCCATCTGTGTTGGAGGCTGCAACATGTGGGTGATGATGCAACCAGCCCTAGCCAAGCCTTATTGCACTTCTGCATCCCATCACTGACATTGCTGTGACCTGATGTATTCAGTGTTGGGCTCAAGGGGGGATGCCATCAGCCAGGCCTTGTAAGTGCTCCCATTGTATAAGTAATGAAAGGCTCTCCCTGCACAAGGAACAAGACAACCATTTCAGTATCATTACACCAACATGGGGAAAATGGCTTTGGCAGTACTTCTCTCTCCCATACTAGAGGTGTCCCATGGGCTGAGAGATCTTCTGTGATGCTGAAGGTCTCTCCCACATCACTCTCAGAGGGCCAGCCTAGTTCTTGGTTGCTTGACCTGATCAGCTTACTGACATAAGGGGAAAACACAGACACCTGATCATGGCTTATAAAAGGAAGAATATATAGACATCAGCTGCATTCTTAAGTGATATGTAGATAGAAGATAAGCTACATTGGGTCAGAGAAAAAAAATCATCCTGTTAGTCTCACCTCCACCAGTGACCAGTACTAGGCACCTGGAAAGGAGCATAAGGAGAAGACATGTAGAGAGATTTCCAGGTAACTGCCACACTCCAGAAATTCACAATTTACAGGGAGCCAAAGGGAAGGAGGGGAAGGAGGATGAGTGGTGTGCATGCACGTCCATGGAGGGAGATTTCTGGCACATATTCAGAGGCACATTTCCATGCTCTCTTTTCCTTTTAAAACAGAGCATGGAATTCATGGGACCTTACCTGCATAAGCAGGTAGTTCTACCCTCCTATTCACCTCCCAGTCTCCAAAGAGAATCAGTCTGTGGAATGGAAAGACATGGAGATCATTAATTTTTGAGAAGAGCAGTAAGAAAGAGGAAGAGGTAGTTGTTTTATCTTTTATCTTATCTTGCCTTATAACGTTTCCCTGCTCACTCTCCAGGTGCTTTGCATGACCCTGGATGACAGATAGGGTTGGAGAGCTAGATACGGCAAGGGAAATTCAATAAAGACTGAGCAGACTTCACCAAAAGGAACTTTCACAACAAAGACTGAAAGAGCAACCAGGGGTAACTCTGATGTACAAAAATACATTTATTTTCAACAATTTCAAAACCACTGCCTTTTTTTTTTTTTTACAGTAGAAATATTCAAATGGAACAATAAAACCAAGAACAGTATATATATATGTATATATATGACTCATGCATTTGTATTACTGTGTTTAATACAGGTATTGCAATTGTCTGCCTCATTTAATCCTTTAAAAACATGGTGGTGATTTGGGTTTAATGCATTGCCCAACAACATCAGAGGGAATTTGTGGATTCTGCTTTGGTTTGTCAGACCTGGAATGTGTGCAGGAACTGACTGAAGGGAAAGAGAGGACAACAGCACATCTTTGCTCATCCCTAAACCCAAACCTTAGTCCAGAAGAAAATGCACACTTTCCTGCACGTGCTCTTACTGGTGGCAACTCTAACTGAAAAACTCTGCAGGTCCCAGTCACTCATCTCTGACCCTTCTGGGCTTAGTGCTGGGGTTCTGAAGCACAGGCTAAACTAAATAGAGGATCTAGAGCCACACAAAGCCAAGAGCTGCACCTGGCCTCCAGGTCTCATACATTATTCCCATATTACATCTAATACAGTAGACTCCCATCATGAGGGAAAGGCTGGCAGTGATAGAGGGCACTGACCAAGTCTCTTGCTCTCTCTCTCCTCTCTACACATAACTACAGCATGGGAGATAGTGACATTCTACTCATGCCCTTAAATCTTTCTCTCCTTACTCATGTAAATAATAATCTACAGCTTCAAAGATTTCTGTTACCTTTTTTCCCAGGGGTAAAACTTGCAGGGGGAAAAACCCTAATGACATCTCCAAGTTGTTGTTTCCCAGTATGACATATATGCTTAAAAGCAGCCAAGACCACAGCTCAGTAACTTCCAAAAGAGACAGGCGGTGCTAGTTGCCCAATCCAAACCTTACAGGGCTCCCATGGATAGGCAGAGCCCTGAAAATACTGAATGCAGTATTTACACCTTTTTAAGGGAGAAATTTTCAATCATGCACACATGTTTTTTTTTTCAGATGCCATCAACCATGATTGTACCCTAAGGCAGCAGGCATGATCTGGCAAATGTGGTCCCATCTACATCCTAGGGAGCTCTTTCCAGATGTGCACAGAGCACACTGGCCCAGACAGCAGAGTAACAAACTACCCTGCAAAGCAGTGATAGCCACTGAATCTCACGGAACACGAAGTATGAGACAGGTTTTCCTGACACGCAGTTGTGGCTCTGTGGATTATTTTTG
Organism: Dryobates pubescens; assembly: GCF_014839835.1. Lineage (NCBI taxonomy): Eukaryota > Metazoa > Chordata > Aves > Piciformes > Picidae > Dryobates > Dryobates pubescens. The sequence continues at coordinate 9,827,449 of NC_071619.1, forward strand.
TTTGCTTTGTAGTGCCCTTTGAATAATTTTGGATTGAAAATGGCCTTCTTGACAGCTGCTTCTCCAAAAATTAACTGCATCATTCAGAAACTTCTCACTCTTCACTAGGATTAAATTTCTCTTAGAGAAGTGAAAATGTTTCTTTTCCTTTCAGCAGCCTACTCCCAGTCTTTTCTCCCTGTTTCTCCTGCTAGGATGTACTTAGAGCTGTCTTTAAGAGTGCAAAGGAGAAAAACATGTGAAAAAAAGGTAAAAGCTGTGAAAACCATGAATTCCCTGTCTTTCCTTTTAAATCACTCCCAAGAAGAACCTAAAAAATTCCAAATGACAATGAGCGTTTTCACTTTGCTTCCTGTTAATGTGGGCAGTAATAAGTATTTCACATCTAGTCCTCTGCAGCAGCACACAAGAGCAATTCCTCAAATCCTAATGATCAGAGAAGACTGAGATCAGCCTGCAGTTTAGCTCAGGGCCCAGTGGATCATCGTTTATGTACATTTCTCCCATCTATATCTAAATGAGACACCGTGGCCTTGTGAGAAGTGTCATCACCAGACTGGGCCATTACTTTGGCGTTTCAGTAGAACAGAGAGTAATGCAACACTTCATGCATGTGATGGATGGAAACTCAAGGTTAAATAAATAATAGAGTCATTCTCCAGCTTACATTAGGAGCTAGAGCAGAAAAGTGATGGAGGAAACAGACAATAATTACTTTTAAATCATCAGAAAAGGCCCCCAAGCCTGACTGAAATGGAGGAGAAGGGTTGAGACTATTTAGCTTTAGTGCTTCACCCCAAAGAGTTTCTCCCTACATTTTAGTTTTACAGGTTTAATCCTGAAAATTCGTCCTGTGCTTTTTCTGCAAAACTCTGTTAAATCACTTTTCTCTCCACCTGCAGACCCATTAGGATTATAACCTCTAAAGACATCCCAGCCCCTTTAACAGAGTGAACACATGTAACTGGGGGTGGTTTGAAGCCAACTGTCATGTTGCAGTGCAAAGAGGTTAACAAGTAAAACCTCAACTCTACCCACCTCCTGAGTTCAGTACCGATGTATTAAAGGTGACGTGGAGTCTTGTATTCAGGTCCTACAAAATGGTAACATTGTCACCTGGTCTCATTCCTGTCTCCTGTTACCACACCAGCATTAGAACATCTTCCCATATATACCTCCAATCTTCTTTCCACTGCTGCTGGGCCTTACAACCAGCTGGAACCAAATTAATTTCCAGTTGGGCTTTGGCCCTTCTATTTTCTCCTTGTGTAGCCTCGTGACAGCCTTGTAGTCCAACTGAATGGCCTGCCCCTTCTTCCAATGACCACAGACTCTCCTTTTCTCCCTAAGCTGCAACCAAGTATCTGTATTTAGCCAGGCCAGCTTTCTTCCCCACTGAGTCTTGGCACATGGGGACAGCCTGTTCCTATGCCTTTAAGACTTCATGAACAATGTCACAGAATCACAGAATTGTCAGGGATGGAAGGGACTTAAAGGATAATCTCTTTCCAACCCCTGTGCCATGGGCAGGGATACTTTCCACTAGATCAGGTTGCCCAGAGCCACATCCAGCCTGGCCTTAAAAACCTCCAGTGATGGGGCTTCCACCACCTCCCTGGGTAACCTGTTCCAGTGTCTCACCATCCTCATGGTGTCTAGGCTTCCTGAATTCCTTGGCCTCTCAGGTCTACCTCTCAAGGGACTCTGTTGACCAGTCTCTGAAACTGGCCAAAGTCTGTCTGCGGGGAGTCCCAGGTGGCAGTCCTGCTGACCCTTCTCTTTACCTCTCCAACAACTGAGAACTCTATCATTTTGCAGTCACTGTGCCCAAGATGGCCCCCAAATGTAACATAACCCACAAGTCCTTCTTGGTTCACAAACAGCAGCCTTGCCTAGCTGGCTCCCTCACCAACAGTGTCAAGAAATTATACTCCACATGGTCTAGGAACCTTCAAGACTGCTCCTTCTCTGCTGTGTTACCTTTCCAGCAGTCCCCCAGGAAAACAATGACCAGTGATCATGAGACCTCATAGATTCCTAAAGAATATTTTATCTGTCTCCTCATCCTGGCTCGGTCTGTAACAGACTTCCACTAGGACATCTACCTTTGCCCTGGTTCTCACCCATAAAACTCAATCCTATCATCACCATTATTAACCTCAACACAATCAAAAGAACCCTTGACATACAGGGCCACCCCACCACCTCTCCTTCCTTTCCTGTCCCTTCTGAAAATGTTTATAGCCACTGATTGCCAAACTCCAGTAATGTGAGACATGCCACCATATTTATGTGAGGGCCACTATATCATTGTTTTCCTGATGCACAATGGCTTCCAGCTCCTCCTGTCTCCTGTACTTCAAGCATTAGTGTACACACACTTCAGTTGTTCTAAAGGTCTTGCCGTATTTTTGTAGGTAGAAGTTCTCAGGTACTCCTGTGGTTGACAATTCATCATTAACCCTATTGTCTTTGCTGCCATGTGGGTCCCCATTTCCTATCTCAACTAATACAGCAGTCCAACAGACCTCACTAGCACACCACCCTTCAACTGTTGGTGTGCTGCCCTCAGGCTTATCTCTAGCAAGCCTGGTTTTGTGCCCTTCCCCCTTCAAATCTAGTTTAAGGCTCTTGCAGTGAGCCCCGCTAGCTCCTGTGCTAGGACCCTTTTCCCCCTTTGAGACAGGGGTATCCTGTCTGTCGCCAGCAGGCCTAATGGATGTCACCAAGGTCCTTCTCAGAAGGGGACAACAGCGCCAGAGGCGAATAGATGATTAAGACCATTAAAATATTAATGTAGTCTCATAGCCTGCCCTGTTAATACCTTTTTCTGATACTATATCTATTAAAAAACCAACCAACCAAACCAAAAAAAAAAAGCCCAACACAAATGCATGTAGCTATACACACAGAAATAAACTATGCTGTATTTATAGACAGCAGTGTCAGATTGAAATACGACAGACAACTGGAACACACTTGGAACCAAAGTGTGACTCAAGTGCAGTCCCCGGTGGGCTGGCGTGTACGGGCACGCGCGTGCGTGTGGGTGTGTGGTTCAGGTTTTGCTTCAAACAGATCTTCTTTTACTAAACATTAAATTATTTCCCAAGAAATAAAAAGCTATGTACATCGTCATTATCTACAGTAGGCCTTCGGCATCCTCGCTATTCACATGCACAGGTTTCGGGGCTGCATTCATAAACTCAGGCCTGCTCCTTCGTCGCTTGTGGTGCTGTCCCCTCCAGCCACTCTGCGGTCCAAGGAACACTGATGTATGTGTTTACTCTGATTGTTGTTTGGTTTTTGTTGTGTTGATGGTATTTTTTTTTCCCCCCTTTCTCAGCAGTCAACAGTGCCAGAGGGTGACTGAAATGAAAAGCAATTAAAGGTGGCAAGATCCTGCAAAAAGCTGAGACATGCGTGTCACTGGGAAGCGAAGTCTGTTGGCATGTCCCAGAGCCTGGTCCAACAACCCAGCCTGAGCTGTCTGGCAGGATGAAGTCGCTGATTCATGAGCTATTTTGAAAAGGGCTAAAAAGGGACAATTTTCCTACAGCATGTTGCCTAAGGTACTGTACCTACCTGTTGGATTTGAATACTAATTCTCAGTGTGTATTGAACAGGAGGCTGGCATTCGAATTCTACCCCACACTTAACTCGTTCTTTCCTTTTTCTTTCCAATCCGATGAGTATATTCCAATTATGAAGAAACCCTGCTATTTATGAATGCAGCCCTGGTAAAAAGAAAAAGCCCACCCCAGCCCCTCCCAAAATGATAATAATGACATATAACTCTTTCTTCTTTTTTTGTTTTCTTTTTCATAATAATAATAATAACAATAATAATTACAAATAAAAAGTCATAAATGTTGTGGACCAAGTGGATTCTCAGTATTAAACACTAGTGCAGTTGGGGATTTCCTTTGTGCTTTCACTGTTGGCAATTGTTGAGATGCTTCCTGTGGAGGAGAAAATGAAAAAGAGAGTCACTGCAGTGGCTTCAACAGTTTGGTCCATACTGCTTTTCACTCCTCCTTAGAAAGTGCTCATGTAAGTGTAAAGACACAAAAGGTGCTTAAAAGTAACACATCCTTATTTCCTATTTGCATTAGGCATTGATCATGCAGAAAACCTGTTAGCACAGCTCAGCTGACCAGCAGTGCATTCATTAAGCTATTAGAGAACACACTCGCTTGTAATGACAGCACATCAACTGGCTAAGTTTGATTCGGCTGATTCTTCTGAGGGTTCAGGAAATCTGGAACCCCTCTGCAGGAAAGGCAGGGTGTAAGCCACAGTCATTACTAACTCTTGCTGCTCCCAGTTTCCTACCCTGAGCATGTAACACTGTGAGAAAAACTGTGAGAAAATCTGTGAGAACAACTCCCTGTTTACCATATTGCAGAGAGATTTGCTTCCTATCTCAGTACCTCAGTACCTCAGGTCACAGTTGTTTCCTCTCCTAATATCCCAATGAGCAAAATTCTCACACAAGACTGTGAAGCAAGCCCCAGATGAAGGCTGTCTCTCACCCATCACTCGTGTGTCCAGCTCTTTGTCCATCAGCTCCTCAGGATCTGTGAACTCACTCAAAGTGATTTTGGGGGCATTTTCACTTTGGCTGACAGAGCCAATCATTTCCTGCTCCTTGTCATGCTGAACTTGGGCATAGATATTAATCCAAGGGATTTTCCTATGCAGGAAAGGAAAACAAGAGGTTATATTTTTTAACAGAGCTCCTTGGCATGCCATGGCTTAATCAGACAACACTAAAGTGATATTCTGAAAGTGACATTAGCATCTACTAATTTCAACACCACGACTACCCTGAATCTCTCAGGCCACTGACTTATCCTGTGCCTAAAGACTCTTCCAGCTGTAAACCTAAATGTTCTGGTCCTGCTCTTTTAAATGAGAAGACATGCACAGTGAACACTGCACCAAACTCAGGGAGCAGCAATCAACTAAGTACAATCAGCTGCAATTGCCAGCTCTCTCAGTATTTATTACATGATTAGTGGTTCATTGGAAACCAAAAGTAAAAATCAATTTGAGCACTACTATCAACTGAGTGAAAAAAATTGCTAGGCTTGTTTCTATTGACAGGCCCTCGCTGACTGAGGAGGAACTGCCACATCAGAAAGGGTTTTAAAGAACTGGTCATAGCTCATAGTAGAGGAAGGACTCGAACCTCCTAACACCCATCCAATGTCTATTTGTTACCATTTCATTGCAAAAACCAGCTTGCTATGCTACAGATCATGCAAGTTTGCAGGGACTTATTTTCTGCTGCTGCTCAGGAAGGCAAGGAAGTTGAAGGGATTATTATTTCTTCTTTTTCTCCCAGAGAAGTTAACTTGGACTGTTAGAACGATATCCTTCAAAGTCAGTTAGACAGATAATTAGACAGGCCTAGACAGTGAGTTAGATAGTAATCCATGGAGGAGTGCAAGTTTAAAATGAGAGAATTGAAAAGTAATGCATTGAGCACTGAGGGAGTTGCTAGGATTATCTGTGCCATGTTGCCTGTTGGAAGGTGACTGTTTTTTCTAATGCCCTTAACAGGATTCTGTGTCATGCAGTCCACACTGCTAAAATAAGGCAAATTCAGAGAATATTTCAATTCCTTAAAGAACACAGGAGAAAGAAAGAAGATGTGCTCAAAAGAGGCTGTATAAAATGACATCTTTTAATGTGAACTTGTCTGCTGTTGGATATGTCAGAAATGGAAAGCAGTGGAAATTGCCTCAGCAATCAAGAATTCAATAGACCTATGCTGATTTTACTCCAGTGAAGTTCTGGCCTCAAATGACTTTTGCTATTGGTTTGGGATCCTGTTCCTAACCAGCAGGAAGTCAGGACATTGTTTGGGATGTTTAGTAGCTAGCAGTTGACAAACCTCCTTTTCTTCTCCCTTTCTCTTATCCTCTCCTTCTAACCTTCAAACATGCCTCACAGATCACCAGAAGACATAAGCACAGGGAATGCACATATCAGATGAGGGAGAACAAATGCACTCCCATAGGATTTAAATGAGCAAAGTAAGTCTGGAGGTGTGCAGAGATGTGGACATGAGATCACGCTTGGAGATACTGGAAGACTTAGCTTTGTTTCTAAATAATGCAACAGTAAAGAAATTCTAGTCTTCTGAGCTCTGATAGGAAAGGTGAGAAAAGCTTTTTAGAACTATGAGGCACTGGCACAGAGCCTTCAGGTATTTCAGATTCACAGGGAAAAAGAAACTGAGATGGCCGTACATATGTGCATCCATACACATGTACACAACCCTGCTGTGCTTCCCAGTACAGACACAGGTGGCCCCAAAGTGCCACCCCACACATGTGCATACTCCTGCACTCCTGTCCCAGGATGCATACACACTGACTGCCCCATTGCCCCACTATTTCTCACCACTCACACACAGAGGATCGACCTGTGTTATGTTCAATCTCCCACAAAGAAACAACCTTTTTACAGATTATTTCCCTACTTTCCCCGCTTCTTTGCTTTTTCACCCAGATCTCCTCAACAATCATCTGTCCGGCAGCAGTGCTTAACATGACTGCTGAGTCTATAATTTGATGGACTTAAAATGAGTCTGTGCAAACCAGCAATGCACTGATTCTATAAACTTGGAGAATTAAAAATTCATGCAGGCCCATGCTCGCCCCACAACCTTTTCCTGTAAGCAGCAGTTCTGTATTCAGGCTGGGATTAGTGTTAATCAGAAAAGTACATATGGCTAACGGACCTCTGCATTACTGACAGCCAGAAGGAGCCTTTTGGTTTTCCCCTCCTATCTCCACAAAGAGTTGTTGCATGGGCTCATTTCTGATGCATTGAGCCAAAGATTTCAGACAGAGCTGAAAATGTTCTTTCTGTTCTGGAAAACCAAGCTGAGAACACTGTGGGTATCTGACAGTGCTAAACTTTGTTAGTCTGACCTGGGTTTATCCTCCTTGGGACACAGCATATAAAAGGGGATAAGTTGATCGGCTTTGAACTAATAAAAACTTATGCTTTAACCACCTTCCCCCTCGCTCCTAATTTATAATAAATCCAACTTTAAGACAGATTTTATCAAGGCAGGGCCTTCCAGCCCTGGAGCACAGTACAAGGCTGACAGTTGTTATGCTCAAGGCTCAGGATGCTTAAGCAGTACAAGTCAGTTTTATGAGCTATAGTAGCATAACATCACCTGAAGACTGACAAGGCAAAGTGAATGCCCCCCTCACTGCTCTCTGGCAGACAGAATATACAGATTCTTCTTCCTGGTAACTGATCACTGACCACAGAGCCAAAGGCATTAGGCCAAACTTAAGAAAACTATCTCAACAAGACACAAAGGATAGCACATCTTACAAAGGGTTGTACCAACATCTGGACACATCACTCAGAAAGACTTCTTTGCCCTCCTCACCCCACATTTCAGAGTGAGAGAAACCATTAGCTGCCTCCCGAGCACATTGTCTTGAGCAAGTCCCATATCCCATTCCGCATTCACCTGAGAAGCTATATTCCACCTCAGGGAAACAGGATTTCACACTGCAACAAGCAAGTCACACTGAAGGACTGGAAATATGCACCTGAGCAGATTCACACACCTACATTTTCTGCCATTTGTCCTGGGCTTGGTAACAGATCTTGATGTGCACAAGGTCAAGCACTAGAAGCAGTGCCACCCACTGATTTTCACAGCGCTTAATGCAAGAAGCTCAACGTGAGAGGAGCTTCAAAACCAGAAGCTATGATACATGCCTGTCTTATTATTCCAGTTTTGACATTGTTTATATCATTAGAGAGCACTAACCTTATCTTGGGCTGCAGAAAAGCTGGAGAGAGAAACAGATTGCTGGGATCTGGACAGAAAAAGCTTCTGCTTCACAGTTTGGAGGAACTATTCATGTCCAGAGTTTGTGGGGCCTTTTTTGGTGTGGGTTTTTTTCTTTTGGTTTGTGTGTTTGTTTTAAAGTCAGATTCAGTTTATGCTTCTGATAAAATATTTTGCCACTGGGCAGGATCTGGGCACACAGACCATTTAACACAGTAAGTACTGCACCGAATGCAAAGTTCCCCCTAAGGAGCTCCATCTGCCTAAAATATATTCTCATAAGGCAGCCTGTCAGCAAACAGGCCATTCTTATCCTGTGTTTTGCTTCACAGCTTGCAGCAGCAAAATGCCATGGGCCAGCACAGGTCCTGCTTGCTGCCTGGAAGCAGAAGTTTTATATTAACATCTGGGGGAAAAAAAAATATCTCAGCACTGATTCCCAAAGGCAGCTTGATGTTTCATACAAAATTTCCTGGCTTTGAGTTTTCCACCCTTAGCATAATCACACCTGTTCCTCTGCAAGACTAAACTATCCACTTCACAAGATGCAAACATGACACTGCTGCAGTAAAGCAGGTGGCCAGGTGGAAATAGAGACTGTATGAAGAAACTCATCATGTGTTTGTTTTGACTAAGGCTGCATTGTGTAGCTCAGCATTCAGTGAACACACAGGGTTCCCATTTCTGGTCTGTGGTTCGAACACATCTGTTGAAGTAGGTTGCAGCTTGATTTCTGAGCCCTTGGTGAGCTTTCAGAGCACTGAGTCTGTAGATGGGCAGTAGGTGGTCTTCCCTATGAGAAACTGAGAGTTTTACTGATCCAAGCCCTAGGCCAGCTCTATGTCTGCAGTCCAGGCACTGGATTCTTTCTAGAATTCAGGTAACCCCCACCCAGTGTCTCCTCTTCCTCCCATCCCTCAAAGTTTCTCAACTTACCTCTTGAATTTGTAGATTAAAAAAACGGCCAAGCCTACAAACACCACAGACAGCAACATCAGCATCGCCGAACTGCTATGACCTGTGCTGGAATCAACAAGGGGTGCTGCAGGAGGAAAGGCAGAGCATTACATTTGTAACATGCTAGTAGGGAATACATAACTACCAGAGAGCTGAGATCACCTCTGTCTTTGACACATCTGCTTTATCACCACTGCATGGTGCATGCAGCAAGACCAATCAGTGGGAAACAAATTGACTCTCTTTTCCTTTGAAAGTCAAACTCCTTTCTCAAGACAGTGTGGCCTAACACCTAGTGAAAAGGCACAGCAAGCCATGCTTAGTTGAATGGCTGAGCACTCCTGGGTTGACACTTTGTCCTATTTACTTTCAGGCTTTTCAAGGTACTGGAGTGGAAATTAAATGTATGATGTGTGGCTTAACGCACATCTACTGCTCTTTGGAGAAGCTACCTCAGAGCATCCATGAATGCTTCCACCTTTAAACGACAAATGTCTGTCTCACATGTGACAGCGATCCAGTCTTGTGAGAAGCTTTAAGGTTCATCCTTGTATTGGACTTCACAAACTCTTAAGTCATTTTTCTTACCATGGAGGAGCCCAAGGCACTAATCCTGGGCCCAAGCATGCTATATGTTATAATTTTTCAGAGGTTTGATCCCTCCATCCTTAACATTTTGGGTGGGCTAAATAAAATGTGTTACCATACCTTGTTTATGCAGCTATTCTCACAGCTCATGGGAGCAGACAGTCTTAATGGCCAGAGCACTGTGCTGAGAATCAAGATTCTGAGGAGAAGTCTCTAATGACAGCAGCTGAGTGTTTCTCACTCTGTGCAAATATTTGGGTTTGAATTTTTTACTGTTATCTATTATTTTTCTGTCACCCAGAAGATGGGGACAAAGTCTATGCAAATACAGTTGCTCTAGGTTCCATTGCCAAACTCTTGCATCTAAGAACCTGATTCTGCCAGTATTCTGCTTCTACTACTTCTTTCATGGAAAAGAAGTGACTGCCATCTCACCTGAATCAAAATACTATGAGAACAAATGCAGCACTCCCACAGGAATGTGTGTGCAAGAGTAGTTGAGCACTGCAAGCCAAAACCACACTTCACAGTGTCTTCCTAGAACAAATCCAGATTCTGCAGATAGTTGCATCATTCCCAGTTTGACAAATTAATTCATTCCAGCCTACTCCTGTTAATGGCTGATTTTCATTCCAAACAATAGTCAGAGAGTGAAGGCAAAAAGGCACTAGCTGTAGCTTGAAAGCCTCGGTTTAGGCCAGCTCTTGGCTCTCTAAGAGTCTCATGAAAATAAAGCTAAAGTGTATTGTCATAGGACACAAAGCCCAGTCTTTCCAAGAGGCTATCAGTCAGGTCACAAGCACAAGATCCCACACTTCAGATAATTGTAAAGGTAGTCATAAAGACAAGGGCAAAAATAGAATCACAGAATCATAGAATGGTTTGGGTTGGAAGGGACCACCAAAGGTCATCTAGTTCAACCCCTCTGCAGTCAGCAGGGACATACCCTACTAGATGAGGTTGCTCAGAGCCTTGTCAAGCCTGACCTTGAATATCCTCAGGGATGGGGCCTCAACCACCTCCCTGGGCAACCTGTTTCAGTGTTCCACCACCATCATGGTGCAGAACCTGTTCCTGACATCCAATCTAAATCTACTCTTCTCTAATTTCAAACCATTGCCCCTCATCCTATCACTACAGGCCTTTGTAAACAGTCCCTCTCCAACCTTCTTTTAGGCCACCCTACAGGTACTGAAAGGCTATTTGGTCTCCCTAGAGTCTTCTCTAGGCTGAACAGCCCCTGCTCCCTCAGCTTGTCCTCACAGAAGAGGTCTTCAGCCCCCTGTGATCATTTTTGTGGCCCTCCTCTGGACGTGCTCCATCAAGTCCATGTCCTTCCTGTGTTAAGGACTCCAGAGCTGGATGCAGTACTCCAGGTAAGGTCTTACCAGAGCAAAGTGCCAGAATCCCCTCTCTCCATCTGATGGCCATGCTTCTTTTGATGCAGCCTAGGATGCAATCTGCCATCTAGGGTGCAAGTGCACACTGTTGCCTCATCTCTAGCTTCTCATGCACCAGCACCCCCAAGTCCTTTTCTGCAGGGCTGCTCTCAATTTCACCATCCCCAGGCCTGCATTGATATTTAGGATTGCCCCAACCTAGGTGCAGAAACTTACACTTTGCCTTATTGAACCTCATGAGATTCAGCCTACCTCTCCAGCCTGTCCAGGACCCTCTGGATGGCAACCTGTCCTTCAGATTTTTCAATCACACCACTCAGCTTGGTGTTATCTGCAAATTTGCTGAGGGTGCCCTCAATCTCATTGTTGATATCGTTGAGGAAGATATTGAACATCACTGGTCCCAGTACAGACCCTTGAGTGTCACCACTTGTCACTGATCTCCATCTGGACATCAAGCCTTTGACCACGACCCTTTGGATGTGATCATCCAACCAATTCCTTATCCACTCGACAACCCACCAAGCAAATCCATATATTTTTCAGCTTAGTATAGGGGACTGTATCAAAAGCTTTACAGAATTCCATACAGATGACTTCTGTTGGTCTTCCCTTGTCCACTGATGTAGATACATCATTGTAGAAAGCCACTGGATTGGTCAAGCAGGACTTGCCATTGGTGAAGGCACACTGGCTGTCTCAAATCACCAGCCTGTCCTCCATGTGTTCCAGTGTAGCTTCCAGGATGCTCTTTTCCATGATCTTCCCAGGCACAGAGATGAGACTGACATTTCAGTAGTTTCCAGGATCCTCTTTTTCACCCTTTTTATAGATGGGTGCAATGTTTCCCTTCTTCCAGTCTCCAGGGACTTCACCTGACTGCCATGACTTTTCAAACATTATGAAGAGTGGACTTGCCACCATATCAGCCAATTCCTTCAGAACTCTGGGATGCATCTCATCTATTCACACAGATTTATGTATATTGAGGTTCCTCAGGTGGTTCTGAACCTGATCTTCCCTTATGGTAGGAGGGACTTAACCCTGCTGGTCCACACCTAGTGGTCCATTGACTTGAGACAGGGACAGAGAAAGACTGTCAGTGAAGACTGAGGCAAAAATATTATTGTGTACTTCAGCTTTCTGCTTGTCTGTTGACACCAGCTCTCCATTCTCACTCCTCAGAAGTGGTAGACTTTCTTTAACCTTTCTTTGCCAGTTAATGTTCCTGTAGAAGCCCCTTTTTGTTATTCTTTGCATCACTTGCCAGGTTCAGTTCTAGCTGTAACTTCACCTTCCTGATCTCACCTCTACACAACCAGGCAGTGTTCCTATACTCCTTTCAGGTTACCTGTCCCTGCTTCCACTGTCTGTGAAGTTCCCTTTTGCTCTTTGTTTGGACCAGCAGGTCTCTATTCAGCCACAATAAATCCATTGTCTCCTATGTAGTCATCACTTTCTCAGCAATAGCTGAGAGCTTCACACTAGGCTGGCCAATATTCTCAGCAGTAACTGAGCACTTCACACTTGGGTGGTTTAAAGCAAAGGGGGCGATGAAGCTCAAAGTGACTATTCATTACTCTGTGTGAAAATCAAGATAAGCATTAAAAATTGTATAAATTCTAATTTGTAGAAGTCAGTATTCAGTCACATATTCCTTGTAAGTGGCCTAGATCTTCTTTTCATTACTACTTTGCCTCTATAAAGCTTCTTGGCTAGTCATAACATTAACAAGCCCTTTGCAAGTAAGGATTTGATCCAATATCCATGAAACTTAGTAATACTCCCACTGAATTCCACAGGTGCCCAATAAGGCTTAATAGGAAACCATTCACCTGATTTTCTAAAACACCTGAAAAGCATCAATGCTGTAGTTAATTAAGCCATAGGGAACTCTTAAAAGGTACTTTGAATACTTGTACAAACTGGTGCATGAAAATGCCACTCCTGGATTCTGGTTTTAACACCTCCTGCTTCTACCACAGACGGTGTCTCAGTGTGACCAGTCCTACATATCCCAGCAGCACACCCCATCCTGGGAGTGCTCTGATGTAGGCTGGTTTTCCTGGAGCAATCTGAAGCTTCAAAAGAAGCCCAGCGATGCACACTCACCTAATGTTAACTGAGTAACATACACAATGACTTCAACGCCAGGCTTCAGTTCGAACTGGACCAGGTTCTGGTTGAGAGCATTAAAAAGGATTTCTACCACCTGATGAAACAACAAGAGATACAGTAGTTACAATTTAGAAGACAGCAAGCTCTAGAGAACATTCAGGAATACATGTGGCCCGTGTAGTGACTAACAGCTCTTACTGGCTTCAGGAAGAGAAGCAAGAGACTAAGAAACACCTACAAGCGCTTTAGATGGAGCTGAGTGTTATTGCATGCAATTCTCCATACAAGACTTCTGAGACTCAGAGAGTATGTTATTATACCTCTTCTTGGAAGCAAACCAAGCCTCCTTATACCCTTAGATTTTTTCACTCTCCACAATGCCCTGTGAGTTTGATCTAACGCACTTGGAAATCAGTGATACATTGGCCTATCACTGGTGGATGATGGAACTGAGTGAGGTAGTCCAGTCCACTAACACTTCTTTACTCTCACTGATTGAGGAAAATTCTAGTCATGGTGCTCCTGTTTAAATGGGCTGTCAGGGATGAGACAGTTTTGAAGATTAATGGCAAACTTGCCATCTTTTTCCTTCATGTAGAAGAGGGGCCTTGGACTGGAGTTTACTCACGGCTCAGCAACCCAGCTATGATGTGCTATTTTGGTTGCCCCAGAGCACATACTTGACAGGTTGCACTGGAGCCTGAATTTCTTAATGTTCGGTCTCCCTAGAGTAGTTCTGATGGTCAGGGCACAGCTACTGAGTAGTTCTGATGGTCTGCTCCCCAGGGCAATGCTCCTCAATCAGAAGTCAACAACAGCTAAAACTGAGCACACTGTGAAAGAAAAAATAATGGAGCACTGGAGCTTTGGGTTTTACTGTTAGGTAGTCATAAACTTAATCTGAGAGAGCTGCATCATACTGGCATAGGAAATACTGATACAACACCTTCTTCAAGGGAATTCTAATATGGGTAAAGCCTACCAAACAGGATGCAAATTACTCCAAGAAAATCTCTCTAGAAATCTTTCCAAACCTTCCCACCACAATGCATCTCTTCTGCACATCCATCACCACAAATTTAACAAGTTCAGCTTTGCTAGCTTCCTAGGACACTGAGGGGACAGACTTCGCTCAGTGGGTGACAAGAGCTACCACGGAATTCAGCAGTTGGCTGAATTACTTAATGCTTGATCACAGGAGAGTTATTCCTCCAAGAGTTACTTGGAGACAGGCTCACACATCTTGCACACAGTAAAAATGCTGCATACAAGGACATTAGCTAGAGCTAAGCAGCCTTTCCAGCAGAACTTCACTCTTTTGCCTTTATAGAGTTGATATAATCACTTGGTAATTCTAGCATGAAAGCTTCAGGAGACTAGGGCTGTGCTCCTAGCTCTTCCCTTGCCTGCACATCACTGTTGCTATTCATCACTGTAATTACCTATTTATCTAAATGGATGGATATTGTAACTTCCAAATACAGTTTGCACATGCCATTCACTGCTGCAGAGAAAAAAAAAGAGGGCTTGTTTCACTGATATATGGGCTGGAAAGCCTGATTTATTTTTAGTAAACCTCAGTATACTATCTTGTTGCTTTGGCCTCTGCCTATTAGCATTCCTCCAGGGAGTAGAGGGAGTACATATTCAAGGTTCTTTTGGCCATAACTATTGCAATAAGGACAAACCACTGACCTAGGAAGAACCACTGCTGGTAGAGTGTGACATATCACAATGAGCTATTAGAAAAGCCTGGTTTTCTTCTGAAAATCATTTTCTTTAATGCCATAAACTATGGCACCACAGTCCCAAGCAGCAATTCTGTCACACTTATTGTAAAATGCCTTTTCCAATGTTGAACAAGTTAGGAAGCCCATCTGCAAAAGTTATGATAGGAATGAATGTTCCATGAATCCTTCTCTCCTTACTTGTTCCAGATCAGCCTCACTGCTTTTCCTTCTCTCTGTTGTGTTTTTGTGGGGCAGTATGAAGAGTTCAGCAGAAGTTGGCAGCCCAGGAAATACAGCCACCAAGATCTGTTCATCAGGAATACCAGTCACCTAAAAGAAAAGCAAAAAGGAGGTCTCCAGCTGCTACTCTGTTCCTGAAGTTTCCATTCACAATGGGAGTATTGTGTTCCCATCAATTTGTTATTTGCCAGTTCCAGTGTACATGTTGTGGCCCTAATGAGCTCTTCTGCCCATTCAGTGGGTCAAACTAGAGGTTCTGCTAATGATTCACTCCATTTCTAGAAGCAAATGTAGGCTTGACAACTCCCCTTAACCCACAGATACTAATGCATGAACAACTTATTTTCTCCAGTTGGAAACTGGGGTTGATTAGAACAGCTGTCCTGGGAACCGCTCAACTTGCTGAATCAAGAGTCAGCTCCACACCTGAGTCTCACAACTGTCTTCAGCGTGACCTGCCCACTGAGGCTACTGCCCCCTCTCCCCAAATCCATGCTGTGCATCCTCACTAGGGTAGGAAGCCCCTCTCCCTCAGAAACCCTCTGCTGTATGAGGTTAATTCCACTATCTCCCTGATCCCTCCCCATCTCAGGCTCTTTGACCTTATTCTTAAATTGAAATGTCTCAATGGATGCAGTCCACAGGCTGCAGCCAAAGAGCGACAAAAGAATACAAGCAAGTTCTTCTACCTGATTTCTGCTCTTTGTAACTGCTCATAGTTACAACCTGATTTTTTTTTGCAAGCTTGACTCTGAATACAGTAAAAGAGAACAAAGATTTAAGCAAATTAACTTAGTGTTTTCTAAGGATAGGAAAACAATCAAGGACATGCTCATAAACTGTGAATTTTGAGTGGGCTGCAGATGAGAAAACCCCAGCAGAAATGTACTTTCCTGGTAAAACAATCAGCCTCCATTTCTAAGAACAGCTGTAACTGAAGAAAAACCAAAAAAAAAGGGGGGGGGGGGGGGGGGGGGGGAAGGCAAAAAGAAAAAAGGCAAGAGACATTTTTTTGGCAGAAGGTAAAAACCACAAAAGCTTGCCTTAAATCTATTTCCTAATTTCAAACAAAACCAAAGTCCCTGGCTATTTGATGTAATAAATTAATCTGTCCTCTTTCCCGCAAGACTGAGTGCTAGTTTACATAGTCTAATTAACCCCAAAGGAAGATTCACTGCATTACATCCACAGAAGTCTTTGTCCTGTGTTTAAAAGGTTATTTTATTTTCCTTTTGAATTCCCTTTTTATTTGGTTTTTGCTCCAGTTGGGCAGGGAGTAGAGCTTTGTTGTATTCACCAACTGCTACACATAGCTGCATGTGGAACTCCTGACTAACAGGAAGAGGTAAAAATATCTTCCTCATGCCACCAACATACTACAATGTCTGCCTTCTGGGATGAAATGGATCAGCTGTTTAACAGCTCACAGTAACACTACCCAGATGTCTGAAGAAGGAACAGTAGCTTCTGTAATACCAATTTAGCAAAATAAGAATAACAATGGTACTATTACAATCTCGACTTTTGGAAGTCCTCAGGGATATTAAAAGCTAAAAAGCACCACAGAAACATTAATAAAAGTAATTATCATATTTCTACAGAATTCCCAATATAGTTTGCCTCCATAAAAAGACCCAGCATATTAAGAACATTTTTATCCATTCAAAATTACAGCTTCATCACTGCTGCTCTTTCCCCATTCTTTTAAGCTAGCATGTTGAAAAAGTGCATGTTTTAACAGCCTAGGCAGTATTAGTACAGATGAGGAGATATGCTCACCTGTGCTAGAGCTCTCTTGATGACTTTGCCAATGTCTTGTCTCCATTCAGGGATGTCAGGGTTATGGTAGTCCAAGTTGGGAGAAAATGACAGGAGCTGAGACTGGAAATACTCTGAAACAGAAAAAAACAACCCAGTATTTATATGAAGATTAAATGGGTAGTGGTCAGGGTACAGACAAGGGTGCAGAAGACAACAAGATGACCATAATTTATCTCAAAGCATGAGACAGAGAAAAGGCAAAAGGAAAAAAAGGGGTTGGCTAACACTAAGCAGGACAACAAGCTTACAAGGAAAGAATTCTCATAATGGTTCTTATAAAGGAAATTTTGACCAAATCCAAAGCTGTGGCTTTTCCCAGAAGAAATGGTAGCAAGAATGACAGAGGGGAGAGGATGCCTTCCCTTTATGATGCCTCTAGACTTTTGTATTTTGCTGTTCAGCTTAATCAGATTCTGCTTACAAGGAAGTTGCCCAGTAACTAAGGTGGCATCTGTCTGAAATGTATAAGGTCTGCTCAACTGTATGCATTGTGCTCTACAGAGGAAGCACATACTGCAAGCAGTGTTTTCAAAACCAGGTATTATCTGTTTGCTCTCCTGAGTGGATGCCATGAGTGGTTAAGATCCCAAAAAATCAGAACCCACTGGTGGTAAGATAAGGCCGGATGGGGCTCCGCACAACCTGATTTAGTGTGAGGTGTCCCTGCCCATGGCAGAGGGGTTGGAACTAGGTGATCCTTGAGGTCCCTGCCAACCCTAACAATTCTATGATTCTATGATTCAATGAAACACCTTGAAACTAATTCCTAACTGACTGATTGCAGGGAAGAGGATAAAATTCCTAGACTTCAAATATAATTTTTTCTCCAATTCCAACTCTTCCCTCTGGTATCACCAGAGACCAAGCCTGGAATTCTTATGACAGCTGTGCACAAAGGAGTGGGCCAGCAAGATGTCTCAGGGTAGAAGACTCTCCTTTTGTTTTTTTGGAGATGTGCTGTGTGTCGTTTTGAAGCATCTGATCTCCAGACATTTAAAATAAGTACTCTTAGTCATTTGTAAGGATGTATCAGTTTTAGCTTAAGAAGAAACATCTTTTCAGATGGTGCAGTATATTTTTAAATTAAGCAAGCATCAGACAGAGCAGGGAAACTCTTGAGGCTTAACCTAGAGACTGATATATAAAGCCTTTGACTTCTGAACCCTCAAGTACCATGTCCAATTTATTTTGGAGTAAACTCTGGTCTGTTAATCTCAATTTGAGAAATAAATCTCCTCCACTGATGCACCAGAAAGCCATGCCTTCCTGCCATAATAACTTAACACAGGGCACAGATTAGGATACAAATTTAGCAGAGCACATATTTACCAAACGTGTCGCTCTTTTATGTACTCAGACTTGAACTGATCATCAGACTGGGGGTCTGGAAAGATTCCTTCCTAGACCAGTTTGCAGCATGGTGCTGCATAGGATTATTTGGCCATTCCAACTGGATCAATTTCTCTTTCTGACCAAGTCCAAAGTTTTGGATCTTTTAAATAGAATGTCAACAATTCTTACAAGGTATTCAAAAACAGGGAGTGAGGAGCACCGTGGGACCTACTGCAACCAAAGTCTGACATCCCCTGCGGAGGCCCCGCTCGGGTAGACTTTATTCCAGAAATAAATGGCAAGATGCAAGTTTCCCTGAAGTAAACAATGCATTTTGCACTGCTGAAAATGATCAGCTAGAGGGCTGCTTACATTTGCTAACAGCAGGTTTGAGCATTACTAAATCATATTAACAAATTATTAAAACCCACTGCATTTCACAGCCAAGCAATCAATAAATATCTATTTAGCTGGTTGTTAAATCTGAGTAGACAGCTTTCCAGTCACCAGATGGACATTTATTTATATTTAATTACTGAGACATGACATACATAGTTCAACTACACAGTGCAGCTCAAGTTATTTGAAGCCCAGGTCCCTCAAAAACACTTTGCTGGCCAATGAAAAGCTTGCCCTCAAATGCTGGATGCCAATAACTGGATAAGGAAAATGAAGAGTAGCCCAGAGTGGAAATTTTTCTCTGAAGAAATCTCAAAGTCCTGGCCAAAACTGCTGAGAGAGTCCTTCTACTCAGCCTTTATTGAACCCCAAACAGGGTAAGCTCTGTGGTCTGCCAAAGGGTGTTTTTTGGAGCCCTGATGCACAAATATGGCAAGAACATACCAAACATTATCAGCAAGGAAGTCTAGCAGGCACATTCAGCCCTCCAGCCGTGGCATGGAAGATGGGCAGAGATACCAACAACAGAGTAATTTCTGCCCTCTGTACTCTAGATCCCTCCAGAACCCTGCCACGTAAACAGTCACTATATAAAAAGTATTCTGGCCACCTTGATGCACTGTGACTACTTCTTTCCAGTTGGGAGGCAGCAAGAAGATTGTGGTTTTCCTTTGGGGGTTCCACAATCATGGACAGACCAACAGGCAAAGTGGACACCACCTGCCTTACTACAATTCTGAGCTTACAAATTTGGTTAAGAGCCCCAAGTATTCACTTCTGTATTTTCTGATCATGACACATCTGAGCTACTTTGATTACAGTTTTTCTACAGAGGTTCTTCTGTGCACTAGGAAGCCCACAGAGCTGATTTTCAGCAGCAACTGCCTGTTCTCTACCTCTAGATACCCCCCAGAGATCTGATTATAAAAGGACAAGCATACCATGCACTGCGATCTCCTTGGTATCTTGGATGAGGGTGTTGCCTGCAGCAACTTGTACAGTGACAGTGTTCATCCCCTCCACAGTGAAGATGTATGAGATGCTGCTCTCCAAGGTGATAAGGGGCTGCAAGAAGTAAAGACAGATGGTGGTATCAAAATCATGGTGAGATTAACCTGGGATTGCAGCATGCATCTGACTAATGCACCCTAATGGCCATGATATCTTTACTCCCTGATTATAGGAATAGTGCTCTGAGCTTACATGTCTTGCTAAGGCCTGTATGTCACCCAAACACAACCCAGTGAGAACTGTCCCATAGGCATAGGTTTCTTTCACTTTGGTAAATGATTCCTGAAATATTCTTTCTCTGAACTGCAGCCCATTATGCTTTGAATCTCTCAGCAGAGCACAGTCAGCAATTGCAGAGTTAGTGCTGCAGAATGCAGTGTTACACACGCACAGCACAGCTACCATATCAGCTGTACAAAACATAGGGTCCAGCTCAAGCAAGCACTAAACATAAACCAAAAATGCAGATGCTTCTTCAAACAATCCATAATGTACAGATTTATGACCAGTCCTTGCTCTTATAAGCACAAATCAGAGCAACTCTGCTCAAACCAGGGTGAAGGCACCCAGCATTGACCTGTCTGTCCTTTGAGCCTGTAAGCTAGCTCCAGGCACAGGCTGGCAAACCATGCTAACAAGGCTGAACTTTAGCCATCTCAGATTCCTGGCAGAGAGGGATGACTTTATCTGCCCTTTCTCAAAAAAAATAGTCCTTGGTACCACTTCAGCTGTCCTCTTTGCACAGGAAACTCTCACACTGATGCACCATGTTCAGAAAAGAAGAGATTTGTATATTGAAAATCAAAGGTCTAGCCACTGATCTGACAGCTGGTCTATAGACAAATCCTCTTGGTTTAGATCAAACCATGAAATTGGGAAATAATGATCCTAGCCTCCACAGGAGAAGCACACAGAGCTCTAAGAACACAGACAAAGCCACTGTACCATTGCTGTTCTCCATTTACTACACTACCAGTTTGTCTCCAGAGAAAAACTCCTAGGCATCCATCTTCCAGCTCTCATGCTTCATTCCATCAGACTGGTGACACACTGTTTCACAACAGTGGCCATATATGCCCTTTTCACAGACAAATCAAAATTTCCACTAGCATAGGCCAGACTGGCAGAATGACATCTTCCTCTGAGCCCCTTACCCACAAACCCAAAAGGCAACAGAAGAAAAAACAAACTAAGAAAAAAAAAATATCTGTTTGACCCCATGGGACTCACAAACCAAGACAGCTTGTGCTAGCCCTGGGGGTTTAGCTAACATATACTTAGATATACATCCTGGACAAGCAGAATGGGTCTATATCAAGCTGCAGCAATATTAACAATCTTCCTGGAGGTTAGAAACTGTGATTCTGTGACACAGGTAAGAGGAACCAGTGTGGCCTTTCAAATTACAGATTCTCCTTTTTTGGTGTGTGTATGCTGGACATTAAATTATCATGGATGATTTCACCTCCATCATGGAGTTTTAACGTTCAGCCAAATCCTTAATTTTAATTCATGCAGCAAGACCTGAGAAACTAACTCTAAATTAAATCAAGTAGTTTAAGGTTCATTTGCTCAAACCTATTAGACAGCTGGACACATTTATTAAACTGGACCTGTGTTAATCCAAGCAAAATGAGCACATCAGAAATTCAGTACAAAGGTTCCAGCAGGGTGGGGAGGGCAGCAGAAGAGCCTCAGCCAAGTCATTGGAGTCTAAGACAACATTTGCCTGTGCAGCAGCACAGGGAGTACCTTAGTGAGACTGCAGAGTGACACAGGACTCTGCCTGGAATGCCTACAGTCCCTCAGCACAGAACTAGAATAACTGACAATACCAGTAAACTATGCACAATATCACACACCTCATCCTTTAAATTCACACACAAATCAGCATCCCCATGAGCGCCACAGCTGGTAGCGGAGCAGGCACAGGGAAAGATTTGAGATGCACATTAAACACCTCAGATGGAAATTTGATGTGATGCAGACTGTTGTTCTGGGGAAAAAAAAAAGATGGCTGCTGCTGTTATGTCTGTATCCTTTGCCATATTTCTGTTAGTGGTGAAGCTGGAGTCAACTTCTTGAGACTATAAGATAAGATAATTCTCTCCAAAGAATGAGAGGTGCTCTGAGGCTTTGATTTGGCCATCAATATGGTGGCACCATCTTTACTAATCCACGCCTCAATATACTTCAGCAACATGTACAATCACTGCAAGTTATCATAAGGATCAGCTACTCCATATGCACCTACATCCAAATGCAGCTACATCCAAAGGATCCACCCTAAACACTTCCATACCTGCTTGAACTCTGTTGCCTATGGGTCAGAATTTTAATCCAGAAGATAAAACAGATCATGGATCATATTTACAACCCAGATGCAAGCACCATGACAGGAACATGGAAATCTTCATCACTGCTTTACTTTACCCCAACAAAAAGCAACCACAAAACAAAAGAAAACACACAAACAAACAACAACCAAAGAAACCACCTTTTTTTTTAAGGCTGTATTCACAATCAACTTCTGTATTAAGGACAAAAGCTACGTCAGGAAAACTCTGACAACTGGGTACACAGGCGGGCTTCAGCAGATGATGAAGTTATCATTACTTCAGTTATTTTAGGTATACTTTAATGGCTGTCCCTATGTGAGCACTGAGCCAAAAGTATCTGAACTGTAATGTGATATTGCGTATCTCTCTCTCAGTGTAGTATAAACTGTGTGGAATTATCTGGTACTTGTCTTGGACTAGATGTGTGTATGCGGGTGGCCATAGTTCAGCTGGGGAACAGCAACTTGTCAAGTTATAGAAAGCTTTTTTGCTCCTGAGCTCTTCCAGTGCCTCAATTACACTTCCACAAAAATAGGCAAGTTCTTACTGTAAGCTTTCTAACTTGATGTAAAAACCCAGTAGACAGAGCATTTATTGTTGTTTTTCTCCTACTACTGTCAGAGCTAGGGTAAGAGGTTAAAATGCAAGCAGCTTTGTCAAAGTTAAAACAAAATATTGGTGTGCTTGCTGTTCTTTATCTCAAGTTCTATATTTCATGTAAAATCCACATTTTTTTTCTACTATGACCTCACCTCACTGCACCCCTTCAAATGCAGCTCAGTAACACAGACAATGACGTGAGTTACACTGCTTTGGTAAATAACAGCAGATATGACACGGCAAAATCATCAGCTGTACATTTCACAACTGTAACGGTGGAGGACAGTGCCTTGTGTCAGCTGTCTCACTCCTAAAGTCTACAATAGAAACTGTAGTTAAAAAGCAATCCTGCTCTCTCCATTTTGAAAGGATGACCACAACTTCTAGTCTTGCTTTATGGATTAAAAAACAAAAAAAGAAGAAGCTTTTTCTAGTAAATTTTTGCCAATCATTTGGAAATTCACTACAGACAAGATTCATCTCCCCCTCCAATATATATGGGGCCGTGAAGAATCGTCATGAATGGTGGCAAACAATTCATTTAGAGTCTAGCTTGAAATTCTCCATGCAACTGACTATTTGAGCACCAACAGCTTTAAAGTGTTGTGTTGCTATCCAGCATTATACCCTGCACACTGGTACGTGATGGAACCCCCCATGGTTGTTTGAACACTGGCATTTTTTAAGCATCATGTTGAAAGGCAATATTATCCCATGTACAGTAGTATATAATTTAGTTAAGTTGCAAGGGAACACTGGTAATAACAGTGGTCTTCAAAGCTCAGTATGGCTGATAACAACCAGACATAAACAAGTAATGACTTTTAAGGCAACATGAGACTGGAGGAAATAAATTCACAAATGCTGAAGTTCAGATAATGGCAATGATTTCTAGAAAAGAAAAAACAAACCCAAAACCTGCAATACAAAACAAGCAAAGGCAAGAAATTTTTATCAGGGTGGAGAGAGTTCCCTCTGTGGTGCAACACATCGGCAAAAATAAACCAAAGAGCAGCTGTACCTTAGTGTTGTTACCAAACCACCAGAAGTAGGTAAGTGTGCCTGCCTGGCTGGGCCAAACTACTGCAGTGATGTTGACATCCTTATTTCTGATGGCAACAAAGGGGACACTCAGATGGACATGCTCCACTGGGCCTATAGGAAGAGAGAGTTCATTATTAGAGGCTTTAAGTTTAAACCCTCCCAGTGCAGTTGTGAACAGCAAGGACCTTTCCTTTACATAAATCAAATGTCTTACGTCAGCAGGAATACGCTTTTATAGCAATACAAGAGAATTCCATCAGTCAATAAGCAATGGGAAAAGATCTCAGATTAATAAATATAAAATCATACAGCTCCCTCCCTCATTCGGTCCTAGGAGAGCCAGAAATGCACATTTTCCACTGTCTTAATTTCAGACAGAGTCAGCATTGTGTCTAGAAGAAATTTTAACGTAGTTTGACGGAGAATAATGAACTGGCTTTGCACTGGATAGGGCAAGATGCTACTGAAAACCTGAGGGATAGGACAGAAGAGAGAAAGAGGTTGCTCTGTTGAATATATATCCACTGAGCTGCTAAGATTTGTGTGTGATTTGTCATTTTAGCCAAAATGGCTCAGATTTGATTACACATGAGGAATTTATGACTTGATTAAATATAACCTGACAGGTTTTTCAGAAGGAAATCCTTTGTGTCTTTTTTACTTTGGCCTGACCTTGAGAAGTCACTGGGGAGTCAGCCACCACTAGAAAAAGACTGGAAATGCTTAGTAGATGTGTGCATTGGCATATCAAAGCATTTAGCTCTCTGAATAACTTGTTTCTGAAAGGCTTAAAAAAAAAACCAACAACAACAAAGTGTCAATTCAAAGTTGGGTCCAATTAAGTGCCAACATCCAGACTGGGTCCAGTGCATGAAGTCTAGAATTAAGAGACCAGCTCCTGCCCCCAGAGACAAAAACATGTGCAAAAAATACTGTTTGCTAATTTGTTTAAAGCTTTTACCATCTCCATTGTTTTCCTTCTTGTCTAATTTGTTGTTTTTTACAGGTACTGAATTTCAGCTGATAAACACTGCATGCCAGGCAGAGTTACTGAGTCTTTCTGGATGGTACCTTTTAAAATACAGTGAACTGATAGATTATCACTGTGAGAAGAAATGGATGAAATAAGAAAGATTTCTTCTTTTATTTTTTTTTTTGTAAGGCATTAACTCTGGGAAGCAGGAAATTTGCTGATTTTAACTGAGATGATCTCCTTGTGTTACCTTTCAACTCTGCAAGCATTAAATGGGGACATTAATCACATCTCCACCTACTTGGATTACAAAGATTTTGGAAAGCAAAGGCTGTTCTTTTGCCATCAGAACTTACAGCTCTGAGCACAATGGAACACTATTCTTACTTTTGGCTTCTTGAAAGTTTTTCCTTTTTCTCCCTTTCATCCCAAGGCATTTCTACCAGCAAATCACTCCTGAACTCTGCCCATAGCAAGTGCTGTGGGTTTCCAAAAATAGCAGTTCCCCAAATATTTTGTGACAGTGTACGTAAGAGGAAAACCACTAAGATCTTCACCTCCTTTAAATGAAGAGATGAGCAGCTTGACAGTAGATTCCAGAAAGGTGAAAAGTTGACTGATGACTGGTAAAGCTGCAGGATGGAAAACTACTGTGGCTTGAAGCCAAGGAGTTTCCTTCTCTGATTTTTTTTCAGCACAGGATTCCAGTACCAGACATACTGCATAATAAGGGTGATTTATATAACGGGCATTTCTGACTGCACAATGGAGCTTGAAGGTCAAACCTCCAATATTTACCAGTACATCTTACTTCAGTGTTAGCATGAATCTAAATGCCTGCAAAATATATATTTCCCTAGAGATAACATAGTTAAGTTGGCCACCTAAGAAAGCTATAAGTCAAAGGAAAGATCTTAAAGGCTGAGAGAGAAGAAAGCAGAGTAGTACAACCAGCCCAAGCAGCTGTCCCTCATTGCATTCTGCTCTAAAATTTTCACCATGAAAAAAACAGTTCCTATGAGAAAAATGAGATAATCCATATAAAGCTGGTTGTTATTACCAAGTAACCATCACTGTCGCCAGCTAATGGACCAAGGTGAAGGAAAAAAAAGTTAATGCTCTAATAACAGGTTGTTAAATGCAGCCATGATTGACTTTGAGGGAATTATGAGCCTAATAAAAGTTTCAAGGAACATTTATTCCTTCACACAGTGAGCTTGAAATTGAAAAGAGGAAAAAAACCAGTTCTTGACTTTTAGAAATGTCTGGCTTGCTTCTTTTCAGCAGGGAAGTTCAAGTAACAGGTAGGCTAGAAGACAATTTGACAGGCTAAGGGGGACAACAGACATGGCTGTGAACACCATTAGGGGCATTCTAAGGCATTAGGGTGCTGCATGAGGGTATTTTGTGGCTCCACTGAAGTTACAGGGGTTTTCAGTGAAGTGAGGTTTTCACCCAAGGAGTCTAGTAGCTTGAAGTACTTACAGATCACATGCAGGAAGAGGACAGCAGTATCAGAGCCCAGGCTGTTCTCTGCATAGGCGGTCACCTGGAAGATTCCAGCGCTCTTATACACATGCCGGATGCCATCCTCAACAGGGCTGAAATTAGCATAGGATACGGCAATGCCATCTCCAAAATCAAGCTGAATGTTTGTCCTCTGGAGATCACCCTGCAATGGAGGATGCCACATTAGGAAACTGGGCTGATAAGAGTGATCTGTAGTACTTACCATCCCCCTCCTCAGTTCCATTTCATTAGCATGGACACAAAATCATAACTTTACCAAAAAAGCCTAGCTTCGTTCTGTCAGTTCTCAAAGTGGCCAGGCATAAGTCAACACCAGGTAATTACATACAAATATTTAGAAAAGCTGGACATTTATACCTGTAAAGAGATGTTATTTCCCCATCTTGGCTTCAGAGATTTGGGGAGGGTAATGCCAAGCATGCAGCTATCAAAGGGACTATATTTTAATGATCTAAGGCAATGCATGGCTGGGGATTATGTGTCACTGAAGTGGCCAGGGGTTTACACAGTCTTTCGTTAGTGGTGTCCAACAATTGCCTCCATCAAACACAGTGAGGTGGGAGGCACCACACTGACACTAATACTAGATACTAATGGGAGAGCAATTCCCACATGTACATGGGAGCATTTAAAACATTGGAGGCAGGACAGTGGTTGAAGTGGCTCTCCAATGCGTTCCAAAGAAACACAAGCTAGTCACTGAGACGCTGTAAGTCTAGCCTAAGATAGTTTCCCTGGGTTCCTGTGAGTGAGTGGAAGAGAGAGAAGACAGCAATAGACCAACACATGCTATCCTAAGGTAACTGAGGCAGGTGACATGAATTATCTTCTGCAAGTATCCATCCCTGTACTCTGATGATCGTCTAGACCACTAGTTTCAGCTAGACATGTAACTTCAGGATGGCTGCAGTTACACAGGCTGAATGCCACAGTGAGGACTGCCGAGTTTTGTCTAACATCAGTCAACACCAAGAGAGGGCCTGAATACAGAGGAGAATGAAGCAGACATTGAGAAAACCCCATTCTAGGATGACTGTCAATGATAGCTATTAAACAAAGGAGGGAACACCAGATAAGAGATTCCAGCATTTCAGGTACTGTCTTCAGGCAGTAGCTGCACTGTTTTAGTTTAAATCACACTTTAAACTACTGTAGTTGAACTGTTGAAGTATCTGTTATTTGAGTTCCTTGAAGCCTTACTTTTACTGTCCCCAGCTGACTAAAAGTAACAGAAAGCAGACCAATTGAAGCAGAACTAAAGCCCACTGCAGTGGTTTCACTGAACTGAAATAAAGCCACACCTCAGATTAAGTATCTGTAGCTTTCTATTTAAGATGTGTTGGCTCAAATAATTTCTTTTCATAAAAGGTCTCCACTGTATTCACTGTGGGTGAAGAAGATACCACTACCTTTTGTAGATGCTCCTAGCCCCAAACTGAAATCAATATCAATATACTAAGGATAAGAGAGAGATTCCAAAGAGTGGATTTTTTCCAATAGGAAAATGGCCATCTCATAAATCCCATTAGAGTTGCACATGCACAGGGTCAGGACAAAAGCTAACGTGCAGGTCCAGTACATACTGATCTAAGGAAAGGAAGCAATTACGTATCTTACAGGCAGTTCTGATGTACCTACAATCCCTTCATGGCCAGCCCAAAACCTGCAGGATCCTCCAACCACTGGGCTCACTGAAAGAGACCACTGAGCTCATAGATTTCACTAAAGCATCTGAGACAGGTGTTGTTACAAACAGATCATGACTTCCTCTAAAAACAGGACATCAGACAAAGGGAAGAGATTGCTTGGGACAACCACACCTGTGACAGCTCCTAAAAGTTTTAGAGCTAACAAGTTTATTTTGTGCAGCAAAACACGTGGCTTCCAGCCTAGACTCTGGCAACCTCACATTTGTAAGTAATTGTTCATATGTTTCTAATACATTCATGTATAGCACAGATTCATTTTGGATTATGGCATCTTGTCATCCCAGGCCACTCAGAATAAAGCAGAATATTGCCTGGATCATGGAAAAAGAGGTTCTTATTGATTAAATAACTCTCAGTCTGTTCTATCCCAAATGACTAGCAACTAAGACCAACAGTGCACAACAAAGGCTCCTGCAAGACAGAAATATTGATCCAAGGCAAGGGGGCCCAACTCTGGCCTCTCCCTGACTCCAAACTCACAGGAGCTGCTCTCTTGCTGGCAGCTGCCATGAACCTGTGTAAGAGGCAATCGCAATACTGACACAGGCAGGATGCTGTGTTCTGCTACTGGTCCAAGTCCTGAAAGCACTCCTTATATGGTCCTTTGGATGGAAAACTGAGAGCACTGACAAGAAGCCAAACTACACTGAAGTAGGTCGCCTGTATTAAGATGTTCAAGACTGCGGCACACTTCACA
Source organism: Dryobates pubescens (assembly GCF_014839835.1). NCBI lineage: Eukaryota > Metazoa > Chordata > Aves > Piciformes > Picidae > Dryobates > Dryobates pubescens. The sequence continues at coordinate 9,855,771 of NC_071619.1, forward strand.
GACTTTGTCTTTCTCATAGGCTACACCTGCATTAACAAATCAACATATAGAAAGGGTATTTTTCTGATGTGAATTGGTCTTCACACACCCTCCCCATATAATTAGGGTTATTACACATATTTTCTGAAATGTGGATATTTGGTTACGTATGCTAGATCTCTCTCCTGCATTGCTCCATCATTCCCACTCCACTGGAGCCACGGGAGTCTTGTCTATTACATTTATCAGGTCTCCATTTTCACCTCTGTCCTGCTAGGACATTTAAAATACAAGTATAAATTAAGAAATTAAGCATAGAGGACCTGAGTGGTAGTGACACTAAAACCTGTCTATACTACTGAGTAGCCAATGGCATCCTTTCGACAGAAGGTTTAAGTCGCTCCAAAAATTTCTCTAGCAGGGTCAAAATTACACTCCTGGGATATCCAATTATTTGAAAGAAAGTCTCCTTCAGCTTGTTAAACCTTTCAAAACCACTTCTCAAAGGAACGTTCTAAGACCACAAGTTCATGTCAACTGGAAGACACGGAACAGAGGATAAAAATTTGATCTGGGATGGATTAATCACTGGTGGCCTCAGGCTGAAATCTCTTGTACCCATCATGGCAGATCCTCTCTCATGCCTTACATTTCTCTTTTCTATTTCCTCCTTTCTTCTCCAATATGATTCTGCCTGAAATTAGAAGGTTTAAAGTGGAGAAGGAGGAACAGATTATTTTTGTGACAGCAGACAGCAGCAGACCGTCTCTCAACTCAATTATGAGAGCTGGGTCTTCAATGCAAAGCCTGCCCATCACGCTAATCATGTTTTCTTTCTCCTTTCCATACCTCTGTATCCAGTATATAAAACACTAAAACAAGAGTGCTAGCCCCGTGCATGATGCCACATATTGTGGAGTTTATGAATATAAATTAAAATGGAAATTAAATGGAGGTATTACAAATGGAGAAAGAAAAAGGAAGTCATTGCTGTCTATATATATTCAAAAGGAACATTTTATTGCTTTTAAGCCCTGTAAACTGCCAAAAGGGAATGAGCTAGAGCCTCACACAAAGATTGGAGCCCTATGTACTGAAATCAGTGAGCAGGCAAAGGGTATTGGAATGGGTGGAGAGGAACATTACCACAGAACAGTCCTTTGAAGTCATCTGCCCATCGAGATTAGTCTGGGAATGTTTTCCTGACTGGAATCCACTCTAGCAAAGTGACCAAGAAGGCCAACAGCATCCAGGGCTGTATCAGCAATAGTGTGGCCAGCAGGAGTAGGAAGGTGATTGTGCCCCTGTACTTGGCACTGGTGAGGCCACACCTCAAGTACTGTGTTCAGTTTTGGGCCCCTCACTATAAGAAGGGTATTTTGTTGCTGGAGCACGTCCAGAGGAGGGCAACAAAACTGTTGAAGGGTCTAAAGAATATGTCTTATGAGGAGTAGCTGAGGGAAGTGGCATTGTTCAGTCTGGATGAGGGGACACCTGATTGCCCTCTACAATTATCTGAAAGGAAGTTGTAGTGAGGTAGGTACTGGTCAGAACAACCCACCAGGAAACAAACTGAGCAAAGAAGGTGCAGGAAGGAAGGAATGAATCTGTATGACACCAAGATATGCAAAAATGAAGACCTAGAGAAATTATTTCTTTCAACTAGGAAGGAATGCTTTGATGACAAACTGTCTCAAGTTCACACTTTAAGACAGAATTACTTTTACCCAAAATCTTGGTGCCTTCCCCCCCCAGAAAGTCTATTCCTTTAAGAAACACACTCAGCACACAATTCTCTGAGGAATAAGCTGTTCCCCCACAAAGCCATGTTCTCAGAGATCCTCCTCCCTTAGACAAAAAAATTGTTTCAATGAACTATTTTTTCTAACTATCATTATTTTTCAACAAAGGACACAGAGTGATCACCCTCACATATTTATTCAGTTGCCTCTTCCATCTCTAAAGCCTTGTAAAGGCTCCACTCTTCAGCTACCTTGACTGCTGTCTTATTCCCATCTGTTTATCATTCTTTGTATGCAGCAGTTCTGCTTCAGTTCCTTAATAAATTACTACTAGATTCCTAATTTTTAGATTATGTCTGTTCTTTTCTGAACTCCCACTCACACTGTCTATACAAATTGTCTTACCATGTCAAGTCAAACAAATATAAAAGAATCAGCCAGGTAGACAAGAAATCCACTTTGTATAAAAGCACAGCACGCATGAACCTCTGAGGAAGCAAGTAAAGAGGCCTGTCAGATTAGTGTGGTCCCAATGGAACATTCAGTTACTGTGTAAGAATTTGAATTAATAGAAGTGTGTGTGTTTAAAAAAATAAACAAAAAAACCCCCCACCAAACAAAAAAACAAACTCACAGCTAAAAGGTATCATGAGAAAAGAACTTCTCCATGGCAGTGTGCTTAGATTTACAACAGCTTCTTGTATTCTCAGAGATATAAACTGCCAATGGAGGCTACTTCTAGGAATGGAGGAGAAGGGGCTTGCACTGTTTCTGTTTTCCCCAGAGACCGAATGCTGCTTTCTGTCAGAGCAGGATACTTTGGAGATAGGCATCTAAGCCAGTGTCATTACTCTAATATTTGTGACCACGACACATCTCTCTCCCAGCTGTCTCCAGGTACTGTCCCTGTGTACTGTCTGTACATAGGATAGAGCAGATGACAAAATGCCCTTGTGGTTCTCCAACACCAACTCGCTCCCTGGCTGCCCATCCTCAGACACCCACAGATGTTACAAGCAAGGTTGTGATTTCACCTTTCTGTTTAACCAGAAAACAGATGCAACACAATCCATTGTGGGAAAATCACTATTGGACCCCCCAATGATACAGTCCACAGGCAGTCAGAAGTCAGAGGGGGAATGCAGCAGCTGCAAACACAGCAGGACTTCCTGTGGCACAGTCACATATAGATCTAACCACCAAATCAAATCACAAAGGAAGGTGAAATCCTGGACCACGTTGCCCAGATGTGGTGGAGGTCCGATTCTTGGAGGCATTCAAGGTCAAACTTGATGGGGCCTTGAGCAACCTGCTTTAATTGGAGATGTCCCTAACTCACTGCAGGGTGACTGGAGGGTCCTTTCCATTCTATGCTCATTTGAAAATCCCTCCTGTCAGCCTGAATGCGTACCAAGTTATGTATCTAGCTGTGTGCACAGCTATCCAACCCTCCATGGCATCACAAGCCTTGGTGACACGGGCTGCACAATATGTGTTTGCCAAACAGAGAGGTGCCTGACTCAGAGAGATCAGCAGAAGTGCCTCAATATTTTGATGCTTCAGGCACCAGCATGGCCTTGTATCATTTATGATACTGCTGGGAGTAGTACCAATAAATAAATAAAACAGATATGGGCTGGGGAGCTCAGAGGTGGTTTGAGGAGGCTCAGTTCCTACTGCAAAGCAGTAAGGTCCCTCACTGCTCCTCATCAGTCTGAAAATGTTCCACACTGTTTTTAACCTTTGCCAGCAAAGCCTCAGCTAAACTTTTCATCCAAAAAATCAGAATTATTAAGCACAGAGACACCATTTCTGCCTCACAAACTCAATAAACTGCAGTTCACTGGAGGCAACAAGCAGCTAGTGGGGAAATATATTTTGGACCAGATCTGTCTTTCTTCAGTGTTGGCTTCATCATGACTAACAGACAAGCTAACTGTTCAAATACTCCTTTGGCTTGACCCATCATGGCTTGTTTGTACATTTCACATATAGCCCTGTTTCATTAATTCTTCTAAATCTCTGGAGTGTTCACCATTTCATGATTCCACCTGATTGCTATTTCCCTCTCAGCAGCCTGACAGGAGAAAGAAAAGACTATCAGTCATGTCGCACAGAGGAAGGTTTGTTGAGACCACTAACACACCTCTTCCATAAGGATGATGAAAGTGGCATTGTGCCCCTGCTCTGTGACCAACTTTCCATCAGCAGTGAGGATGTGCAGTCCCCGAGGTGCTTTTCCAGGGCACTTCTCCATTTTGGCCATGTACTTCTCTCGCAAGCCATCTGTGCAATTGTTAGACACGATCCTGCGGTACCTGGGGAACAAAACCAAACAGAGATTGGGCTCAGCTGGTGGGTGGAAAAGTTTCTTTGTTGTGTTTTTTGTTTAGTTTCTCCATATTAATGCATGTGTCTTTTTCAAAGGCTAACTGCCTGCATGAGTCCCTTACTGAAAGGAAGAATCAAAGAAACATAAGAGTGGGTCCAGAGGAGAGCAACAAGACTGGTGAAGGGACGGAAGGGAAAGTCATATGAAGAGAGACTGAGAAAGCTGGTGTTGTTCAGCCTGGAGAAGAGGAGACTCAGGGGGGACCATATCACACTCCACAACTACCTGAAGGGAAGCTGTAGTAAGGTGAGGGTCAGAGTCTTCTCCCAGGCAACTTGTGACAAGACAAGAGGGCGTGACCTGAAGCTGCACCAGGGGAGGCTTATGTTTGATGTTAGGAAGCACTTCCTCATGGAAAGGGTAATTAGACACTGGAATGGCCTGCCCAGGAAGGTGGTGGAGTTGCAATCCCTAGAGGTGTTTAAGGAAAGATTGGATATGGCACTTAGTGATGTGGTCTAGTTGATGTGGTGGCAGTAGGGCATAGGCTGGACTTGATCATCTCAGAGGTCTATCCCAGCCTCAGTGAATGCTTTATTAAATTGGAGAAAGCCAAACAAATCACAGCACAACTTTCTCCAGAGGTTTCCAGCAGCACCACTGAGAACAGACACTTATTGTGGAGGTGAATTATCCTGCACTGCTAAAAGGCAGAGCACTCCAAGCCCCTGTGCCTGCAGGACTGCACCTTGCATCCTAGATTTTTAATGATGCTTTTTATTACATGTTGGCTGCCTCCACTCTGCTAGAAGGCACTAGGAATAATCTGCCAAGAGGTTTGTCCAGTCCCATTTTAAAATGATTCAAGGAATGGTCCCTTCTCCTGGATCATCTTGGAAGAGGTTAGCTAACTAGCAAGACACTTGGCTACTACCAGTGTTGTGGAGGGGGATTAGCCCTTTCTAGTAATATCACAGTAAAAATACAGTGTTGGTTAAGACAGCAAAGATCTCAACTATTTGTCTTGCTATCAGTCAAGAAGGCTACAAGCAGTCATACTGGCCAGGGCTCTTCTAATTACATTCTGTATTTATAGAAACCTTTCAGCTGAAGTTAAGTGACTCCAGGTTCCCAGCAGCCTCATTTTGTTTAGCCACCTGTATCGACCATCCATGAACAACTCTGTCATAACAATCAAGCACACAGTACCCATGACTCAGATGCAGCCCTGCAAAGCCTTCAGGGTCTGAATTATCTGAGAGGGAACATTGCAATTTTGTGCAACTGGTCTTTCAGAGCATCCACCACACCATAGAACAGCACTTGCAAAGTGGCACTACCATAATAAACAAGCACTTGCCATCTGTTCTGGGTAAAACCAAGAAGAAACAGGACAGACATGTAGCTTGTCTGAAATCACAAGGCTTTGTGTATATATAAGTGACAATAGTGGAGAGTGGGGGGAAAAAAAGGGGGAGGAGGAGTTAAAAATTGCTCATTTGAGTCTTCCCAGGAGCTGTTATTAATAGGAATTGTAAGATGGGAAAAGGTTCAATGAAAAACAATGTGAAACACCTCGAACCTGTCCTTTGAAATGTTCAGCTGTCTCTCAGGCAGACCTTCGTGAATCATGATTTAATATTGCAGAGAAGGGGAGCTCCAAGTCTAGGCTCCAGGGATCATACATCACTCAATAGCAATACAGTATCTACATGTCACTTATGTTAATGTGCTTCTCCTTGTCTGTGAGGAATGAGGCAATGTTCCATACAGATGCTGCTGCAAACATTATCTCACAAATAGGACTGGAAGAGAGCCAGATGAGATGTGGAGAAAAAAGACCATCCAGGTTCCCCTACCTACTGCAAAGTCAGCAAAACCAGAGAGATTGCAAGATTCACTTACCCAGTGCTGTTTAAGTAGCTCTGACCAATGCTGCAATCCTTGGACAGGGAAGATGGGCTGAACCAGAAGGCTGGGACACAGTGGTTGTTGCTGTGCCTCTCATACCCATAGTCACTACAGAGACAAATCATGAATGCATCACTGAACTCATTCAGTAGAATTAGATCATACTTTTGGGTGACATTTTTGTTTCCCAGAACACTTGTGTGTTGGTGGCTCTTCAGAAGTAGGGCACAACATCATGTATTTGGCTTATCCACAGACAAAGTGCTTGAGTAGCAACACAGCTCACAGAAGGTGTGCAATACCTGACAACATCAGAAGTACCAATCTTGCAGAGAAGTGGGGGACTTGTGTTCCATTTGGTAACACAATGTGGACAATGAAAATTGCATTGTTAATTTCTTTTCCTTTTAATCTCTAATAAATTTCCCATGTTGGGTTCTTTTTGTTTGCTTGCTTTTTGCAGCCTTTGCTTTGAGAATAAACCAGAACAGTTCCCAGATCTAATGCCACTCAGTCAGGAATATAAAACACTAGGATCACTTCCCAAGCAACTAGCTAAGAAATGTATATTTATATATGATTGGCCTGAGAGGAAAGTATAGCTAATTTTTTCCAACACTAAGCTAAAACAATACAGTCAACTTGGTGGTCTAAAGATTACATGGTGTTGTGTCACATGGGAAAGGTAATCCAGGGTGCTGATTTTTCCTTGGACCACCAAAGAATGGAAGTATACACAGCCACATTCAAGGCTTCTTTTTACAGCTGCCTTTGCATGTCAATACAATGATGAAGCAACAGGATTAATTGAAAGCTTTCCATAAATTTTAATAGTTTCTGGATCAGGTCTTTATGCACAGTCTTTATTAGCAGGCTGGATTCTAGGGGTAAATAAAAAGATATTCTGGATTTTTGCCTGAAGCACATTAACAAATGCCAACAAAGTAAACCTCTGTGGAAACACAGACACTACAGAAGCCACTGCCTTGAAAGCTCTCTGTGCCCTTTAGGACACTCCATGTTTTATCTTTCTCCTAGTCGTAGCCTGAACAGTCAACAGAAAGTCTCTAGGAAGGGCTTTGGTGAGACAAAATTGTGCTATGTCCCCAGTGACCCAGGCTGCTACTGCTCCTTTTTTTTTTTTTTAGAGGGCAAAAATTCTGCAAACTACTTTGAAAGGTTCAGAGATTCCCTGATGCTCTTTCTCTCAACATTCAATTTAATCATTCTCAGTGGGTCCGACCTGCGCAGTCAAAAATGCCTGGCAGTGACTTGGTAATTAAAAATATTCAGGAGGAGCGGTACTTTGCCCCAAAGAAGAAAAGAGCTGCATAAATATTTAATAAAATTAAAGACAACATTGCTGTATGCCCTGAAGGTTCTATGCTTGTTCATTAACTTCTGGTAAATGTATATTAAAACCTTGCATGCTGCCCACCTTCCTTCTCATAAGCCCCAGGGTTTGCATAAGTTAAGGAAATAATCAAGTCCAGCTGCTGCGCTGTCTTTCTCAGGAAAGCTGTCTTGACAGAGTAAATAAAGAAGCAGGAGGAGGGGAAAGAAAGATCAGTGAGTATTTTAATAACACTTCTGAGCTCCTTCTGCCATTCTCTTTGTCAGAAAAAGGCCAGGATTTCCTTTTGCAAATGATTGCGAGGGTTGGCAGGAGTCATCCCTGATCTTGACTTATGAGGATTTGTTCAACTGGGGCCCAGGATCATGATTTATGCCCCTGAAATTCAGATCAGCTTCATACCTAATAGCAGGAAACAGATAGCACTGCAACATGAAGCAGACAGGGGCAAGGGCACTGTAATGAATTCAGAGGGAATGCAGCCCTCACAGCTTGTGTTGTAGGGCTCCTGCAGTCATTTGTCCTGACTGCACAACTCCCAAAGGCAGGCATCACACCCAGTAACATGGAACATTCTGTGGTCAGAACCAGCCTTCAAATCTATCTACTGGGAAGCAGAGGGCCTGTCTGTTGGAATCTCCTGGTCAGTGTACACACACAACCCCTGACTCTCCTCTGTTCCCTAACACTCCATAGGAGTTTGCAGACAAGAGACATGCTTCATCAGCGCTTCCAAGAACAAATGATAGTTGTGAACCCAGCCAGAAAAGGCTGAGTGGACATCTTTCCTTTCCAAAAGCATCAAATGAAAGAGTAGGAGCTATTCTTCCAAATGTAGATACCTACAGTGGGGACAAATCTGCTTCTAGTCAGTGGAGGCAAAGACAGATGAACCATGTTCTAGAATAGACTGTATCTTGTCACTGACTACATAGCTGTCTCATCCTTCAGAAGTCACAAGTCAGAGCAGATGAGTCCACCCCTTTCTCTGTGCAAATCATTTGTAAGATAATCAAGCTTGGTGCCCTATTTCCAGCACCACTAGCATTTTCTCCAAACTGATTGCCCCAGACCTTCTTCCAGTCAGCTCTTCAGACTAGCATCAAAACACAGCCTTAAACCGAAGCTGGTTCTTCTGATTCTCCATCAATTTTGCCACAGGAAGTCATTTAACAGTTCTGTTGGCAGTGCAGGGTCTGAAACAAAAGCCACCTTGCTGTCCTCTAACTGCTTTTCCTCTGCAGGACTGACAAGGTTAACAGCAATATTCTCTCACGTGAGTGGAAAAGTTAAGCAAAAATTATACCGAATGCATGCAAGGAACACACCAGTTGATTGAAAAGGTGCAGTCTGATGCAGACCCTTTCCAAGGCAGAACAGTACTTAAGGGCAATTTAGCTACCATAGTTTTCCACTTAGAGCTTAGAAAAGGCAAGCTTCACTGCGAAAATTGAAAGCTGGTAAGGGACAAAGCTGCAGAAAAGTAAAAGCAAACCGAAAAGAGAAAATTCGTTAAGCGTCTCTGGAGATTGGTGCTCGGTTCAGCTAAGAAGCATATGCCAATGTCAAGGGCAGATACTGCAGGGCAAGGTGGTTTGTTCATCCTGCAAGTCCCTGGGATGAGAACAAAGAGGGAAGATCTCCTGAGTCAAGCTAAGGACTCTCAGATGTGATTCTGGCATTAGAAACAAATTAAACATCCATCCAGATAAGATGAAAATCTGTGTTCTATATCCCTGAGCTTCTCTTAGAGCCAAACTACTCTGATATTCAAGAAATTACTCTGGTCTCTAATTTTTATTCTTTTGTTACCATATTTTAGTGTGCACATGTTCTAAAAGGAAGTGAGTCTCAGCTGGCTTAAGTCCAAAAAAGCCTCTCATTCCTCATTCAGGAAGGATCAAAAGCAAGGGAAGTCTTCAGGAATCACACCAGAATCAGATCAGACACTGATCTTGATAATCTACTACAAAAATGAAAATGTTCTCTCAGCTGATCTGCTTTCAGAGTATTCTAAACTCCATCTGAATGATATTCTGATCATTTATACTCAAGCATCCCAGCTACTGCCAGTCTTAAATCTTTGAAATATTGCCCATCACGGGTTCCCTGTAGGAATTTCCTGTGCACAGGCTGTTATGCATTCTCCCTGATAGTCAAGCAATATCAAGCAGTGGTTTATTTTTAACCTGTTTTATTTTTAAGCTGCTTTCAAAGTGACCTTAAAGCAGTTTGGAAATTATGGTCCCATTTTACGTCAGAAACACCAACATTTATGCACAACAAGTAACTACATCTGACCAGGGTTGGCAGTATAGTCATGTCACAGAAATCCTACCAGAGATTTCTCAACAAAACAATGCTAAAAAGCAACAGAAAATTCCCATGGATTCAAAGGAACAATGCCAAAAATGTGCAGGTTTTTCTGGCTTTCTCCCTTTCAAGTGAGGATAGAGAAATTCCCTCTTTCTCCTTGAAGGGACATGATGTGGACCACAAAAGAGGCCTGGCTGTCACTCTTCTAGAATGATAGACAAAAACATGTCAATCCATACTTGCAATTTTCTGGTTTGAATTCCAGGTTTGGATTTCCCATGGAGATTAACAAATCTCTGCTGCAGATGACGGGGACACCTCATTCCTACAACAGGTTTGGGTATCACATTTATGCTGTGTGGTATGAATCTGCATGAGACCTACTTTCTCTGCAAGGTTTTCTATCTGGGAAGTAGCTCGGCCACTGCCAATAACAGAAAAACAGCTCCTGAAAAAGTCCCCAGAGCCATGTACTCACCACTCAAAGTCCCCTTGACCGCAGACACAGGGTTCAGAAACCACAGTTTGTGAATATTCCCGACTCAGGGAACACTGGGCTCCAGGCTTGCGCTTTTTATAGATCTTCCTCTCCCCCATGACACAGGGCTCCCCCTTCATCAGCCAAGGAACAACAGGAGAAAGAAAAACAAGAGTTGTAGCGGCAAGCTGGACCCTAAACAGAGCATTGTGTCAAAACACACAAAAGGCAACGAAAGCAAGGAATTATCCCTGGGAAAGTCAGGAGATAAGAGTCTAGCTCCCTTCTGTAGCTTTTTAAAGTCCAAAGCCACTTTGGAAGGACTCATGAGCACGACATTTTCAGCACTTAGTTGGGATGCTAATGGCGACGTGCCAAAAATACCTGAGTGGCCAAGCTATCAATACTCACTTATGCCACATTTCAAAAGGCATACACCAATTTATCTAGTCCTAAGAATTGTCCTGAAAAAAACAATGTGATGCACTTCAGGTTTCTTCCATATGTCAGATGAAATCTACTACAAAAAGAGGCATCCAAGCCTGAAAACCAGGTCAGGGACAACATCTACATGTATAACCCAGGACTCCTGGCTACCTTCCTCTCTCCTTGATACATGTATCTACTATGGGGGTCAAATGAATTTGATGGTGCCTTACACTGGGCTTTTTAAACACAAAGGTTCACTACTGGGAACAGCTGATCTAAAAGAAACATTTGATATTTAGGTGAGTTGCTGCAAACAGAATTTTCTCTGATGCAGAAATAATTTGTCTGCATAGAAGTACATAAACAGAAAACACCTGATTGAAATACTTCTCTCTCCCACTAACAGTGATTCCCAAGGATGACTGCCTGGTTAGACATGGCTTCCCTTTTGTTTCATTTAAATTACTTTAATGTATTCTATGACTTCAGTTATTTGATACGTCCTTGCCAAGTTAATGCTCATTTCTAATTCGTGTATTTCACTCGGGAATATCACAGTGCAAGTAGTTCTGCCTCTAGTTATGTCGCCCTGAAGGAAATGGGACATCATACTGGTGGCCAGTAACCCATAAGTAATCTTCAGAGGGTGCTGAGATCTAATGGAGAACTAGAATTCCTATACAGAATGAAAAAAAATTCAGTCTTCTCTGATGTCTTTTATTCAAGGGCTCCCCAGGGCTTTACAGACACCTGCAGAACCTGCAGGATGAATAAATGTTTTTATTTTCATTTTTGAGTAGGGGAAAAAAGAGGCAAAGTGAAAGAAAATTATTTTCATCAGTCACTGACAGACCTACAAAGAGTTCAGTGTCTCCTACAATCCAATCACAAGGTGAGGTTTTACAGTGCCCTGAGCACTGAGGGCAAAATGAGCCAGCTGTTGCAATAGAACATTTCCATACAATGAGAAGTTAAACAAGCTCCCCAACTTGCCCAGAGAAGGTTGGGCCTGGGTTTATTCATGCGTATACCTCATGGGAAGTAAAGCGTCCGCAGATCAGAACTGTGACTCGATGGATACAAAAACCATATGCTCTGCTGAAAAAAAACAGGCACATTCCTAGCTGCCAACACAGGGCATACAAAACAAAAGAGAAAACAGATAATTTCCTGTCTCCAGAGTGTGAATACCTGATTGTGCAGATGCCAGGTTTGGTAGTCATCTTTGTTGCACCTTCGGCTGAAGAGAGACTTGTAGTCCACCTTGACCAGCTGCCATTCGGAACGGAGGCTGAAGTGACCAAAAACTCTGAGCATGGAAGAGGAAGGAAAAAAAGAACCAGAGCCAGTTGAAGATACACTTCCATTAAGCAAATAATTTCTCATGCATCTCAGTTGCAAAAAAATAAAAAGCAACCCAAAAAGTAGTCTTCAAGCTGGATGCCAGAAAAATGTTATTCAGTCATGAATAATATTTTCCTGTTCCTATAACACCCTAGGAATTTTTTAGCCTTTTCCTGATTTCTTGTATAGGCTGTGCTGGAAGGTCTTCTGTGCCTGTAGTACTTTGGGCCTTGAGACCAAGGCAGACAGCTAGGTATCACTCAGGAACATTAAACAACCAGTCTAGAAAGTAACGTCCAATGTCAAGGAGCTACTGGGGCTTGGTTGTCTCAAAATCAAAACTTTCTTAGCTGACTCAGTTTCTTTACTGCTGAACCCTTGTGTAACAAAAAAAAATTTACTATTTAATGAAATATAAAACACCTGAAATAAGATATTTGGGATACAGACTGTAAGCAAGTGGCCTGCAAAGACAGCAGGATCCCTTCTACCTGGTGAACTCTTTTTAGGAAGAAGTTCTTCATAGAAAGAGTGAGTGCTCATTGGAATGTGCTGCCCAGGGAGGTGTTGGAGTCACCATCACTGGAGGTGTTTAGGAAGAGACTTGATGGGGTGCTTGGTGCCATGGTTTAGTTGATTAGATAGTGTTGGATGATAGGTTGGACTCGATGATCTCAAAGCTTTCTTCCAACCTGGTCTATCCTATCCTATCCTATCCTATCCTATCCTATCCTATCCTATCCCATCCCATCCCATCCTATTGTATTCTAAATGCTGGCTGCAGCTAGTAGGAGTGGAATTACAAATCATTACCACTGTGAGGTTATCAGCAGAGTGTTTTCCCTAGTTTGACTAGTTCATTCATCAGCAGTTGCTGACCACACTCCATGGATCACCTAGCTAAGTAATAAGTTGATTTTCAGGATGAAAATCACACATTTTCCCATGCAACTCCACGCCAACACAAGGCTTCTATTCAATAAAGCAGTATACAAGAGCAGCTGGCGCCGAAGACTGAGCCCTCAAACAATAGTGGAGGGACTTAGACTGTAATTTAAAGCCTAAGCACTGATCTGTTGCAAATGGGATGATGAAAATCAAATAGTGATGGAGGCTTCTGCACAAACTTGGACCAGAACACTGACAACAGAGGTGGTCAGGTCTCTCTAAAAGCCATTCCAACTATATGGCCCTCCTTCATATGCAGGAAAAGCCATGTGCTTGCTTAAGTGTCTGGAAGGGAAGGACCAAAACAACAAGAAGATGTTACACATCACCAAAGCACGATCGCCACGGCTATCAAGGGAGCCTAACAGTTGGAAGCTAATACTTTCATCAAAGAAGGTAACATCTAAGCAAAACCAGATTTTGATTAATAAATTACACCAGGTACCCAGTAAGAAGCAGCTTTTCAATCAACTGCAGCTGGATTTCCAAAGAGGGTGTGAAAGGAGAAGATTAGGACAGCTGACCAGGCTTTTAAAGCCATGAAAAAAACTACAGCTTGTCATTGGTGGAGGAACGTCTCAGTACGTGTAAGCAACACAACCCAACAATGATCAAGCTGACTTGTCATTATAACATGCCAACTTCTTGACTGCCTCAAATATATAAAACACCCTAAAGCCTCATCTGAAATACAGGTTGCAGGTTTTAAGAATCCTGCAAGTACTGAAACCCATTCGTGACACTCGTGAAATGTCATTGTATCACTCCTGTCCCAAGACATGGTGGGCAGAGGAAGAATGACCTTTTGCATCATGATAAAACTTCCACCAATCTACAATTTTACTCAAGCCACTTATGCAATTAATACTTTTTTTTTTTTTGCTGTTTTATTTATTCCAGACTACAAAAGGAAAAGGGAGAGAGACAAATTATTTATTAATTTCCCTGAGAAAGCAAAAGAGAAACCAAAGAGAAAAATTCACAGTATCACCAAGGTTGGAAGAGACCTCAAAGATCATTAAGTCCAACCTGTCACCACAGACCTCATGACTAGACCATGGCACTTGGATTTGTTGAATGCCATGCCATTGGACTCTGCCCATCTGTCCAGTCACTCGAGGTCCCTCTGCATTGCCCTTCTACCCTCTAACAGATCAACATCTGTTCCCAACTTGGTGTCATCTGCAAATGTGCTGATGACTGACTCAATCCCCTCATCCAGATCATCAATGAAGATATCAAAGAGGATGGGGCCCAGCACTGATCCCTGGGGGACACCACTAGTGACTGGCTGCCAGCTGGATGTGGCACCATTCACCACAGCTCTCTGGGCTCGGCTCTCCAACCAGTTCCTAACCCAGCACAGAGTGCTGCTGTCCAAGCCACGAGCTGACAGCTTAGCCAGCAATTTGCTGTGGGGGACGGTGTCAAAGGCCTTGCTAAAGTCCAGGTAGACTACATCCACAGGCCTCCCCACATCCACCAGGCAGGTCACTTGATCATAGAAGGAGATCAGGTTGGAGTGGCAGGACCTGCCCTTCCTAAACCCATGCTGGCTGGACCTGAGCCCTTGGCCATCCTTCTGGTGCGCAGTTATTGCCCCCAAGATAATCTGTTCCATAATTTTCCCTGGCACTGAGGTCAAGCTGACTGGCCTGTAGTTAATTCTAAGTTTCCAAAGCACTGACTGCAACCCAGATGCTGCTGTGTCACCAGTGTGCCACCATTCTTTGCGTTACTTCATCTTAATTTACACTGTAATCACACAGCGTTGTTAGCTTTGCTCTCCTCTCACTGCTCAAATGATTCCTCCTTGTACACTGTAGCCTGCATCAAAAATTCTTCTGCACTGTGCTGTTTCCATGAACCCAGAGTCAGTCATGCCCTCCCATTTAGACCTGTCTCAGCTCATGGGTATCTGGGAAAGGTGGGGGAGAGCCTGAAGTTGTGGGTTTGCTGTGGGCAACTTTCTATATACAAGCTCTGCCTCACAGAGGGGAGTTCCAAGAAGCTGACAAGAAGGGGCAAGGATATAATACAAAACCCACCTGTGATAAATGATTATACAGGTCAGAAATGAGTAGGTGGGGAGGAACTTGTGTGGTGGAATGGATTTATTAGGTAGGTGGTTGCTGGCTTTTCAGAACATCTCCTAGTGTAATCCTAATTGTGGGGTATTAGCGATAGGAAACACCACTGCATTCAAGCAAAGCTACAGAATAAACTGCAAATCCTGTTCCTCAACAACACAGAAGGCACATCCTGGACCAAGATCAACCCATGGAAGCCACAGCAATACAGGGTGCCATGGCACTTATTGGGAGGAGGGAGAAGAAAGAAATGGGAAATAGCACAGAAGGGAGATGCAGAAGGCCTCTGAAATTGTATTCAAGTAGTTCTAATTCCAGTTCCTCCCCCCCACTTTCCCTTGGCACTGAGTAAATGCCATTGGCTCTTATGCCACAACTGCTTTCAGCACATACTCTATTGCTGTCAGGGTAGTATTGCACAGCTGGGCAGCTCTCCCGTGAATCTTGTTTATCCTGGATGTGACACATGCTTGAAATGTCATTCCTGCAACAGAACAACTCGGCAGGCAGAAAACAGCAGATTTATACCAGTTCAGGCTCTGACCTGGGTGTTTATTACATAGAAAACACAGCAAGAGGAGGGGAGAACATAATCAAACGCAAACATTTGCCTGAACCCAGAAGATTACACGGCTAGAGAAATCCAAAGCTCTGGCAGTCAACGCATCTCAAAGAAAATGGTCTTCCTCAGATTGACCCTTAGCTAACTGTTCCTTCAGCAAGAGATCAAAAGGTTTCTTTTTGCTTTAAAAAGAAATTGTCAGAACCACTTAGGGTTTCTTTATATATTAAAATAAACTTAAAAAAAACCCTCTGCCATTGAAATTCTTCTGTGAAAAATGATAATTAATGGAAAGAAACCAAAGTTTCCTAAATGGAAGGCAATATATTAGCATTCCAAAAGCACAGAGAACTAGCTACTCTTTAATTAAATGATTTGAAAGAGGGTCTTTGTATATAATTGCTATAATTTAAATGGAAACAATACTACACTAAATGTAATTAGAGGAGTGTGAATTGCAAGGATAGAAGACAAAAGAAGAGATCTGAGTATTCAAGGTCCAACTCTGGGAAGCCAAAACAGAAAGTATGTTTTGATTTTTTTTTCCCTCTAAGCAGTCTGATCTGGAAGTGCTTGAGAAGCAATAAATAGAAGAATCTGGATGGCATATAGACAGACAGTTTTCTGACTACACTCAATTTAACATAGGCTCACCAGTCTAAGCCATGGAGTGGTAATTGACAGTCTTCAGACAAGACAGATTTTGTTCTGTCCCTCAGAGTAAGGAGTTAAAACTCTACACAAACCCTTAGCTAACAGGATAGCATTTTCTCAACTGTCTCCATTTACAGCTTACAGTGAAAACATTACTAGGAAACCAGAAAACGTTTCCCAATTCCTTCTTTGGAGAACTAAGGCAAAGTTTCTATTACCAGGGCTGGGTGTCATTAATTTGCATAAAAACATTATTAGTAACCTGGAAAATAATTGTGAGCTGCTTACAGAGTCATGATGGAGTAATTTTGGGAAAGGTCATTGGTAGCACTGTTGTAATTATACCTTTCATTAATTTTTTAAATACACAATAAGTTACAAATGTGGCATCTACTGACTGGATAACCTTGTACAGAATCTGCTTAAAAGGAATTGTATTTTTATATGGCATCTTGTCAGATTGCATTGCTTTGGCCTTATCGTTCCTTGATTTGTTGGTAGCTGTGCTTTTTATGTAATTCATTACTGCTCATTCCTGACAAGTCAACAGAATGAATTAAGGGTCACGAGATAACAACTCATCCACCACTGATCTATAGATTCAGTCCCTGTCCTGGCCTAGGGTACGAGAAACTAATCTCAAATAATAGCTTCTGTATTGGTCACAGGAAAGGCATCAGCTGTATCCATCTGTATCTATCCCTGCTGGCTGTTTCAGATGAGCTGCCCAAGCATGGAAATAGAAACTTCTTCTCACACTTAAATCAAGTCCCCTTCTATTGCTTCCAAAGTAAACTGCCAGACATTATATGGAGAAATCATGCATTGAAACTGTCTGTACTTGGCTGCTCTGCACATAGGTGGATATTTCTCTCTTTGCTAGTTGGCCTAGCTGCTTTGCATGTAATGGTCAAAGTTTCCAGTAATGCCTCCTGTCTTCTGCTGTGCCCATCACTTGACACTGCATAAACCATCAAACATACCCTTCTTTCTGAACTGTTTTTTCCCTTCCTTGAAAAACAAAGTAAGAGAGATTAAAAGGTACCTCATTTTGCTTCTCACAAAGTACACACTTAGTGCCATGGTTTAGTTGATTAGATGGTGTTGGGTGATAGGTTGGACTTGATGATCTCAAAGGTCTTTTCCAACCTGGTTAATTCTGTATTCTGTATCTTTGCTACATTTCTATGGAGTTTTGGTTGGGGGTTAAGACTGGATGAACCACTTAGTACCATGGTTTAGTTGATTAGATGGTGTTGGGTGATACGTTGAACTTGATGATCTCAAAAGTCTTTTCCAACCTGGTTAATCCTGTATTCTGTACCCTGGGGGGCTCTGAAGTTAAATGCTAAAAAGATTAGGCCCTATAGGTAAGGTTTAAAGCATTCTGAATACCTAAAAATAAATGCAAAAAATATAGTATACTTAACAGAGAGCACCTTTTGAGATGAACTAACCATGCAGATAGATGGATGGATCAACATAAAACCAGAGAGGAAGAGAGCCAAACACATATTTTAATTGATAACACTGACAAAAAAAGCTAATTGTGGTGTCATCATAGATAGACTGTTTCATTTAGCAAAGCCTGAAACCAACCTTGTTGGTTTTTCCCCCCCCTTTTCTTGTAAAAGAAAAATGCTTGCAGTGGAAGTGCCTTACCAAGCAGAAATTCCCCAACAGTAAAATCACCCAAATGGGTAAATGTTTCAGCAGAATCTGCACTTTTGTGGTAGGAATGTAGAGAGGGAGAAAGTCGAGTCAGATTGTTGACTGATTTCAGTTTAAATCTCTCTTTATTTACAACTGTGCCTCTAACAAGTAATGGCAAAAGTAGTTACTTCATGGGCAAATGAACCCAGGAAGTGCTATGAAGCACAGTCTGGAAGAACCACCTCCTGGCAGTGTGTGGTGGTGGTTGCTTTTTTTCCTAGTCAGCTGGAGGGGATGAAATTCTCTCACCTAAACCACAGGGAGCCCAGACATGCACAACAACAGCTGCAGGAGCACTGGGTAGTTAATACACCACAACTGAAGGTGCTCATTCTCCCTTCAGTGCTACTGTTGCTACCGCTGCAACTTTAACAGCTAACTAGACACCCAAGGCAAATCTCCCTTCCCAACACATATCACCAATGCAGTTTCATGAGCAGAGCTTAGTCAGTGCTGCCCTCAGTGTAGTGGAATAGCACAGAATAGAGAGCTCCTTTCTATAAACAGCCTGGACAGGTATCAGATGGGCTGACTCCCAAGGTGGATCAATGCAGCAGCATCTTGAACCCATCAGTGTGAAGGACATGGACTAAAGCTATTCAAATTTGGCTGGTCTGCTCTCTCTCTCTCTAAAGTCATTTAACTTTTGGCCATGCTGTGTAGATGTGGACCTGAGTGGCTGCCAGGTAAAGCCTGCAAATATCTAAGATCTGTTTTTCCATTCCTGTGGCTCCTGGCAAGCTTGGGGAATAAAGCTCTTCTGCAAGACCTATTCTGGCACTTATACAGCCAGCACTGAGGTGGAAATTAGAAGCCTAGCCAGATCTGAGTTGGGGTCTGCTGTTGGTTATTGTACTTTATACCCCAGTGATAGATACCCCAGTAGAACTGATTGGTTCAGAATCAGCATGGCATGAAAACATAGAGGCAACACAAAACAGTTGCTGCTGCAGTGCTGGGTAACTCTGATCCATAGTTCTGGGTAACTTAAAATGGGATAGGGGGGCTGGTGGGGGAGGAGAGAATGGCCTAGCAGAAAAGTCAAGATCCAGCCAAACATATTATCTCTAGCTGAGAATTCACTGTGTCCCTGTACAAGGGTTCTCTCCTTTCCATAACTGTCTTGATTTTATTTAGATTTTATTCCCCACTAGCCAGGCTACCCTGGTCCTACATTACCTAGGAAAATGGTGAGCCTTTGCTAGAGATCCTGACTCACTGCACACAGTTATAGAAGGACTTGGTAGATAAATGTACCTCCATCACTTGTTGACATTCATAGCTTCAGAGACAATAAAAGAAAATGCTGACAATTTCACACAAGAGAGCTTGTTATGAAATCTGGATCTGAAGCCACCTCTGTGTAAAAACGACCAGAAAGCAAGACCAGCTCCTACATGCAGGCTGAGTTGTAAGGGCCAAAAACACAAACAGCAATGGAACCATTGCAAATTGTGCTGGCAGGGTTAGATTTTATGAATGGGAAGTGAGAGATGAGATATTTCCGCATGAATGAAACATAAATCATGACTTCAGAGAAGACCAAATGGGCTGTGTAACCTCCCAGTTGTTTTTTATTAGGGTCTAGATGAAATTAATGTTAAAGCATGTCGCTACTTACATGGAAATTGGATGGAAAGGGACTGAGACAAAGAGTAGCACCTAACTGAAAGGAACACAGATCAGCAATTAGAGAGCAGAATAGGGAGAGTGAGAATTATACTGTCTCATGGCTGGCAAGATGATGCACAGAGCAAGAGATGGGAAACAAAGGAAACATAAAAGATGAAAGATGACATTGGAAAAGTAGGCAATTGCCAACAAAAAGCACGATCTAATTTTTTTCCTAAACAATAAATATGGACTTTAAGAGCCACTTTGGAGCTTTTAACTCAGTTGCTTTTGGCTGACCTGTTAACTAGGAGCTACTGTTCCTGAGGGCACCTGGGTGATGACTCAGGACTGCTGTCTGTGGACAGCAAGAGGGTATGAAAAGTGGTAATTTCTTTTCTAAAAAGAAGAGATGCAGGTTTTTTTCCAAATAAGACATACAACTCATTTGGATCTAGATTTTTGAATAGTGCAAATTACTGTAATTCCCACAAACCTCAGATATAAGGCCTTGTTCTACTGCTGCTGTTCAGAGAGAGGAAAAATAACTAAGAATACACCAACAGCAGACAGCAGCTTCTATGATGACAAATTTGTTCCACAAAATATTGGCCTGTATTCTATTTCCCCTGGGGAAGGGTCAAATGAGAATTTGTGAGGAAGTGATTTATTTCTACTTCCAAGCAAAACTGAATGTCATGACATGGAGATTTTCCACAGATAAGAAATTTGAAGTGTTGACCAGATTCACTGACTGGCCATCCATATTGAGCTGGTCATGGGAAGCTGCAGCACTGCCAGATGCCAGGTCAGGAGGGACAGGGGAGGTGGGGCAGGGGAACAGCTTCTGTGAAAACATAAAAGAACCAAAATCTTACAATAAATAATACAATTATGGCAGACCCTTTTCCCTCAGCTTTAGAAAACAGCCCTGGGCACTTCCTTTAAAGTGCCAGAAGAAAAGGGAAACCACTGCAAATGGCATGGTACAACATGATCTTTCCGTTAGCAAGTAATGCCCAGTGCAAGCACTAAGCGATCTGCAGAATGTATGATCATGAAGCAGACCTACAGCTTGGCTTTGGCTCCTCCATTAGCTGCACATGGCAATGAGGAAGACAGAGAAAGTGTTCTCCTTTTTTAAATCTTTTTAACATGAAGTGTTATCAAAATAAGAACTTACTGAATGACAAACCAAATCTTTTGAAATCTGGCCTTTAAAAAATTTATTTCCAATGTTCCCAAACGACTTTACAAGACAATTGCTTCAAAAGAAGTATCAACAACATGAAAGGGAGTGAGAGACACCTGGGAAGGGGGATGGGAATGCACATTAATTTTTAATGCTGTTTTTCAGAAGTATTCTCTCTCTTCTTCAAAGCACTCATGAAAGACAACCACTTTCTGACAGCTTTGAAACCTGAAGATGCTGCCTCCCTCTTCAAGAAAAGACACTGGCAGGTATCAGCAATCTGAGTGTTTCCTCCATTAATGTACCTGTGGTCCCAACAGAAGCAGCTGGTGCCCTTATGCTATGTTATCCAACTTCTGGCAAATGCAGTCACTTCAATCTTGCACCCTGTGGATCAGCAGATTCCCAGCAAGAGATGCCCAATATAAATGTGAACGCCATTGCTGAGAACATGTAAGCTCCAAACAGATGTGATAAAGATAGTTTGTGGTGGAGCAGGATGAGAAGCTTTACCTGGCACAGGGTATCAGAGAGAAGGCTCAGAAGAGGGGATGAGATCTGTACCTGGCTGAGTAACAGTGTGACATGGCAAGTGACCACCTAGTGGGAGAATTTTCACAGGTTTGGGTGAAAGGGATCCATCAAACAAGGAAACCATGTACAGTTATCATATGAGCACAAGCTCTCCCTAAGAATAAAGGCTTGTAGCACTACCTAAACTATCTGGAATGCCTCAAACACTTCTCTGGAGAGCTGCTCTCCACAACTCGCTGCAGTCCAACGATGGAAAACCTGTTAGAGTGAATTCTGCAGCCAACCCAGTGTTGAGCCTTCCAAGCTCCCAGCTGGTGTGCTGTACCACCCTCTGCTCCATGCAGGATCAGGGCCAGGCTGAGCTGAAACAGTGCTGAGGCCATACAGTTTCTCAGTCCCAAAGGGGCTGGTGGGATCAGGGTACCAGAATACTTCATGGCTTGCTCTAAGCAGAAAGATGAAAGACTCTGAGGAACTAATGTGAGCACGGTACCCAGCCCCTGACTATACAACCCACACCGGGCCTGAATGCTTTGCACAATGAGAGTAGTGTTTGCCCTAGAAAGCTAAAGAATATGTGCTACATTATAGCTAGTGGCTGGAATCTTCTGAGTACAAAGTGCAACTGCTGGGAACTGATCTCAGGTCATAGACATCCACTTTCTAAGGCCCAGTAAATCTCATAACTGTACGAGAAAGATTACTCCAAGCAGATGTTCTCATGACCTGATTTGTCTATTCAGGTGCCACAGAAGTAGCTCAGCTCAGACTGCAAGCATCAGCAGCATAATCAATATTGTGCCTCTGTGGGCTGCTTAGGTGAATTCATGCGGCAATCGGAAGGCTAACAGACAGAGAACTCTGGCAGGGAGGGAGAGGGATGACACTGATTAATCTGTGATCATTAATAATGTCTTTAAGTCTTGGAAACAAAGATAATGATATGGGTAATCAACTGTCTTACTCTAGGGTGTAAACTGATCATCTGCTGGGATAAAATGGGAATTCCTGTAACACATATTTTCTTGTCCATTGTGAAGTCACTTGATGGCATTAGCAGATTGATCATTTGCTCACAAAGTCCCAGCTACTCATTACTTCCAGAAGGTTTTGAAATTAGATCAGATGACACAGGAATGCAGCTCACCATAGCAACTGTCAATATCCTCTCAATCATTTTGTTTTCCTAATTTAATGGCTATAATTGTAATTTCTCTTCTCAGATGAAAGTCTAAATTTTTGTTTCTGTGTGCAGTCATTATTTTCCCAAATTCACTTTCATTTCATGGATTCTATTCTGGAGACTCCTTATACAGGTTTACTCACTGCAGTTTGCACAGCCCCATGAGTGAGGTCAGTGCAATGAATTTACAAGGGCATAGCAGAGCCTTGGAGTAAAATCTGTAGCTATTAACACCTGGTTTCCCTTAACCTACAATAGCAAAGAAAAATGCCAGTTGCATCACAAACAGATATTGCAATAAACACAAAAAGAAGGAAAAACTGAAATATGAGATAAAGCCACAATGAAGCCAACAATTAAAACCTACCAATCTTTTCTAGGTATCTAATGGTACCAATAGAATTCATACAAATCAGGTTTGGAGTCTGTCCCCTGACCTTTCAAAAGCACTCCATTTTTTGGCAGGCCTGAGAGTATGCACAAGCTGACTGGTCAGCCCTGCTTCTCAAAAGAAGTGAAGATAAGAGTTCAGAATCCTTCACCACCACAGCCTTAGCAACCTCTGGTGCAATCTTCCCTCTAGGTTCCCTCTTCATCTCAGAAGCAACCAACAGAAATTGCAGGAGAAATTTTTTCTTTTCTTTTTTTTTTTTTCTCAGAGTGAATTGAAAGAGAGACCAGAATGATGGCAGGAGAGTTTGAAGGCCTCTGCTGAGCCATAAGAATTGAGGAATTGAGGAACTCTGTGCCTTTTCTTTATGCAGATTAGACAAGAATCTCAGTTGCTTCTAGGAAAAACAATCTCTTGGTGTTTCTGACATGTTGAATTCCTTGAACGTGTCCAGAGAAGGGCAACAAAGCTGCTGAGGGGTTTAGAGCACAATCCCTATGAGGAGAGACTGAGGGAGCTGGGGTTGTTCAGCCTGGAGAAGAGGAGGCTCAGGGGAGACCTTACTGGCATCCAGAACTACCTGAAGGGAGGTTGTAGTCAGGTGGGGGTAGGTCTCTTCTCCCAGGCAACCTGTGACAGAACAAGAGGACACAGTCTCAAGCTGTGCCAGGGGAGGTTTAGGCTGGATGTTAGGAAGAAGTTCTTCATAGAGAGAGTGACTGGCCATTGGAATAGGCTGCCCGGGGAGGTGGTGGAGTCACCATCCCTGGAGGTGTTTAAAAAGAGTCTGGATGAGGTACTTAGGGCCATGGTTTAATTGATTAGATGGTGTTGGGTGATAGGGTGGACTCAATAATCTCAAAGGTCTTTTCCAACCAGGTTAATTCTGTATTCTGTATTGACTCTCTTTTATTCTATCCTACACTCACCTCTTCTCCACTTGCTGAGATTTCTAGTTGGTGTGGCAGCTTTGGAGGGTAAAGGCTGGCCCAGCTCGTCTGACCACATCCCAGCAAAGGCACTATTTTCTTTCACTTGTTTTCAACATACTTTTCTCAGCAGAAGCCTTAGAGGCAGCAGGTGTGCAGCTCCCTACTCCCAAGCAAAGGGACAGAATCTTTCAACAACACTGTGTCAGCCTGTAATTTTCTCTCCCATATCAGCTTTTAAATGTGACAGCAAGATTCAAGCAGAAGGCAGAGAATGCTGCCTTCATTAAAGACCAAAGATGATAATCACCTTATCAGAAAGTGATAGGAAATTGAACTTGGACCTGGAAGCTGTTGCCCCTCTCTCATACTCAATCTGCTGAATCTCTGCCGAGTGCTAATCAGAATCTGTGCACATTGCCTTCATACCTGCACCTACCTTGCTGATATCTTCTACAAGTCACTCAGTTCTTCAGAATAAAAGTTAACTTATGGAACTCCCAGCCATATGATAATGAGGCTGCAAACATTTTTAGGGGTTTTAAGGGGGGGGAAATACAAAAATAGAAGGAAAAAAAAGAAAGAGAATGTCTCAGGAATATGAAAAATAGTGAGAAGAGAGTACCTTATTTGCAGATCTCTGTAAATGAGAGAAGTCTGCAAGGGGATGTTTCCATATATAAATACATACATTCTGTATAAAAATATTTAAATACACAAATATAAATATGCATTAAATTGATAAACACACACATATTTAGTGTCTTCTCTTTGCCACTGTTGGAGCACAGAACTGAGCTAGAGGGCCTCTAGTAGGGCCTGTGCTGTTAACACTCTCTTCCCCCCCTCAAAATTCTCCTGGCAGCCATCTCATCTTTTTCAACATTTCTCAGTCACTTATTTATTCTGCCCCATTCTTCTGGCACTCAGTGATGGATTGCCAGTAATTTTATGGGTCTCCTGAAAGAAAAACACTCCTACTTCACCTCTGGTAAAGATGCATGGCCATGTAAACGAGAAGGTGTTAGAACAAGCCAGGCTCATAACCTCTTCAATTACCACCAGGGACATTTTCTAGCATACACACAGCCAAGGACAGCAGTCACAGCAGTGCTAGCAGACCAGCCTGTATTAAATCCTCTCACTAAAACATTAATGCTTAATGATGCTTACACAGATATATATGGATCATTAAGTGTACTTACATAGAAACACACATAGATTTTTATCCACACATGTGGGTGTGTCTACATAAATATATATTTATTAGCACAAACTTAATGATCTCCATCTATAAATGAGTCTGCAGACAGACACACACACACACACACACACATATAATTAGCCTACTGTGTGCTTTGAAGCAAAAGGGTTATTTCTCTTTATTAAGTTTGAAGGGATGCTTAGTACAGGAGATGAAGTGGCAGGAGCAATAATTATGAGTTAGAGCTGGAACAACATAAAGCTCTTCTCTGGACCCACAAAAATATCTCAATCACTGATTTGAATGACACAGACTAGCAACTCTCTCAAGCAAACACTGCTTTTGTTAGGATATATGGCTGCTGCCTAAAAGGGGAATACAATCTAACTCCATGGTTTGGTTGATTCGATAGTGTTGGATGATAGGTTGGACTCAATGATCTCAAAGGTCTTTTCTGACCTGGCTTATTCCATTCCATTCTATTCCATTCCATTCCATTCCATTCCATTCCATTCCATTCCATTCCATTCCATTCCATTCCATTCCATTCCATTCCATTCCCCTGCTGGACAGAGGAAAGGAATTACCTGAGCAAGTAACATGCTTTGCATACAGCTTATCAATGCAGAAATATTAGATCTTTAGAATGGGGACATTAGATCATAAGAATGTGAAACCATTAAAAGATATACTAGATGCCAGTGAGGGCTACAGGACAGAAGTTAGAAAACTGTAGATTTCAAAAAGGTTGGTGCTTTCTATGTATTCATTGCATCACCTAAGAATGTGCCTAACCCATTGCCCTTATGGATTTGAGTTATTTTTCTGAAGGGTTCTTCACCAAACACTGCAATACACTTTGGTATGTCTCTCTCAAAGGGCAATGACCCTAAGGGAGCTTAACTCATCACCTTGTCAAATGAGAGGAGTATCAAAACAATAGTGAAAGGAACTGCAGAAGTAATGTAGGAAGGAAGAGTGGATTCACTTTGGTTAGGCAGTAGCTTCAAGTCAGACCAGTTCACACAGACTCATGATACTTGCCTGTGCCCCAAAACTACATTTTTAGCAGAGGCCACTCAGCTATGTTTGTAAGCAAATAATTCATTGTTGTACCCCTATAGCCATAATGAAATAACTAAATCCTAGAATAATGTAGGTTGGAACAGACATCTGCAAGACATCTTGTCCCATTTCACACTGAAAGCAGCACCCAATTCAAAGTACACTAAAATATTCAGAATCATTTAACACCCCTACATGCAAACCTACAGATTTTACCATACTAGTGTGTTGTTTAGGACTATTTTAGGGCATGAGCACAAAAATCAGAAGATTCCAAAAGCCTAGGATGCTTGTACAATACAGACTTGAGACTGCTCACATAACAGCAATAAAGTGGTATAAAATTCAGTGCTAAAACTGCTGCAGCTTCCTACAGCCCAGAGACCCTCCTCACAGGATGTGCCACAAAAGGGAGGTTGAGAATAGTTGTCATTCTACTGATATACAGATTTTAATAAGATAGCATAATGATAATATGGTTAATAATGCAATATGTTAATAATAGTTGGAGTATAATGACTATTTAATACACATTTCCCTCAGGATATTATTTTTTGGAAAGGCAGTCCACTTTGATGCAAATCAGTGAAGGAAATTTTCCCTAACAGGAATCAGCTGAAATACTTTGCTTTCTTTGCTTTTTCCAAGATGAAAGATGTGCATCAAGATGTGTATCCAGCAGGTCTAGGGAGGTTCTTCTACCCCCTCTACTCTGCCCTGGTGAGATGACACCTGGAATGCTGCGTCCAGTTTTGGGCTCCCCAGTTTAGGAGAGTCAGGGACCTGCTGGTGAGAATCCAACAGTCACCAGGATGATTAGGGGACTTGAGCACCTTCCCTATGAAGAGAGACTGAGATACCTGGGGCTATTTAGTCTTGAGAAGAGAAGACTGAGAGGGGATCTCATCAATGTCTATAAATATCTGAGGGGTGGGTGTCAAGTGGAGGGGGCCAAGCTCTTTTCAGTGGTGCGCACTAACAAGAAACAACAGGTTCAAGCTAGAGCAGAGAAGATTTCACCTCAACATGAGGAGAAACTTCTTTATGGTGAGGGTGATGGAGCACTGGAGCAGGCTGCCCAGAGAGGTTGTGGAGTCTCCTTCTCTGGAGACTTTCAACACCCATCTGTATGCATTCCTGTGTGGACTATCCTAGGTGATCCTGCTCTGGCAGGGGGGTTGGACTGAATATCTCTGGAGGTCCCTTCCAACCTCTAATGTACTGTGATGCTGTGAAAAGTCACTAACCTAACCAGTTTGGCAGTACACATATAGAAGCAGTCTTGGTCTCTCTGCCTCAGCCTTGCTTCAACTCTTTAAGAGTACCCACTGATCTCATAGTCAGCTGTGGGATGCTAACCCCATATCCTTGTGCTCCTTTCAGCTTCATAAACTCACTGAGATTTCTATGTGCAATCACAAATGTGCTTCCAACCATCATATGTTATGTTGGTTCAGAGTATGGCCAGTAGCAACATAAAGAAGCTTGTACAAGCTCACCTTGATCCTATGCTACCCTTACAGACGAGTTCACTAAAACTCTCATGGGCAAGAAATACTTCAGTGATCTACATAGAAATGGTTTGCATATGGGCTTTATAAATGGGCTTGATTTTTTCCCTCCTCAGTCCCTTTAATGCTGTGGATAGGAATTTCTCTAAACATTTACAACAAGTATTGTGTGAAATTGCTCTCTGTGGCTTTTACAGCCTATTAAGAACAGTTCTAAGAATTGCTAATGATGACAGTAATAATAAAAACAATACCAATAACAGCAGCAATAATAGTATGCCCACAAAGATTCCAAATGAAAGAGTCAGCTCTCAACGCAGCTGATACATAATATTCAGTGAGGTAACTCACTTCCTACTTTGCCCATCAGAAGACTAGAGAGATACAAGCAACAATGACCTTAGATTTTAAAGGCATCTTTCATCTCAAAAGGAAACTGCATTGATTTATAAAGCAAATAGGCTAAATCCACAGCTAGTTGAAACTGCTAAGCTCCATTGATTTCAATGAAGGCAATGATCTGCAGATTTATTAGAGCTCAGAACTGTTTCTCTGCATGTATGTGTATGTGTCTGCACATGTGTGGCTGTAAAGCAGCACACATTGGGCACAACACAATATTTCACAGGAAACCACAATGTTAACCAACACAGAAAGTGTTTAGCCAGGGGGTGGCATTTCCCCAAAGGGATAATGGTCATGGAAGTCTTAGAATCATAAAATCATAGGATCATAAAAAATGTTAGGGTTGGAAGGGACCTCAAGGATCATCTAGTTCCAACGCCCCTGGCATGAGCAGGGACACCTCACACTAGATCAAGTTGCTCAGAGCCACATCCAGCCTGACCTCAAAAGCCACCAGGGATGGGGCTTCTACCACCTCCCTGGGCAACCTGCTCCAGTGTCTCACCACCCTCATGGTGAAGAATTTCTTCCTAACTTCCAATCTGAATCTACCCATTTCTATTTTTTTTTCATTCCTCCTAGTCCTATCACTACCTGACACCCTACAAAGTCCCTCCCCAGCTTTCTTGTAGGCCCCCTTAAGATACTAGAAGGCCACAATAAGGTCTCCTCAGAGCCTTCTCTTCTCCACATTGAACAGCCCCAACTCCCTCAGTCTGTCTCCATAGGAGAGGAGCTCCAGCCCTCTGATTATCCTTGTGGTCCTTCTCTGGACACGTTCCAGCACATCCAGATCTTTGTAATAGGAACTCTAGATCTGGACACAGTACTCCAGGTGGGGTCTCACCAGAGTGGAGTAGAGGGAGTCCTGTGAAAAGGCTCACAGGTATATCACATGCTGTTACGATTTAGTCTTTGCAAAAAGAGTAAAGCAACATTTACAGATCTCAAGACTTCAAACAGGTAAGGCAGGAGCAAAGAGCCCAGATGGCTGCCACGGCCTCCCCTTTATAGCCTTGCTGGACAGGAAGGGGAGTGGAACAGACCAGTTTAGGCTCTGGGGACCTCTCCTCCCAGGAGGGAGAAATCACGTCCACCTGGATCAGGTTTCTTTTGTCCCCTGGGGGAGGCAGGGCTCTCACAACCCAACCCCAGGATGGTGTAACCCAGCACACAGATGCACAGATATAGTCTTCTACACAAACATGCACTACACTTTTATAAAGAAAAAAGTCAAAGCAAAGGCATGGGTTTGAAGTGAAGGAAAAACTAGCAACCCTACCAGAACTTAGACCACCTCTACTCCCCCCAAAAAAATTCAAAAACTATCTGTGCTGTAAACATGGATGCTGCCAACCTGGTCTATTCTATTCTATTCTATTCTATTCTTATTTTATTCTTATTCTGGTCCAGCACTGTCT
The DNA here is from genome assembly GCF_014839835.1 of Dryobates pubescens. NCBI lineage: Eukaryota > Metazoa > Chordata > Aves > Piciformes > Picidae > Dryobates > Dryobates pubescens. The sequence goes on from NC_071619.1 coordinate 9,885,069, forward strand.
GAGAAACAAAGAGTACTGCTCCTATGAAAGATAGCCATGATGATTTCTCCTGGCCTTTCTAGGACACTTTAGCACAGGCAATGTAGGCAAGCTATGCAGGAGTTGGCTGCACCTTCCTCATCCTCCTAAGACTACAGCATTCTTCAGGATTTAGAAGGGGTAGAGTCATTTTTCACAAGAAGCTGGGAGGAGGCATGGGCTGGACAGCTGGCCCAAACTAGCCATAGGAACATTGGATAGCATATGACAGTCATGCTCAACGTATAAGTGGAAAGTTAGCTGAAGGCAGGGAGGATTGCAACTCTGGAACTAGCTGGGCTTTGAGTTCCAGGTGGTGAGCAACTGCATTGTGCATCACTTTATACATTCTTTGATTAGTTTTAATTGTTATTAATAATGTTCTCTTTGTCCTATTAACGTATTCTTAAGTCACAAAGCTTCACCTTTTGCTCTGATTCTCGCCCCCACTATGCCGAAGGGAGGGGTGAAAGAATGGCCACAGAGTGCTTAGTGCTGGAGTTAAACCACAACAAGGACCAACACACTGCTTCTGTCATGGCACAGATATCAAAGAAGACAGCTCAGACAACCCTTTGCCAGAAGAGGATTTTCCCAAAGGACTTTTCTTGTAGCATAGGTGATCTCAACTGCAAGTACAGCCTGCTCCTCATCGCTGTTGCTTCTGCTGATGTGTCTTCTTTTGACTGGCATACCAACATCACACAACCCAGTAAGAATAAGTTCAGATCACTAGCAGAAATGCCCAGAACACACTACTGTTATCTGATCCAAGCTTCTTCAGAAAATGATGGCAAACCAGCCCAGCAGTCTGCTCTCTCTCACTACCTGAGACACCGGCAATGAGATCTGCCTACTCATTTCTGCCATGTAAGTAGGCAGATGGACTGAACCCCAGAAGAAAATACACTGGGCCTGAATCATTTTTTCTCTTGCAAGTAGTGAAAATCTATAGGAATTTTAGGGGCAGAAAGCAGGAAAGGCAAACCAACCTTAAGGTGAAATGTGTAGTGCATCTCCTGTCCCTGAGCTGGGACAACTCAGTGTCAGATATGATTAACCAAAGGTGCTCCCCTTCAAAACAACTGCAGCTATGCCTCAGTTTAAGGCATTTTATCTACCTTGCTTTCTGTTCATTTTCAGAAAACTGTTCCAGCCAGGTCAGAGAAAACACAGGTAAGAAGACATTTCTGCAAGCAATGAAGGCATCTAGTCCTTGCTTTGCTCAGAATCCCAGAGCAGAGTGCTCTGATCTGCTTTATGCAAGAGGCTGGATGACTCTTTGAAGGTGCCTTTGAACTTCAAAGGTTCCCACTCCCCCCTGGTTTTTAAAATCAGATACTGTCCTGTTCTTGGGCCAACATTACTCCACCAGTTTCAACAGCCTTACATAGCACTTCAGCACTTTTGGAAAGAGGAAGACATAAGCACCTTCAGTGCCAGGCTCCTCCTTCCACGGTAGAGGTGAATTATAGCTTATTACACCCCAGACCAGGAAGGTTATTCCGAGCTCAGCTCTGCATATGCACTCTGAGAACACCTTTAGCTTGAGGTAAACCCAGATGTACAACCCACAATGCAGACAGCAAGCAGTGAGGTTTGGGGATATTCATGCCCAGCAACAATCTCAAAAAGACAGTCAAGCCGCACTACTGGAGCAAGCACAGAACTGAAGTTAGGTGCAACCACACAAATCTCTAAAAAGCACTGCAGTCCCTGGGCCACCAGATCCAAGGAACACAATCTCAGCAAGAACTATGGTGGATGTCATTAGTTCCAAACTCTTACTCCAAAAAAGAGGCTGTGGAAAACAAGGCAGATAAGGGCAGATGTGGCTTCATCTAGCCAACGCATGAAAACCTCCAGGGATAGTGATACCACAACTTCTCTGTAACCTGACCAGGGCTATACCACTCTGCAGAGAAGCAGATTTATCTACTGTTCAACTGAAATCCCAAGCTACAGACTGGAACCATCTCTCCTTGGGACCATCTTCCTCTGCCACTACTAAAGAGCATGGCTCCATGATTTTTTTTGGCCACATGACATGTGGACAGTCCACATGATGGTCTGTCTCTAACAGCAAAAGCTATAGAACAGCACCATGCCTTCATGCAACACTGCCCAATGCTGCACTGCACATCATGAGCCTCACAATGCATTTGGGGATCTCCAAGCATACCTTCTGCCATCACGTTTTAAAAGAGTTAAGAAGTGCTATACTTACGTCATTATCTGAGTCTCTATGCCAGGGTCTACAAGGGATCCATCCACAAAAAGCGGTGTTGATGTGAAACTGTATTTACTCCAGGATCTTCCCTCATCAAAACTCAGCCTGGAATAGAAACAGACAAGATTTATACACATAAAAAGGCTTACTTTAGAGCAACTGCAGCAATTAAATGTTGGCTAAGGTCTGCAAGCTCCAGTAGCTAGATTTATAGACGAGCACCAATCTTTGCCATTTCCCAGCCCACTAATTCATGCTCGTGGTGTACTGTGAAGGATCAAAGCCTTAGAAAGTATAAACAATGACAATAAGAACATGGATAGACTTGATCCAGCTGTACATCAGACCTCAAAGGATCAAAGGGGCACTGCCAAGTCCTAGTTTTGGATGCGCAACAGTACTTGGCATGAGGCATCACTCAGAGCGTGAACAGCCCTGGCCTGAACACATGAAAATCGCTGTCAACACCATGAGACATTTCAACCCATGCATATATCAATGCCATATGGCGTTAGCTACAATCTTTCCAGCCCTTTTAATAATTTCTTGTTTGTATGTCACCTCAGAGGTGATGACATTTTTCTTTAATTTACAGAGAGGAGGAGGATGGAGGCCGAACAGAGACACAGTCAGCGGTTAGCCTGGGTGCTCTTTGCCTGCACAATTGCAAAGCAAAGTTGTATGCTAGTTAAAATTAAAGCAATTCCCTTCTTGGAGGCTGAGCATGTTCACACTGTTAGTGACAAGCCAGTGGCTTTGATGAACTGTCCATACCCACAACCACTGTGTGCCTTACTTTGTTTTTATCGAGGAGCACGTGCATCCTAACGAAGCTGACAGGAACTTGGGTGAATTATAGTTAGTACAACAGACTTCTAGATTAGCAGAGGAGGGTTAGCAAACCCTGCTCTCAGCTGTGCCCCAGCACCCTCTCTGTCTCTGACAACTGTGAAGGAATAGGTGAATGAACAGTCTAAGGGACCATATCATCATATAGTCTGGGTCAGGTCTCTGGTGGATTTTGCCTAAGTGACTCCTCCCAGCCTCCCCCCACGCCATCCATGGGCCAGGAGCTCCACTGACACCATAGGAGTGACAGGATCCAGCTCTACCATAGGCTTACCTGGGCATGAGTGCATCATGCAGGCTGATATCTCAAGCCTGGCCTCAGTCCATCCCTTGCCCCCAGTGCTGAGGCTGCTCCTGGCTGCACTGCTCCTAGCTGGGAATGAACCCTGGATGTAAGATGCTGCCCTGCTGTCCCAAGGACCATGGTCAGCTCTCAGCTTCCCAGCCCGCAGTGAGCTACCAGCCCTCACATCTCTCTGCCAGCCTGTTGCCACAACAGTGCAGCAAGCAGCCAGAGGAGGGTGTGCACACCCAGCTGCGACTGCAGTAGGAAGGGCAGGCAACCTGCAGGCTGTCAGCATCCAGCTCCCAGAGCTGCTGCCCAGGAGCAGTCCTGAAAACAACCAGTTAAGATTCTTGCTGCCCCCAGACTGTCCACACAACTGCTCTCACCAAACTTCTGCACAGAATTACAGGTCCAAATTACACCAGCAAAGGAAGAACAAACAGAGAAACACAGAGGTTTACAGAGTTTATTTGCTATAAAATTATTTGACCCTTTCCCAGCTGTGTTGTTAAAGAATCCTCTGTAATTCTGTGAGCTACTAGGGCTGTGAAGGCTGAGAGATTACTCTCCATGGGCATTACCAAAGAGATAATCATGGCACAAGCTTCTTCTCTGAATAGCAGGAAATACTTGCCCTTTTAAACTGAGTGTAAAAAAGAAGTTTTCCTTATTTTCTAGGCAAAGAAAGCTTGGGGAGGATACTCATGTGTGTACATACCTGCATCTGAGAATAGAATAGAATAGAATAGAATAGAATAGAATAGAATAGAATAGAATAGAATAGAATAGAATAGACCAGGTTGGAAGAGACCTTCAAGATCATCGTGTCCAACCCATCATCCAACACCATCTAATCAACTAAACCATGGCATCAAGCACCCCATCAAGTCTCTTCCTAAATGCCCCACCTCACCAGGCAGCCCATTCCAATGGCCAATCACTCTCTCTATGAAGAACTTCTTCCTAACATCCAGTCTAAACCTCCCCTGGCACAGCTTGAGACTGTGTCCTCTTGTTCTGGTGCTGGTTGCCTGAGAGAAGAGACCAGCCCCTGCCACTCTACAACTTCCCTTCAGGTAGTTGTAGAGAGCAATAAGGTCTCCCCTGAGCCTCCTCCTCTCCAGGCAAAGAACCTAGCACCTAGATTTGTCCAAAAGGGTCTTGCTGGAAATTGAATCCTCTCAGGGACACTACCTGGGATGCCACCAAAGGACCAGGAGGCCAATGTAATATATATTACAAACAATGGTGCACACCATTGTCAGACCTCTAATGTGAAAAGCCAAGGCTTGCAGTCACCATTCCCTTACTATCTGCTTCCCACAGCACTTAGCAAAACACCTTCACCTGCCTCTCAATGCAAATCTGCCAGAATAGGAAGCTGACTACAGACCAAAGACAGAAAGCTGAAAGTACAACAGTATACAAAATGATTATCTGCCCTCCATTTGTTTTTTTTGAATGTATGTGTCTTCACATACACCTGTGCATTTGGATGCTATTCTGCTTGCATGCTTATCTATCTAAACAGCATTTCAGTTTCTGGGGAGCAGCATGCTTCATTAGCTCAGCTAAAGTTTCCTTGGCTTTTCAATTACCCACCCCTCTTTTCTACAGGATGAAACTTACTGTACAATGTCTCAGCCTGAGCACTAATAGATATATGTGCACCCTTTAATCTAGGCTACTCCTCCCCATAAAACAGGTGCCTGCAATATGAAGTAAATTCCAGAGCCCCTAAGGGTAAAATTTTGGAGGAAATGGAGCTTATGGATAACAGTTCTAAATCACTGCTTCTTTAATAGAATGAGTGAGGCACTCACAGTACTGCACATTGCCATTCCACAAGACCTAGTGGAAAGGGAGAACGTCTGAAAGGAAACTTTGCACAGTGAACAAAGGTAAATGGGACTCTCAGCTCCAATTGAAAGTCAACCTGTGACAAAATTAAGAGGACACAGTCTCAAGCTGTGTCAGGGGAAGTTTAGGCTCGAGGTGAAGAGAAAGTTCTTCACAAAGAGAGTTGTTAGCCATCGGAATGTGCTGCCCAGGGAGGTGGTGGAGTTGCCTGGAGGTGTTTAAGAGGGGACTGGGCGTGGCACTTGGTGCCATGGTTTAGCAGTCATGAGGTGTTGGGTGACAGGTTGGACTTGATGATCTTTGAGGTCTTTTCCAACCTTATTGATTCTATGAAAATCTTTCCCAATATCTGCATAAAGGCACTTGCATGTAATAGGCTTTTTACACTCAGAAGGCCTTCACAAGGTAAGACACAACTAAAACAGTTACACCTGAGTTGCATAATAAAGTAAGAAATGTTTGCTACATGACTTGAAGCTCTTTCAATAAGTGGCTCACCCTTCACTATTTCAGAGCCAGACTTGCCACAGACTGATATATCTACTGCTGGTGACACCTCCCCTGGGCTAACACACACTTCTGCCTTAGTTTGGACTAAAACTTTGACACGGTAATGATGTTCTCTCCTGAGGGTACTTCAGGCATAGTTGCAACTACTGAGTTACCTATCAGAGGCAAACATTTGTGGTCACACAATAATGCATTCTAACCACATAGAGAAGGTTGGAGTCTGCTGGAAAAATCATTATGGATCTACTCTGCTATTACTCTCTTCTGTATGTTTGGTTGTGGAGGCTGTTGGCAAGAGAAAGCTAACCTAGACTAACCCCTGGCCCTGACTCAGCAAACTAACGTATATTAAATTATGACTGAAACTTGCTTATGATAAATCAAACAATCTGTTTCCTGAACACTAGAAAGCAAGACAAATATTGCAACTCTCATTGCAGATACAATGGCTTGCTTGCAATTCCACACAAAGGCACAGACCTCTTAGAGAACACTTGATTCCCCTATCTTAGAAAAATTAAAATGCCTAAGGAATATGAGCCTGTGGTTAAAAACCCACTATTGCACCGAGACTCAAGTAGTTGTTTCCTTAGCTCAGGTGGTCAAAAAATATGCTCAAAGGCAACATATTCAAACTTCAACAGAAATCCATGGTGTAGTCAACCCAGAGTTGTTTGTCAGGTCAGGAACATAAAGTCCAAAAGCTTTCCATATTGAAAAAGTAGTCATTAATGTTCTTAAAGTACATCTCTGGAACATTAGCTTATGATGTGTAAAGACAGCCTGTCTTGAGGTCTCCAGCCACTAAATGATGGTAATTTAACTGAAGCATTTTGTACAATAATAACTCAGGGAGAGGAGACCTTAACACCTCATCACTGCTGCCAAACACCATTGCTTTATTTTCCTGTTTGACTGAAGGCCACATTTCCTGTTCTGCCTGAAGAGCATGAGATAGAGATGTGCTTAGCACCATCAAGATGAGGGATGACTTATTCTTGCAGACGGGAACACAAACCTTGTCTCTGAAGGATATTTCTAAGTAATTCATTTCTGAACAATATTAGAAGCTGTGCAGGTCAGTCTGTTAGCCGTGCCCCTCTTTCACTCAAGACTAGAGGCTGAAGGTGATGCTAATACATCTATTTTCTGTAAACAAAATTAGTTCTCAATTTCAGAATGACTCTCTCCAATGTTGCTCTGGTGCAGGAGTGAAAGGGACAAAGGCAAAGGAAAGGATAATTTTGAGCAGTATCTTTAGTGCTTAGACTGTTATAAGCCATTTATATCACAACAGTATCTTTAACTGAGAAATCATTTTGTCCTATTCTACCTCAACTCCTATTCAGTTGCCACTGCTGCATTTCTGGAGACTGATAAAGGAATCTATGGGACACAGCAATCTTAGCAACATATCTCTTGTCCTTACCAAGGAATCTATGGGACACAGCAATCTTAGCAACATATCTGTTGTCCTTACCAACTCATACTGCCCTCTTCTCTCCCTCTCTTTAACTGTCTTACTAACTTTAACTGTCTTACCAGCTTAATACTAAATTCTCTGAAGAAAAAGCAGAAGTGAAGACACATCCTCTCAGAAATATCTGGAGCAAAAAGGAGGACTTCTTGCTCATTTTATATATATGTGTCTGCTGGAAAGAACCCCACCTGAAGTCTCATAGTATGTTAGTGCAAAGAGTAATTTATACAATTCCTACCCTTCTATAGCTCTGAGAAATGTGTAGGTGAGCTATTACAGTTATAAAATGGTACAGTACTCATCACATTAATCAGCAAAATCAACATGACACTTAAACCCAGGTAAGAATGATCTCATTTGCTCTTTTTGTAGCAGATGTCAACCACATGATGCAAGAGGTATTAGTCTCTGTCAACTTATTCCCGTCAGGAAACCTTCTCAGAGTAACAAGTTTCCTTACCACATGTGTCGGATGGGCACAGATGTGTGCTTCATGGCCACCAGAGCCCCTCCCCAGTCTAGGAACCACACATGGTACTCCTCCTCAAAGATCTGCAAGCAAATCAGTTACTGCATGAGCGCTCCACTCCACTGGGAAAGGAAGATGCAGAGAATGGTAAAAGGCTCCCTGGTTTCCTTTTCTCTGCAAAACATACCTGTCTCCAGGAATTTCCACCATCAGAAGAGATGAACACACCAATGTCAGTGTAGGAAAGCTCAGAACCAATATTGCCTGCAACACAATTAAGCATCAGACATTCTTATATGAAGACAGAACTGAATTTTTCCAAGAAATGAAAATTACTTGGCCTGACCATTCCTTTTTTGCTGTTCTTGATTCTGTTCTCACCTAAAAGAAACACCAGAGCCAGGTGGCAACATCGATTTACAAGAGCTGTGCCATTTGGAAATTGGCACAGGGAGGAAACAGTATTTTTGGCTTATCTTCCCATGGACAGCATTGTCCATAATCACCAGTCACTAAAGGCAGGCCTGTGCTAGGCAAGGACCTACGTAGCCCCAAATCTGCGTGTCAAAGCCCATGCCCACTTGTCTGCATAAAAATCATCAAAATGGCAGCAGAAGAGTGACCACTGACTCCAGCTACCAGGTGTTTCATTCCATACTCATTCCTCTCCAAAATTAGCAGTTCTTGTGCTCTGGCTGGTTAGTGAACTGCCAGTCTATTGCAAGGGTAAGTTTATTACCTCTGTGAAAGCCAGACCCCACTGAAGCCCATGACTATGGGCCTAGAAAGTCAGTTTGAGTTAACTGATCTTGGAACCTGCAGTCAGATAAACAAAGTTGCTTCCCAGGTTTGCAATTAATGAGGATTATGATGTAATAAAATAAAAGTTCTACTAGAAGGAAATCTTACTTGTTTAGGTAGGCACCTGGGGGCAGGAATGGCTCAGAGAACTATGGTGGGGGCTGGGGGGTGTCAAATCACTCTGCAGCAGAGAGGTAGAGACTGGACCAAACAGCATTCTAGACAATGTTGATTGTTCTCATTGACCTAGCTGTCCCAGATTGTGAGTTTAAAGTTACTGGTTACTTGGTATCATTCTTAATTTTAATCTTTTCATTCTCATTATGATGGAAACTGTTTTGCTGATAGCCTTATGGGATGAACTACGCTGCCTTCACTATGCATTATGGAATGGACATGTCACACATCAAACCCGGGCAAAGAAAAGCTCAGACATCACCCCCAACCACATATAGGGAAAACAGCAAAATATCATTTGAAGACACTAGCTCAGAGCATGAAACAGAGGTGTTTTCAAGGTCCCTTATCTGAGACGGCAGAAAGAACCTCAGATCTTACAGTGATCAACATAAATACAGAGTAAATAATGATTTTGGACTAAATCCCCAGCCCTCTGGACCCTCTGAGCATCCACCACTAATTGCAATAGGGAGATGACCAATAGCTGCAAAGCTTGCACAAGCCTTGCATAGACCCTAACAGCTTATTCCCCACACAGCCCTGAGCTCAGCATCTTCCTTCTGCTTCCAGAGTTAAAATTCCCACAAGCACCACACTCACTGAATAATGCAGGTCTGCTCTAAATTAATTTCTTCTCACCTCCCCACTTCCCAAAGAACCCAGTGATTTGGGGAAAAACTACCACAGTTAAGGAATTGCTTTTTCTGCTGGTCTGTCAGAGTGCCTTCAATCAGTGCTAGGTGGTGTCAACATCTGTCCCATAGAAAGAAGGCAGATGTAGCACTGACATACTCCATCAGAAGGCCTCCCAGTGCTAATGGCCTACCACCACCATATTGTGGTCAAATCCATGACTTCTTTATTCAAAGCCCATGATTTTTTTTCACCCAGCAAGCCACTCATATATGCCACACGAGACTTGTTTCTAAAGCAGGTTTAATTGCCTTGTAAGGAAGAAAGAACTAATACTTTTCCATCAAAAGCAGCAAAGGGAGAGCTGCCCCTCTTACACATCTGTTGTATCAAAAAAGAACACAATACAAACACGCTAACTAAAATGTTCATTCAATTTCTAACACTTAGTGCTGGGAAATGACAAATTCAAACCCAGATGCATAATGATGCCTTCCTGTCACCATTATCACAGTATATCAGAGGTTGGAAGGGACCTCAGGAGATCATGGGGTCCAACCCCCCTGCTAAAGCAGGATCACATTGTGGAATTATGGATTATTATTAATATGGATTATGGAATCCAATTAGCCATATTGTTTTGACAACTGTGTTTCCAAAGGAAAAAACAATAAAATATTCTGACTCAGGAAGGCAGGACAATTCAAGAAAGATCAGTGTTTAGGATGTAGGAAACATCACACACTCCATCTACCTCATCTTCTTCCCTGACACCATCAAGAGTGACTAGCTGATTTAAGTGAATGTACAGGAAAAAACCTGCGATGGGCAATCATGTAGAAAGACAGTCAGTAGAGACATCCAGGTGCATAAGCATAAGAGTGCTCTGCCAGTCCAAAGGTCTGTTTAGCCCAATATCTTATCATGAGTGGAAATTCTCAAGAATTAAAAACTGTCTTACAAGCAAAAATGTTAGGTTTTGTGTCTTCATCTTTCAAATATCAGAAATGGAAAGCTAACCTTCCAAACAGAGATTCCCAGACTGTGGTAAGGAAGGAGGTTTAAAAAGTGAGGTTTTGTTGCTATCACTTCTTTCTGTCCGTTTTCCTGTGCAAATTTGCTCCACTAATTTCTCCATTCTCTCCATTTAGTTTTTCAGCTACACAGATTCAAACCCCACCAAATGTAACTGACTCCCAGACAAGTCAAGAGGATTTGGCAGCTGTTCATTCAGATACTAAAAAAAATAATTCTTCCCTTTACAAGATTCTACCTCTGTCCTCATACCAAGAGTCCAAGTTTCCAATCATTGCTGGAAATGTACCACTGTAAATCAAAGAGACACAGAGTGTTTGAGCAGCCAATGCCTGTCAGGATAAATTGCAATGATTATCTTGGAATACATTCACCAACACAGTAAGAGGCTTCTGTTGTGAAACTGGTTAGTGGAAACAGATGTGTATATTCCCAATAGGTTAAGCTTTCTATTGTACAAAGCAAGGCAGAAATTATATTCTGCCTTTTAAAGGTTAATTGTTAGGATGGGAAAGCATCCATCCAATGCACTGGCAGCTTGATAAGGATCTAATTTACTAACAATTTAGAGCAACACCTAAAATTTCACTGTCCTGATGCCTCTATTTGCTTCCTAAAAGGTTAAAGAAAAAAACCACAACAAACCAACTTTGCAATCACAGCATCGTGCTTGATCCTAGGCATCCATCTAGCAAGTGTGATCTGCCAGGAATGATGACTCCACTTGGCTATGCATAGGAAGATCTGGAGGTTTAAATCAAGTTATTTCATCCCATTTGGCCTGGATCAGTGAACTTGAAACCACATGGTGTTTCCCTTGTTGATATAATAAATGTCATGAAGGGAACCTGCAGGTTCTGGCTTTGTCTGGCAGGCACATGGAAGCACAGAAGGACATGAGAATAGAAATGGCTGGGGAAAAAAACCCCAGTGTAAATTCACGTAAGCAATATGCTAACATGACATACATTCAAGCCAATGCTAGGCTGAAAGGAGATAAACTGAGCCTTAGAAAGAACCCTTAAGCCATCTGCACATATTTGCGCACATGTAGGAACCTCCCTGTAAAAAGCCTACATACTCCAGGGGCCAGCTTTCAATTCCACCAGCTACCCAGGAAGCTCTTAGCCCAGCAGCTCCCATTGAAGCCGTGGCAGTTCTGAGCTTGGTTGGTAGCCCCACCCACCCTAATTATGCTGCAGGCTGTGTGCATGTAGGGCCTGCAATGGCTGTCAGATTATTTGCAGTGGGTCAGCCACTGCCACCATGAAGCACTGTACCAGGTTGCCATTAAAACACTGTGACCTGCCATAGCACTGTTTTGCAGAAACCCCCACAATAACAACGATCCACACACAGTGTTGATGAAGTGCTGCTAATCTTGGAGCCATACAGTGTTGAATGCAGGTGCTGTGCACAAGATAGGCACTTGTGAAGTCCAAGCTTCACCTCACAGGCCTTGTGATAACTGTGATTTTTCCTCAAAAGCTGGAATGTATTGATACCTCCTCCTAGGAGCATAGCCGTGATTACAGGCCCTATTCACTGCAGCAAATGGCTAGACACCTACTTCAGTGGTGTCAAGTGAGAGGACTTAATGCTGATTGGTAATGCAATGTAGTAACACCCAACCTTTCAAGCGGGGGCTTAGCCCTGCATATGGGCTCCTGTAGAGCAACAAACAGCTGATAGGCACTACCTTTTTTGAAGTTAGGGACTGAATGCCTTCTCCGAGCCCAAAGGAAATTTGAGTTAATGTGAATTAGCTCAGCACATGTTGAAACAGAGATGAAAGCTTTTACGCCAACATGAAACATCTCGGATACTCTCAGGCTCCCAGTGAGTGAGGCATGGGTGAACGTCAAGAAGCACTTGTGTTCTTACCTGTTGCCACCAGCAGACCAGGAGCTGTTTCTTTGCTGGAAATGCTTCCTGAAGTATAAGGATTCTCTGAGAGTTGCAGATGTAAGTGCAGTGAGCAAAATGGCTGGTAACAAGAAACAAGCAAAAGGCAGAGGCTTTAATATGCAACAAGTTGACAACTGCACACATGCTTCTGAAAAAGACCCCTCTGCTCTTAATACTGTTAGAAATAGCAGCATATGATCATTTTCTGAATAAGTATCACAAAAGTAGCTGAGAGGGGGAGGAAAAAAAAATGTGCTGCATTGCAAGCAAGCAAGTCTGCACTTGTTTTTACCAACGACCTGATCTAGAGGACTTTTTTTCCCCAAAAACATTCTTATTCTGACTTAAGTTCCACTAAAATGTCCAAGAAAGATGGTCAGAATTTTCCCTTAAAAATTATGAAGCTACAGAATGTGGTGGTTTGAAAGGAAAGGCTCTGCTTTCCCTCCCCCACTGAGAAAGAGACCACGGCTAAACCCAGTCGGAGAAATGAGATTATATTTTACAAGGAAACAGATTAGATGTAACACAACAAATACAGGTATTTTACAATATATACAGGAATATACAGCAAATAAACTCAACCAGAAATCAGACCCCCCACAGAGGGGGCTTCCCCCTGTGCCCCCTTCACCCCCTACCTCCCTTCTCCCCCAAAAGAGGTAGAAGAAGAGACGAAAAGGGAGTTAGTACAGCAAGCGGAGGCCTATGTACAGGGAGTTAGTTCTTATCTTTTGGCAAGAAGCCCAGAAGTAGGTCCAGCCGAGAGGGACAGTGAAGGAAGGAAGACTGAGAGAAAGTTCCCAACTCCCCTGGGTCCAATCTCTCCTCCCACAATTCTACCAATGAAATTCGTTTAGAAAACCAAAATATTTTACAAACATTTAGCCAGTGTGCCCCTTTCTTAAAGGCACAGCGTCAAACGGCCACACAGAAAAAGAAATCTACTTAACTTCGTTAACACCCAGCAGGTTAAGAGGAAAGAAAGCACAGGAAGACTTTTGTTAAACAAGTGACTAAAATAAGCCCTAAAATAAGCCATTCTGAAGGATTCAGTTGTGCTGTGGAAAAGGTCTGCCACTCACCAGCTGGCAAACTACAGGATCCCCTCTTAAATTGGTGTCTGGTGCCTGCAGCAAACGCCAGTCTCTGCCCTTGTTGTAGGTAATGAAAGTCTTGATTTGATCATCTACCTTCCTGTTAGCCAGGAATATGCCTTTGATCCCTGCTACCTAGGAAAAATGGAGAGAGATGAAAAAAAATACATCGGAAGAACCAGCCAAAAGTAAAGCCCATGTGAGCACCCACAGGAGTGGAAGGCCTCTGGAAAAGCAATAGTAAACTCTATCCAGACTTAGGAGACTGTGAATGGCACAGCTGAAAGGCCTCATGAAGTTTTTCTCTCTGTAAGAAAATGCCAAGAATGCCCACTGAGGAAATCCTGAGAAAATAGGCCATGTTTGGATTTCTTTGAGCACTTGGTGACGATGCACCATGTCAGACATGAGCTCTGTGAGCTTGAGGCTGTGGTCTGCCCCACTCTCTCCTCAGACTGCCCCAACGTGGGAAACAGCAGGTCACATCAAAAGCAGCGTAACGCTTCTTATGTTGCCCTTCTTTTTTGTTTTGCTTTGGTTTTAATCTTACATGAAAGATGGAAGTCCTGAATATGCTGGAACGCTGATGTTTTGCAAACTTAATTTCTTCACTTTCCCTTCCATTCTCAAATTCTGTCAAAATTGTTGTTCCAAATGTTTTGATTTTTGTCAGCAGAAATCATTCCAGCAGAATATGGTCCTGTCAAAATGTCCCCAGGAAGATTTCATGTTGAGTCTGGTCTCTGCTGCACAGCTGTGAAAGTGTGACAGGAAGAAGGAACTTTGCTGCAAATCTGCAGCTTTCTGACAACAGCCAGGATGCAAATCCTTCTACTCTAAAGCCCTGTGAATTTTGTTGCTTTTGACTGAGCCTGTGAAGATCTCTAACAGCTGGGGAATACAGAGTCTGCCCAGGAATGGGAGTGAATGCATTTTTTATTTCAGTTGGTTCGTCACAACACAGAAAGGTATGAAAAGTATCTTTTTTTTCTTCTCTTTTCTTGCAGAACCAGGCAAATATATTTAACTAGGTAGAAATAAAATATATAGCCTCTCCTTCATATTGATCTATGTATTAGAAGCCCCATCCCTGGAAGTTTTTAAGGTCAGGCTGGATGGTGCTCTGAGCAACCTGCTCTAGTGTGAAGTGTCCCTGCCCATGGCAGGGGGGTTGGAACTGGATGATCCAAAGATCATCCCTTCCATCCCTGACAGCTTAGTGATTCTGTGTTATTTGTGAGTTTTCTCTCATTGCCTTTAATTACCTGGATTTTTCATTAAAAACAAAACAACCACAGCAATGACATCAAATGGGCATTATTCTGGCTGAAATAAATAATTTCTACAAGTAACTGCAAAAACGTCTCTGCATGTAACAGTAAAAGTCATCTTGCAGCCATTACTTTTAGTATGACAAGTTATTTGTTTGTTGGTGGTAAAGCACTGAGCCCTGAAACTTGGCATATCAGAAGATTCAATGAACTATGACACACCAAAACCAGAATGCTCTTCAAGAAACCAGGAACTGGAACAATTGCTCTGAATGGACTGCTGTTGGTCAAGGCTGAAAGGCCTGGCAGAGGAATGAGAATGTAAGATGATTCAGGCTAGAAGTTATCAAGCTGTTACCTCTGAGAAACTGGCATCTATATACTTTTGCTTATAAATCATGAACTGCTCAGTGCTCACACAGGTGAAATCCACACCCCTGCGTGTGAGCAGGTGCCTCTAGCTGTCCAAGGGGAAAAAGCAGTATTTTGAGTCCTTCTGTAGACATCCACATTGAGAAGGATAATGGTTTTCCCTTTTGGGAATGCCACATAGCTAACCAGTCATTAAGCTGAAAGTACTTGTCACAATGATAACAGAATGCACTGCATTTATTCCCATGTGAGCTGGGTCAGCAGCAAATCCAGTACATGCCTCTGGGCTGACCCCAAAGCAAACACAGATCTTGGAAGGTTGGCAGGAGATTTACACTTGCTTGAACTAGCAAGCAGTTGCTGTTCTTTGTAGGGTGACCTTTACTACATACCTCATAAAGGTCAATGATGATATTCCCCTCCAGACCTCGACTGCTTTTCACATTTTCCAAGGCCAGGGTGAAGTACACTCCCCGGGTGTCTGAGATATACAGGTTGTATGTGTCATTCTGGTTCCACTCTTGAACAGCTGCAAACACCTGATTCTCATCTGTGCTGATAATATGCATGTCCTGTTAAAAGAAGACAAAAGGCCTATTACTGAGGAGCTCTCTATTTCTTTGCCCTTTGGGACATGTAGTAATTACAATGACTTATGAAAGAATGGAGATGGAGCATGAATTATAGGTATGTTAAACAATTTTCTGTTAGAGCAAGCCAATAAATTACCACCATTGTGACTTTCCTGCATTTCATTTTTTTTAATGATCATCAGCTGGGCAAAGGCTTTTTGCTGTCTTTATTTTTGGTGGCTTCAAGGAATTTCATCCACTTTCATTTTTTATTTATAAATTTGAAAGCCAGTTTTATCACTCATGGAAGATTCACAGGTTCGGAGCCTGGAGTCCTCATAGTCTCTAAATAGGGTGTAGCACCAGGCTGAAAACAGTGACAGGCTGTGTGCTGAACTAATGGTCTTGTGCTTCCACCTGGTAAAGAGCCAGTTTCAAAAAGCAGGTGAGTTCACTTTTATTTGAAACTGAGGTACTGGGATCAGTTTGAGCTAATGCTGGTAGTGATTTTTAATAACATACTTTTTCTATTGAGAGTTTGTCTGAGACTTGTTATTACACGACATACAGGCTATCAAATAATCCACCCACTAACTTGTGATGAATCCCTGCTGCTGACCAAGATAAGAAGGGTCCAGCAAGGGTTTCCATATTTAGTTTTAATATCAAAGAGCTTTGACAGTGCATTTCCTCAGTATTGTTTTCCAGCAGGTTCATGAAAATGATTTCCAGGGTGGGGATGAGTATTGCTGCACTTCATCCTTGCCACTGCTGTTGAACCAACAGGTTCAGCTAGAAGCAAAGCCACTGTGGCTATGTGGGACTTCATCTATCTATTTATACCTATTTAAAATTTCCCTAGGGTGCCAAGGGGCCTTGATTAATTTTTTGTGCTGTTTCTGCATCCAGAAACCATAATTCTAGAAGTCTCTCAAAGGACAGAGTGACCTGATTTTTGTGAAGAATATCTGGATCAGCTCGACAACCCCATCCTGCCTAGGAGGCAACTTAATCTTCAGTGTGAGGCATCTAGATGCAAAGTTGAGGTTGATTAGTTGGGGCTGTTTCAAATAGACATAACATAGCCTGTCAGCATGGGATTGGGAGAAAAAACCCTTTGTGGGCCTAATTCTGTTCCAGTGAGTGCAAGCAGTGGGAGATTTTCCTTTTCCCTGGGTGAAGGAAGACTAAATCAGGAAGTTTGTTCTTGCACAACAGCTCTAATTCATTAAAGAATTAGTACATACCCAACCTTTTTCAGCTGAGTGAAAATAAAGCAAAACACCCAATGACTTTGATCTGCTTTGACCAGTTGCAGTGGAAATATTGCATTACCCTGTTGCTAGCCTCACATATGTACAACTCCAGCACAGTTCATTAATCTAGAGCTGACAGGATAGTTATTACTGTACAGCAAAACGTGCTAGTGACTAAGGGCAGCACAAAGAAGCCTCTTTCACAGGGCTAGAAGACTTTCCCATGACACCTATCTTAAAATCACTTCTGATTTTTAGATGACAAAAGTATCCCTGATTTTATGCACCAATTCCAAAACAGGACCATGGACAAGTGTGTCTTATAATAAGCCAGAAATTTGTGTCAGCATAAGTTTATAAAGCAAGATAATCACAGGGCAATCATCCTTTCTATCCACTTGGGGTTTTTTTATGAGATGCAGCTTTCAAGGCCAATCCATAAGGTGGGAGTATAAATATGGTTTTGAAAACTGGTGTGTGGTCAGACCTTTAGAATCACACACCACTACCATGGAATGACAAACACAAGAAACTACACCTGTAGGGTAGATCCAGCCTACAAGGCAAATCCACCTATCTTACAGCTATCACAACAAAGTTTTCACTTGTGAAAGAAAGGGGAAGGTCACCACTGTTGTTCATCAGTCCTCCATGACAGCAACCTCAACAGATATTTGAGGCTCCAAAGTGCATCAGTGGTCTCAACTGCCCATTAGGGTCACCCAGAAAATTGTATCCAGACAAAGCACCTCAAGGGTTGGCCCCTCCATTCTAACATGATCCCAAGCAATGCTTACACTACAGAATTTGAGTGTCATTCCATATTCTCCCTGCTGAGTTTTGAGCTATTTGATTTGGCAGAAAGCTAAGGCCTAAGATGGTAAGTTCAGGCACAGTTGTATGAGAAACACTAAATTCCCTCTCTCCCAGCTTTGCCAGTCAGTGCTAATCTTTGTCCATCTCAGTCATCACAGAGCGATGGGTGTTCAAATCGTTGATAAGGCACAACTTTTAGAGGGCCATCTTCACCTCCACAACTTCCTGGCAATGTCCAGTGATAGGAAGGAGACAGTGGAGCTGCTATACCCTGTGTTCCTCAGTATGGAGACTGCAGTAGTGCTTAGCATCCTAACTTTTCTTCAGGACCCTCAGTGTCATGGTCAAGCTTACAGAGAAATCTGAGTAGAACTGGAGAAGGGTGATCACAAAACATCAGTCAAGGAGAAGTTGGTTTGGCCTCTATTTTCTGTTCATTTCCATTTGCTCTTTACAGAGGGAAAAAAGAAACTGCTCTTCCTGAAACACACTGATCAAAGGCAGAGACAGGTAAAGATCCCAAATTCATGTTTAAGGAAGATCACTCAAGTGGCACAATGAATGGAGGTCTCCAGAAAGGAGCACCACTGAGCTGCTTCATCACTGGCTATTGAAGATATTACATGTCTGTGTTCACAAATGGTGCACTCACCTTAGGAAGAGAGTATTTGGGCAATTTAATCTGTGCGAAAGGCTCCCGTCTGTATGACACATAGTAATTTGCTCTTCCACCAGCTGTCACCTGTGGAAACATCAAAGAAAGTGAGTGATGACCCTTCCAAGACTGACACCAGTAAGAGAGTTTGATGTTTGACAACCTGTGTTTCAGATATCTTTTCTATAAACTGCACAGCTGTCCTCCAAAACATCTGTATAACTCCAAATAAATCTCACACTTGAGGGGCTGAAGCATTATTTTTTCAGCTGTGCAACTGAACTTTCCATTTTTTTTCTCTCACACTTCAAATCCAGAATGATTTTAACATCTTGGGGGAAAAAAAAAAGGGAAAATCTTTGCATTTCTGTTCCTCTCCTGTCAGGAGGTGGTAATGCCTCTTTCTCTGCTGCTTCTCAGCTGGGTCTGTCTGCAGTATAAGTTCATTAGGGACAGGGTTGTCTTCCAACAATGTTTTACAGTGACTAACAGCAATAGCACCACTTAATGCAAACAGTAAGTGCAATGAATGTGCTCTTGGAAAGCTGGAGCTAAGCTCTTAGATGCACTTTGTCACTATAAAACTGGTTTCTCTGAAATAATACTGTTTCTGAATGAGGATGTGTGGGGGGTAACCGATAGACACCCAAATCTGGTTTTATGGACTGAACGGACTGGTAAAGGCTACACATAAATGGCACAAACTGATGAGATCTAGCCTTGATGATTTGTAAAATATGGGATTTTAAACCTGTCACTAGTCACTCTTCCTGTGGGTGTTCTTTCTGGCACCATTTCAGGCCTTGCTACAGCAAGGCTTAAGTTGGTGAGTTTCCTATGCTCTGCTCTTTTGGCAATCTTGCAGGTTTTAAGATGAAACAATATACAAAGCACTTCTCTATTATATGAATGTCATCTGTTGGCTTCTTAAGCTTCCAATAAAGCTAACAAAGATCCTAGATTCCCTTCTAGATATACTTCCTTTTATCTGACAGTGATATTTCAGAATACACTGACATGGAATATTGCTATAGCATCAGTTATACTCACAGCAATGATATCACCTCTAGATAGTGGCTTTCTTCCCTAGAGAAGCTGTCATTCTAAGGACAAAATATTGCTGGTCATGAAATTTGATATCTAATCAACTCGAGATAAGGCTTTTCTATTGATAGTTTGAAGAGGTGGAAACAAATGAAGGTTCAGAAATAGGACATGCTTCTACACTAAGTCTTCCCCTTCTGCCTGTTTCCCATTTAAATTTGCAATGTTATCATAGCTGCATCTGGCGCTCCCAAAAGGAAAAAATAACAAAACAAGTACCATAATAGCACACAGAACAGCGTGGCAGAACAGTGACACATATCACAGCCACCAAACTCTACAAGAACAACATACAGATAAAGTAAAGGGGACACGAAAAATCTAAAGGAATTTGCCTTTGGTACCAAAACAAGCCTGTGGCAGGAGACAGAGAGAGGAGCCTCTTGACTCTCGCTTCATATAAAATGCACTGTGGATTGGCACAGTAGCATTTCAGGGTCCTGCTCTCCAGCTGGGAGGATGGTGAAAGGGCTGTGTTATTTCTGAAGGGTATCTTTCCTATCTAATACTACCACATCAAAATCAAGTTTTCAGAGGAGAGAACAGACTATGTAGTTGACTCACGCTCAGTTCAGCTAAAGGCAAAATTTCCTGTTTGTAGTAATTGTATCTCCTATCATCTGTACAAGTATCGCCCAAAGGATCCCACACTTCAAGCTCATATTACCTAAATAGCACAGGAAATATTTAAATATCCCCTCCTGGTGATATTTCTGACCTCTAGTAGAAGATCAAAATTCCCAAATGATAACTCTTCCATTCAAGAGTTCAGCACTATATTGTTATTCGTAACAGAATCCATACCGGACTGAATGTGTTCAGTGACTACTTGGGAAGGACCCCATTTCTGATGGGCTGAGCCACGCTCCTCAACTCATCTTTAAGATGCAGACCTGAATGTTTGCATACTTTGTAAATGCTGTGATGTCTAATTAAAACTGGGAACAGGCCAACAATCCTCAAGTTAATTACGTGAGCATAGAATGGCAGAAATATCAAGGGGTGATCAAATTTTCCCTCTGTGCCAAGACAGGATCTATTCCAAAATCTGCCACACTGAAAAGATTTTACATACCTTTTCTTTTGGCCTTATGCCTCTGTAAACTAGTTCCTGGAAGGGTTTTATGTTTGGACTCTTTTTTTTGTTGTTTGTTAAGGCAGAAAGGTAGGATTTAAAGACTGTTCAGGTTCACTTATGCATTAACTGTACTCCCTTTCAGTCTGGATGAGGTTACATTGAAAAAGGTTTAGAAATACAAGTCTTTGTGGTCTGTGGTCTTTCTGAGCCAGTTAATATGAAGCCACCCACAATCCTGTTGGCAGGAATTCCATGAAAGTTTTCCCTGCCAGGACCTCATCTTTGCATGATTTACATTTTTGGCTATAACAGTTCCAAAAAATGATCAAGCCTTCAATAAAGTTTTGGCAAGCACTGTGGTAGAGGATGAATTTTGGAAGGCCCAACTTAATTTATTTTGATGAACTTTTCCTTTTCCTATGAGCAAGCTTTTCAACACTGTAAATCCCAGAGATTATGATAGTGTGTTGCCCTCTAATGCCTCCTTTTAGTTCACATTTGATGAATGTCACCCAATTATTTGCTGTGAGCTCATCTGTCATGCTCAGTACAGAATTAGCTGGGCTTGTCTTTTTCCTCCTCCTTTGCTAATGACTGGTTCGTTAATCTGTTTTGCTGGCTTCCTACTTTATGTGTTTAATTGGACTTCTGGCCAGTGGAAATTATTCCTTTGGACAAATGTGTTTGTCATTAAACACATCTGTCTTTCCTAACCTTTGTTCTTTCTTCCTCCCTCCACTCATGATCTACTACTTTTATTCAATACTTCCACATTTTGTTTCCAGACCAAAGTCTGGTCTCATTTACAACAGCTGGCACTTAAGAACAGAATCACAGAATGGCAGGGGTTGGGAGAAACCCATGGGGTTCATCTAGTCTAACACTTCTGCTAAAGCAAGTTTGCCTAGCTCAGGCTTCATAGGAAGGTGCCCCAGAGTTTTTAAAGTCTCCAGAAAAGGAGACTCCACAATCCCTCTGGGCAGCCTGTTTCAGTGCTCTATCACCCTCAAAGGAATGAAGTTTTTCCTTACATTTAAGTGGAACTTCCTGTGCTCTAGTTTGTGCCCATTGCCCCTTGTCCTATCGCTTATCCTATCACCCCATCCTCTTGACATCCACCCATTGCATATTTATAAGCATTCATAAGATCCACTCTCAGTCTTCTGTCTTTCTCTCTGAGAATTTTTTTAAAAGCCCTGAAATTTTCAGTGTGCTGGCTCACCTCCCCTCCTGACCTGCAACTGGACAGACAACATAGAATACATAGAATACACTAGGTTGGAAGAGGCCTTCAAGATCATCGCGTCCAACCTATCAACCAATCCAACCCACCTAAACAACTAACCCATGGCACCAAGCACCCCATCAAGTCTCCTCCTGAAAAACTTCCAATGATGGTCACTCCACCACCTCCCCAGGCAGCCCATTCCCATGGGCAATCACTCTCTCTGTATAGAACTTTTTCCTAACATCCAACCTAAACCTCCCCTGGCACAGCCTGAGACTGTGTCCTCTTGTTCTGGTACTGGCTGCCTGGGAGAAGAGACCAACCTCTGCCTGTCTACAACCTCCCTTCAGGTAGTTGTAGAGAGTAATAAGGTTACCCCCAAGTCTCCTCTTCTCCAGGCTAAGCAACCCCAGCTCCCTCAGCCTCTCCTCGTAGGGCTTGTGTTCCAAACCCCTCACCAACTTTGTTGCTCTTCTCTGGACTCGTTCCAGCAACATCAAATATAGAGGACATCAAATATGTTCACAAGGCTGCAGAGAATTATAGAAAATTTATCATGCAACCTAATCATCTTTATATTTTCTGTGGCATGTCTAGAAACACACTAAGTCATTTAGCATAGTAAGGATTGAATGCAGTTCTTTAAAAGTAACTTTTTTTTTTTCACTCTTTTTTTTGTTGCTGTTAGAGGGATCTTCATCTTACCAAAAAATTCCACAGGTCATCTAAAAGAGTTTGGAAAGCAAGCACAATGAATTATTAAGTTCCAGGATGTAAAGACACTCAAAGGGTACCATGCTTCATTCTCCTCCTCCTGACTTGCTGATGCTGTGATTTGTGAGCAATCTGAACTTCAAGCCCCACGATTCTTAGCTCGGGCCAGCACTTTCATTTTAAAGCTAGCATGATGTCAGCATGGTATCAAATACTCATCAACAGATCCAACTAAAGCCATGACAAGCACAAAAGGTTCTAGAAATGCAATAAATGCAGACAGATAAGCGAAGGAAAATGTTCATATTTTTTTATCAACCTATATTATGGTTCAAGTTCCAGATCTGATATTTGGCACAGCAAAGTGCTAGGAATGGATGAAAAGCACCCAGCAGTGAAAAGGAAAGTCACTCCCTATTTACTGCCTCTCTTACTGTAAAAGCTTTTAACTAGCACTTTGGATGCACTTTCTTTCATCTCTATGGATTAATTTCCGCCACTGAAATATCATTCAGCATTTTAAAGAGGAACAAGAGAAGATCAGCTGTCGCCAGGCGTTATTCACCAGTAAAACAGGTGTAATCATGTTCATCATTTAAACATCTTCATCCTATTAGTTTCATAATAAGCTTTTAATGATTTCTTCAATAAAAGACTCCAAGTCCAAACCCTACAAGTTGGAAAGTGCTCCATTGTCCCATCAAGTCTTTTTATCTAGCATCGATTGCAAAGATAAAAATCAATCGTAGCTAAGCAGGGTGAAGTTAAAAATAAATTGCATGAATTGATTTCTATTAAGACCTTTGGCTCCTAGTTAAAAAACAGAGGAAAGAAATTTATATTTGAACACAGTGTATTTAGCATCTTAAAAAAAAATAAAAATAAGAAGGCTCTAGACTGGGAAATCAAAGTTTAATTTCTCCCTTCCTAGGTTGTTTCACTGCCGAGAAGTTTCACATTTTCTTTTGTTATTCCAAAAGAAATTGACTATTTATAAAGTATTAAGCTGACAGCTTGAGAACTGCAGTGAAGAATCTGCATGAAGTGGCATAATCTCGGCTGTGGCTGCTGGCTGAAGTCTACTCACCTGCTAACTGACTTCAGCAAATATCCTCCTTCATCCGAGCCTTAAATACCCAATAAACTTGAAACACACACTTATGCCCTACAAAACACAAGCACTTCCAGGTTTTCCTAAACAACCACAGTGGCAACCAGCAGTAGTAATAAAAGTAATAAACTTCTCTGAGCTAAGCTTAGACACATTTAACTTATAGAATTAGGAACCTTTTATAGTCCCCTATAAAACCATAAAGGGAAATGTTCCCCTACTCCAGTTCTAAGCTAATAAATGATCCTTTCTTTTTTTTTTTTTAACTGAATCTGAAAAATATGTTCTGATAAACATATTCCCTTTGATAAAGCCAGAATTTGATTCAGACATAAAAAAAAAAATAGAAAAAAATGTGAAAAAAAAAATAAACAACCCAACAAAACCTCACAACAACAACAACAAATCCCCTAAAAAAAAAACCTAAACAAACAGAACAAACCAAACACCCCAAAGGAATTTCCTGCAGAAAACCATTTTCCATTGGACAACTTCAGCTGGAATTTTTGGACACACTCTGATGATACTCCAGGCACCCAAAAGGACAACATTATCCATAGGTTCTATACGAAGCTACCAATGATTGTGGATGAATGCTGACATCTGTGTGTGTTTTAAGGAGACTGTCTGGTGCAAAAGAAGACTGAATTGGTCCAACGGCTTTTGGCAGAAGAGTTTGCTCCTCTGGGCCAGAGGCATTATTCAGACGGGTGTTGTAAGAGACCCACTTAGCTGCACCACACAACATCGCCTGCAGATGAGTTTGCTCCTCATGCTAGTGAGCAGGCTGAGATTCTGCCCTACTGTTCAACTCTGAATTAAGCAAAAGTCTTCTAAGTGCAAAATTGATTGAGAGAGTGGAGAAGAGCCAGATACATGATGAACATCAAAGAAGAGTGTTTTGACTTTCCACATGGAATTCCTGCCTGCAACTGCAGCTGCTCCCACAATGCTGCAAGTGCAAGCTGCAAATAACCACCACCCCCTGCTCCTAAACAGCAATGCCATCGACCCCATTGCATTCAGGAGGATTACAAGACCATGGCCAAGACTCACTCTCTCTTCCCAGCTCCCCTCACACTTCTTTCCTCCTTCATCACATCAACCTCAAAAACAAAGGGCAACTACCAGAGCAGCTTAGCTTTTTGGATGTGGGACCATCCTATGTGCCAGGAC
This sequence comes from Dryobates pubescens, assembly GCF_014839835.1. NCBI lineage: Eukaryota > Metazoa > Chordata > Aves > Piciformes > Picidae > Dryobates > Dryobates pubescens. The sequence goes on from NC_071619.1 coordinate 9,909,778, forward strand.
AACCTGAACTGAAGGAATCTGAAGTCAGGAGAGAGACGTTCCCAGGAGACTGAATCACAAGTGAAACAGCATAGAAAGCTGCCAAGAAGGCTTCCCAAAAGGAGAAATGGCAGGATGGTAGGAGAGGAATATCAGCCTGGAGTTAGACACCTTGATAAATTATGCCATGGGAATAGAAAAAGGAAGGGGCATCCACCTCCCACTCTTTAAAGGCACTGAAGGGTTATAATGTACTGCCTTTTACCATGCCTGTCTGGTTAATGGTGCAGAAAACTTCCCATTTAAAGTGGAAATGGAGCAGGGTCTGAAGCAAACAGCCAGCCCTTCTCAATCAGAGCTTGCAGATGTTGTTCCTTATCCTTATGATGTAAGACCACCAGCCAAAGGCAGATCTGAGAGCATTCATCTACAAAGACATTTCTTTGGCCTGCTAGAGACAAGAAGCATCACCCCCAAATTCAAACCAAGTATCAATTTCTAAATCTCAGAGGAGTCTTCCATGCTCAGCAGCTTTGTCACCGCTGTGGAAAGTGCTGAAACTCTGGGCTACATTTCAGATTGGCTTCAGCTGCACTCTGTTGTGATACAGCAGAATCTACACCATTCCAGAGGAAAATGAAAGACACAAAAACCAATTAGAATGGGTATTGATCTCTCATCCAGACACCTCTGCACTGACTGTGATACTGTGACTTACAGCCAGTTCAAATCAAAAAGGCCAGTTACTCTGAGGGTCTGCAAGTGCTGACAGAGACAGAAGTTTGAGGGAGGAATGGGGACAGTGTTAACTGGATGCTGGACTAGACTGTTATGACCTCTGGGAGGAAAGCCATGAACTGAAGGGTTTACACAAGGGGAAAAAAAAAACAAAACCAAAAAATAAAAGATGAGACAACTTTCAGGAACCAAATCCTTTCTCAAGTTCCTTAGGATCTCATGAGTATGCCCAAAGCTTATCTGACCCCTTTCTAACTCTATCAATTCTGATCTCATGTAAATAAAACCCACTACCTCTCCCTGTAAGCTCTGTCTCACATGCTGAGGCCACCAGCACTGTAACATCAGTACTGCCACCTGTGCTTATGCCACAAATTATTATTGCCCCTGTCCTGATAGCTAGGGTTCTCTGAGAAAACAGAGTCCTTGCATGGGTCTGCACCAGTGCCACTGGGAATGTCATCAGTCCTCACTAGTGGCCAGGCTTGTCTGTCACAGGACTCCAGCCACCCAGCAGAACAACTGAGCTGATGCACCTGGGACAGTTTAGACATAACCTATGAGTAACTACTTCAGCTCAGCATGGGCAGCTGTAGATTTGTGCCCAAAAAGATTGCTTTCTGCAGAGAACACCCTCAAAGAACTAAGCTGATTGGCATGTTCGTACACTCTTAGAAGCTCTTAGACCACTGCAAATAAGCAACACTCTACTGAGTTTTTTGGCCCAGATTCTCCTCTCTCTCTGTGATAGCATTTGCTCATGCTTTCTTGTACTTTCAGAGGAAAGTCTTCATCAGTTGGTAAAGATCATTTCTGCTCTTTCCTTTAGTCTTTAAAGAGCTAAGTAACACTGATGTAATTTGCTTATTTATATGAAATACCAAATTTTTCTCCAAACAATGCTTTCCCACTCAAAACAGAATTTCCTGAAAAATAATCCCCATTTTCATTAAAGCCTTGTGAACTCTGGAGCAATTGGAGCAAATCCATTAGAAAACCTGACACGAGGCATGCTTGAAAAACAATTTCCCCAGAACTCCACCTTGATTTATAGGAATCCTCCAAAATATCAGTACACTACATTCATACATAAAACAAAAGACAATCCCTGGCCACCAGGATTCATAATGTGGGCTCTGCACATGAGAGTATTGCAGCAGTTAGGTAATCTTACAGGCAGTTGCAGGTTGTTGCCTAAACTTGGAAAGTGATACCCTCTCAGTTAGCCAATACTCAAAGGCACCAATAAGGGAAGGTGTCAAGAGCTGTAGGGAATGGCACATTACAGCTGTAGAGAAAGTATGGGCTCCACTACTGCACAGCTGTGTGATTGAACACAACTGAAACTGACCTTAATGGTCATCAAATTAGCTCCTTCTTGGCACAGCACACAAATTCAGACATATTCCAAGGTTCTCCCACAAATAAATGACCAGCTCTGCAAGCCACATGAATTACAAGAATTGACCATAAAAGATGATGGCAATACTGGCTCCTGGCTACATCAGAGCAATCCTGTGAACTGAATGAAAACTTAAACACACAACAGAGGACAGGATTTTGTCTTGATGTATCAATTTATGCAATTTATCCAATCTTAGTGATGTGCTGGGCATCCTTAAATAACTATTGATCAATCAAATAGGAAGTCAATAAATTCAGAATGATCGCCTAGTGTTTTATTCATAGGACTTCTTCCTACTCTCTCTCAGTAGCTATTTCTTCCTTCCTTCTTCATTACCTCTTCCATTTTTCATCATGTGCTATGTTATTTATTTCCTTTGCCTGTTAACCAGCCCCAGTCTTTTCAGACTCTTTTTTTCAAGCACAGGATCATTCTCATTTTCTTTCTTTGCGATTCTGCAAGATCTTTTCAGAAGTGCTGCACAACACCGTTGCACATGATAAGGAATCATTGATTTATAATGGCACTATGACATGTTCTGCATTCTTCTTTCCCTCTCCATTATGCATCACAGTACCACATTTGCTTCGAGTGCACAGTTACCCAGCTTAATGCTTCCCAAGAATATTGCAGCTCAGGTCTGTTCATCAACTTGATTAGAATGGATGTTCACTGGTAAATAACTGCATGCAGATAGACTAAAACACTGACATCAATAGCTGGGATTCTTCTCCCCTAATTTTAGGTGTCAAACACAAGCCCTATGAGGAAAGACTGAGGGAGCTGGGGTTGCTTAGCCTGGAGAGAAGGAGACTCAGGGGTGACCTTATCACTCTCTACAACTACCTGAAGGGAGGTTGTAGACAGACAGATGATGGTCTCTTCTCCCAGGCAGCCAGTACTAGAACAAGAGGACACAGTCCCAGGCTGTGCCAGGGGAGGTTTAGGTTGGATGTGAGGAAGAAGTTCTATACAGAGAGAGTGATTGCCCATTGGAATGGGCTGCCTGGGGAGGTGGTGGAGTCGCCGTCATTGGAGGTGTTCAGGAGGAGACTTGATGGGGTGCTTGGTGCCGTGGGTTAGTTGTTTAGGTGGTGTTGGATTGGTTGATGGGTTGGACACGATGATCTTGAAGGTCTCTTCCAACCCAGTTTATTCTATTCTATCTTATCTAAGCTACATATTTAGGTTTCTTCTAATATTAACAAGAAAGGCATATTCAGAGAGACCCTCCCATCCTGCAATAGGTACAACAGATATTGCCCCTGAGGGTTTTGATCTCTCCACTCACTTTAGAAGAGCACAGGTTACTGATTTAGACCAAGAACCTACTTTTTTCATGACAAAAGTTAAAAGAAATTAATTCCTTTCTCCATCCCAAGACACCACTTCTGATTTGTTACAGCACAGACAGATCCAAACTCATGCAGCCAGCCTTTGTGCAGCTATTAAACCTCTCCAGGTTCTTAAAATTTAATTTGATATTTATTTATTCATCTCTGCCTAATATTTGAAATTCAAAAGAGCTGGCTCCTGTATTTCTGTCCAAGATAATCCAGACAGAATGATATGCATGAGACACTGCACACACAGTCAATCTGACATATCCCATAATAGGCAGCTACATCACATGGCCTGTGAAACTAATACATCCAGGACATATCAGCACTCCTACATATGTACTGAGCAAACTCTGCATAGCCCATCAACCATATGCTGGACATGGTGGATTTAACACACCTTCAGCTCACAGTGTGTGCTGTGAATGTGAAGTGTCTGTGTGTTACTGGAGTACTACATGGACTCAAGCCATGCCCAGCTTCTGCAGCCACTTATGGCAAGCTGCTGGATAGTCAGAAATCCTGCAAGTGTGATACCAAAAAAAAAAAAAGAAAAAGAAAAAAAAAGAAAAAGGAAGAGAGGGAAAGTAACAGACAACTTGTGAAAGGCAGAGCCTCCTGCCTAAAACACTAGCAATGTTCAGTGTGTTTATTCAATGGTTGTTTTTTAAAGTGTGAGCAAACATCCATTAAACTGCAATAAAACACTGCTAAGCATAGTCAAGGCATTTGTAGTATTGTAGCATGCATGTCCTTGTATACCCACACACACTTGCACACACTTTTCTTTAACCTGAAGCAGTCAATTATTAGCTATTAGCTTGAGCTGCTCACTGCTAATTTGAGACAGAGGAATGAGTACACATGACAAATGTCCTCAGTGTGACCCCGAGGTTCTAAACACAGCAGCCTTGGTTTAACACAGGTGGGAGCTGTGGAATGGGAAATGTCTGTAAGGCCTTAAAAGAATTGGATGTTCCACACTACCCTCAGCCACAGACAAACTGCCAGATTAAGAGTCTCTCTACTGCTTGGAAGGCAGAGCATTTATCACATGGAAAGCCATTGCCTGCAGCCAGATTGTGACTTACAGAGTTGCAAAAGCTATGTTCTCTGTGTTTTGTAGCAGCAGGTCTCCCCATGATGCCAAAGGAAGTGCTAGTAGACTAGGTTTCATGGGGAACTGTGCTATGTGACCGTAGCAATTGGTCATCTGCAGAGCAGCACACTACCCTCCTCACAGGAGAAGTCTGTCAATGATACTCAAGTGCGTGTAGTTTCCATGTTACAGTCTTACCAGGTCATAGGCATCCAGTCCTCCACTTAATCCCAGCACTTAATCAGCCATTACCACTTATAATCCCATTTCTAAGAAAATTTCACAATAAACAGGACACAACTTTCTTAGGATTTGGATATATTTAAGAAAAATGTTCCCCCCAGGAAAGTAAAATAGAAGCTACACATAACCCAGTCTTACTCGAAAAGGGAAGCATATGGCTTTTCTGTACTTCCTGGATCCAAGCTCCATCTCATCTCACTCCCCCTTTTCAGCATTGGTGACAAGCAGTTCACATCATCATGTCTGTAATCTGTGTCTCCTGAGCTTCCTACAACCTGGAATCACTGCAGCCTGGCTCTCAGTATCCACCCAAACAGCACAGCTTCAGGAGCTGTTCTTCCTTACCGTACTATTCAATCTCACACTTCCACAAGTATGAAATGGAGAGAGATAGCCTTGTTCCATCCGGCCCCTTTATTCCCAGAAAATCTCGAAACCAAGTAGTTTCTCATTCAATTTCTGTCACTTTCTCCTCATCTCCAAAATCATCCTTCCCTAGCTGACAAATTTACAGACATCTTCCACTCTGAAGCTGCCCTATAATATTTTACCAATCCCTCTGCTATTTTACCTCCTATTGCAAATCTTTGTTTGCACCTCTACCATTACTCGTCACATTAGCACAAATACTTCCATTTGTTACAACAATCACACCTTTTTGTTCTTCTCTGTTCTCTCCACTTCATCCCTAGCATCTTTGTACTTTCCAAGCAGCCATAACAAGAAATCCATGGATGATTATGATTATTGATGAATGAACTTCCATGATTCACCATGAGACAAGTGATGAGAAGACAGATCAGCTGTTTTGTCCCAGACTGTATAGCTAATCTATAATAGGCAGGTGCGGACTCCCAGCTCTTATGACTTGCAGTCCTATACACTTGTCCTAAGAATATGCCTCCTCACTTGCCTAGAAAAAATAGCATGCAAGCAGAATTCCTATCATATTTGTATCAAGCGAACATACCTGGATGAAGATGTATTCATCCTGAACAACAAGGGAGCTGATGTCAATGGATCGCGAAAATGGCCTACTCCTTTTGGTCTCCGAGCACTCCTGGATCCGACAGGTCAGATAGTGAGTGTCTGTAATGGGAGAATATGTACACATGAGAACTACCCAGGAAGGAGCCTGTTGTCTGCAAATCACAGAAACACAGAGACATTCAGGTTGGAAAAGACCCTCAGGATCACCAAGTCCAACCGAGAACCCTACTCTACAAGGGTCACCCCTAAACCATATCCCCAAGCACCACACCCAAACCACCTTTAAACGCATCCAGGGTTGGTGACTCCACCACCTTCCCTGGGCAGCACATTCCAAATGTCAGTAGCAGCTCAAAAGAAAGGGAAATCCTAACCTCATCTCCAACTACATAGACAGCACTGCATGATCTGCTTCCTGCTTTTAAATCCACCTACTCTCTGGAGTCAGGAACTCATTGCTCTTCCACACCCACCATTCCCTTCTCCATTGTGCAAGCATCCTTTACGAGTTCGAACCATAAACTGGAGATAGAAATTGTAAATGCATCAGAAAACTGATGATGAGATCATATGGAGCAGAAGATGAAGATTTCAAAAGCCACCCAGGTAACATTATTGATTCCACTACTCTGCTGGGAATTATATCTTCATTCTACCCATATCTTCATTCTACCTATTCTTGGTGGCTGTTTTTAATTGTGGTAGTAATACAGAAGGATTGGGGGGGGGGAAGCCCAGAGCTGCATTATTAAGCTTAACTTATTTTGCTGTGAAAATGACAAGTATCTCCCCAAATTAACTATTTATAATTAATACAGACTAAGTATGAAAATACCATGGACATGAAATATCATGATGGACTGAGGAGTCCCAAAAGTAGTCATATGCACTGCAAGAGGCATCAAATGCTTCTGTCTAGAGAGAAAATGAAAAGACTAACGGGACACCTTGTCAGTCATTGGCGATGCTTGAGAGAAGGAAAAGAACTGGGAGAAGTACATGGGGAAGACAGAAGGCAAAGGCAGACAAAAAGAAAGCTGCTCAAAGTGGCAGGAATAGATGTGCTCACCTCAGCAAGTTGGCAGGGGTTATAGGGTTAGGACTAAGCGTTGTTTCACTTGGGCTAATAAAGGATCACATGAAACAAAACAATCAAGGCACTGTGTCTCTGGATATATGTAATCTAAATATGCCATCGCTGCCTTTCAACTGCTCTTCTGAAAACTGCAAATTAGGGGGAAAAATGAAAATACAGTTAAAGTGACAGCTGCAGTGATAAAAGGTTGCATTTTTTACACTGTGGCACTTCCACTGGCTTCTTAGATTCGCTCTCCCCTTCACTTTTCTACAAAGGTTGAGAACAGACCATCAATAAAGAAAACTGAGTTTATAAGGTCTGGGGTGAGCCTGTTGCAATGATTTTAGGTCACATCTAACAAGGATCCTGTTAAAAGTAGCACAAAAGGACAAAAGGGAAGTTTTAAAAGAGTAACTAGCCTAGGAAGGCTGCTTACAGGATTCTCCATCCCATGAAACCTGCTATTGTCCTTAGCCTGTGTCTTTCCAGGGACAGCAAAATACAGTTCATGGAAAGCACTGCATGGCACAACTGAAATTCTTTGATAGTCAGTTAACTGCCTTCCCAGATTCAAAGACCTGATCCACAAACTGGCAGTTTCCCCTTCCATAGCCTCATCCTACCAATGGACTCTTAAGAATGCAAGTGAGAGACATTGCTGACACTAATAATTTTCTAATCAGACATTGTCTTTAAAAAGTCACAATTACAACCCAGCTTTAATCTAATAAAAGTGTCCACTTGCATGGCTGAAGGTGCATGTTTAAAGGCTGCAGAACTGGTTCTGGTGTGATGCACTGGGAATTCCAGGTTAATAAGGGCTACATGGCTGATTCAGAGGAGTTGCATAGATCTGGTGCAGTAATGACAACAGTCCCATTGTTGATGCTAAAGCAGCAGAAATTGTTGCTGGTGCCAGCTCAGAGTATCTGGAGATAATTAAAGTGTATGATGAAAAATACCTGATCTAGAGACAGTGCCAAGTAACTGGACTATTGGAGTTCTGCTTTTTTCCAGTACAAAATATTAGCAGCAGTAGAGAGGTCATTCTCTCAGATGGGGCAAATTAAGGTTCTTGATCAGCTGGCACACATGCACTTGCTCCAAAGCTGATATCTACCTCCTCAGTGTGGAATCTAAGACATCTTTTCAATGGATAAAAGCAACTTGTAAGAAAGTAAGAGGGTCTTACATACTGCCATGCTACCCAAAGAGCTCGTCAGCCATGACAACTTCTTTGAGGTAGCACTAAAATTAGGCAGAACAAGGAGGAGAGGTCAGGAGTCATATTTTTAGAAGCTTGTTCCCTCTGGTATGTTTTCCCACACAGTTGCCTGGATATTCTTATCCCTCCAGAAAGGGTATAATTTGCTGCTGCTGAGTGACAGAATGGGAAGAGGAATAAAAACCTGTCACAAATAAATGCAAATAAATCACAAGTGTTGACATGACAACTAGCTTCCTGCCTAGTGGGAAATGTGTCATTTTGAGTGTGTTACACCAGCAATCAAATATACTCAAAGCATGGCACCTGATTAATATTCACAGGAAGCTGGTGGTGGGGAAGGTGGGTGGCTCACTACCCTTGTTCCATTTTATCTCTTCTTTATTTCTTTTTATACATTTTACGACAAACTGCCTATTAAAAAATAAAATAAAATAAAATAAAAAAAAAGACACAGAAAACCTATCTTCAAACTTGTTGGACTATGGACAACAAAATAAGCTCAGGTGTTGCTATTCTCCTGCTGCCCTACAGAAAATGAAAAATGATTCCCTTTAAAGTATGCTAAAAAAAAAACCAACAAAAAAAGGCAGGTTAAAAAGTGATAACCCCCTGTTCACATTCATGTGCAACTGGAAGCAAGAAACAACCCCAAGTCCCTGATCAAGCTTTTTTGAAGGGTATCATTCCTTCATGAGCTATGGTCCCATTCACAGAACACATTCTCCTCTACACAGAAAGTACAGAGCTTATCAACAAAAAATGGCAATTAAGAGGAAAAGAAATGTCCTAACTTCCAAGCTGTTATCTCCCTCTTGGTTAAAAGCCATTAATTTTTCAGCCCTGTTTTGCACTGCCACAAGGAAAAAGGACAGGTGCCAAAGGGGCGGGTGGCATGTGCCCAAGCTGTGCCTTTAAAGCTTTGATTACCAGTCACTGCTGCGCCAGGGGAGGTTTAGGCTGGATGTTAGGAAGAAGTTCTTCATAGAAAGAGTGATTGGCCATTGGAATGTGCTGTCCAGGGAGGTGGTGGAGTCACCATCACTGGAGGTGTTTAGGAAGAGACTGGATGGGGCACTTGGTGCCATGGTTTTGTTGATTAGATAGTGTTGGATGACAGGTTGGACTTGATGATCTCAAAGGTCTTTTGTGACCTGGTTAATTCTCTTCTCTTCTCTTCTCTTCTCTTCTCTTCTCTTCTCTTCTCTTCTCTTCTCTTCTCTTCTCTTCTCTTCTCTTCTCTTCTCTTCTCCTCTATTCTACTCTATTCTATTCTATTCTCATGCAACAGCAGAATTAGAGGGTTTGGGTGTTTTGGTTTGGTTTGGGGAAAGGTGGTGGAGTCACCATCACTGGAGGTGTTTAGGAAGAGACTGGATGGGGTGCTTGGTGCCATGGTTTAGTTGATTAGACAGTGTCGGATGATAGGTTGGACTTGATGATCTCAAAGGTCTTTTCCAACCTGGTTAATTCTATTCTATTGTATTCTATTCTAAGGTGTGGGGTGGGTTTTGGGTTTTTTGGTTTGGTTTGGGTTATTGTTGGCTTTTTTTTTTTTTCCTTATGTTCCACTGCAAAATAACTCCCTATTTCTTAGCCTCAAAAAACTTCTCTTGCTAATAAGCCAATATCCAGTTACTTTCTCAGCCCATCTGTGAATGAGGCAATACGGACATCAAGCAGCCTGGAGGCACAAATCCTTCCCACCAACTTCTCTCACTTAGGATTAGGGAATGGTGCTCTCAGATGTGCAATCATTTACCAGTGGAGGAGCTCAAAACACCTCCCCATTGCTAATTTACATGGTGTATTTTAAATCTTTTTTTGGAACTGATAAAACTGAAACAACTTCTTGAAATTTTTGGTGATAAACTTGTGAAGTAAGACAAGATACTAAGTTTCTTCTTTGCCCATCAGTCATGAGAGCCACATCAGAAAGCAGAAGAACAAGAGGCTCTCTCTGGTGGACAACACCTAAATATGTGGGTTGCTGATGAGAGACACTGAAACAGTTAAAGCTGTCACTATGCTGAAGGCTGCAAAGGGCAGACTTAATGTGAATGTTACTGTGACTTAGGACAAGAGGAAATGGCCTCAAGTTACACCAGGGGAGGTTTAGACTGGACATTAGAAGAAACTTCTTCACTGAAAGGGTTTTCAAACACTAGAATAAGGCTCCCCAAGGGAGTGATAAAATCCCCATCCCCAGAATTAAAATACACATAGGTTTGGTGCTAAGGGACGTGGTTTAGGACCAGACTTAGTAGTTAGATAATGGTTGGACTCAATGATCTTAAAGGTTTTTTCCAACCAAAATGATTCTATGATTTATGGAGACGCAAGACAGCAGAACCTGCTCCTTTCTGGCATCATTAACAAGGCAGCTAAAAACAGCCATGGGTGGTCTAGCATGATTAACAGAGAGAAGGGCAACTAATGGAAATAAGTTCCATTGGCAGCTTGGCTCCATTTAAGTTCAATTCTGGTGTCAGGCAAGACTTAAAATCATAAACTGACAGCGAAGGTTACCATGGGAGATAGGAAAAAAAATAGCTAGCCTTGACAAGTCTTCCCCCACAGGAAAAAAGGATCTAGAAATATAGACAGGACTGTAAATTATTCCCCAGGAATTAGTTACCCTGTTCTTTCTTGTTAGGTTTCCCCCCCCACCTCTTTTCCCTATAATTAAAATACAGTTTATTGCATCTGTGAGTGAGGAGAAGATTATCTCAGTGAACATCAGAAAGTTTAATGTATCTTTCCCAGGAGTGCTGGTGAGTGCTTGTGTCAGTGTATTTGTAATAATTCCCTTGCATCCCAGCCTGCCTTTGCTGCTGCCTATTACACCCGGGCAGAAGGTACAATGCCCAAGGCCCCTACACGTTTTGATAATTTAATAATGCAAGCCTAGATGATTATTCTGCTGCAACAGCTCTGCCAAGATGTCAAAAAAAAAAAATTGAAAACTTCATCTGCTACAAAAGACAGGAAAAGCTTGAGATCAGCTTGGCATAAGAATTAGCAGTATCTTACAAATATTCAAGGAGACCAGACAAGGAGGCAGGTGGGCTTTTTTCAGAGACCTTACTATCCCTAATGGCTGGACAGGCAAAACCACAGGGCAACAAGTCTTGGAAGATACACAAGAGCTGTGAATAAAACTTTCACCTCCCAGCTCCATGAGCTTATTGATAGCCCTGACTCATTTATGGATAAATGAGACTCAAGCAGGTCCTGCCATCTGTTCCTAGCCACAGCGAGTATTTTAGTCTCCATTGTCTGAACTGGTATTAGATAGGTTCTTGAGTCCCATAAGTAAGGAAAAGAAAAGAAAGGAGAAGAAAGGAGAAGAAAAGAAAAGAAAGGAGAAGAGAAGAAAGGAGAAGAAAAGAAAAAAAAGAAAGGAGAACAAAAGAAAAAAAAAGGAGAAGAAAAGAAAAAAAGAAAGGAGAAGAAAAGAAAAAAAGAAAGGAGAAGAAAAAAAGAAAGGAGAAGAAAAAAAAGAAAGGAGAAAAACAGAAAGGAGAAGAAAAAAAAGAAAGGAGAAGAAAAGAAAAAAGAAAGGAGAAGAAAAAAAGAAAGGAGAAGAAAAAAAGAAAGGAGAAAAAAAGAAAGGAGAAGAAAAAAAAGAAAGGAGAAGAAAAGAAAGGAGAAGAAAAGAAAAGAAAGGAGAAGAAAAGAAAAGAAAGGAGAAGAAAAGAAAAGAAAGGAGAAGAAAGGAGAAGAAAGGAGAAGAAAGGAGAGGAAAAGAAAAGAAAAGGAAAGAAAAGAAAAGGAAAGAAAAGGAAAGAAAAGGAAAGAAAAGGAAAGAAAAGGAAAGAAAAGGAAAGAAAAGAAAGAAAAGAAAAGAAAAGAAAAGAAAAGAAAAGAAAAGAAAAGAAAAGAAAAGAAAAGAAAAGAGAAGAAAAGAGAAGAAAAGAGAAGAAAAGAAAAGAAAAGAAAAGAAAAGAAAAGAAAAGAAAAGAAAAGAAAAGAAAAGAAAAGAAAAGAAAAGAAAAGAAAAGAAAAGAAAAGAAAAGAAAAGAAAAGAAAAGAAAAGAAAAGAAAAGAAAAGAAAAGAAAAGAAAAGAAAAGAAAAGAAAAGAAAAGAAAAGAAAAGAAAAAAGGAAAGAAAAAAGGAAAGAAAAAAGGGAAGAAAAGGAAAGAAAAGGAAAGAAAAGGAAAGAAAAGGAAAGAAAAGGAAAGAAAAGGAAAGAAAAGGAAAGAAGAGAAAAGAAGAGAAAAGAAGAGAAAAGAAAAGAAAAGAAAAGAAAAGAAAAGAAAAGAAAAGAAAAGAAAAGAAAAGAAAAGAAAAGAAAAGAAAAGAAAAGAAAAGAAAAGAAAAGAAAAGAAAAGAAAAGAAAAGAAAAGAAAAGAAAAGAAAAAGGAGTCTAACCCTAAATACCTAACCCTTCTCCTACCTTTTTAATTTTTGTTTAAAATATAAAGCACAGAGGAAAATAAAAGAGGGAAAACAAATGCGCCTGCTAGAAGCATCATGTACTTTTCAAGTGGCTAGGGACATTGAAGGCATGGATTCTTGTCCCTAAAATGAACTAAGCAATGGGAATACTCAAATCTATGTCTGTTAGCTCACAAAAGAAGTGTCCGAGCCACCAGACTGAACAAAGAGGCATTTTAAAAGCTTCCCCTGAAACGGGGAAATTTTCTGATGAAGAGGAAACAACTTGCAGAGACCCATTTTTCCAGCAGGTGTAAGTGCCTCAGCCATTTCACTGAGAGCATGGAAGCCCATTTTGGTTATAGAGCCAACTAAGAGAACAGTTTAGCCTCTCATTCCTGTGTACACAGAGCTGTACCATTTCACACCAGGTAGGGCTATAGCTTTGAGGCACTCGATGTTTTGCAACACAAACTAATATTGTTTTAAGCATTAAAAACTCTAATTGGAGATACATGGTTCTTTTGTGCTCTGCTTGGCTGGGAGAGGAGTCATTTTGGTGCTGTCTCCCAGCAGGACATGTCAGCAGGGCCAGCTGAGCCCACCAGGTCTTGCTTCTCTGCCTGCTGTCTGCTGGGACAATGGCTTGCAATGGCCCTGGTTTTGCTGACACCATGGATTATGTCTGACTTTCACTGAAATCCTCAACTGCCAATTTCAAAATGCTGAATTTGTTCATTAAAACAAAAACAGAGAGCAAACCCTCAAGCAAACAAGACCTGTAAGGACGAGAGCTGTCTGCAAACTGGGAATAAATCTTCTAAATGAAGCATCTACATCCTTGACACATCCAATATTCGAATAGCTGTGTGAGTAAGCTTAAACTTTGTTTGAAAATGGACTCCATCAGCAGTTGGCTTGCTAACTGGCTTGATATTTTTCACTTGCTTTTTTTCACTTCTCCCAGCCTCTCTTCAACAGCACACACAGCAGCAAAGGCCCTGAAGAAGCCTGCCTACCTTGCCCACCTACCTGCCAGACAGTTTTGCTCTTTCTACCTACTCAACAAACAGCTGTCACCCTCAAGCTTTTATTGCCTGGTTATTTATTCAGCTGCCATCACTAAATAGCAGTGGGAGGCCAATGAGTGATTTTAGAAGATCCACAGCCTCAGAGAAGCCACCTTGATAGACAGGAGCTTGTTCACACAGCATCTGGCATACACAGTGATGGACTAAAACAGAGAAAAGTTTGCAGCCAACAAAAATGAGGCCTTTCCTCTCAGAGATCCTTCACAACCCGAGCTCTTTGCTGCTTTTCTACAGCCCTTGTAGTGTAGAAAGGACACATGTCCCATTGCTCTGTGGCATTGAGCTGGAGTAAAGCTGACTCCTCCCCAGGAGCAGATGAATTACCATGCTGTACCTAAAACACCTTGGAGTGAATGGTGAGAAAACTCAACTTACTTCTAATACTTACTGTCCTTTTTCCTGGAGTTTAAATCCTTTCTACTGCAAATGTGCCTAGATTAACTTCAGTGAGGGGTGAAGAATTTTATTTCTTACTTCAGATCCATGCACCTTTTAAAGGCCTGTAACATTTTGGTATGGAGCACCTATTCACATATCAAAACTGAGAAATCCTTTCACCATGAGACAAAAGGTACCTGGGGCATAGAAATAGCAGCCAGAGAAGTTTGACTGTAGATAGTTTCTCAGATTCCCAGGTACAATCCAGTTGTTCTGAACACCTCTGGAAATGCACAAGAATACTGTACATTGTACAGTGCTAGTAAGCCCAGATCTTTATGATTCATGTAAAATATATGATATTGACACAGCTAGAAAGGTTCCTCAGCCCAATAGATTGTGCTTCTGCCCAGCCTTCACAGAAAGAAGCCCTGAGGCCTCAGGATTTCCCCACAGCGACTAAGAATGAGGGTAACATCAAACCCCAAGACACACAACTTTCCTGTCAATTAAAATGTAAATGGAGAGACAAATGAGTAAAGTGAGTCAGACAGCTCTTTCAGCATTGGCTGCAGCACTCACATCCATCAGGTGTCTGGGCTTCCATGTGCACAAAGTCAGGTTCTTTATCCAAACCAGTCACTGACCTAGGAGGAAAGAGTGAGAGAGATAGAAGACAGCCAGTTAGATAAAAGGCTATAATCAGACACACAGAGAGAGAATTCAAAATCAGTTCAAGTCTACCTTGTGACATATGGTATGTATGTGTCTACCTCCTGTGTCTCCTTTGTGTTTCTACACAGGCTGTTCTTGGCTGCCATATACTAACCTGTCTATCCCTTGCCTACAAGATCAAGACTACAACGGTGCTCTTCTGATGGCAAAGCAAGCTAGCTCCAGCATCTAATAAAACCAGAGATCTGTTTTAATGCTGAAGGGAAGATGAGAGCATAGCAAGCCTTGTGGTTATAGACAGCAAATTAGAAAGGAGTTTCACTTGGCCAAATAGTGACATCAGAGTTTCCTGATCTGCCCCTGATTTGCAGGGGCAAATTATTTACCTCAGTTTCCCCATCTTCAAAAGAAAAAACAAAGATGCACATATGCATGGTGCAGTTCTAATCACAAAACCAGAAGAAAATATTCATTATTCACCTCATTATCTCATGCCATAGTCCTTGAAAATCATAGAACAAGGCATGATTAGTTTCTTTAACCTCACTAGGTGAAACCCAAGCACCCCAGTTCAAATACAGAATACAGAATTAACCAGGTTGGAAAAGACCTTCAAGATCATCAAGTCCAATCCACCACCCAACATCATCTAATCAACTAAACCATGGCACCAAGTGCCTCATAGTCTCTTTTTAACCATTTCCAGTGATGGTGACTCCACCACCTCCCTGGGCAGCCCATTCCAATGGCCAATCACTCTTTCTGTGAAGAATTTCTTCATAACATCCAGCCTGAACCTCCCCTGGTGCAGTTTGAGACTCTGTCCTCTCATTCTGTCATAGAATAGAATAGAATAGACCAGACCAGACCAGACCAGACCAGGTTGGAAGAGACCTTCAAGATCATCGAGTCCAACCTATCATCCAACACCACCTAATCAACTAAACCATGCAACCAAGCATCCTGTCAAGCCTCAGGTTGTCTTGGAGAAGAGACTGACCCCCACCTGGCTACGGCCTCCCTTCAGGTAGTTCTAAATGCCAACAAGGTCTCCCCTGAGCCTCCTCTTCTCCAGGCTAAGCAACCCCAGCTCCCTCAGTCTCTCCTCACAGGGCTTGTGCTCCAAACCCCTCCCCAGCTCTGTTTCCCTTAATCTTCTGTGTGTTGTTACTTCATTCCCTAAAAATATTATGTAAGGCATACTACAAAGACAGTGTTTCTTCTGGCAGAGGGAAAGTCAAGCCCAGAACAGAAATGTTATTATTACTGTCCTGGCTGATAAGAATCACTGGGAGATGAACATTTAGTTCTAGTAATGGCTGGCAGGGGAAAAAAAATAAATCTATAGGTGTCCACGTGATTTATGGATCTGCATCTCCTGAGTTAACCAAAGAGTTAGATTAAAAAGGGACAGTGACAAAAATCAGTTTCTAATTTGGTGAAAGCTGAATTTGATACAGTAGATTGTAAATAATAGATTCCCTCCAAGCCAGCCAACATTCACAATTCCCTAATGTTCTGAAACACTTTTATCACCATCTTCTGCTGCTTTCATCCTTGGGGCACAGACAGCTAAAACATTAAAAAGAAGAAAAAATAAAAGAAAAGGGAAAAAAATACTGGTGCTCTGATGTATTTTTGTGGATACCACAAAACCACAGTGACTGAAGGAATGACAAAGATACAAATGTGCCAGAGTTCAGCTAAGATCAGCCAGTGCTGAAAATGCCACAACAACTACATTATGACCCACTGAGTAGGTAACTGAAACTTGCACTGCTTGTTAACTAGAGCACCTCATCAATAGCAAGTCCATTCACAACACACTGTGAATTGTGGCCAAAAAAAACCTCAACACAAGAAAACAAAGCCATATAGGCAGAGCTTTCATCATTCTACTCCCAATGAGAAATTGTCTGCTCTTTAATCACTACCATCAGTTTCAGGGTGATCCCACAAGGAAGAAAGCGCCGTCTGTTATCAGTAAGGATGCCAGAACAGGCCTGAGTAGCTGTGACTGTGTTATTATCAGGGCCAGATCTTCCAAGTATCTGGACACAGTTAAAAGTGACACTAGGACAAATAGAAATTCCTTAAACTGTCAGTGAAAAACATTATGGGTTACAGCAACATTATTTCTCAGTATATATACAGAAAGGGCACCCATCTTTCCAGTCTATAGCAGTGAAGGGAATCACAGAACTTTAGGGGTTGGAAGGGACCTTGAATGATCATCTAGTCAACCCCTGTGCCAGGGCAGGATCACCTAGAGCAGGTCACATAAGAACACAACCAGGCAGGTTTTGAATGTCTCCAGAGAAGGAGACTCTACAACCTCTCTGCACAGCCTGTTCCAGTGTTTTGTCACTCTCACAGTGAAAAAGTTTTTGACATGCAACTTGCACTCATTGTTCATTGCACTCATTGCTCTTTGTTCTGTCATTGGGAATCTCTGAGAATAGCCTGGCTCCATCCTCCTGACACTCGCTCTTCACATATTTACAAACATTAATGAGGTCACCCCTCAGTCTACTTCTCTCCAAACTAAAGAGACTTAGCTTCCTCAGCCTTTCTTCATAAGGCAGACATTCCACATCCTTAATTATCTTTGTGGCTCTGCACTGGACTCTTTCAAGCAGTTCCCTGTCCTTGAACTGAGAGGCCCAGAACTGGACACAATATTCAAGATGCAGCATTGGAGGGGTAGGAGAACCTACTAAGCACTCTCCTAATACACACCAGGATACCACTAGCCTTCTTTGCCTTTTCCTGTAAGTAGCCCTAAATGCTGCTAAATTCATCTCTTCAGCTATCCTGACCCTTGCCTATGACATGCTAACAGAGACAAAGATGCATGCTTCCTAACATTATTTATCCAACACAACTTTATCTAAGGAAGCAGTAATTTCAGCACATTTAGGTACAGACTGAAATCATATTAGGGACCTGCCCTACAGCCCATCCCAACAATCTCCCTATTTCAATGCAGTCTTCTCTCTGGGGTCTGTATTCTTCCAGGGCAGATATCAGACTTCTATCCACGGCAATTTCCTCTGTCCCAGCACCACAATGCCAGGCTCCCTATGACACCTCCTGGGTCTCTCCCATCCAGACAAGAGATGGCACTGTACCTCCTCCTGCAGAAATGAGGCAGAGATCAGACTGCCATAGCACTATTAATTTCAAAAGGGACTATAATTAGAAGAAACTAAGTATTGCCAAACAAAATCTGAAATACTCATTACCATTGTGCATTAGCATACACAAGCTCTGTGGATCTCCTCAAAGTGCCTATTAAGTGAGCACTAGGGGATGACAGGAGTCTCCTGAAACATGGCATTCTAGCCTGAAATTCCTTCCCAGTGCCACCTACTTGTTTTCCTAATTATTTTTGACAATCCTGATGGCATTTTTTTTCAGAACAATGACAATGAAAAAGGGACCAGCATACAGCACTGTCCTAGAACTCCTCTGCTCGACGAATACTGTACTTGATTCAAGTACGAAAGCTTACAAAGCAATCTCCTGAAACCCAAAAGCAAGACAAGCTCCTGTGATCTGCCTGCAGGTAACAAGCCCATAATGTAATGCATTGGTCATCCTTCCTTCCCCCAAACCAAGGCACTGTCTCGTATCAAAGACTCTGATCACAAAACAAATCCCCAATCAATGCTGCTCCTTCATGCCTTGCCTCACATTTGCTCCCACTAGCAAACAACACAGCTTTGCTGTGCAGCGCCCTGACTCCTCAAGACAGGTATTTTCAGTAATGGTTTGGAGAAGCTTTACATGAAGAATACAGAAAAGGTCAGGCAGTGGAAAGAACAAGATGTGAATCCAGCTCCTGGAGCATAAGATACAAAAATGCAGAGACTGTAAAGCTATTCCTTTACCCTATCAAGTAATTTTTCTGGTCTTGAGAACTCACTACAACTTCTCAGGTCTGCAATACAACAGTAGCAACAAACAAGAAGAAACATCTTCACAGCTTCATATTTCCTCATAGATCACCTCTCTGAGGAACATAAGGAGGACCTCCCTTATGAAGACAGGCTGAAAGGATTTGGGGTGTTCAACCTAGAGAAGAAAAGGCTCTGTGGAGACCTTACATCTACATTTCAATATCTGAAGGGAATCTACTGGGGAAGGACAGTTTAGAAGGGCTTTGAGTGATAGGACAAGGGGCAATGGTTTTAAACTGGAGCAGGGTAGATTTAGGGTGGACATAAGGAAGTTGTTCTTTGCAATAGGAATGGTAAAATACTGGAACAAAACAGGCTGCCCAGGGATGTGGTTGAGACACTGTCCCTAAAGACAATCAAGATCAGATTCAATGTGGCCCTGGGCAGCCTGATCTAGTTGGAGGCGTCCCTGCTTACTGCAGGGGGGTTGGACAAGATGACCTTTGAGGGTCCCTTCCAACCCAATGCAATCTGTGAATCTGTACTGCTCAAAACTACTTGGGAAATTCGAGAATGATGAGGAAAGAGGTCAGCATCATTTGCATTCCCCTGCATGTCCTCTACAATCAAGTGGAGCCCAGAGAATGGGGTGGCTGGCAAAGGGTTTCATGGCTCTCTGGTTGGCTAACAGCTTTATTTCAGAGGCTTACAATGAAAAAAAAAAAGTATTTACAAATACTCAGAAGCCTAAGCTCAGTTTGAAAACAATTCTCTTGCCACATGGTCACACCTCAGGCTCCATGCACAGCTCAGCTCTTGTGTTTTGTATGAGCACAAACTCCAGAGAGCCATGGGGGAGGAAGAAAGGGCACTCTTGCTGTGAGAAATCATGCTAAATCAACATCTTCCACCATCCTTGTTCATTTATCACCACTCAGATGGGAAAATGCTGAGAGGATGCAGGCAGAAGTGACAGAAAAGGTCATTCTTTTTTTCCTGCTGACATGTTCCTTGACTGCTGCAAAGGCAGTTTTGAAATGTGGAGCCTGCAGCCAGTATTGCAGCTGGCACAGGATCACTGGCCACTGAAGAATTCAAACTACCTCTGAATCCTGTTAGCAAAGAAGCCATGGTTACTTTTCTCTGTCTTCTGCTGTTGGTTTTAGGGTTCTGTTCTCCTGGTTGCTCTTGGTTTTTTTTACAAGATCCTTCCTCCTTCCTTTTCAGAAGAGGAGAGTGTGTTCTTCAAAGCTCAGGATGGATCCTGGCAGAATCCTTGTCTGTATCTTGAAGGAAGAGCTGTGTACATGGACGCATAATTACTAGACCACTCTGTTAAGTTCTTGTCTGACTAAGAGAGAGAGCAAGCAAAAAGGGCAAGGAAAACAGTATTCTGCATTCCTGGAGTGTGTCACAGTAACTAAGGTTGGAAGAGACCCCAAGGATCATCAAGTCCAACCTGTTCCAACAGACCTCACAACTAGATCATAGCACCAAGTGCCACGTCCAATCTCCCCTTGAACACCTCCAGGGACGGCGACTCCACCACCTCCCTGGGCAGCCCATTCCAATGACGAATGACTCGCTCAGTGAAGAACTTTTTCCTCACCTCGAGTCTAAACCTCCCCTGACACAACTTGAGACTGTGTCCCCTTGTTCTGGTGCTGGTTGCCTGGGAGAAGAGACCAACCCCCTCCTGTCTACAACCACCCTTCAGGTAGTTGTAGAGGGCAATGAGGTCGCCTCTGGTGTCCATGAGACAGTATGTAGCTCAACATTACAAATGCTAGCATATGAACAAAAAAGAGGAAAAAATAAATACACAGACTTTCTGGGTAACCTGCCTACTGCACACCTCAGCTCAGAGTTTCTACCAACTTTACCACCTCTCCATGGAAAAAGCAATTTTTGTGCCATTTTCCAGTCATCAAAGACAGCATTGAGATTTAGCTACTCTAACATCTTAGATCAAAAATGCTGAGCAATTTAGACTGCCTACTGTTGATTCTTGCTTCCTAAACCATAAACAGAGAGCAAATGGGAGGTGGAAGTGGGTATCTCTGAATGTGAGCAACGTTTGTGTTAAGGACTTACAACAAGGTAAAAATTCACATTACAGGGATCAACCTTTCAACCTTGTCCTGGAAGCTCCTGGATTGAGCTTTTTTGCCCAGGGTGTGCCTGGTTTCTGACCAATCAAGATGGCATTGATCAGCTCTGGCTTTGAAACTTATATCAAAACTTTTAAAACAGACTGAGATTTCCCCAAGACACTGACTTGGAAACCGATTTTTGCGGGTTGGATTGTCAGACTGAAAACAATTTTCACTGCTCATGTAAAGCAATGGAAAGAACAGATCAGGACTACTTATCAGGATGTTCTACAACAGATAAGGACCAGAAATGGGAAAGGACAAGGCACATCTATTGTGCATCAATTCGTAAAGGGGAAAAAACACATCCTCTTTCTACAGGTCACTGCAGTCAAATTAGTGGATGTTGCCAATTAGTCTGCTGCAACAGTAATTGTATCCTGCCCCAGAAGCGAACGCTTCTGTGTGGTACCAGGCTAGCAGTGCTTGGGATAACTCATCCAAGCAACAAAAGGGCCATGTCTGCATGGGCAGATGGGTGTAGAAACTGATCCATACAATTCCTGCTTGACTGATCTGGATCTTTTCACACAGCACCGTTGCTAAATTATACACAGCTTTCCAACACAGGCAAACAGCCAACAGGCTACCTCCTCCATTTGCTATGGCATCACATTTGCCTAGGTATCAGTAACTGCAGTTATCTTCAGATGGTCAAGGGGATTCTGTGTGTTCATCTGTTATTTACTGCAGTCAAGTCTATAACTAGCTCCATCAGGCATTAACTCTGCCAATGTGCACACAAGCTGCATACGCCCCACATTGACAACATGCCATAAAACTGCCCTAGTTAAGAAGAGATACAAATGTTGAACTGTTGGGGAGGAAGAATGAATAAACAATCATAAACACAATACCAT
Source organism: Dryobates pubescens (assembly GCF_014839835.1). Classification (NCBI taxonomy): domain Eukaryota; kingdom Metazoa; phylum Chordata; class Aves; order Piciformes; family Picidae; genus Dryobates; species Dryobates pubescens. The sequence continues at coordinate 9,931,315 of NC_071619.1, forward strand.
TCTCTGTGGCTGAAGAGCAGAAGATGCTTCTAGATGGGCTAAGATGTAATGAAGTCTCTGAAGAGTTATGGACAAAACCTCCTTGCATAGCATATTTCAAATGCAGCTTGGAACAAAAACTGGGCAGCAAGGTACTGTAAAGTAGTGTCTTAGCCAGGTTCCTGCAGCTTTCTACATCTTTTCCAGTGCTAATTTCTGTGATGCTACAATTCTGGACATTGGCAGAAGTAATTGTAAGACTTAGCTTTCAAGATAATGGGGGGAAAAAATGCCAAGTGTTTATTCTCAGCTAATTTCTTTTCAGAAATGCCAATCCTTTTTAAAAAGGTCTCAATAAATTTGAAGGAGGTGTTCTGCCTACTATCTCACAGGAAATAAAACTCAAGGTGTTCACAGCATCTGTATGTGTTTCCATACGTGTATGCACGTACTTAGCCAGCTGCATTTCATCCCCACTACCTGCTGAATGTCTAAGCTCATAAAATTACCTGTGGATTCCAGGTCCCAGAACTACAAAGCTGCTACTACACACAGGTGTTTCATGGATACAGCAGGCCAGGAAGAGGAAAGTGGTCTAAATCATTCCTCTCCTTGAGGGAAAAGCTGACATTTGGACTCAACCATGCCACCAGTCACTAGACAATCCACACAAGACAGCAGGTTTTGCTGCACACAGAAACATTTTTTGTCTCTTTGCTGTACATAAAAGGTGACTCTCCATATCACTGAAATTCACAGCAATGGGAAAGAAATGCCACCGAACCTGAGAATACCTTTAAAGTATATTTATCAACAGAACAAAGCTGCTGTTGATTCATGTGCTTTCTTTTCCCTGTATGCTAATACCAAAAACTAAGTATAAAGAATTCTGTGTCTAGTTCTCATCCAGATAATAGGTTTTAGTCCTTTAAAGTCCTCTGGCATTTACTCCCAACCTATAAACATAACTTTTTCCCTTTTTTGTAAAATTAACGCAAAAACATGCGTGGGTACACAGATAAAGACCTTTACTCACAGCCCTGTCAAGGTTTGAAAGGCAGGACATGTGCTGGAGGTGGCATATTAATTTCCCATTGGTGTCTGAAATAGCATCTCATGGAGACTGCAATTGATGCAGGGAGCAGATCTGGCAGCTGTATCAGGCCAGCACTTGTAGCAGGTGGGCTCCCAGATGCAGTCACAGTCCTTCTGCTTACTTAAGAACTAAATACACAGCTACTCTCATGCAGCCCTCTGCTCCTGATTTGGGCTATATAAAAGCAGCCCTGGAGACTTATCCTAACTGATAAGAAGTCCTTTTTCCCCATGTCCTAGCAGCACCAGCATCAGGATATGGTGGAAGTAAATGATGCATCACCTCATCAAGATAAGGTGTCATTGTCTTGAAGATGTCTCAAGGCTTCAGTGCACAACACACCATTAGCTCTCTGTCCCACATGCATCCAATACAGACAGCAATGCTTTGTGGAAGCCATTTCTAGGAAGGAAAGTGGGGATTTACCTCGAGTTAGAGGGCTGCAAACCTCATGGCTGACAAGTTTGCAAGATAATCCAACAGAAGGGGTTGATTCTGTTTCTGAAGAAAAGGATACTGTTTGCCTGACAATCTTTTATTTGTAACATTCTAAATTTCAAGTCCTTTCCCTTAAGGAAACGAGAATAAATGTATATTTTTGGAAGCACTAAAAAATGACACATTTTTTAAAACAGTCTTTTTTCTTCCCCCACCATAAGTGGTGGTGTTTTGTGGTTTTTTTTTCCCCCAGCATGGAAGTGGAAATAAGAGAAAAACAACAGCTCTGAAAACCTGAAATGCCGAAAATACTACATGCAAAAAGTCATTTTGCTGATCGAAATCTAAGACAAATTATTGAGATGGAAATCCAGCCCAGAGGAATTGCTCACTATATTTAATATCCTTTTTTATTTTTCTCCTAATGGAAAATTTGGGAGTAGAACAGTTTACAGGGGATGAGGGGGTGGCTTGTGGGGTTTTTTTTCAGCTTTTTGGATAAAAATAAATAAATGAGGAACATGACATTTTCTACCCAACTACGCTTTGTGCAGATCTGTGAAACAAAAGCACCAAAAATTTCTCTTCCAAGACAGATCACTGACATATGGGGTGACTTTCATCTCTTTGCCTGCATTTGGTATAAAATTAGTTTAGTGCCTACTATATTATGAAGCCCAGTTAATTAATGTTTGCCCAGTGGCTGGCTACTCTCCTTCAAAAGTCATACAGATGGGAAATTGCTATAGATTATTGCTTTGGGTTTTCAGGAAGTGTGAATCAGCCCTGTTTCTGATCACTTCAGAAAAGCAAAGTACATGTTCAAAGAAGCCATCAGCTCAGTCCATCAGTCATGTAGCCATGGACTTCACTGGGTGGCCCTGCCCATGGGGGGGTTGGAACTAGATGATCCTTGTGGTCCCTTCCAACCCTGACTAATACTAATACTATGATAACTTGAGAACTGTGTCCAGTTCTAGGCCCCTCAGTTTAAGAAGGACATTGAAACTCTTGAACATGTCCAGAGAAGGGCAACGAGGTTGGTGAGAGGCCTCAAGCACAAGCCCTGTGAGGAGAGGCTGAAGGAGCTGGGATTGTTTAGCCTGGAGAAGAGGAGGCTCAGGGGAGACCTTCTTGCTCTCTAAAACTACCTGAAGGGAAGTTGTAGCCAGGCAAACAGCACCGGAACAAGAGGACACAGTCTCAAGCTGCGCCAGGGGAAGTTTAGGTTCGAGGTGAGGAGAAAGTTCTTCACAGAGAGAATTGTTAGCCATTGGAATGTGCTGCCCAGGGAGGTGGTGGAGTCACCATCCCTGGAGGTGTTCAAGAGGGGATTGGATGTGGCAGTTGGTGCCATGGTCTAGTAGTCATGAGGTCTTGGGTGACAGGTTGGACTTGATGATCTTTGAGGTCTTTTCCAACCTTGTTGATTCTATGATTCCACTGTTCCCCTTCCTGGAAGCACATGCTTGAAGACTTGTAATATTCCTCCTAGCAGATGTAGCTTAAACATCACCCATTCAAGGAATGTTTTACACCAAAATAAAGCTTCTCGGTTCACTGTGTGTTTAACTGCCCTCATTTGTACAAACACTTTCTGACTGCAAATATGACATACCTGAAACACTAAGGCTCAGTGATTCAGCTATTTGAACAGAGTCCCAGGCAGAATACAGTGCCTCTGAAAAGCTTCAGAGTGGAGCATTGTCTAATAAATGAATGCAGCAGTAGATGAAAATTAAATTGCCCAACCAGAGGATGCCTGTATGAAACTTGGCACAAGCAAAATGTATAGGATATGATGATGAGCCCCATATGCCTATGGGCACTGTACATTGTATGAATTAAGGAAGGATGAGTCTCCACATTCCCTGTTGCAGGATACTGTGAAGAATCACCCTGGGAAATATCTAACAGTCCAGAAATAAATTTGTGGTTCAGTTTATGCATTTTGGAGAAAGGCAACATGAAAAATTACATTTCTGTCACAAACCTTTTGTGATACTTGTTTCTCTGCAATTCAGACACTAGACTAAAGAGAACAACTGGCTTATTTCCTTTGACTTTTAATCACTGGGCAAAAAGGGAAAGAGAAAAATGAAAGAAGAAGGGGAAGGAGGAAAAACAGAGGAGAATAAATTACTCTGTTGTTCTGGACCAGCTATCATAAATGCATCAATGTGTCTCCTTTAAAAAGAAATCACACTCAATTAGTTGCTGAGAGTGAGAGGCTCATTTGTCCCAACATCCACAAGAGGAAAAGACAAAGAAGCAGGAAACAAAAAGGGCTCTGGCAGCAGATATGCAAAGACAGGCTCTGTCTGTAGAAACAGCAAGTCTGCGTGGCTATGACAGGTGAAAGCCACAGTGACAGGAGATCCGCAGATCATCGTGCGTCTCACACTGGACAGGTTTGCATTCAAAACAGAAGCATCCTCACAAACAAAAAGGAGAAGAGATGAATAAAATGGCCACAGCCACTTGCAGGTCTTCTCATCAGTTTAAGAGTGTCACTGCAGCAAGAGACACCAGAGAAACCATGAAGCTTTTGCGGGTGCCTTTGATTTGTGACGCACAAATAATGGGACAAGGCTGCCCAGGGGGCTGAACGCTAGATGCACTCCTAGCTCTTCATAAGAGCAGAGTCCCAAAGCAGCCACATTTCCAAAGAGTTACCCTTTACAAGCAGGAATGCACAAAGGGAGTTTGTGCTACCTACAAATCAAGAAGTAAAGTTGTGTGGTCAAGCTGTAGATAAATCAAGAGCTTCTCTTTAAGTTCTTAACCTGTTGTTAGAGATGAGCAATTAAAGGAAAGAAAAGGCCAAACAAGAAGTAACAGGACCTGTTCAAATCTAAGGTAAGGAAAGGGAAAAAAAAGTTTAGAGAAACTACAGTAGATCCAGAAGTGGCTTCAGTGAGTCACTGTTACGGATTTCCCCTAAAATCAGTATCATGAGCAAAACCTAAGATTCTCTCTGTACCTTTTGGCCAAAAACCTGACAGGGATTTTGGGTTGGTTTTTTCTTTACTTTTTCCAATAAAAGTAGGATTTTTCTCTTCTGGGAGAAAGCACAGATGTACTGAAATCAGCTCTGAAGTCTAAAGGTATTATTTATTACTTCCTCAGTCCTTACTGGCAGTCACGGGTCAGTATGTTTCTATCCCTCAAACTCAGCAGCAACTTTTGATATTTCCCTGGAAATGGAGATGTGTCTACATCACATTTTTTATTGCCTTCTGCCCAGTGGAGGACAATTATCTGTGAGATAATTACAAAGCTATGATAACCACTGCTATCTCCTATTCCAATTAGCTCACTATAAATATGCAAGTGAAACACCCTCACACACTAGCTTCTCATCCTTGTTCTGTATATGATCAGCAAGAGACAAGTTACTGAATCAACATTATTTAAAAGAAGCTGTAGTGTAGCTAATAAGATACTCCTTCCCACTCTTATGTTCTGATGTAGCTTCATGCCCACTATGCTTAACAACAGCAGAATTAAACTCATCTCATTCTACAGAGGAGGCTCAGGGGAATGCCAGGGAACGAAAGGATGGGAGTTTCAATTTCTTCTCTTGCTGAGAATGAATTCTGCCTCATAGAACTGCTGATGAATTGTCATTTTAAGAGAGTTTGTTAATTTCCAACAGGCAGAAGGCATAAAGAGGGACCTCCTTATCTTTAATGGATGTTATTGAGTGACACAAATGGCTCACATTTAAATGAATGCAGAAACATCTTGTCTGTTTTGCCATGATAAGACTGCTCTTTCTGCACAGCATGGGTTCAGCTCCTTCTGTTAAATAAAACAACTTCTTTTGTTCAACTTAATGGCAGGCAAACTTTCAAAGATTCAGAGGCTGAAGTCAATTCAGGGAAACAAACTGAAATTTACCAGCTTCCTTCCTGATTCTTCTTGAGAAAACCTACCTGAAGAGCTTTGAGGTATGACTGAAAATCTACTTTCAAGAAAAAATGGTTCCTTGTAATATTGATGCACCTTTTGAGGATAAATTATCCATTGGATTGCAACATTCTCCAATGCAAGACTGTTTCCAGCCCCAAATGTTGTAGAGGAAAAAGAGATCTAAGAACCCCCACAAAGATGCATCTCTTGAAATCCTAGTGGGCCATCTGGAATGAGGTGTGAGGTGGAGGGAAGGCTGGGCCCAGGAAAGATGTTTGCTCTCTGATGCCAGCAGGTAGCTGCCACTGAATGAAATGGCTGGGAAAGTATGTCTATAATTAGAGCATGTGAAAAGGTAATTCCCAAATTTCTCAGAACAGTGATGGGGTTTAAAACAATTCCCAAATGTTTCTCTTCCAATCTCTTAAAAACAAAAGGAGTTGTATCTCACAATGAAAATTCACCATTTGTCCAGAAAGAGAGATATTAGTATGGTATAGAACAAAAGCCAAAACTTAAGCCAAATCCTCTTAAAAAAAAAATAAAAACTAAATGTGGGACAATATTCCTTGTTAGCCAGAGAGTGCAAATTATGATACTACTGTCAGCCAAGCCTAGCTTTTGATTAGCTTTGCCAAGCTATGACACTATGGGAGATCCCCATGCCTCAGAGAGATGCATTATTCAATATATTAATTAGAGGGCTGGCTTTCATCACTGCCTCCTACAAAGTAGCACAAAGAATTACTCTGGGACTGTTACTGACAGGCTAAAATTAATTTGTGTTTGACTTCATGTGCATCAGGGAGAGACAGAATGAAGTCAGACCAGGCAGGCTGCGTGAATCTGCAGCACAGCATTCAAACTTCCAGGCCTGTGAAACACAGCAAAAAAATCTGGACATCTTATCTGGTATCATGCTGCATGAGAAGGAGTCAGATCCTTCTATCATACACTATCCAGAGAGACATGGCATGGGCATATAGGCCAGAGATCAATCTTAACTGGGAGAAGTATTCAAATTCATCCTCAGCTATTTCTTACTTCTTAGCCTGCTCTGCTCCAGTCTCAGACACCTAGTCACAAAAGAGTGGGGTGGATTAGAATGATCCAAGACTAGCCATGAGGGAAATAAGAGAGGAGACTGGCCCCTAGAACATAAATCTGATAAATGAGGGACCAAAGCAAAAGGCTTTTTGACAGCTGAAAGCCCTAACTGCAGTACAATATGTGATATTTCATAGTAAGCATTACACTTAAAGCCAATGAACAGAAATATTTCAGTCCTTACCTTTCTTTAAAAAAATAAATTAAAATCAAACAAACAAACAAAACAACCAACCTCACTGTCAACCACAGTATATTAAAGTCATAAATATGGCTAGCATCACAAATTATATTAAAATCACAACAGATTGCAAATAAGCCAGACAGCATTCATGGAAGGACATCCACAGTTACATTAGTGGAGAAGGGATAATCCCTTCTTTTGCAAGATATGCTGTGTTTCCCAAGCAAAGGGAAGCCATAAAGAAAAGTTCCTCAAAGCCAACTTATTCCAAGATTGCCCTTCCTGGGGGTATACACAATCTATTGAAAGAACTCATTCTGGCTGTGATATCAGCATTGTGAGGTGATACAGGCCTTGTGAGTTCCCTACCATGTGGCTCTTTTCTTGTGGCCCACCTATTATGCACTTCACAGGTTTTAAAGGAAAATTTGAAGGACTTTAAATTCTTTTCCTCCACAATCACACATAAACCTTGTAGCCAGGATGACACAGCAACCACAGCACTTTTTTAATAAGTCAAACACTTACTGTCCTAGGAAGGCAGTAAGGAAAGAAGCATCACACAACAGTAAAGCCAGGCAATGAACGTGCTTTCAAAGCAAGTTACTACTTATCATCATATCATAGTATCAGTCAGAGTTGGAAAGGACCACAAGGATCATCTAGTTCCAGCCCCCCTGCCATGGGCAGGGACACCCCACACTAGATCAGGCTGACCAGAGCCTCGTCCAGCCTGATCTTAAACACCTCCAGGGACGGCGCCCCAACCATTTCCCTGGACAACCCATTCCAGGGCTTCACCACTCTCATGGTGAAGAACTTCCTCCTCATGTGCAGTGTGAATCTCCCCACCTCCAGCTTCATTCCATTCCCCCTAGTCCTATCACTACCTGATATCCTGAGAAGTCCTTCCCCAGCCTTCTTGTAGGCCCCCTTCAGATACTGGGAGGCCACAATAAGGTCACCTCGGAGCCTTCTCTTCTCCAGACTGAACAGCCCCAACTCCCTCAGTCTGTCCTCATAGGAGAGGTGCTCCAGCCCTCTGATCATCCTCATCTTACTTAGATCTTGCATTCATAGTACAAGAGACTAGCTGTAGCAAATTTCCTTTTTAAGATGAAGGCATTAGTCAGCATAAAGCATAAATATATACAGAAACCCCAATACCTTCCTGTGCTTAGGGTCAGTTAGCATTTTACACTCGTAGCTATCCATGAAATGTATCACAACATCCCTTGAAATACACTTAGCAATCTATAGTTGCAAAACCAGGACAGGATTAAGTTTAGGGGGAAAAAAATACTCATGGACAAGAGCAAATGTAAAATTTACAAAGGTCTCCCAGACTTTGTTGATCACTTTTGTAAGCTACTGATCACCACTCTAAAGGACATATTGAATGTCTGACTGGGGCATTAGGGACCAATATCTGCTCTGCATCACAAAAGATCAAGATGGGAATAGGAATCAGGATTTTCCTCTGCTGACTTTATCCAGGCACTTTGTTTAAGACTGCACCTTTTCCCTACTTTGATTTAAAAAGCTCATATACTGCAAAATAGCCTGGAGAAGAGGAGACTCAGGGGTGACCTTATTGCTCTCTACAACTACCTGAAGGGAGGTTGTAGACAGACGGATGTTGGTCTCTTCTCCCAGGCGGCCAGTACCAGGACAAGAGGACACAGTCTCAGGCTGCACCAGGGGAGGTTCAGGCTGGATGTTAGGAAAAAGTTCTATACAGAGAGAGTGATTGCCCATTGGAATGGGCTGCCTGGGGAGGTGGTGGAGTCACCGTCCTTGGAGGTTTTCAGGAGAAGACTTGATGGGGTGCTTGGTGCCGTAGGTTAGATGTTTGGGTGGTGTTGGATTGGTTGATGGGTTGGACGCGATGATCTTGAAGGTCTCTTCCAACCTGGTTTATTCTATGTATGTATTCTATTCTATGTATATATTCTATGTATTCTATGTATGTGTTCTAAAATGAGATTTTATTCAAGTTTAAAAATCACTTTAGAAAACATTCCCCAAAATATCAAACATTTCAGGGTCTTCCTTTGTTTAATTTTTTTGAGAGAAACATTTTGATAATGTTGACAAATTCTAAAGTAACTTCTTCTGACTTGAAACTTTTTCAACAGAAACTAACACTGTTTCAGTGGATCAAAAGCATCCAACTCTGTATCCAGGTTCCATTTCCATCTCTGTCACTGGGTTACTGTGTAATCACAAGCTGTAGCCTAATGTTTGGAAACATCAGACATCTATAGTGCCAACTGCATTAACTGCAGGCATACAAAATGAAAACAAATTCCCTAACCTCACAATTCCCCCACTTGCCCATCTTTTAAGTGAAAAGGAAAATAAAACTGGTCTTGCTATCCCCATGATGTTGTGATCTTTAATTAACTAAGGTGATCTTGCAAGGAAATCTTGCAGTATATGCCAAGACCTTTTAAGAGGGTCTCATCTCTCCTGAACTCTTATTGTAGAGCCTGAGGCTGGGGTTTGAAAAATTTTATCTCAGCCTAGTACAGTTTATTGTGGTGGTGGTTTGGACAGCACACTCAGATTTATCTTGGCACTAGAGGTTCAGGCTGGATGTTAGAAAAAAGTTCTATACAGAAAGAGTGATTGCCCATTGGAATGGGCTGCCTGGGGAGGTGGTGGAGTCGCCATCACTGGAGGTTTTTAGGAGGAGACTTGACGGGGTGCTTGGTGCCGTGGGTTAGTTGTTTGGGCGGTGTTGGATTGGTTGATGGGTTGGACGCGATGATCTTGAAGGTCTCTTCCAACCTGGTTTATTCTATGTATTCTATGTACCCTCTGGGAGAAAATCCTTTCCCAGGTGTTCTCACTCAACACAGCATAGGAATCAAGTCCCTTAACACAAGCAAATGAGTCATTAGCCCATGAAATCTCCAGTAATAGGTGTCTGTTCAGTTCTTCAGGCTTGGTGAGGCACTGGAACAGGTTGCCCAGGGAGCAGGTACAAGCCTCATCCTTGGAGGTTTTTAAGGTCAGGCTGGATGTGGCTCTGAGCAACATGATATTGTGTGAGGGTTCCCTCCCATGGTCCCTTCCAACCCTAACAATTCTGATTCCATAATAGCCACTGGGTATATGCCTCCATGATGCTACACCTGGTGTTATCCATGGCTACCAAACAACTTATTCCTTTTATCCAAAGCTCCATGTACAGGATGGATTTAATTCTGAAAAGCTCTAATGCAGGATTACCTAATAGTCAAGTTGACATTTACAAGACTATGTTTTCTTAACACTGATCTTGGCTGTAAAAAAAATCAGGCAATGTTTCCCCAGCACTATGCAATGACACCATCTGGTAGTTAATGATTAGTGGGATTTACAGGAGAGACAGGCACATATTTGACTAACCATTTCATTGCTGACAAACTAGTAAAGTAAAGGTAACCTTAAATGTATCTAAAGGTCACTTCTGGAACTGCTGCTGAAACAGTCTGTGTGGATGCAGACTGGCTCTGGGATTAGGAAATATCAGTATTGTCACAGAGATGAGGAAATAAAACCAGACACAAACCTTTGCCCAACCACAGATCCAAACCCAGATCATAACCTTTTTCAACACTGAGGTAAATCTCTTATCCTCTGCCACAGTAATCCCAGACATTCAAACCAGCCTTCACTATAGTCTTTGTGAAATTTAAGTCACAAACAAACAGAAACACTTTGGGTAAATTTTATCACTTTTCCTATCCAAAATCATGACAAAGTGGTCTGAAAACCTTACCCTTGAGATACAATCTGTTGGCTTATGCCTCAAAGAACTGTGACAGAAAACCTGTAACTGCAAAGTGCAGCCTAAGTGGATGCACCGCCTCTTCCCTTCTCCTAGTGACATCACAGGCTGCTCCCTTCTCCCCTTTGTTAAATTTTGGAGTTCAAAACATTTGTACCTGAAATTCATGGATACCAAACCAACCAGAAGTCTGGAAGGTTATCAAAACAAGAGAATTTTTTTTTTTTTTTAAAGGACATTGTATTACCCAGTGGTGATGAATGGCAGGAAATGTGAATGAGTCCTCAAGCAAAGAGCACCCTGGAGAGACTCTAAGAAAGGGGCTGGGTACCGCAAGGAATATAGCTCTGTCCTCTGCACAGGATGGTGATCCCTGTGTATGCTTAACAAACACAGGAAAGGCCTCCAAAGACAGATTCAGAGGAGATGATAGCCACAATTATTTAGCTGATTAGCCACAAATACAGGTCACCTTGTGGAACTCCACATTTCAAAGAATTAAGCTGTAAAATGATAAAATAACTTTGTAAGCCACTAAAGAACCTTTCAACTCTCTGTGTTCTTCATCCTTCTGTATACCACTGCTATAGCAACTGGTAGCACAATGTTGGATACTTCACCCACGACAGTCATGAAAAGGAAATGTTCTTACCTAGGGGCTAGCAAGGCAAGGTCAGTATGAGTCACCCTAGATGACAGGGAAGAGCTGTGGTCTGGCCAAGTGCTTAAAAAGGTTTGGTGAATGCTCTGTTAGCCAAACTGACCTGCCTATCTGCTTAGACATGTTGTCACACCACAAGGCAGAGGCAGTAAAGGAACTTAAGGACAAATCAAGTCCTTTGAGTTCTTTTCTGAAGTGGGACAGTATTTAGTCAGCACAGAACACACCATGTGTTTCACATACAAGGAAACTTCCCCAGCATTTCTACAGCATAAAATACGGGCTGTATTTTTCATATCCCTCCACATGACAGCATAGGTGTCTAAGTTACAGGGAGAGAAAATGAAGAGGGGCCAGAGGGAGCTGCAGAAATGTGTTTTAAAAGAAAGGAACGTTGAGAAGGTCTTTAACATATTTTGTACCCATGCTGGTTCCAGTTATCTCGAGTAATTTCAGTGTGATGAGTGATCTGGGAATTTTGGTGTCACATTAGCGTAAGCGCCTATTTCCAGCCTTACAGGATCCTAAGTTATTAAAATCTCTGAGACCAAGGCATGTGGGAGCCAAATTTGGATGCCTGTACTCACATCAAGTAACACATTCTGTTCAATCTCTGCCACTGCCATCGGTGGGTGTAGTTAACAAATGAATCACTACTACAGAAGTAGCGATCTCAAATCCTAGTTTCCGTTGAGCTGCCCAGAGCTGAACCTCAGCTCATGCACAAATTTTGAGCCGGCTGCAGGAATGATTAGAGATGTCCCATAAACTGTGGGACTTGTGACATCCATATAAGATGAGAACACAAAGCAGCTCAGTGATTAGCACCAACATATGAGACCAAGGAATGAAGCTGAAGGTAAGCGCTAGGGTACAAAGCCACAGATCAGGACAGGACTTTGGTGAGTGGGGAGCCATCACAGATGCTGTCTGCCAGACTTACAGCAAAATGCACAGGGTGACTTGTGTCCATGACTAACAGAGAAGTCTCGCTTACTCTGCTGACTGAAAAATTCACATTCCAACCTCATGAGTTCTGATGCAATTGTAATTTTCTCCTGGCCTTACAGTCTCTATATCTGAGCTCTCAGGGATGGTATAATTATTTGGAAAGGTCTCAGAGAGAAAAATAAGACCTCTCCCTGTCAGGCTGACTGATCCCATGACCCAGGTGAGGATTATAGTCTTCACAAGCCCATTCACAGCAGCCCAAGAGATGAAAGTCATGTTTTGAAGGCAAAAACATTCAACAAAAGGCTGCCCCAGATAAAGCCAGCTGCATTCAAATCAGATGAAGGCTCCCTCATCTGGGAGGGATGCTTACCTGAGCCCCTACTAATAAGCAGTGCAGAGCAGCCCCTCTGATTTTGGCATCTCCTTTTGATTTTTTTCCTGAAAGTTTCAATTAAGAGGTTTGATAACACAGTATTTGATAGGCTGAGGAACTTCATAGAGTAGAGGCTCATGTCCCTCTGAAACTTACAGCTATACTCACTTTCTCCCTTATCCAGAGATTAATAGAATCCTAAAGCTGTCAAGGCTAAATTGTTCTCTTTGCATTTCTTTTTCTGTATACATCTTACAGGCCAGAGCTTCTAAGCCATCACAGTTTGTAGTTTTAAAAAGAAAGCAAGGGGGGGGGGGGGGGGGGGGGGGTATAGAAAGAAAGAAAGAAATCAGACAGCTAAGGGAAGTTATTATGTTCCAAAACTTCAACACCTCTGACCCCCACTATGAATTGGTTCCAGTCTTTCTCTGGAAAACCTAATTGACTGTCTTGGAAAGTTTATTGTCAAAGGAATTTTACTGAATGGAATAAAGATTTCTAGGTCTGTGCCATATGAGTTTTAACTATAGAAGACTTCTACATTGTCTAAGAGAAAGAGACACTTGAAACAGAGGCACTATATATTGCAGTGTTAAAAACCAGCATTCAAACTACACAGACAAAACACTGTATGAAAAATTAGGTAGATTGTGGAAGACAATATACAGGTTTGGGTGTCAAATGAACAGAGCTAAACAGACAATTCCCATTAATTGTTAAGATATTAAAAGTAGATAAGTAGAAAATAATCCACTAAAATGCAGCCTTTAAAAAGAGATTGTACTTTGTTCCCAAGTCAGCCCTTGTACTCTTTGTCCTCCCAGAAAATCTCTCTCATAAGCTCAACTCTTCTGTTTGAAGGGTAGGGTAAGAGTATCCCATAGGATCAGCTGCCCTACTCCACAGAAGGATACATCTGGAAGAGGATCTGCACTGACCTTTTTCATGTTCACTTAGCATGAATATTGAAATCAAGAGATTTTGGATAATGAGGTGAATCAATGACCTGTCACCAGAACCAGGAGAGCATGATTACTTTTCCTTCACTGCTGATTGTGAAATAGTAGCATGATCAGACAAGGTTCTAGAACTGTGATAAATTTTGCTAGTCTATGTGGCTAAGGAGGCTTAAAAATTCCTTTTCTAGATGTTCAAAAACCTTCTTACACTGCCCCAAATCCATAGAATAGAATACATAGAATAAACCAGGTTGGAAGAGACCTTCAAGATCATCATGTCCAGAGGCATACTAGGGGAAATCTCCACACTTCAGGCCAAAAGCCATGTTTTAAACCTGGAAATCCAAAGCTGTTTAGACAGATTTACCGAAGGACTCAGACGATTTGAAAATCCCATGAGATGTGGCTGCAAGGTGTGGAAGTACTGCAAATTCAGTCTACAGATGTTTGGGGCCTGGATTCCAGCTACTTTCAATGACAAGCAAGAATTTCTATGACAATTTGACTCCAATATACATATGTCATACTTTACAATTGTGAGCCAATCCTTAAGTCATTTAAGCTCTTTTCTTACTATTTTTAGCCACTCAAAATAAGAGTCTCAGGTTCCTTAATATTACAATCTTTTTTGACCTTAAAGGACAGGCACCTCTTTTAACTATTTGCAGCACTTCTACACATTCACACCCTCCCCATCATCTGGCATGTATTAAGAATCTGATTCAAGCCTCAAATCCTAGATTTAACTACATAAGAGCACTGCTGAGTTTTCTCTTTCTTGCTAAAGTTATTTCTTGGGCCTTCACATGGTGAACAGAAGCTTGAAAAGTGGCATTTGAAAGAGAGGAGCCTGGAGATAGGAACTAAATATTTTTAATCATCTGCTTTTAGGACACTCTCCCAGTTTTGGAGGCTGACACATGAGAAATGGAAAGGAAGACAGTCACAAGGCATACTTTTAGCAAACTATTTGCAGATCCTAGCCTCTCACCAGTCAGCAGAAAGAGGTAGTGACTCAAAGCACAGTTTGCATCATCCTTTCTCCCAATAGTTCTGTAAGGACACTGGTCAGAATGGCTGGCTCTGCACAAGGAGTGTGATGTAGACTCAAGTAGCTCTCCAAAGGTTGAAAACTAAGAGGTCTAATGATCACAGCTTTGCCTCTGAAGCACTGGGCAGTTTCTCTGGGTTACTGTAAGTAGGTATATAACAGGGAAGCAGGAGTTTCACAGTTATCAAAAGACTTGCAAGACACTGCTCTTATCAGGTAAGAAAGAAGTACAAACATGGAGATTGTATCACCGCAGGATGTGTACTATGGCCTGAGTACAGAACACTGATGATGACCCAAACCAAGAGCATACTTAATGATCAGGTAAAGCAACCAATCCTTTCAAGTTAGATGCCTTTCTTCTCTCCATGACTTCTCCAAAGCAAGCAAAGCCTGAGGGCATAACTCACCAGTAAAATCTGTTTGGAGTGACCCGTTCATGCATAAGCTGCCACTTTCTTCCAAAGTCCGTGGAGCTGTATAGCTGAAAGACAGAGAGAGAGAGAGAGAGAGAGAGAGAGGGGAGAAATATAAACTTTGTAGAGAAGAGGCAGGACTGCTGCTAAATAAAAGTATTGAAATCAGATCAAAGACCAGGAACAGATTGTCCTGCACAATTATCCGTCGGCCTCACTGCCAGGGAAAGCTAACACAGCAATCTCCTCCCGTCACATTTAATCCAGACTGAGCTCCTGAGACTCAAAAGCAGCCTGGCTCTTCCAAAACCTTTTCAAATAATTTTGTGCTTTCTGATTTTAGCCTTCAACACATTTGCTTCAGCTGCCATATGACAAAGCTGTCAGTCCTCCTGGCTTTTTCAGCCCAGCAGGAGGTAGGTGATTGATAACATATAAATTCCTAACATTAAACAGGACGAGAGACAAACTTGATTAGCTAACGTGGCTGTGACGTGGTAGGTAGTCTCTTCTGTGTGGGAAAGAAAAAGAAATTGCTCTTAATTTACCACTACTACATTCAGAAGAAGGTCTAAATTTTGAGGTGAGTTAGAAATCAATCTGCCCGCTAGTTAAAGATAGGGGAATGGCTCTTCTTGAAAGCAAGTTTTCAATCTAATGATCATTTTGAGTCTTTCTGGCTAACAAATGGCACAGTCATAATCAAATTTCCATGCAGCTCCACACTAGGTCTCAGACATAGATTCACTTCATACATACTCTGATTAACACCACAAAAAAACATTCTCCATACAATTAGTTTATTACCCACAATGTACTCACTCAAAAGCATGTGTAAGCTCCTTTGCTTCAATTCTGAGCAAGTTTGGTTCTTCAGGAAAAACCCCCACAAAACACTTTGAGAAATAACTACTCTGCTTTACAATGAGAACAGCAAAACAAATAGCAGGCAGCGTTTCAAACAGGATTTCAAACAAATTTCATGGGAAATAAATTCTGGCTTAATAAAGTAAGAGCTGATTACAAACTAAAGAGGTAGATAACAGAGCTGAAAATGTTCGATGTCTGCAACATCCAAATTTAGGTCCTTAATGGGAAAACAATATCATCTGAGTAGAGGTTCTGAATCTGATTTGATTTTGAGTAACTGGATTTACAAATGAGACACAGATTCATGTTGAGATTAGAAGGGTTCACAAACTAGTGGTGTGTGCTACGGCACAGCTATGATGGATGGCAAAGTGTGACTGGGAAGATAAACTACATGTGCTTGCAAAGAATGTTAGAGTTTCTTGAATGGGCACTATCTTTGGCCACAGAGATCCAGCAGCCCCATCAGAGCTTGACCACAGAATGATTGCAAAGATCAGAAAGGGTTGCTTGAGCTGTGCCCAAAGTCTGAGGCAGATGATTAATTCTAGGTCTGCATACAATAACTACACAACCAAACCACTGTATAGCTAGCAAAGGGAAACAGAAGCTGATATTCAGACCTCAACAACTGTCTAATACAACCAACATATGTAGAGACAAAAGAATCAGTCCTTTTCCTTTATGCCACTGGGAAGTCCAGTTTCTGAAAATGACAACTCAAACTGCAAATCACATTGGGGAAAAGAGATGGAAGCAGGCATCCTTCAATCTTCATATCAAAATAGGCTCCAGTTATGTAAACTTCACTCCAGCCAATACCACTGGGCTTGTGGTAAGAAATATTAGCAAAGGTATCCTGCCCCACGTCCTTCAGAAGCTCAGATATAACGTGAATATCCAGTTTGGCTGTATTTCTTTGGCACTGCCACCTGACAAGGTAAGACACTCTGCTAAAACCCCACGTTATCTGGCCTTCCTCTGGTCAACCAATCACACTGATAGTTCAGAAAAAATCTGCAGAGAATCCTCTGCCCCAAAAGGAATTCTCTGTAGGTACAAAATAAAGCCTATCTTTTTTAATTAAAAGAGCCAAGGAAAGAAAATTCCTTCTCCAAGTCTGAGGACAGGGTTATGAAGTCAGCATCAGTGTTAAGATAATTACCTACTGAAAGAGCATCCAGATTTTTAGAAACAGTAATTGAAAATTCACACTCCAAGAGTCAAAAATCTACAGCGCTACAATGCTGCTCTGACTTTAGCATAGTGCCTGCCAGCACTATTCCTTGAGTCACTTGACATGGCTTTACATGTATAAGGATCTCTGTACACAGACTGAGTTGCTTCAAACAACTTGGCTCTCTTTTCCATTTCCTGACTGTGCATATGACTTGCAGATTGAGCCATGGTGCTGCACAAATCACAGGTTACAGGCAGCTTAGCCTCAGCTAACTCCTGTTCACAAGCAAGTGTGTGCAAGTGGTTTTACAACCTTACTGTATGCTGCAACAGACTAACCATTCTCATCATGAGAAGAAAGGATTAGCAAAATGCATCCATTTCTTTAGATTCTCTTTTTATCTTTTGTCCCTAGCATTTTCTTTCCTTTTGCAGCTACCTAACAGCAGTAGCTACAGGCAGCTCAGTAGCATGAAGCACAATCTCTTTGGAAGTACTCATTTAGTTATTCTACCTGGGAGAATGTCTCTGTTCACATTCTTTGTAATTAGAAAAAAAGGAGGAAAAAAAGTTTTACCAATGAATTTCTGGGGTAAGAAATAAATACATTAGATCACAAGTCTTATGAGGAGCAGCTGAGGGAACAGGATTGCTTAGTTGGAATGGAATGGAATGGAATGGAATGGAATGGAATGGAATGGAATGGAATGGAATGGAATGGAATGGAATGGAATAGAATAGAATAGAATAGAATAGAATAGAAATAGAAATAGAAATAGAAATAGAAATAGAAATAGAAATAGAAATAGAAATAGAAATAGAAATAGAAATAGAAATAGAAATATAGAAATAGACCAGACCAGACCAGGTTGGAAGATACCTTCGAGATCATTGAGTCCAACCTATCGTCCAACATCATCTAATCAACTAAACCATGCAACCAAGCACCCTATCAAGTCTCCTCCTAAACACCTCCAGTGATGGCGACTCCACCACCTCCGCGAGCAAGACAAGACAAGGAGGCTGAAGGGAGACCCCATTGCTCTCTACAAGTAACTGAAAGGAGGTTGTAGTGAGGTAAGGGTTGGTCTGTTCTCCCTATATCCGGTGATAGGACAAGAGGAAATAGCCTCAGATTGCCCCAAGGGCTGTTTAGATTCACAGAATCATAGAGCTGCTGAGGCTGGAAGAGACCTATCAGATCATCAAGTCTAACCACTCACTAGAGCTCACAATTCCACCACTACTACTATCAGTAACCACATCCCTTAGCACCACATCCACATGCCTTTTAAATGCCTCCAGGAATGGTAACTCTACCACCTCCATGGGCAGCCCATTCCAATGCCAGATAACCCTTTCCATGAAGAATATTTTCCTAATATCCAATCTGAACCTCCTTTGGCACAACCTGAAGCGGTCTCTTCTTGTTCTGCCACAAATTGTCCTGCCACAGGTTGGATATTAGGAAAAATTTCTTCACTGAAAGGGTGAAGGGTGGTCAGGAATTGGAATAGGTTGCCCAGAGAAATGGTGGATTAACCATCACTGGAGGTGTTCAGAAAAATGTGTAGACATGGCACTTTGAGACATGGTTTAATGGCCATGCCGGTGACAGGTTGATGGGTTGGACTTGATGATCTTAGAGGTCTTTTCCAACCAAAAAGCTTCTATGATACTATCTCTCTCACAGCATTTCATTCAGGGAGCATCCCTCTTGCTATCAAGACAGAAACCAGATACCAGCTTTTGAGTACTTTTTTTGCTCACTTCTTTCCATTAAACCTCAGACTGACTGATGGTAGAAAGATTAAATTGAACTTGCAGCCTTTAGGTGATTTCAGATAAAGAGATAAGGAGGATAATATTCATTTCAAGAAGTTTTATTTATTCACCTACTTATTCTAGGTGTCCACTTTGAATTTTAATGAGATGATGGAGTCTTAAAGCTTAAGTGGTGGTGGTGAATGGTGCCAAATCCAGCTGGCAGCCAGTCATTAGTGGTGTCCCCCAGGGATTGGTGCTGGGCCCCATCCTGTTCAATATCTTTATTGATGATCTGAATGAGGGCATTGAGTCCATCATCAGTAAGTTTGCAGATGACACCAAGCTGGGGGCAGGTATTGATCTGTTAGAGGGTAGGAGAACTCTGCAGAGGGCTCTTGACAGACTGGACAGATGGGCAGAGTCCTACGGAATGACATTTAATACATCTAAGTGCCAGGTTCTGCACATTGGCCACAGCAACCCCAGGCAGTGCTACAGGCTGGGGTCAGAGTGGCTGGAGAGTGTCCAGGCAGAGAGGGACCTGTGGGTACTGGTTGACAGTAGGCTGAACATGAGCCAGTATTTGCCCAGGTGGCCAAGAAGGTGAATAGCATCCTGGCCTGCATCAGGAATAGTGTGGCCAGCAGGAGCAGGGAGGTCATTCTGCCCCTGTACACTGCACTGGTTAGGCCACACCTTGAGTACTGTGTCCAGTTCTGGGCCCCTCAGTTTAGAAAAGATGTTGACTTGCTGAAACGTGTGCAGAGAAGGGCAACAAAGCTGGTGAGGGGTTTGGAGCACAAGCCATGTGAGGAGAGGCTGAGGGAGCTGAGGTTGCTTAGCCTGGAGAAGAGGAGGCTCAGGGCAGACCTTATTGCTCTCTACAACTACCTGAAGGGAGGTTGTAGCCAGGTGGGGGTTGGTCTCTTCTCCCAGGCAACCAGCAACAGAACAAGAGGACACAGTCTGCACTAGGGGAGGTTTAGGCTGGATGTTAGGAAGAAATTCTTCACAGAAAGTGATTGGCCATTGGAATGTGCTGCCCAGAGAGGTGGTGGAGTCACCATCTCTGGATGTGTTTAGGAAGAGAGTGGATGGGGTGCTTGGTGCCATGGTTTAGTTGATTAGATGGTGTTGGGTGATAGGTTGGCCTTGATCTCAAAGGTGTTTTCCAACCTGGTTTATTCTATACTATTCTATTCTGAGGTATGATGGAACAAATTTCTGAGAGCTCCCTCTGGCTCAGTTCATTTTTTCAATTGTTTTCATTTTTTTCTTTTACAAATGCAAATGCAAAGGTTAATGCTGAATTACTAAATAAAATAAAATTGAATATATGTATACACTTTCTGCTCATCTCCCTTCCTGAGAGAAGAGATGCTTACAGAAGAGACAACAACTTCAGCAGCAAGTACAGCAAATTTCAATAGAGATTAATTTGCCCTAAGGCTGAAGACTCAGCCACGGAAAGAAATGAGATTCGTTTGCTGCCACATTTTTCCCTTTTTAAAGCTCTGCTCTGGCTCTTTAGTGACATTTCCACCTCCCAGAGCACATTGATTCAAGAGGGATGGACTTCAGCGTACCCTGAAGGTGTGCCCTGTCTGCTACCTGCTCTGATGAATAAAAAATTAAGACCATTATGGGTCTTTATGGGTTTTGTGCCTTGATGCAACTAAAGAGTTGTGTATAGAGGACTTGACTAAGGAGCAATTCAGATGCAGGACTCAAAACAGAATGACAAAGCCCTGCCTCAAGGCAAGGGTGACAAAACTCTCTTTTAACACAAAAATGAACTCAGAAATCCTGCATCTGCCAGAGAGGCACCTCAGTAAACACAGCTGCAGCACTTGGCAGATCCCAGCAACCTTTGCACCTATTTCAGCAGACAGGTTCCAAGAGCCTCCTGAAAACACACCATGTTCAAATTCCCTACTGAGCCCATCAGAATGATGCTTATGAATCTTGTTTACCCTTGTAGCAGACAACAGGGGCTTTTACTAGGCCTTAGAATAATCCTAAAATTTCTGCTTGCCTGCAGACTGGCATACAACACTGTACACAGGACAGATGGGATTCAGGAAGGTGAAGAGGCCAGCGCTGCATACCAAATAAATATCTTCCAATGCACTCTGAGGCTTCATGAAGCACCAGAAGTGTTACCCTGAAAGTCTCAGCCCAGTCACACTAGCAGGATCCAAGAGCAGCTCTGTCTTCACACCCAGCTTTAGGGTCATCCCAGCTCAGCAGGACAAGGGAAGTCCTTGAGAATGGGTACTGAGCAGTGGGTAAAATCTGCCTGTGCTCAGGAGCCTAGTTAGAGCTAACATTACAAAAGGGCCATACCACCAGGAAGGTAAACAGCAAATGTTTATCCAAATAGCATCACAATACTCCGCACTTGAGGGTTGTAGCACTAGACATATCACATCCACCAACACAGTCCTGCAGTTTACCAAGAATATACAATCTGTGCAAGGAAAAACCTTGGCAGCCCAATATATAACTTCATTTCACCACAAGCCAGAGCCTTAACTCATGCTTGTCTTGTTCAGCACAACTAAGAATGGTAAGGATATTACACACCACAGAAAGCTGTTTGAAGAATGCAGTTTCTTCAAACTTTAAGAACACCTGCAATATTTTATCTAACACTGTTTTGGAAAGAAGCAGCAAGCCCCTTAAAGCTTTAACCCTGATGTCAGATTCTTTGCCATGAACACAAGTAACATACCATAAACAAAGCCAGAACTACAGAGCTGGATAGGACAGTTATACACACAGGTGTGCATGTAGAGTGATGCACATGAAAAATGTCTCCATGTACTGCAATTCTCCAGTTCAAACTCTCAGGGCGACACATCCTGCTGGCATGCTTGGATCATGTTGTTTGGGGATGGAGTAATCTGTTCAGGGTGCTTTGTTTTCCCCATGAAAGTTATCAAAAACCACAAAAGGATAAGTTCATTGAAGTCAGGCTTCTCAGAACTGAAGCAAGGTGAGAAAGTGGCCTGCTTCAATTCCACTTATGGAGAGAAGGTGGGGAGGAAAGCAACAAAGGAAAAACATGGAGGGAGAGACTCAACCTCTTGAGCTACCAAGGCTCATTTTAAGGCAGGCTATGTTAAGACGGGCACTGGTAAACCACAATTCCCATATTAAGATACACTTCTAAAATTGCTTATTAGCCATGATTTAGAAGCCTCCATTTCTCTCTGTAGACAGTAATAAGTGTCCACATTGACTAGTGCAGAAGGAGATAACCCTGCCATACATAGATGATTTAGTCGAGATGGACTTTTTGTTAGGCTCCCTGTACCAAGGCTAGTCTGTTTGATGCTCATGAGGGAAACAGACAATAGACTGAAGAGCCAGGGTAAGCTGAAGGAACACCAAGCATACAATCACCTGGGTACACTGTGCCACAGCAAGAAGCACATTGAAGATGTGATGCATAGATTGAGAAGCTACAGACTACAGAAATCAAAGCTCTCTGAATATGTATAGACTTCTGTGTTCAAAGACAGATGAATAATTAAGACATCAGGAACACACATAAAAAGCTTATATCCAAACAAAATCAAATACTCTTTGATGAAATCAGATCTATTGGCCTGAGCAACCATCTGTTCAGATTATCAATAGTTCCTGTCTGCCAGTCAAGCCTGGGATGCAAATAATGCTGTCAGATAAAGTGAGGATGAACAGCCAGACCACATGCACTTAAAGGAACAATTCATTTATACACTCAGAATTATCATTCCCCTGTAAAACACACCCAGCTGATGATGGAAGGATGTATTCATATCACTTTAGCAGGGTGAGAGTCAGTCTAGTGGTAAATACTGGGCAGCAGCTGACATGTGGTAACATGATGGAAGAGGACAGGCAAATTAGCCTGGCCTGCCATGTCTTCAGAAGAGCACAATGTTGGGCAGCAGCTTGGACTGCTTACGTGAAAAGATGGCTCTGATCCCAGAAAGCACAAAAACTAACACTTTCTCAGCCAGACTTGGTGGGGGAAATCTACACAATGTGTTGAGGGGTCTTGCCAAAAAGCCAGAATTGGCACAGAAGAGAAATAAAATTAGGTGAACATTTCTGTAGGAAATTGGACTGCGTAAAAGCAGTCTACAAAGAGTAACGCTGAAAAACAAGTCTGTTGCAGGGTCCTAAATTTTCTCTAGGAAGGGAAAATGATGATGATCACTGAAGTAAAATTAGAAGCTCAAACTGAGAAAAAGTTTAAGAACACTGCAAGGTGTGTCTTGTCTCTGCATTTCTGCCTTACACATGAAAAAGAGAAGGTGTCATCATTAACATGTCAGAAAGTGCATTACTAGAAAATGAACTGGAGGAAAAACACAAAACTTTTCAGCCTCAAGAGTACAGAACAGAGAAGTCATGTCTGACAACTACCAGAAATGGCCCATTTTATGGAAAAAGAAAGTCATATGCAACAAACTCAAACTGCAGTGAAAATGCTTCAGGAGATGACAACATCAACATTGTTTCTCAAGGCACACTAAGCAGCTGAGTACTGCAGGAGAAACTTTTGGTAAGGTCTTGAAACAATATTCTGTAGAACAAATGGATAGTTCTCACTTCACCCACTGCAAAGAAAGATCTTTTTGCTACACTTACAATTAGACATAGAATCACAGAATCAACCACAGTGGAAGACACCTCCAAGATCATCAAGTCCAATGGATCACCCAACCCTAATTAATCAACTAGACCATGGCACTGAGTGCCTCATCCAGTCTTTTCTTAAACACTTCCAGATACAAAATGCTACAGTTAAGATGCTAAATCCACTTGTGGAGACCCCTTACAACAATCCTGTAGCCATCAGTTGCCCTCAGGCATTAGCATGGTGTGCTTCTGGGACTAAACCAGATTGTAAAGATTCACCAGCACAGAGCAACAAAAGAAAGGCAACAGAATCACAGAGTATTTTGGTTTAGAAGGCACATTTAAAGACCATCTAGTTCAGCATTCCTGCAGTAAACACAGACATCTTCCACTAGACCAGGCTGCTCAGAGCCCCATCCAACCTGACCTTGAACATTTCCAGGCATCTACCACCTCTCATGGCAGTTTATTCCAGTGTTTCACCACCCTCACTGTCAAAAAGTTCTTCCTTATATCTAATCTAAATCTCCTCTCTTTCAGTTTAAAACCATTACCCCTTGTCCTGTCACAACAGGCCCTGCTAAAAAGATTCCCATCATCTTTCTTAACGCCTCCTGTAAGTAATGAGAAGCTGCAATATAGTATCCCTGGAGCTTCTTCAGGCTGAACAACCCTATAACTCGCAGCCTTACTTCATGGGAGAGGTATTCCAGCCTTCTGGTCATTTTTGTGGCTTTCTTCTGGCCATGGGGTTGAGTTGAATCTGCTGATGATATTCAATGCCATGCTGCTGTCATGCCAGCTTCAAAATGAAAGTGCTGGCTGGAACAAAGTATCATGGGGTTTGAAGTTCAGATTGTAACATGAGAGGCTTCCTGTTCTGGCTGCTGCATCTGCTTTCCAGGATGTGCTTGTTCCTTCCACCTCCTCCCACTTTGCTCTGCTAGGCCTCCAAAGGAATCAAGATCAGAACCTTGGAAATGCTTCTGGACTTTTAGAGAAAAGAAAGAAGAGTTTCTCATTCTCTTGCCACAAGCTGATAGAAATCATAACTGAGATAAGGCATCCCTGACAGGAGCTAAAAATGACTCCTACTTCTGAACCACAAAGATTTGTGTAACAGCTGGTGAAGCTGAGCTTTGGAGAAAGAAGTCCACTAGCCCCATATTTATGGGCTTTGTTTACACAGAGTTGTAAAAACTAGCAATTGTAATAAAAACAAATGGGCCAGTTCATCTCTCTGCTTTGATTTCCTTTCCAGGTGATTAAAGGCTGAATCAAGAGACCTCATTACAACCCAAGGTTCTTCTCTAGCATGGTTATGTCAGATTGTCTTAGGCAGGAAAAGACAATGCGCCCACAGACTGAAGCATGTCTGAAATGCACCAGAGCTATTCATTACCCTACAGATGTTGTACAGTAGGAGGAACATTAGAAACAGATTGTTTTGATGAGAAACTGGTGTAGGCAGAAATTAAATACTAAATGCTTTCCCCAAAACCTGTTCCATTCAGAAAGGGAGGGGTTGGAGGGTTGGGGGGTAAGTAACCAGAAGCTGAAAAAGTTTTCTTTGTACTTTAAAACCTAATACTGAAGTATTTCACAATATCACAGTACATTACTGGTTGGAAGAGACCTCCAAAGATTGAGTACAACCCCTCTGCCAGAGCAGGATCAACTAGGGTACTCCACACAGGAATGCATCCATGTGGGTTTTGAAAGTCTCCAGAGAAGGAGACTCCACAACCTCTCTGGGCAGCCTGCTCCAGTGCTCCATCACCCTTACTGTAAAGAAATTTCTCCTTGTGTTGAGGTGAAATCTTCTCTGTTCAAGCTTGAACCTGTTGTTTCTTGTCTTATTACTGTGCACTACTGAAAAGAGCTTGGCCCCCTCCACTTGACACCCACCCCTCAGATATTTATAGACATTGATGAGATCCCCTCTCAGTCTTCTCAAGGCTAAACAGCCCCAGGGCTCTCAGTCTCTCTTCACAGGGGAGATGCTTAAGTCTCCTAATCATCCTCGTGGGTCTCCTTTGGATTCCCTCTTGATGCACTGCAGGATACCATTTGCTCTCTTGGCCACTAGGGCACATGTTCTCCCAGGGAGAACTTGCTGTCTGCTAGGACACTGAGGTCTTTTCCCATGGAGCTGCTTTCCAGTAGGGCAGCCCCTAACCTGTTCTGGTGCCTGTTGTTAATCCACCCCAAATGCAGGACCCTGCACTTCTCCAAATGCTGTCTGGCAAAAAAAAAAAAAAGTCTTCAGAAAAAAGGTACTCAGACTTCATTCCACTATTAGAAGAAACTGGTCAGGGATCTTCTGTACAGAGCCTAAACAGTTTGGAAGTGTTTGACTTCATGCAGGGTAAGACAATGCACTGATGTTGTGTTTCCTGGTTTTACACTTAAAAACCCCATTCTTTCACCTGATGGGTTCACTCAGAGCATTGTAGTTTGCTTAAAACTGATGCTCAAAGTAGGACTTGCCTCTCTGGTAGAGAGTAGAGTAGAGTAAAGTAGAGTAGAGTAGAGTAGAGTAGAGTAGAATAGAATAGAACAGAATAGAATAGAACAGAATAGAACAGAATACAATAGAATAGAACTGAACAGGACAGGACAGGACAGGACAGGACCGGACTGGACCGGACCAGACCAGGTTGGAAGAGACCTTCAAGATCATCTTGTCCAACCTATCCTCCACCACCATCTAATCAACTAAACCATGCAACCAAGCACCCTATCAAGTCTCCTCCTAAACACCTCCAATGATGGTGACTCCACCACCTCCCCAGGCAGCACATTCCAATGGGCAATCACTCTCTCTATGTAGAATTTCTTCCTAACATCCAGTCTGAACCTCCCCTGGCACAGCTTGAGACTGTGTCCTCTTGTTCTGGGGCTGGTTGCCTGGGAGAAGAGACCAGCCCCTGCCTGTCTACAACCTTCCACATTATATTCAAGAGAAAGAGGCAAGTGGATTAAACTGGTGGAAAAAAGTTTACTCAAAACCTTTCCATATCAATTTCTCCTAAATCTAATTGATACTAAGCACACAGAGACAACAATTTGCCATTTCCACCGAGACCTCAGGATAAGTTTTGCTTTTCTACTGCATGACTGGTTTGCAGCCAAACAAAAAGTCCAGACACAGCTTCAACAAGAGCAGCGGCATAGATGAGCATCACTGAAGAAGTTTAGAAGTGTTTCAGTCCTAGGTGAAAAGCAGCCTCTCTTCTTCCTACTTTCTCCCTACCTCCAGAAATGCTGGAGTGGCTCCAGAAATGAAATGAAAATTATTACTTTCAGATATTTTTTTTTTTGTCTCAAAGTGAAAATCTGTGGGGAAAAAAAAATAATCTATTCACTTCAGTCAGTCAAAACACATTTTAATAATTTTTAAAATAGTCTAGCCTTAGCAACTTGCACAAGGTGTCATAAATAGAAATGCCATTTTGAGGGAAAGCTAACTCTTCTGATTGCTTATTTATTCCTTTCTTCGTGACATTTCAACTACTTCAAAATCAGCTCTAGAGTCTGGGGAAGGGCTGAAGTTGAGCAGTATGTTGCCACTGACCCCCTTCTCACGAGTGTTTTGTTAACAAGCCTTGCTGAAAGCTAAAGGCATACAAGGGAGAAAGAGAGAAAACAAACAAACAAAACACAAACACACCACAAACAAACAAAATTAAACAACACAAAGCAAAACAAAAAATGGAGAGCCTGAGAACAAGCTGAGACATAACAGACAAGGCAAGCAACCTGCCATGGAAGGGCATGTAAGTTTCCCACATCACAGATGCTGAACCGAGAGTGAAAAGGGGCAGATCCAGGAAGGGAGGGACAATACTAGGACTATGAAAGAACAGAATAGGATTTAGGTGGCAGAGCTCCCTCCTGTTCACAAAGTCTTTAGGTGCACCAGGAGATTTCTTCCACTGGCATCCAATAGGCTCAACCACAGGCAGAGGAGTGTTGCAGGCTTCTCTTGCTGTTCCCCTAGCTGATGCTTCACTTCCTTTCCCCTTAGGATCAGCACTTCGACAGTGAAAAAAGACTGAATCATCTCACTTGGATACTGATATTTATTCCTCCAAGCTGGGCTGGTCCCTTTATAGGACTAGGGGGAATGGAACAAAAATAGAAATGGGTAGATCCAGACTGGAGGTTAGGAAGAAATGATTCACCATGAGGGTGGTGAGACATTGGAACAGGTTGTCCAGGGAGGTGGTAGAAGCCTCATCCCTGCAGGTTTTTAAGGTCAGGTTGGATGTGGCTTTGAGCAGCCTGATCTAGTGTGAGGTGTCCCTGCCCATGGCAGGGAGGTTGGAACTAGATGATCCTCGATGTTCCTTCCAATTCTTCTCAATGTAAAAATCTCTAGGCAGTTTTTGGTCTAAGGTCCATGCTAACTGGCTCCACTCACCATATGGATGCAGCCCATGTGGCCATGCAGGTTGGCCTGCACCAAGGAACTCTACACCCTCCCAGCCCAAGAGGGAAAACTTGTTTGCTCCTTGAGGCTCCACACCTGTTTAGAAGGCTCTCCTCATGCTCCATCAATGCTTATACAACAAAAGTTTAACAATAAGGGGAAATAAATGGGAACCACATGTCTAATGGGAGTATTTTTCATTCAAATGTGCTTTATGGTGTGATATATGCCTTTAATTACAGTGCAAGCATCTGAGTACATTCATTGCCATTACAGACCAATCTTTCACGTTTATTGAGCATTAAGACTGCAACAGGCAAAGCAGGAGAGGCTCAAGCATTAGCCAGAGCGGGACATCAAGCTGCAATCACACGCTTAGCTCTTCTTCTCCTCCTTCCTTTAGAAGCCCTGTGGTGCTATCTGTAGGGTAACCACTATATTATGCAGAACAGAATTTAATTGGAGAGAGGTTGTTTTAGACTACTGAAAAAGATTTCACACCACCAAACCACCTCCCAAATTCATATAGGATTTTGTTGTTATTTCTTTATGTGCAACCCCCCCCACAATTCTGCAAGTGTATACATGGACATTCATGAAAAAGGTTTAGAATTGCATTTAGAGCAGCATTTTATTCTGAGGTGTAACTGTTGCTCATGTGAAAAAAAAGATCACATGGCTTGACAGAAATAAATATTAGTTTGGGCTCAAGCAGAACATGTCATTTTGGCAAAACTAAAGCAATATCTTTTGCTCCAGGTTATATCCTCTGTTATTTAACACTCACGCCCCCCCTAACATCCAGTTCAGCCTTACTTCTCCATTTATTAACATTTTCACAGGCAATGGAGGTTACTCAAGACAGTTCTCAAGTTATGTGACCCATCACCCTGCAGACACTGAGCAGACATCCACCTGAAACCGATCTATCTCACACAGGTGAAAATGTTGTAAAGCAGAGCAGGCAGAATCTGGTGTCCACCCTTCTCATAGAGTTCTCATCTCACCAGCTAAAGACCAGCAAATGTCACAGGTCCTTAAGACCTGCACCCCGCTTCTCAGAGGTGTTGTGCAATTCTTTTTCTTCACAAAACGGCATGAGATTGAACACATCCAAGTGCCAGGTTCTGCACATTGGCCACAACAACCCCATGCAGAGCTACAGGCTGGGGTCAGAGTGGCTGGAGAACACCCAGGCAGAGAGGGACCTAGGGGTGCTGGTTGATGGTAGGCTGAACATGAGCCTGCAGTGTGCCTAGGCAGCTAAGAGGGCCAATGGCATCCTGGCCTGCATCAGGAACAGTGTGGCCAGCAAGAGCAGGGAGGTCATTCTGCCCCTGTACATTGCACTGGTTAGGCCGCACCTCGAGTACTGTGTCCAGTTCTGGGCCCCTCAGTTTAGGAAGGAGGTTGACTTGCTGGAACATGTCCAGAGAAGAGCAACAAAGTTGGTGAGGGGTTTGGAACATAAGCCCTACGAGGAGAGGCTGAGGGAGCTGGGGTTGCTTAGCCTGAAGAAGAGGAGACTCAGGGGTGACCTTATTACTCTCTACAACTACCTGAAGGGAGGCTGCAGACAGACAGATGTTGGTCTCTTCTCCCAGGTGGCCAGTACCAGGACAAGAGGACACAGGGGAGGTTCAGGCTAGATGTTAGGAAAAAGTTCTATACAGAAAGAGTGATTGCCCATTGGAATGGGCTGCCTGGGGAGGTGGTGGAGTCGCCATCATTGGTGGTTTTCAAGAGAAGACTTGATGGGGTGCTTGGTGCCGTAGGTTAGATGTTTGGGTGGTGTTGGATTGGTTGATGGGTTGGACACGATGATCTTGAAGGTCTCTTCCAACCTGATTTATTCTATGTATTCTATGTAAAATCAGGACAAACAGTTCATATTCTTCTTCCCCATTCACCCTATGAGGACACTGTGCCCCAGGGATTTATGAGGCAAAGAAGGGATTGTTGCAAAATGTTTAGTGGCCACTAAATTGCAAGTTTCCTAAGAAAGGAGCTCATCTTGGATCTTACCAGATTTCAAGAGCTGACCTGAAGCTCTGAGAAAACAACAGCATTGCACTGGTCCATTGTGCCAGGTATATTTCATATAAGCACCCAAAAGCAAAGGTTGAGCTACGGAAAAGGCAATTTCTGGTGGTTGAGGAACTGACAGCTTGTGGCTGGGCACTGAAAACAGAGGCTGCTCAAATTCATCTCACTCTGATCTCACCTTTCTCTGCTGCCAGAAACCATTGCAGCCCCTCGGCACGCACACACCACAAGAAGACCATGAAGCTGGAAGGGTCTGCTCTGCTCAGTGGCATTAGCACATCAGCTCAGCAGGTTCACAAGTCAAGCACTTAGCTCTCCCTAGCACAGGTTTCACTCAGTCTGAGGCAAAGATGCATACCCCAAGAAACACATCACAGACACAGCTGCCATGCAACTCAGAGGACAAGGTAGTAGCATCACAGGTGACCCAAAGAGAGAGATTTCTAGGAACTGAATGTAATTTTTTTTTTTCAGGGATGTAAAAAGGAAGCACAGAACTGTCCAGATGTATGTAAATGGCATGACACCAAGCAAATGGGAAGCTTTAAAGGCTGGCACGGGTGAGCAGGCAGAGACATATGTTTATAAACTTTAGAGACCTTTCCTTAATACAAATCCTAAGATAGTTCAAGACACACCTTGAAAATCATGATTTTCATAACTTCCATGTTATCACAGACTACATCTCATGGCAATGTAGTCTGCAAAGGGGCCAAAGGGCCATATTCTCAGCTCTGCCTGTTAGGAGATCAGGAAAGATGGCACAACCAATATTTCATTGGTTCCACAGGCTGACGAAACAACTTTTTTGGTCATGATATGCCTTCAATGAAATCCTAAAAGGCTTCTGGGAGGCTCTAGTTGATAAATAGTCACTGCACTGGGTGGAGTCCTTGCCTGGACAATTCTGGTCCCCACATATTGCCTATGCCCTAATTACCTGGGACCAACACCAGATACTGGACCAAACCAGTAACAAGAAAGGTCCACCATAATTAACGGGAGTCATGTGTGCCCCCAAAGAAAACACAGACACTGCCTACAGGACAACTGTGGCAGTGAAACAAATTCTATGAATAAAAATATTATAAAGAGAACATAAAAACTTCCATTTATGATAGTCTTGAATATGCAGCTCTTGTATCATGTTCCACAATTTCCTATTACTCATTACCATGCAGTTACCATATCCTGTCCTATAATAAATCAACAGAACAAAAGTTTAAGATTAAATGGCCCATATGTCTTAATTCACTGGATGCTTCAAGTGCAAAAACAAACCTACCTCTGCAAGCTTGAATATATAATATCATAAAGAAACTCAGAATTCCCTTCAACCATACTCTCCACCTCCACGGTTAGCTTTGGTCTCCACCAAGGGCTCTGCTAACTTCAAGATGGTCTCCAGTACTGACTGCTCTTATTACTACGCTCCTAAAATCCTGTGGGGTAACTCAGTCCAGTTCTAGTTAGCCAGACTTATTGGCCAGATTCCTTGACAATCCATGCATTGATAACAGGCAACTATAGAAAGGAAAAGCAGAGCCTCCTTACACAGGCACCTATCTCTACACACACACATAGAGCCAAGCCAGAGACTGCACAGAGGAAGGAGTTTCACATCTGGAAAGACCCAGATCCTTTCCTTAATTTTGAACAGCAAATGGTCTCACTGAAAGTAATAGATGGGTCTTCCCTGTGCTTCACAGGGATTCAGCTCATCTTAATCCCAAGGTGCAGGAGAGACTGACAATACCACCCATGCCCCAGCACGAAGGGCAGCGTACGGATGTTTACAGGAGGACCCCAAATGAACAGCATCATTGTAAATGCCAGCCACCATCAGGAACAATTTAGCTTGACAGTTGTAGCATAAACTGTCACTGCACTGAGGCATCAATGCCAGAAAAATCACCAAATGATAAACTCGCATGTTGCAGGGATCCCCCTAGGGCTGCTGGGCATACACCATTTACACTGTCAGCTCTGATTCATCCATCACCCAGTTCCTGCAATCAAACAGTGGAGAACTGTACCTTCAGAATAAATGAATCTGCAATTGCAGATCATGGAAGAAAAAAAAGAAAAAAGAAGAAAAGAAAAAAAAAAAAGTAAGCCCTTTTCTAACCTCTCAGCAGCTCTCTAGGTTAATAATGCAGTGTGTATTTTTAATCTGTTTATCCCATTTAATTAGATGTCAAGGTACCTTCAATCCAAGTTATAGAGCAAGGTGAAAGAAATAAAACCCCCCCCCAAAAATCCAACAATAATAAGCAACTTTGATCTAAGGAAACAACCATAGTCAAAAAGTAGTCACCAAACTTGATATAAAGGTAACTTCAATTCCTGAAGTTAACCTGTGCTCACAGTGATGGTACAGCAAAATTCATAACATAAGGGAAGGCTGCAGAAGAAAAATAAAGCAGCCCTCATGCTGTCACTAGAGGAAGAAAAAAAAACCCCAAACCTCATCTGGCTAGGGAACATGGGACTCAATTTTGCAGCAGACCTTTCAGTTTTGTCACATTTGTATTGTTGGGTATGTGTGCCTAACTATTGTGGACTTGCACGGAGATCTGAGGAAATCAATTGTCCTGAAGCAAGTGCCACTTAGCCAGAGGATAAAACCAGAGTCCTGCTTTGGCAGGAAAACTTTTGATTACATTATTGTTCTCTTACTCTATGGCAGAAAAGTGCCCTTGGGTACAGTATATTCTGCTAACATGTTTGTACGTGCTGTAATCACTTAAACACTGCAAAGTATAAAATGCTACCAAATCTACATTCAGACAGTTTATGATCACTGAGCCTCCAGCAAAATGAGCTGCACAAGGTAGAAGGCTGTGGGAAGGACCACATTTTCCTCCTTTTGCACTGCAGAATCCCAAGGATTTTTTCTATAAAGCTTTCAATTTTGTGGTTTGCTTCCTTTAGCAAATGTCCTTCTCTCAAAAATATCATCCCTCATTCCAGTGCCTCAGCTCCTCCTTTTTATCATGCCCACAGCACTTTGGATGTGCCAAAGTTTTACTGCATCATGCTCTAACTTTCATTTTAGAGCAACCCATCATTCTATAAAAATCAATTGAACAGAAACTAAAGAATTTTATTAAACTGGGAAAACTTCTTGTAACTGCCACAAAACTGCTGTGGGGCTTCTACTGGAAAAGAAAAACCAAACATAAAACCAACCAAACAACCAACTAACCAGAATCCAACAATTTAACAAGCAAACCAAATCAAAGCACAAAACAAATGACCAAAAAAACCCTCACAACTAAACAGACAAGCAAAAAACCCCACCAAACACACACACAGAAGCTCATGCACAGCCCGTACAAATAGGCCACCCATCTTCTCCCAGACAACCTACATGGAAGATCATGTTGAACTATGCACCAAAATAGGACTGAAGACATGGAGCATTTTGCAATGATGAAAAATTAAGAGGGACATCAAGACACTTGAACATGTCCAGAGAAGGGCAACAAGGCTGGTGAGAGGCCTTGAGCACAAGCCCTATGAGGAGAGGCTGAGGGAGCTGGGATTGTTTAGCCTGGAGAAGAGGAGGCTTAGGGGAGACCTCATTGCTCTCTACAACTACCTGAAGGGAGGTTGTAGCCAGGAGGGGATTGGTCTCTTCTCCCAGGCAATCAGCACCAGAACAAGAGGACACAGTCTCAAGATGCACCAGGGGAGGTTTAGGCTCAAAGTGAGGAGAAAGTTCTTCACAGAGAGAATTGTTAGCCATTGGAATGTGCTGCCCAGGGAGGTGGTGGAGTCACCGTCCCTGGAGGTGTTCAAGAGGGGATTGGACGTGGCACTTGGTGCTATGGTCTAGTCATGAGGTCTTGGGTGACAGGTTGGACTTGATGATCTTTGAGGTCTCTTCCAGCCGCCTTGGTGATACTGTGACACTGTGATAAAGATATCCCCTAGAAGCATAAATGGCCTGCAGTAGAACAGGGCATTATGAACATATTGGCCCTTTTGCCTTTTTCTTTTTTTTTTTTCCCCTTGATAAAGCTTCTAGTTTTATTAACTGCAAGAAAGCATTTGAAAAGCATGATTCCCATACTTCCCTCAATCACAGAAACACCAAGAGAAATAGAAGAGAGAACCACTGAAATTAGTTAAACACCTTCACAATTTTTTTCTCTGCCAAACTCAGGAATTTCAAGGGACCAGTTCATGACTTCTAAAAGCTTGAGATTGCTGATTGGTTCAGTTTTGACTTAGACTAGACCAGAAACTCAGGCCTGGCCTCCTTTTTCGACACTGAAGCAATGAGCATGGAAAGCTGAAACGCACTTTGGCTTCCTGTTGAGCATTTGGCCATTTGAATTTTCCATCCCTACTGGGAGGACAGAGGACTTAGAGCTGTTCCTCTGGAATGTTTATTCCCCTGAATAATATTGCTTTCATGCAGTTTATGCAAGAAAGAAAGAAAAAGGAGGAAAGGAGGGGAAAGCTGACTGTTCATATGTCAAGGCAGAACTGTGAAAACAAAAAGCTGCCTTAACACAAGCAATATCTTGCAATAGGCAGATAAGCCCAGGGGCTCTACAGCCCTCAGCAGGCAGATTTTAGTGGGGGAAAATCAACAACCCTGTGCAGTGGGAGGAATAAACTACATATATATTATTTTTTTCTGTGAGGACAGTATAACATACATGTTTTCAGGCCAGATCTTCCAGTGATGTAAACTTGCATTTCTCTGCTGAAATCAAAGGACTCGCACCGAATTTCAGCTGCTATGTATGTGACTGCACACATCTTTTGTAAACCAGCTCAGGTGTGCTATTAGATTAGAACATGGTCCATTTCCTTGCTGAAATAAAGCACTGGGGGCAGAGACAGTCTGTAGTTACTCAAAAAGAGGACAGACAGAGAAACCTATTTACAAAGGGCAATTGGAGGCACAACTAGGGTCACATAGCAGCTTCTCATATTACAGAAGTTTGTTTCACACAGTAACCACTACATTATTTGCAAACAAATGTGCGAGCTTTTTGTTGTGGCACAGCACTATAAAAGGAGAGCCCTCTCTGCCCTGTGGCACATCTATAACTACAGTGCTTGCTGATTGTGACGTTCCCACATGGGCTCCCCCGCCACAGCCTGAAGCCTGGGGGAGAGACTAGGCTGCAAGAAAAGGAACTCTCATGACATTTCTATAGGGCCAAAAGGGCCAGTGGAACGGACAGAACATGATTTATCAAGTCTTTGTAACATTGCAGTTCTATCACTGCTTGTCTGGTGAATGTTGCACAGTTTACCTTCCTGTGCTTCAGTTTCCCTTCAGCCACATTCACTGCCTCCTTGACTCTGCCTCCGTATTGGCAATCATGAAGCTGTGATTTCTGAGCCATTCAAGTACCCCTTGCATAACAGTGGTAGGTAACATGACCAGAACAAAAACATGGTAACACCAAACGCTACTAGGCAAACCAGATGACTCTTCCTGGTCATGGCACAAAGAAATCAGCAAAAATCAGCAGGGCCCCCTGAGGTTTACAAAATGTAGTTAGGATTCACTGAGGAGTGGTGGAGAAGAAACCTTGGCTCCTGCTCTGGAGTTTCTCTCTCTTTAGCTCTCAGATAACACATCTTTCAGCTGCATGACAAGATTTTGCTAATATACTGGTAGAGATAATACATTATAACAGTCTTGTTAAATAGATATGACATGCCCATCAGAAAAGCACTAAGTGGACATTGCCATTGTAGCAATAGACCCCCAGTGAAATCACATCACAGATGCCCTGTGGGGTCTCGGGCTAGAAGTAAAACAGTGGCACAGACTTTAGTCCTTGGCACTGCCAACTAGCCAAGGCTCTGTGTCAGGAGCAGGACTGCAGGCTTCCTAATGGTTCCCATCCTGGGGTGGGTCACACAGCCCTCTTCCCAGGTACTAGCATTTTTCTCAGGTTATGCAAATATGCCAAAATTTCAGCAGCTTCTAACAGGAAGCTGAAACACCTCTGCCTTGTGGGTAGATCTGAACACAAGGGACAGCCAGCTAGTCCCAAGCCTACCATTCCCACTCCTGACCACAAGTTCCTGGTCTGGCACACCGAAATGCACCCCTCAGGACATACCCTGACAGACTGTCTCATTGATGACATAACAAAAAGGCAGGTGCTTGCATCAAAGGGAAAGACTGTACTTTCATCCATCCAGCTGGCTGCCTCAAGGACGCTGGTCTCTCCAATCCCAATCATCCATCTTTGAGGACACTAAAGATGAAAGTATTGTCTCTTTCAGCCCACTGCCATCCTAATGCACAATACTTACAGTGAGGTCTTGTGTTGTCAAGGCAATGTGCAAATACTACTTAATGACACCATTACACAGACAGAAAGAATAGTCCTGGTTGGGCAGACTTCCAACAGTTCTCTGCTGCCTGAATAACTGACAGTAATGGGAGCTGCTGACTCCCAAATCCTTCTGGATAAAGAATGACTCTCTTTGGTTAACAACACATAACAGCTTCTTAATTGCCATCTTCCAGAAAGCACTTTTGGTCTGAGGGAGTTAAATAGTGTCCTTCTATATTGAATTCTATATGCTCTTGCTCAGAATTTCAGGTGCTGGTAGGCACTTTTTCCCCAAGCTAACTTTAGCATCCTGAAGCATTAAAGACAGACAAGAGAACAGAAAAGCCTGTCTAAATTCCCCACACTCAAAGTCCATAAGTTAAATGTATGTCTTTGCAGGTACTTTCCAATAGTGAAAGCCTGTTTGTATAACCACTTCATGTGCTACTGTGCAAAGGCTAACATACTTCTGTGTCTTCATCTACAAGAGAAATGATGCATTACCATAAAATTAGGCCCAAGCTAAACCATCTGGATGCTCTGCGGTCAGGCTTGCCTTTTTATCCTATTAAGTTCTATGTTTTACATGTAGTGCTACTCAAAATGAAAATTTCATGGCAATTCACACAAGTTTATGTTAGTTGTCACAGGCTTCTCTCAGTCACTTCAGATGTGATATTTTGGGTAAAATCAATCCTGTTATTCTCTGGCCTGGAATAATCACATAGTCACAAGCTCCACATTGACTCATTTCAGTGAGGGGAAAGGAACCAGACTGAAAATTCCCATGCTCAGCATCAGCATCTGAGTGAAGTCAACAGGTGAATTGTGCTATTTCTTCAATTGTGGTATCATCTATTATTCTGCTTAACAGATTTTAGAGAAAACCATTAGGCCAACTGAGACAGAGCTCTGCAAAGCAATGGGGGTGGGAAAGAGAAAGTAATAGAAAGGGGGAAGGGGGGAAAGAGAGGGGGAAGGGGGGAAAGAGAGGGGGAAGGGGGGAAAGAGAGGGGGAAGGGGGGAAAGAGAGGGGGAAGGGGGGAAAGAGAGGGGGAAGGGGGGAAAGAGAGGGGGAAGGGGGGAAAGAGAGGGGGAAGGGGAGAAAGAGAGGGGGAAGGGGGAGTGGAAGGGGAAGGAAAGGTCAAAGAAACCCTTCTGGATTCACCTACTTTCACTGAAGCAGACTGGTAGGTAACTCATATCTACACAATCCTGATAAAGAAAACCAAAACACTGAGAATTTCATCTTTGCTTGCACATCATGTTTGCTCTCTCCTCCACGGGGAGGGTCATTTTAAATTGTAGGCACAATAGCAGGAACCAAGAAACTTAATGCTTTTTCTTGCTTTCATCATATTGGAATTGTATCCCATGTAATCTATTTTGCACACATCCAAACAGGAGGGTTGGTTTCAAGTCCCCTGATCTCCAGTAATATAGTAAATACTTATATCTAGCAAAGGAAATCACCTCCTTGACAGTCAGTGGAAGCCTAGTCAATATAAATGAGTCTAAGGTGCACTTTACCTCATCCTGAAAGAGCCACCTGCATTTGCTACCAGCAATCTATCAACACCATTCACTAGATCACCACCAACTACTATGTGCAAGTCTCAGTACCTAATATAGGTACACATTGCTACAGTTTAGATCTCTACAGCCAGGCAAAATAAATCATGGCCTCCAGTGTTCTTATTCTTCAGCCTTCTTCATTCCTCATGTTTATTCTCATCTGCTGTATTTATAACCCCTCCTCACCTCACTTAGGCTTCAGATAAAATCAATACACAGCCAAGATTTAGCATGGCCCAGGAGTAAGCCATGGGATCTTTGCTCTGTTACACAGTAAACTAGATTGCTTCAGCAGAAGAGCACATTTAAACATTGAATGTGTCTCACTCCATTTATCTTTATATTTTCCTTCTCAAAGTAAAACCTGTTCATGAAGTATCTATAACATAAATAAAACACAATAGGAAAGTCTGTTCTAGCTAAATCAACTTCCACGGGCAGTTACTTTCTTTTTGCCACCACAAATCACCACTAGCCCAAAGTTCCCATTTTTCTAGGACAAAATTCATTGGGCACTTCTGAAGTAGAGCCAGGGTGTGTAATTTAATTTCTCATCCCCTGGTAAAACTGTCAAGCTTCCCATAATCAGGATGATAAATGCAGAACCATATGTCTTCTTTGTGACATTAATGCCCATCAGTGCTTCGAATGCAAACAATTGTGACATTTGACTTTATAGAAATTACCTGGTGCACCAACACCACTTAATTAAATCATTTAAAACCTGCTTTTGTTACATTTAATGAATGATATATTATACTGCAATGAAACATGCAGCAATACAAATACTTCACAATGCTAACAATTAAGGCTCACTTCACTTACGGCAATTGACAACACAAGTGCTCCTCACTTCATTCAGTTTGTGCATTCTAAATGAACTGGTTAGAGAAAAGGGTGCTTCTTTGCTAATGAGTTTTGTAATCAAGGCATCTATTTTAATTTCAAATTGGCTAGATTGGGGGAAATTGCTGAACTAAATGACTGGTTCTAATTAGGATTATAAAAATATTCATCATGCAGCAGAACTAGTGCAAGGTCTTGATTTCCCTACATTTGCATACAGTTTTAGTTTAAGGGGGGGGGGGGGGGAAGCCCTCCTGATAAATTGTCTTCCTTTTAATGAATTGAACAAACACTATATCTGTTTTAGCCCTCCTTTCATTTAAAAGCACTGATACATATTCATGATTTGTAAATGAAGTTAAGTGATTTCAATTCTTCAGTTCATTATCATATTGAAGAAGAGACTTCTGTAATTGCCTTTAAATATTCCCAATCTCAGGGGTTTGATGTTTTGGAGTTGGGTGTTGGTTTATTTCTTGGTTTTGTTTTGGGGTTTGGTGGTGGTGGTTGTGGTTGTTTTTTGGTTTGTTTTTTACTTTTACTAACATTTCAGTTTATCTGTTTGATGGAGCCCTGCCTGCCTGGGAGAGCTGCTGCCAGGTGGCTTGTCCAGCGAAGGACACATGATATGTTTGTAGAACCTGATGTTCTCAGAAGAGCATTCAAAAGGCAAAGAGATGAAAGGCTTATTTGTGGTTAAGTCATGGGAACAGGACTCTATCAGGGCTCAGTTTCTGATTTTGTTATAGTCCTCAGTGGTAGTTAGGCAATGAAATGCTTTAATGACCTGTGCCTGAATACACTGTGGATACTCCTGGGACAATGTTTTGTCTGTCAGCTTTGCATCTGACTGCAAGCTCTCTGGGGCAGAGATTGCTTCTCAATATGAATGTGTAACAATGTGTTGGTCAGTGTGGCAGAGATTGCTACGAGCAGTTACTGCAATATGGCTTGAATTAAACATGAAACACTGAATGTTATTTTATGACTGGGTGATGTACTCATTTTTTCACTCCTCAGTATGATAGGCCTGTAGGAGTAATTTTTATGGCACTTTCCTCGATTTCTTTCCCCTTTGGGTGAAAAGTAAGCAGTAGGTGTGCCTCTAGCTTCACTCTGCAGGATGCTCAAATGCCAAGTGACTGGTGCAAGATAAATCTGAAAGCTGAGTACTGAATCCATAGAACTGGAACCATAGTCATCTTGCTCTTCAGATTTCAATGAGCCATGGTGAGATATTAGCCCCAGTACGTTCTCTCACATCTTACAATGAAATGGTGATTCTACCATGAGGATCCATGAGGGAGCAGAAAGAGCCTATTTTCCTTGTTAATATATAATGTTCACATCTTACTAAGAAAAGTTGAGGTTTACCCAAGAGGTACAGTCTGGAGCTGTTACTGATAAAAGGAGAGGTTGCTCACAGTTCTGACAACTAAATTCCAGCAGCAGGAGTACTGCTGAGCACCAGGTGACAGCACTGGGTACCTGCTGATTCATATCAAAATGAGCTGTGAGGCAGCCAGCAATCCACCTCTACTCATCAGCCCCATACCTCAGTTCCTAAGGGAAGAAAACCTACATGTCTGGGGTTACATCTCACTTTGGACATGCCGCAGCACACACAGATTCATTTCAGCACATCTGCAGCATGCAGCTGCTATCTTAAAATCACACTATCCAACATTACAAATTCCAACTCAAAATGCACTATTCTCACCTGAACATAAGCCTGAAGTCCCCAAGTGCCTACACTGCCATGAGAGGAACAGGAAAATCTGAGACCAGGGGCTGGGACACTTGCTGGGAATGAAGGAGTGTACAATTCCCTCGTCTCTGCGCTAGTGAAGATGAGCAGAGTAGGGGGGGGAGGGAGGGGGAGAGCTAAGCCTGAAACCCTGCAGCACTGGCACCCTCTGAGACATAGGGACCAAGGGTCCTTCAGGACACTGAGGACACAGGGAGAACAATCAATCCCTGGAACCAAATCCAGGGACATAGTGGAGTTCACCTTACTGGAGGCTTACAAGACATGATTGGACAGTGTTAGAAAATCTCATCTAGGCTGCCTTTCCCACAAAATGTTGGACCAAATGAGCTTTCAAGATCATTTTCAACCTGGGCTGTTGTGTAAGTCTATGAAAATGGCTCATCACAAAGAAGACCAGGCAAAGATGGACAACTACCTGGAATAAGGTGTAAACATTTTGAGAAGAAAACTAATCTAGCTTTGCCCTCCCTCTCAGCACATCCCACTGGATTTCTTTGGCAGTACCCCACCCAACTGAACACTGTGGGGAAAAACAAAACAAACCAAAACCCACCAAAAAAACCCAACAAACAAGCAAACAAAAAAAGGACAAAAAACCAACCAACCAACCAACCAACCAAAAACCCCAGCACACACACAAAAAAAACCCCAAACCACCAAAAAACCCCAAACAAACAAACAAAAAGCACACTGCCTTTAGCTACCTAATTGCCCTGTGTCATACTGGGAGCCTGGGCCGGAACTCTAGGAGAGAATTTCACCTGGCAACAAAGTCAATGTCTTTGTGGCTGTGGCTCTGGCTCTCTGTGTCTAGGCTAATAAAAAACCCCAACCTTTCCCACACTGTCCCAGTGTTATCTGTAATTATTTTTGATAAATTCAGCAGTGTCTAGGCAAGATAGTCAGGGCTCTGACATGTACCACATTCAAGAACTTGCACACATCTCCAATACTGAAGGAATCTCCCCAGCCACAACTGATACTGTCTGCCAGGTGCAACTTGGTGATACAAGAGAATGTTATCTTGCACATTTCATTTATCACCTCATTTGAAGAGGTATTAAGACACTCACTCTCTTTTATTCGCTTCCTGATGAAGATTAAGCCCTGTGGAGCGAGAAGTCACTGACTGCCAGACTTGTTGTTTATCCAATGTTCTCAGATTCATAGCGGTGTAGCTGGAGAATTTAAATGGGTCTGTTAATGAATTATTCAGCCTCTCACCTATTCCTAGTGGGTTTCAAATCACAGCTTGGCCTGTAAAGAACAGGTGGAATTCTACCTTTTTTGCATTTATTATTTTTTTCTGTTAACAATGGTGATTTGAAATATTTTAAGCATCTTTCTAGTTGCCTAATTTTCTCTTGTTTTTAGAAGTTACTTTTTAAACAAACATTAATGCAAGACAGTTTTGCATGTTGCTCTGAAATAAGCTCCAGTGTCATTCTGAGAGATATTCCATGGCACTAGAAATTCAGCTCCACGTCTATGTTCAGACTGATCCATTCTTCACAGAAGTGTGGAAAGTTGACCTCAGTAAGAATTAGGTGGTTCCTTGGATAACTGAGACAAATCATGAGGCACTTGAAATGGTAGTATCAGAAATGCAAGATCAATTCAAGATCTTCATCCCCAGACACAATAAAACTATACACCGTATACATGCTGGCAGACTGAGCTTTCTGAGCTTTCACAGTGCTTCAAGAAGCAGCTTCTAGTACTTTCCAAGAGAGAATATCATACCTTTTTCATAGATTTCCCTTCCCATCACACTCTGATACAAGAGTCACTTAAAATGGCTTCCCATACATTTCCTGCAAAACCCTGTGAAAAGTGGAGGATGAAGCCCTCTTTTCCCTGTGTGTGGGCTCGTACATCCAAGTGCCAATACAGACACTACCAGTGAGACCCAGCCTGACTTGCAGCAAAATTGGATATAACATTTACATAGTGTCCACCATCTGTCAAAGGCCACAGGGGTCCATTAACAGAACCAACATGTGCACACATCAGATTGCACTATTTTATCAATAAAGTAGACACACATAAAGCTACTGGGAAGAGGGCCAAGATTTTCGGCTCAGAAGATGCAATTAACCTCCCAGGGCCTGGTAATTGCCCACTGCCACATGGCTGCTCAGGGGGGAGTACTACACCCACCCATGCTTGCTTCAAGTCCTGCAAAAATTCCTCCTGTCTATACTTTATATGTTGTGAGAAAGCATCAGGGTCTACGAACTTATTACACATATGTGCCCACACAAACAGATTTCTGGGCTCAGCCATACTGCATTTATTTGATAACACATGAGAGTTAGCAAGGCAGAGGAGGGTCATAATTGGCTACAAAAAAATAAGAGCAGGAACGATATGCTGGTTTGGCTCATACTGAAGAAATATCCTCAATAACTCTTTGAGTTACTCCAGAGAGAAAGCAAATGGTGGTGGCTGTGATTTGTTTCTAAATGAAAGAAGTAACTAGCAGCTACACAGCAAAGCATCTTTCAGAAAGCCTGCTGAGGTCCACCCCTCTCACTGAGTCTTCTCCCTTGCTCCTGGGAATAACCCCAAGCATGACAAAGAGGGAGAATATCCATGTGGGAGTGACAGTAAAATATTTGGGGATGAAACTGGTGCTGAATTATTTCAGGTGGTGGAAAAGAGTGTCAGAAAGCCTTTGGCTTTCTCAGCTATGAAGGCATACTTCAAGGAGAAGCTCTGCTGAGAAGAAATGTGCTCCTTCCCTTAAAAGAAGGAGAAGGTCATTTTTGGTCATACGATTGTTGTGAGGCTTGGGCTTTAAACCAGAATCACATGAGACTGGGAGCAAAAGAGCACTGGTATGTATAAAAATAGCTCCACGTAAAGGATAAACTAGAGGAGTGAGGTTATTCAACAACAAGGCTAGAGGAGGGACAGTGAGGAGAAAAGCAAGGCTACCTGCAGAGTATCCCGCAATGCCTAAACATCCAGCAGGAGAAGCTGGAAGCATAAATTTCTGATCAAAATTGCACATTATAGTGGCATAGCAGTGACTGAAAAAATTCACACCTGGAATACTACACCACAAGAAAGGATCACTGGCTCAGAAAAGAGAGGACAAGCCTTTAATATCA
Organism: Dryobates pubescens; assembly: GCF_014839835.1. Classification (NCBI taxonomy): domain Eukaryota; kingdom Metazoa; phylum Chordata; class Aves; order Piciformes; family Picidae; genus Dryobates; species Dryobates pubescens. The sequence goes on from NC_071619.1 coordinate 9,974,786, forward strand.
CAGGTACATACACTCACAGCATTCTCCTAAGAAGATGGTAGAAAGTTGCTAGTAGCTGGGTGAAAAACTGTCTGGGACACCATATTCTGAAAGCAGTTACCACATGGCCAATGCCAAATTGCAGGGACATGTAAAGACTCTGGTTCCACAAGGGTGTCACAGAGTTCTATTATTCCATTTATTCACTACTGTCTGAGAATAGTGAGTATGCCTTCTAAAACACCAATTTGGAAGAGACAGTAATTCTGTTAGAGGACACAAATCAAAATGTGCTGTTTTTTTTTTTTAGTTGATTGCTTGATGTTTTGTTTCAATGAGGTGGATAAGTAGCCTAATACTGTTGTCAAATGTGTAGAAGTTAGCCAAAAAGAAGGGATGCTTAGGATAAAACAATGACCGAGGCTTGAATCATAGCCGCAGAAGTGTAGGTCAGAAGACCTGAGAAGAAAACTTTCTAACAGGAAGATCCAAAACATTGACTGTTTTTATTTCACAACAAAACTTTCATGTTATCTTCTGTCATTATGCACAAATGAATTTTAAAACTTTTGATCTAGGCAGTGGCCAAATGAATTATTTATAGGGCCATGGCTGCTAATATTTCACTTCACTGTGTCGAACATCATAGGCAAAGTGGAGTTTCTGAGCCATCATTCTCAATGACTTCCTAGTTGACCACAGCTTGCTGACAACAGCATACTATTATTTTAAATTGAAATAAAACTAATAAAATAAATATTAATCTGAAAGCCTTTTTTATTATGATTTAAGAAGTTAAACCAAATTTGCAGACTTGTTTACACATTCACAGTTGTGAGAGGATGGATTAGATTTTTCCCTTAATAGTTCCTACTGCTGGGAGTCAAATTGTAACTATTTGATTTGTTTTCAGCATTATTTGTATTTTTAAATCTGCCTCTAAAGTAGTCATTACAAAGCCTTTAAAGGTGAAACATTTTTAAAGCTTAGGGAGGTAGAAGATTATGGTCTCCCACTGTAGAACATACACCAAGCCACCTTGTCACAGTATCTGTGGATGATTAGCTGCAGGTTCCAGACTAGTGATAAACTTTCTATTTGGTTGAAATTTCAGTCATTTAAATGAAGAGTGCTTCAGAGCAGTTCTATCTCAAAAACCTGCGTACATGAAGTGCAAAGCAAGCGCTGTTTGATCCAGAACCACCTATTTTGTGCTGGGTGACTTTATGCTGCCTCACAGGAAAAAGGGCACAAAAACAAAGGGCAGAGGAATACCAGCAGTTGGAGAATTAGCCCCTGACACAGCATGGTACCTCTTTAGATAGTCTTTTCACAGCTGCAGAGTAGTAGTGCTGCCTCACTAGCCACTTGTTTTAGGAGCTCTTGATATCTCTCTTCTGGTCAGCAGCAGAGAGATCAAATCATCATTGGCAATGGCACGATCCCATGATCACAGCTAGGAAACAGGGCATAGAATAGCAGTGTGTGAGGGTGTGAGATCCAGATCTGTCTTTTAGAGAAAAACAGAGAGCAGCCATGACAATTCCAGGAAGGTGCTCAAGATCTGGTGAAGCAACCTAAAGGTTTAGGATTTTTAGACTAAAATATACTTTCTTTTCTGACATAAAGGCAAAGCCTGAACTTCACTACTCTAATTCTGTTTGACCAACAAGCTGCAGAGCACCTCGTCTTTGCTCTTACACCGTGGACAAATTTGTTCAGCTCTGGGGATAAAATGCAGGCAGCCTCAGGGTGTTTCTAACTCACAGTTCATTTTCCTTGGCTCTGTTTTGGGCAGAAGAGAAAAACTGAAGTGGGCAGTTTGAAGAAGCAGAAGAAATATGCTCCTGAGCCACTACTGCAATACTGGACACAGGAAGCATGATTACAATCTCAGCGTCAAGTGTGTGTACATACTTTGTATTTGATTTCTCCTTCCACTGGCTAATGTCATAAAAAAGTCATAAAAACAAAACAAAGCACTGGAAGCAGAAGTACACAGAAACAGCAGCACCCAGGAGCAGATGCTCGACACTTGCTGTGACTGGACATCTTTGCAAACACATATTCAACATATTATATTTGGCTTCTCTTATCCATGAGCACCTGATTAGATACCTGGTTGGGTTTTTTTCCAAGGCTGTCATTGTACAAACACTAACACCATTTAAAATCTTTACATCCAAAGTGGCATTGAACCATTCCACGACATCAAACAAATAGATCGGTCTTTCTAGCCTACTTAAAAATCCCTGTTACACTGAACATCTGAGTGTACAAAACTATTTGACATTTGACTAACTCCTTCACACAGTAAGGACTTGATGCTATGAAAGGAGCATATTTACAATAGCTTTGTGCTTGCAAATGTCACTGAAGCATCTTCAGTAGCATAACAGCAAACCACCTGGTGCCTGCCACAGCATTCTGTTAACAAGTAGATGGAAAGGTTGCATGGGGAAGTACAGCAGTAGATTATTTGATTACATTCTCAATAACTACTTGGGTAAAGACTTGTGCTATCTTTGCAGAGGAAACTTTGGCAAATATGAGTGGTATGTTATTTTGGGTGTCTTCTCCTTAAACTGTGAGACTGAGTAGCTCAGAAAACTACAATAAAAGGTAGGAATTTAAAATCTCATCCAGAACACACTCACACACCCTTGACAGGTTAATGCAAAAACATTGAAAGTGTCTATTTGGTATGCTTTTACTTTCCAGAGTGTATGGGTGACAGAAACAGAAGAGAGGAAAGATAAAAGCTTGGCAAGTTTTAAGCTTTCTAAAGTGTGTAACTTGGTCATCTGTTGAGTCTCAGCTTTGGCTGTAGGGAGGACTGCTGTTCCAGAACTGAAACACACACTATATACACAACACTTCAAAAGCAACATTAAACCTGTGTTGCTCAGCATCTTCCAAGACAGACAACTGCTAACAGCAGTAACAGACTTGGGAGTTGTCTCACTAACAGAAAGCACTGCAAAGTGACTTAAAAAGTGGCAGAGAAGAGCTAGACTTCTGGTGCCACTCACTGATTTCCAGATAACCCAGTTCGCTTTGCAAGCAGGAAAAGCACCCCCTCACACACAACAGCCAGGACTAACTTGGCCTGAGTGCTTGATCCTCGAAGATCACTCAGTAATCACCAAGGCCTACAAATCAGTAAGTTATTTAGAACAGCCCCATAAGCCACATCACATTTCAGAATCCTTTCATATCTCATACCACCACAGCCATCAGGATCGGTGTGTATCTCCACTCCCCTTAGCGAGCTTGCTTTGGAGTCATGTCCAGAGAAGGGCAACAAGGCTGGTGAGGGGTTTGGAGAACAAGCCCTATGAGGAGAGGCTGAAGGAGCTGGGGTTGCCTACCCTGGGGAAGAGAAGGCTCAGAGGAGACCTTATTGCGCTCTACAACTACCTGAAGGGAGGTTGTAGCCAGGTGGGGGCTGGTCTCTTCTCCCAGGCAACCAGCACCAGAACAAGAGGACACAGTCTCAAGCTGCACCAGGGGAGGTTTAGAAAGACTGATTGGCCATTGGAATGGGATGCCCAGGGAGGTGGTGGAGCCACCATCACTGGAGGTGTTTAAAAAGCAACTGGATGAGGCACTTGGTGCAATGGTTTAGTTGATTAGATGGTGTTGGATGTTAGGTTGGATTCAATGATCTCAAAAGCCTTTTCCAACCTGGTGAATTCTATTCTATTCACTGGGTGGGTTCTGAGCACATTTAAACCTGCAAGCTGTCAGCAGCAAAACATATGATTTCTTCACCATCTTTGTAAGTGGAGGGTTCTAGGCACTATTCCCTTCAACACCTGGCTCAAGAATCACTGAAATATAAAATCAATTGCTCACCTTTTGATCCAGACTGTAGGCCAAGATCCACTCCTCCTGCTTAGGGTGGAACAGCAAGCTCTGGATATAGAAGTTCAGACGGTACTTCTGGTAGGTAGCCCCTTCATCAGAGCTGATAAGGATGCTGCTCTCAATCTCTGGATCACTAAGAAGCATGATCTAAATAGAAACACAGCAGGAAAAGTGTTAATGAAAAAGTGAGACTAAATATCATTTAAAAGTGAGGTCATACAGTATTGATTTGTATTAGATGTATTCAGAACATAGCTTAACAGCATAAACAAATATGTGGGGGTTTTTAGTATTTCACTGCCATTGTATTTGGTGATTAATTGATAGATTCACTCAATCATATTTTTTTTTCTTCACTATATTTCAATCCAGATAAATTCAGAAAGCCCAGAAGGAATGAAAAATGTTATGTTGATATCAAAGCTAATCTTGGTTGGGTATAGCAACTTCAGAGAGCCACAACAGACTTTCCTGCTCCCATTCCAGTCTACCACATCTCTTCCCAAATGTGGAACACTCTCTCAAACATACACAATAAAGCACTCCCGAGATTTACAGCTCACTGTATGGCAGCTTGCAGAGCTAGGAATGAAAGCATCACCTCACTAAAACATAAGAGTGCCTTCCTGGGTCAGCACTGGCATCTGAAAACAGTCCACGTGTGTGCGCAGACTGATGCACAACCTCATATATCACGATTCCAATTTATACAGTAGGAGACATTAATTCATTCAATGAACACATAATTTTTCCCAAGTGCAGGGAAGTGTGTGAACTCAATTTGTACAGAGAAGAAAATACTTTTGAGCCTCTAATTTTAATTAGAGAATTATTACAAATATTTTTAAGTGGGTTGATTCCGCATTATCAGATGCTATGCTCTACAGAAAGCTTAGCAAGAAAAATGTTGTGGAAACATTATCACTGTCTTATTAACATCTGGAGAAAATGACATCACATTAAAGGAAATGCCAGTACCATAAAATAAAGGCAAACAGTGGGAAATAAATTAGAGCTGTGCTAAACACAGCAGGTTATTGACACGGGAGCTGAAACAAATATAGAAGCTGCCTTTCAGCAGGAAAACAGATCCAGGAACTGCCTTTTTTAGCTGGCTGCAGAACAATCAACTACCTGACATGCATTGCAGTTTTGTCACACTTGCATGTCCACATTAACTTTTCTTAGCCAGCTTCACGGTGCTTCCACTTCAAGGCTACAAGTGGGAAACATATTAATTTTGACAGCAAAAATCAGTTACAAGGAATAGTAAGACTCTTGGTATGTTAGAACTTGATCATGCAATGAAGTTCAGCACTTTTTCTAACCTTCAGCACATTAACTCCAAGAAGTCACCAAGGGAAACTGAACATAATGTAAAGGATTTCTGATCCTTTCCATTCCAAAATGATAAGGTCCTTTCAAAATACAACTGTACACTGTTCCACAGCAAAGCCACCTGTATGAATCCAGTTTAAACTCAGAGATCCTTCAACACCCCTCACATATTCTGCTTACCAGCCTCACAAAACAATCTCTACCTGTTCCCACACAAAGCCACACCACAAGTCCTGAAAAAGTGCACTTGCATGGTGAACTGGCACACAGCATGGGAAATGTCCCCAGAGACAAGCAACACTTTGGAAATTACTCTTGAGAACAGGTCCCAGTTGTCTCCACCTAGAAGGAAGCTTTCTTCCTTTCTAATCAGATCAAAATATGCCTTACATTTTGCTCCAGACAAGAAAAAAATTCCCCATTATTATCAGATTTATTTTTTTTCCTGTCACTGGTTACTTAGATTTCAAAGACATTTTATCCCCCAACTATACCTCTGATCATCTAAAGCACAGTGCTGTGCTGGACAGAACTGTAACATAATTTAGTAAAAATCGCTGGCTTCTGCAGAACGGAAGCAGGATGTAAGTTTGCCAATATAACAAGACATTCCAGAGAGAGCTTACATTTAGAAGGAAGGACACTTCAGGAATAAGAAGATTTTCCACCTGATGTCCCAGGAGGTTACAAAGTTAATAATGCACCATATAATAATAATAATAATAATAATAATAATAATAATAATAATAATAATAATGCATCCTGGCCAAGCTGTCAGCCCATGGCTTGGATGGGAGCACACTGCGATGAGTTAGGAACTGGCTGGAGGGCCGAGCCCAGAGAGTGGTGCTGAATGGTGCCACATCCAGCTGGCAGCCAGTCACCAGTGGTGTGCCCCAGGGATCAGTACTGGGCCCCATGCTCTTTAACATCTATATTGATGATCTGGACAAGGACATGAGTCCATCATCAGTAAATTTGCTGACGACACCAAGCTGGGCGCAGGAGTTGATCTGCTGGAGGGTAGAGAGGCTCTGCAGAGGGACCTCGACAGGCTGGGCAGATGGGCAGAGTCCAACGGCATGAGATTTAACACATCCAAGTGCCGGGTTCTGCACATTGGCCACAGCAACCCCATGCAGAGCTACAGGCTGGGGTCAGAGTGGCTGGAGAGCGGTCAGGCTGAAAGGGACCTGGGGGTGCTGGTTGACGGTAGACTGAACATGAGCCTGCAGTGTGCCCAGGCAGCTAAGAGGGCCAATGGCATCCTGGCCTGCATCAGGAACAGTGTGGCCAGCAGGAGCAGGGAGGTCATTCTGCCCCTGTACACTGCACTGGTTAGGCTGCACCTCGAGTCCTGTGTCCAGTTCTGGGCCCCTCAGTTTAGGAAGGATGTTGACTTGCTGGAACGAGTCCAGAGAAGGGCAACAAAGTTGGTGAGGGGTTTGGAACATAAGCCCTACGAGGAGAGGCTGAGGGAGCTGGGGTTGCTTAGCCTGGAGAAGAGGAGACTCAGGGGTGACCTTATTACTCTCTACAACTACCTGAAGGGAGGTTGTAGACAGACGGATGTTGGTCTCTTCTCCCAGGCAGCCAGTACCAGAACAAGAGGACACAGTCTCAGGCTGCGCCAGGGAAGGTTCAGGCTAGATGTTAGGAAAAAGTTCTATACAGAAAGAGTGATTGCCCATTGGAATGGGCTGCCTGGGGAGGTGGTGGAGGCGCCATCACTGGAGGTTTTCAGGAGAAGACTTGATGGGGTGCTTGGTGCTGTGGGTTAGTTGTTTGGGTGGTGTTGGATTGGTTGATGGGTTGGACGCGGTGATCTTGAAGGTCTCTTCCAACCTGGTTTATTCTATATGTATTCTATATGTATATTAAAAGGTCACTGGTAGAGGTTTGTCAGATAAAGAGCAAGACAGCTAACAGTTGCATAGACCTGATACAGAACACATGAAAAACATCCACTGTCCTTTCATACGTGCTTTGCAGCACTTCAATGGACAGTTCATGAAATGGGGCAGATAAGATGGAAAAGGTGGTATTTCCACCAGATGGTTCGCAGAGCCAGGCAATTTGTTAGTCTGGAAGCATAACAGTGGTTGCAAGATCAAATAATAAAACCACCTAGCTAGGAAAATTAAGAACTAGAGAGAAAGCTGAAGACTCAAACAGTAGTCACACTTTACTGTGTCATCACATTAGTCACCCACTCCCTTTCACTCTGATCTGATATCATCTTGCAGTCCTTCAAACAGAGAAAGGACACACAGTATCTCTGTTGACACACATCCTCCCAAGCAAGGCTGATTTTACACAAAGCAGGATGGAAGAAATAGGAGGCCCAGAGTGAAAAATAAAAGGCCACCACCAGTCATGCAGGTAAGACTGGTCCATGGTTTTGTTATGTGGCAAGCAGGAAAAAGAGAGTGGGAGACTCCAGGCTTTGTTCTTTTTTTCCCCTGTTGAAAGCTGCTGCAGGAGGGGACAACTTTTGGCAGGGGAAAATAGCAGGACATTTGTCAAAGGCCTGAAAGCTCCAATTCTCATTATGGGGCTGGGGTGAAGGATCCACCCCAGCAGTGATGTAGATTAATCACTTTTCATCAAGAGCCAATAAACAAACTCCAGTCAGAACGAGCATATCTGCCAGCACCCTGTGTTGCCATTTATAATTGCCATAAGGAGCCGCAAAGGAGCACCAGAGAGTTGTCAAACGTAATTTATAGGGTTTTAAGATCTAATCATTTTCTATAATATTACATTAAATGGCAGCCTTTATTGAAAAGGAAATTAAATTTCACCTTGCTAAATTCTAGAATATACACAAACATATAAATAAAATATTATTTTCCGTTACTGTCGTCTCTAGTTTAAGCAGAGCTGGGAAGGGGAGGCAGGGTTGATTACTGCTATGGGGAAGTCCTTGAAAATATATTTGAGATGAGGTGATTTATACTGCATAGTTTTTCCTCTAGAGGCAATAGCATGACCTCCAAAAGTAGGTGGACAATGAATGGCAAGCGTCAGGCAAAACAAGCCTGCACTGGAAAATCAGAGTGAACTTCAGGTAACTCCTAAGGAGATGAATGCAGAGTAAGAGTTGTCTGTTATGTGGTCTATCTCCTTCAAAGCAGGAGTTTTGGGTGCAATGGTGACTCATACAAAGCTGTTCTGAAGGAACTCCAGCAGAAAACCAGACACCGTCAAGAGAAGCACACAGAAGGGAGATAATTTGGAGAAGCTGTCTTGCAAGAACAACATGAGCTGTAATGTATGGACTGAGATCTTCAGTACACGATGAGGAAACACATCCATTCCTGAATAAACACTCCAAGGAGATTTAACCCAGGAAATCAGCAGCACAGGCTGCAGGCAAAAAGAACAAGGAGGGAGGTGTCACACCCATACCTGCCACGATGTATTGAGTACTCAAACCATAGAAGTGGCCAGGAATTGGTCATACTTGTCATAGAGCATAGAGCACCTTCAAAGGAGCTCCATATAACTGCAGAAGTAGGGAGGAGGGAAAGTGACACTTTACCACTGCACAAATGCACTGGAGTGACATGCCCTCTGATAGGGCTACTACAACAAAAACTAAGGCAGGACCTTAAATTGAGTTCCTACTATCCTGAACAAAAGTCCAGATGCGTCAGTGGCTTAATGCAAACAACTTTTTCATATTGGTTTCACACAGGCTGTGTCCAGGTGGATGAGTTGGGATGGTGGCACTCTCTCCTTCCTCTGCTCCAAGCTAGCCAGGCACAAAGACAGCTGTAGTCTGGAATGCTGAACCACATCAGTAATGAGCTAGAATACTTCTTGTGGGTACAACACTACAACATGCCCAGACTCTACTGGTTTTGAGCTACAAGTATCCTGGGCTTGTATCTGCCTGAATCTATCTAATGCAGTTATGCCAAAGACTCCTCTATAGGTTGGCACTCGGTCGTCCCAGTACCCTTCACGGCTCTGCCCTCACTCACGTTATCAGGCCTGCTTGGCACATCACTTCTACCCATCCTCTTCTGCACCCAAGGCACAAGAAAAAACAGTCACCCCCACACTCACCCTCCATCACATTACCTGTACCCATAGCAACAGATTCAAAAGCTTTATCACCACTCTTGCTTCCTGGTTCTCTGTTATCCCAACACAACAGAAATTGGTTTTGTACACAGCTCAATCTCTTAATAAATTATCCCTAGGCAAAAAAAAAAAAATAATGAAACAGCATGCCACATAAAAGGCATTCTTATTAATATTAGTTTCATTGAATCTTTTTATTTTTCTCAACCAACATAAATTTTCATTGCAAATTACCAAAGCACACCTCTTTAAATCAGCACACAGAAGGTTTATAGGCACAATATCTGTAGCGGTAGTACCACTGAGCTGCATTAGCAGGAAGCATCCCAGTAAATGAATAAAGAAGACAGGTTCAAGATAAATGTCTTTTGTTCCCAGAAATACCTAGATAGCATTAAACTGTTGTGTGCTGCCTTCTCATTTTCCTCTTCATTTTAATGTGCTTTTCAGAAGCACGGGTCTCAGTCGCATTCTCATTTGCCTATCTGAACTGTTACACCAAAAGAAATAAACAAAACCGTTTAAAGAAAATACTCCTACAAACAACACAAGCCTCCACAGCTACAAAAGAAACCCAGATCCTCGGTGATGTACTAGCAATTTGCTCTGTAGCAGACCATTGTCCTCTTCTGCAGTTGAAAAAGTAGCTCTGCCACAAACGCTGCTGCAAAAACTAACTTCAAGTTTCATGTTTACATCTTTCTAGTGATTTCCATATCAATTGTGCTCAGCTTGCAGAGAAAATGGGCTTACTTTTTGGCCTCCACACACTAGACTCTCAACTCAGAGGCACTTGAGGTCCTTCCTCAAAAACACTTTAGGTGCTTCCCAAAGCCAGCCTGATTCTATATCAACAACAGGAAAACACAAATGTGCCTTTAAAAAAAAAAAAGTCCTTTTTTTGTTCCCCCCCTTATCATTTTCATTTAAAAAATGTAAAAGATTGCATGGTCCAAAACCACCTCTGGAGCTAAGCCTTCTTCCCCACAAGGTTCCATATTAGTTTAGAGTTTAAAAAGCCAAAAAGTTCCAACTATTTATGTTGAAATGTCAATGCAAATGGAGGATTTTTTAATTTGTTTGGACTTACAATGTCCTTTCCTCCTTCTGAAACTGCAAAACCAAAATCAAATGACATTTAAAGGCTTAAAGGCACAAAAAGTGATTTTCCTTCTTCAAAACATCTGTTCATCTCCAGTATCTTCAATGTGAACAGGTTGGAAATCTCTCATAAGAATTTCAAACACACACACACACCTGCTGAAGCATTTCAGTAAATGCTTGACCATCTGAAATTTCTCACTGGTAACTATTTAATTATTCATTCCCCTTCCAGTCTTCCTCTCTCCTTCATCATTACTGCAATTTACCTGCCCTGCCGGCCGAAGTTTAAGGTACACGACCTTAAACTCTTAGAACGCAGCTACACAGCATGCCTCAAGTTCTCCTATGCCAAGCGTGTGGAGGACAGATGCAACTCATGGCAAAGAAAATCTCACCTATTTTTTCTTCTTTTCTTACCACATGTCAGTTGAATTTAAAAATATATCAGTTTAATTAAATCAGCTCAAACTTCTCCAAGACAAAAAATGTACTGGTGTCACCAGCAAATGTAGCATCCATAGAAATCAGCATTAAGCTAATAAAAAAGAAAATTCTTTGCATGATTTGCACTGGTTTCAAAAGCACAAGTTAGCTCTCCACAAGCTTTTTCAGATGATATTCAGAAATAGCAAGATATCTGCTCAGTTCCCTGTAGACTCCTGCAATAACCAGGGGAAAAGGAAGACAACCTTTACTTTCCAGCTACCAAGACTGGCGTATCACCCAGGAAAAAACTTGAAAGGGCAATGATTAAAAACCTGCTCTAGAGAGAGATCATAGAATCATGTAATAGTTTTGGTTGGAAAAGACCTTTAAGATCATCCTATTTATTTGCACACAAGTAAAGCAACCCATCCCATTACACAGCAGCTGTGAGGAGATGGATATCCTCATAGCGTGTCCAGAGAAGGGCAACAAAGTTGGTGAGGGGTTTGGAGCACAAGCCCTATGAGGAGAGACTGAGGGAGCTGGGGTTGCTTAGCCTGGAGAAGAGGAGACTCAGGGATGACCTTATTGCTCTCTACAACTACCTGAAGGGGGGTTGTAGTCAGGCAGAGGTTGGTCTCTTCTCCCAGACAACCAGTACCAGAACAAGAGGACACAGTCTCAGGCTGCACCAGGGGAGGTTTAGGCTGGAGGCTAGGAGGAAGTTTTACACAAAGAGAGTGATTGCCCATTGGAATGGGCTGCCTGAGGAGGTGGTAGGGTTGCCATTGCTAGGGGTGTTGAGGAGGAAACTTGACAGGATGCTTGGTTGCATGGTTTAGTTGATTAGGTGGTGTTGGATGATAGGTTCGACACGATGATCTTGAAGGTCTCTTCCATTCTATTCTATTCTATTCCCTAGGAAGCCAGACAAGATGGCTATGAAGAAGGCCAGCAGCTTCCACATAATTACTAATTTTGCATCTGAAAAGGAAAATACTCATTGCAACTCCTTGTGTTAAAGGGAAGGCCAGATTTGGGGCTTCCTCTTGCTTCACATGGTTAAAAAACTTCCTTAATGTTATGAATAACCTATGGGCATCAGCCAAGCAGTAAAGAGGCATTGTGCTTTCATGAGAGGTAAATTGTCTGGACCTACCCTGTTTCAACTTCTTGTAACTTCACTTCTTATTGCCTGAAATTTAACATTAATAACAGATTTAATTAATTAATATAGCACCAGATCACCATCTCTTAGAACCATAACTCTGTAATCTTAAAGGATGAAGTGCACTGCACTCACTTTATAAGGGTTTATGAAGCATGTGTTATAAAAGTACCTCAACCATAAGGCTTTTATACCTTGGCACTCACTTCAATACAATCCCATAAAATCCAAGCAATCTTTAAGTGTTAAAGGTGACTTTCACTACTGTATTTATTGTTGGATAATGAAAAATGAGTCAGACACCCATGGAAACTGAGCAATGAAATAGAGTTTCCTAAGACTTTTGCACTGGGTCTGCAATATATGTACCGTGACCAAAGAACCAAATAGCTCTCTCAAGACCCTCCAGGCACTTCATTCTAACCTTTCTCCCAAACTTACTTCCCATCAGAACTTCTCTGCAATTACAAACCAGCCTCTACTCTGCAGAATCCCATTGCTTGTCACTGAACTTTCCAGATGTCAACAGCTGTTTCTGTAAGCATCCAACAGGAGACTGCAGCCCTGTACTCCAGTAAGTTGGTTTGAGAAAACAGATTATGTTCCTGACAGTAAAATCAGGGTGGACTCCATCTGTGGGCTCCCAATCTTTCTGTCACTGAGAGAGGATGATCAGAGCTCAACATGCTGTTTAAGTTACCTACAGGTCCTATGTCTCTGGAATGTTGTTGGGGTTTTTTTGTAGAGGGTACTTGAAAGAGGACCTTTACAAGGAAGAAAATGATAAGCTATACATTTATTTATTTATTAACCCAAACCAGCAGGGTCTCTTGGTAATACTACAACACAAAAGAGAACATCACTGGGGTGCTTGTTCATTTTTCTGAATATCAAAGTTTCCTCTCAAATACAGTACATAATTATTCTGCTGTCTTCTTGTTATATATATTTAGACATAAGTTTTGCAAGTTACACAACAGTATTCTGCACAGATATCAAGACCATTTTGTCAATCAGAAATGATATAAGCATAAATCTGTTGTCCAAAGGCTACACCCTCCCCACAAGGATCAAGCACACAAGCCCCAGGCTCACTGTTAACTTGAAAAGCCCCTCCTGATACCTCAGAAACAGAAGAAGTTTAGCTGCAGCCAACCCAATATGTGCCTTCTCTCGTTGGAAATTTGAATCAGTAGCCCAAGGGAACATAAATCTGTCCTGTGAGGATGAACAATCTACACTCATGAGATATTGGCATTACACTCAGACAGTAAACATGCAGTTAGAATAGAATAGAATAAACCAGGTTGGAAGAAATATAGTTGCTGGAATATATAGTCCCATCATGTGCTACACACATGGCTCAGGCAGAGAGTGCACATTTAAGATGACAGCATCTCAGTAACTCTTTCACTTGCTTATTGTAAAGATTAAAAAGGATGGAGATGCTGGAAGGACTTCATAGAGACTCTGAGATAGAGCAGTTTGGTGGGGAAAAAAAGATAAAAATCTATCACCCTCCTGTCTGAAAATCCATGGGAGAGAGATGGTCCCAGTACTTGCAGGACTAACTCCAAGAAAAGAGATTAGTAAAAGCACATCAAAGGAGGACCAGCATCACCTTCCTTTCTCTAAGGAGATGCACATCAGACCACCATGCTTGTTTACAGTAAACAACTCTGCTTAATATTTCCGACCTCTTTTGTTTTTGTACCTAATTATACCCAGATTACAATTATGATTAATTGTTCAGACCTGTACAAATTAAAACAGGCTCTTGGCACTGAAGCCATACCTGCCATAAATTGCCATACAAAAACAAAACACTTCACGAATTCCAAGCTCTCTCTCACACCATCCCCTGTGGAGAGAGAACTTCATTTAATTACCACCTCCAGCAGCTGCACAAGAGCACAAATGCACCTTGAAGGATGCCTTGAGGATCAGGAGCAAATCAAGGCTAAATTGGATAGACAGGAAGAACCCCTCAAGGAAAACCACTCTGCCATCCTCCTTGGCTAGTGGGAAATGAAAATATATCATGGCTGTAAGACTTAGGCAAAATCAGAGCTGGGAAAAAGAATTTGAATGCTCTAAGGCTGCCATCCTAACCTGCCCACAATGCCAAATCCCAAGGTGGATCCAATTTGCATGTATTGGAGTGGAATAAGCCATGGTACTAGACCCAGAAAAGCAGAACATCTCATCTTTGTTTAACCACTAAGCAGGTCAGAACAACAGGTCTTCCTGCTTCCTCTTGTCTTCTTGGCACTGGACACATGTACTTTTCACTTTTAATTACAAGGCACAGCAAGCATTTGCTTGTTAAATTTCAGGTGCCAGTGGGGATGGAAGCCATCCAAGAAGCCTGTGTTGACCTGGCAAAGAGTGACTGATTGGCAACAGCAACATACTTGGTCGCAAAACCTTTTCATTGTCACAGCAAGGCAGAGTTTACTCAAGGTTATTCCATGCCATTATACTCTTGTTACAGCTGCACACTCTCCAGCTCCCTACAGATGATCAGAGCAAAGTCCTCTGCCATGGCAACCCCACCTTCCTGAGGCCATTCCAGCACTGTCTGCTGTTGGGCTATTTTGCCAAAGGCTTTTTCATATCACATCATGTTCATGCATATTTCCCTTCTACAAACTGCCATATGGGTTCCAAGCATCACCACTTCAGGCTGTTTCGTAGATGTCCAGTTTGACCAGCACTTTTATGTCTGGGCTTGGACCAGAAGTACAAGGAAACTCCTGCTGGTGAACTGAGGCAGTAACCAGTGCTTCCACAGGAAAAATAGACAGCAAATCAGCAGAAGAGGGATAGGATAGGATAGGACAGGACAGGACAGGACAGGACAGGATTCACCAGGTTAGAAAAGACCTTTGAGATCATGGAGTCCAACCTATCATCCAACACTATCTAATCAACTAAACCATGGCACCAAGCGTCCTGTCCACTCTCTTCCTAAACACCTCCAGTGATGGTGACTCTGTTGATCTAGATTATGTTTTGCTCTGGAGCCTGGTATTTCTGCATAGCACAGTTATGCATGATGCTTTCTTTTCCCTTTTTCTTTTCTTTTTTTACTTTTTTCCATTGCACATAGGAAACCCTTGAGTGTTTAACATCCAGCACATTGTTCAGTGGTCACCATCTCTTCCTAATGGCAGAGAACAGTTCTGATCCCAAACTGTGTGCACAGAAACATAAAAGCAGCATTCACTGTTATAATTATATGTCATTTGAGTCAATGCATGGTTGTGCTGTTCTCCATAGAAGTAGAAAGTAATTTTCACCATTATGGTAACTTACTGTGCAAGCAGAAACAGTTACAGAAAATAATGTTATCAGTAAGGCAAGGCTGTGTGCACCCCAGCTGCTGGAACTGAGAACATCATTTACATAAAAACACTCTTCTGATTACAGAGCTCACCTAGGAGAACAATTTACATGTGGGAATAAGTTTACTCACAAAGGTTTCCCCATTACAGAAAAGAAAGAGATGTACATGGATAGTTACTCATGGGGGTAAACTTTTGCAGCCTCTATACAGCATTCTATTTCATTTGAGGACAGCAGAGTGTTTCATGACTCTACAGAAAAATAAAAATTGCATTCTGGATCTCCCTTGAGGCCATTAAATCTGAATACAATTTTAAATGCATCATTGCTTCTCCACTGCTTACACTCTTTATTTTTCTGCTTTTCGGTCAGATTGCAGAGAGAATATAGACAACAGTCAGCTTTATTAATGTTCACATCCAGATGCTAATGATCTATCTCAATTTACTTACCTGGCATACATTATTCATGTCTCTCACTGTCCCTAATGCACTTCCCCCAAGATCCCTCCACTGGTGGAATCTGAGGAGGTAGGAAGAGGTCTGTCCACTTTCTGGACGGAAGGCTGAGATCCCCCAAAATTAAAGTTGCAAAACACTATGGCATTACAGTGCCCTGCACAGTAGCACTCTGCTACTTATTGGTTCCTACAATTATGCGAAGGGAGGTTGTAGCCAGGTGGGGATTGGTCTCTTCTCCCAGGCAACCAACAACAGAACAAGAGGACACAGTCTCAAACTACACAGGGGGAAGTTTAGGCTTGATTTTAGAAAGAAGTTCGTCACAGAAAGAGTGATTCCGTTCTGTATCCTTCCATGCACATATACAAGCCTGGTCATGGCAGTATCCTGAAGAACTAGGGTAAGAGAATAGGGAATTGGAAAAGAGAACACTTTGGTTCAGAGATCAGCTGGCAAAAGTGAGAAAACTGCCACGATGACTCCATTTCTCCACTCATTTCCAGGTCCGGAGCACTGCACTGCATTCATTGCCTCCACCCCATTGGCACTCGTGCCTGACCACAGCTGCTTCTGAAGTTTTGCTGTATTCTTGCAGTTATTTTTAAAGATGATGCTGGCCTCCAAGGGAGGCAAAAAATGTCAGACAAACTTACTTTTTTCTTTTTTTTTTTATGGTCAGAAGAATTGAAACCTGATTTGTTGCTACAAAGAATGGAAACATTGTGGGGCTCACTGCAAAAGGCAGCACCAGTCTCTCTTCAGAGACATAAGGACCTGGCTAGGTGTTGACTACTTAGATTTATGAGAAAACCACAGCTTGAATTTCCTCTAATTCCACTTATGCTCCACTTAGAAAATCTCTCTCATTACTTTCAGAGTCCAGCAACATTTCTCTGTATACAATGCAAAAAGGCATTTTAGGATAGACAGGCTCAAGGGCAATGAACTCTAGCTAGTGCAAAAACAAGCCCTAAGCATTCTGAGGTGTGGTGAAATGCTCCTCTAAGATCCAGCCCTGCCAAGCTCAACTTCAAGGCAAAAATGGCCCTAGCAGTCACCCAAGAGCTTCCAGGATTCAGAGGGTTGATTGGGAAAAAGCATTTCACAATAAATTGATCAAATCAGAGTTGGAATTTACACTATAAGAGGCAGATGTGCATATTATGGCAGAAACTGAGACAGTGGGCAGCATGCACCCTGCAGATGCTGCTAATCTGTCCTCCTGAAAATGAGAATTCACTCGATGAGCAATGCTGCTTTTTCCTATTCTTCACTTTGGTAAAGAACAAAATTGAAAGACATTTTATCACAGTATCACAGTATCACCAAGGTTGGAAGAGACCCCAAGGATCATCAAGTCCAACCTGTCCCAACAGACCTCACAACTAGACCATGGCACCAAGTGCCATGTCCAATCTCTCCTTGAACACCTCCAGGGACGGCGACTCCACCACCTCCCCGGGCAGCACATTCCAATGACGAACGACTCGCTCAGTGAAGAACTTTTTCCTCACCTCGAGTCTAAACCTCCCCTGGCACAGCTTGAGACTGTGTCCCCTTGTTCTGGTGCTGGTTGCCTGGGAGAAGAGACCAACCCCTTCCTGTCTACAACCACCTTTCAGGTAGTTGTAGAGGGCAATGAGGTCACCCCTGATCCTTCTCTTCTCCAGATTAGTGGGTTTGGGGGTTGGTGAGGAATGAGGGGAGGTTTTTCTTCAAAGAAAAAAAAAAAACAAAACACCAGTCCTGGTGAAGTTGCTCTCACTACTAAAGATCAAGAGCAGGGCATTATGCATTCTTCAAAAGGACCCACCTGCCCCTTTCCCAGGCACTGCTCCCCACCCATTCTGTTATTTTTCCTTCTTTTTAATGACAGGACATGCTGACTCATTACTATTGATTTATTATCCTGCTGTCTGTGAAGCACCATTCTCCTCCTCATTAATTCAAAACTACCTCATTTTTCATACTTCATAAATTAATGTATTATTGGAGTTGCAACAGTAAAGAAGATGGTCGTGTTTCATGAAGAGGTAGGTAGCGTGGAGAAAGGCAGTAAGTCTCATAAACCTGCCCTACATCAGGATCTGCAGCTATGTCCACCTGGTTGACTGCCTGGGTGTTATGGACAGGCAGCCCCTTCTACAAAGTGATGTATTTTACACAGAGAGAGTGATTGCCCATTGGAATGGGCTGCCCGAGGAGGTGGTGGGGTCGCCGTTGCTGGGGGAGTTCAGGGCGAGGCTTGACAGGATGCTTGGTTGCATGGTTTAGTTGATTAGGTGGTGTTGGATGATAGGTTGGACACGATGATCTTGAAGGTCTCTTCCAACCTGGTCTGGTCTATTCTATTCTATTCTATTCTATCCTGACACTCCTTCTTTGTCCCTGTAATCAAGGCTGGGCACTCTGAAATGTCACACAGGACTGCTCTGCCCACTTCATATAAGCAATGGCCAAGCTAAGTGACAAAACTAAAGCTTTATTTTAGTGGATATTATAACTTCTGATGCGTCTTTGAACACTTGCTGGCTAAATTAGAGCAAGTGACCTCTTTAATAAATAGGGGCAGCCGGCTTGGGAAGTCCACATCTAAGTGTGAATATGACCTTTCTAGTTTTACCCCACAGTGTGAATATGACCTTTCTAGTTTTACCCCACAGCTTCTATTTACAACCCTGTACCATCCCTCAGGCTCTGTAGGGCCTGACTCGAGCAATACAAGGTAAAACAGGCAGAGAGAGCAACAGGAGAGAATTTTAGGAAAGCAGACAAGGCAGCCCTGGTATGTATGTGCACCAAGCTGACTTCACCTGGTAACTGGCCTTTTTTCCACCAAACAATGTTTCCAAGTCCTTTAAGATCAAAGATGGCATATTGGCTTGAGCTTCCCACTTCATTCCTCCTGACAGTTTGAATCTCCAGCCATTCCAGCAGGCAATGAAATGAAGTGATACCAGCCTCATCTGATTTGAGCTGCTTTGTTTTTTTCTTTAAGAATGATGGGGCTGGCAATTGTATGTTTAAAATTGTAGATACCTACATTTACCGTCCACAAACAACACCAAACCAACCCTGCTCACCCATTCCATTCTTCTACACAAAGCAACCTCAGGGAAGTGTGCATGGTAAGCAAGTCAGATCCAAAGGGTTTGAATTCTGCTTTCTCTCACCAGTGGCAGAACAAGAGGACAGAGTCTCAAGCTGCACCAGGGGAAGTTTAGGCTCGAGGTGAGGAGAAAGTATCATAGTGTCACCAAGGGTGGAAGAGACCTCAAAGCTCATCGAGTCCAACCTGTCACCACAGACCTCATGACTAGATCATGGCACCAAGTGCCATGTCCAGTCCCCTCTTGAACACCTCCAGGGACAGTGACTCCACCACCTCCCTGGGCAGCCCATTCCAATGATGAACGACTCACTCAGTGAAGAACTTTCTCCTCACCTCGAGCCTAAACTTCCCCTGGTGCAGCTTGAGACTCTGTCCTCTTGTTCTGGTGCTGGTTGCTAGAGAGAAGAGAGCAGCCCCTTCCTGGCTACAACCACCCTTCAGGTAGTTGTAGAGAGCAACGAGGTCACCCCTGAGCCTTCTCCTCTCCAGGCTAAGCAATCCCAACTCCCTCAGCCTCTCCTCAGAGGGCTTGTGCTCAAGGCCTCTCACCAGCCTTGTTGCCCTTCTCTGGACACATTCAAGCGTCTTGATGCCATTGGAATGTGCTGCCCAAGGAGGTGGTGGAGTCACCATCCCTGGAGGTGTTCAAAAAAGGGTTGGATGTGGCTCTTGGAGCTACCCATGGTTTAGTTGTCACAAAGTGTTAGATATTAGATAGTAGGCTGGACTTGATGATCTCTGAGGTCTATTCCAACCTGGTTGATTCTATGATTCTTTTCCTAAATTCTGTGCCTGCTTTCATCCAAGAGGCCATTTTTAATAAAAGTCCCAGGCTGCATCTAAGCAAGGATTTCAGGACCAGAGTTCCAATCCTTGGTGGATAAATCCACATCTGCCTGCTTTTTTATTTTAATTACACATGGTGGAACATGTCCAGAGAAGGGCCAGGAGGATGATCAGAGGTGCAGACGCACAAAAGCACACAAATGCAACACTAATTGTGCAGTTTTGTAATACAGGAACATTTACTTTCTTCATGAAAACTGAAATGATGGCTTTCGATGTGGTATCTTTCACACAGTATAAAGAGAAACAGATATCCACCTCTCTTCTAACCTTCTCCTTTCCATCTGCATTAAATAATGCCATATGTGAGCATTTTGCTAATTACTTCAACTGTGTTTATATTAAGAAACAGGTGAGTAGAGCTTCAGTGGGGTATAAGGGGTTTTGGTTTTATTTTGGGGGGGGGGTGTGGGGGTGTGTGTGTTCTGTCATGCAGCTTTCTTTTCCAGAGAATTAACTGAAAAAGCCCCAGGAAGCTACAGTTTTCATGCTGATGCATCCTGAGGCACAGCCCTCCCTGGAGTTCAGTGGTCAGATTGCACTTTTCTAAGAAAGGCATAAACTTTTGTTGGGAATCTCTCACAAGCCTGGGTGCTGTCCTTGCTGACAATTGTTCATATCCCTGACCACTGATGCTTATACGACCTCTTGTTATCCCTATGACTTATGCCAACTCAGAAACAGTAAAGTTAAAAGCTGCAAACAGATAGTAGTTTGTTCTTTGTTCAAGTACAAGGAGCCTAGAGGTCAGGTCAGGTCCCACTAGGGCACCTAATATGTCAGGTTAGAATAGAATAGAATTAACCAGGTTGGAAAAGACCTTTGAGATCATCGAGTCCAAGCTATCACCCAACACCATCTAATCAACTAAACCATGGCACTAAGTACCCCATCCAGTCTCTTACTATACACCTCCAGTGATGGTGACTCCACCACCTCCCTGGGCAGCCCATTCCAATGGCCAATCACTCTTTCTGTGAAGAACTTCTTCCTAACATCCAGCCTAAACCTCCCCTGGCACAACTTGAGACTGTGTCCTCTCCACAATCCCAGGCTCCAGCAGGGCAGAGCACTCTCACAGGAGCCCCTTGACTACTAAGATCCATGAGGAAGAACAATTCCCACACACAGTAATAACAATTTTTTGGGGGTGGTGGTTTTTTTGGTTGGTTTTTTGTTTGGCTTGGTTTGGGTTTGTTGTTTGGGGTTTTTTTTTGTTTGGTTGGTTTGTTTGTTGGGGTTTTCTTTTGTTATTTTTTTGAATCAACAATGAAACTTATTTGGGCATACTAAAAAAGACCCTGTATTTTAGAAGTATTCTAATAACATTTAGCCTTTACATCCCAACATCTTCCATTCTTTGATCTTGAACCACGTTTAAACCAGGAAAACTAAGTTGTCTGGCACTGAGAAACTACATTTCTTACAAAGGAAAGGTCAGAGAAACCTACTCTGAAAATGTGACTTTTCTGAATTCAAAAGGCACAACAAAAAATCACTTCAAAAGGAGAAAGTCCTACAGTCCTCTTCCCCAAGTATTAGAACACATCTGTAATTCAGATTTCTTTCACACGAGTTCAGGTGACGGTTCTGCAAACATTCACAAAAATTATCTCTGTTCTCAGGTGACAAATTCAAGCTGAATTAATTGGCCAAGTAGAGAGAATCCCAGGCACAATGTGTCACAAGTCTGCACCCTGCAGATAAAACACATCATGTCCATATCCTCCGACTCTGCGATGGATGTTGTGGGTGACCTTGAGAAAACCATCTTTGCCTCATCAATAACAGAAGGAAAAATATTTCATTCACATTGTAGTCCTCTATTTAAATTGTCAGTTCTGGACACTGACAGCATCTGTTCCTGAAATGTATTTACAAGAAAGAGTACCCTACCATGTTAAGCAAATTAATTGTACAATTCACTGCTATGACCAGAACAGACAAATCTGAGCTTGGCTGACCCAGATGCTGCAACCAGCAGGTTCTGCCCACATAGGCTCTGGACTGAGTGGCATGGGGTTTTTTTGAATGCTGAAAAGCACAGGAATACCATATGCAGCTCAACAGGTCCAGAGAAAGGGTGCATGAAATGACAATTACAACTGCATTTACAGCTCAGGTAATTTATGCCCTGTTAATGGCAGCTGCAAAACCAGGAGCTATTTAATAACTGTATTTCACTGGGCTGAAGGGATTAAGGATAAAAGATAGTAGAAACAACTAGTTCTATCACTCCTGTCCTGTGCCTACAACTTGGCCTCATTGGCTTATCATAAATATGTTCTCCAAGATCACACCAGCAAGCACCAGTTTGCAGCATATGCTCTTTATTATGGTGCCATCATAAGCAAAAAGTGTCACAAGAAATCTTTCATCTGCCAAATGGCTTTAGGATACTCCAGAACTGAGTTCCTCACCGATAGATCAGGATGCAATCTTAGGAAAAAGCAGCAGATTACTAATGGAAGCTGTGGCAAAGGATGGCAGCTTAGTTCAGACTTGGTTAGTGAGCAAGGCTGCTGGAACCTCTGCCTCATCAGTCTCTCACACATTGAAGGAATTGGGAGAAAGCAAAATGCTGTGGAATTTCCTTTGGGATCAAACGAACTAAGAAATGAAGGCAAAATGAAAATCAGTTTTGGAACATGAAACTGCAGCTGAGGAATTCCCTTTGGAGATACACGAGACCAAGACAGAGATTGCTCTCAGCTACTCTCCAGATGAGCAAGAAATAAAGAGGTCATAGCAACTGGTGCTCATTTAGGATTTCTAGGTTTTGTAGAAGGAGCTGTCACTCCCAATGTGCTACCTAGCTCCCAGTTAGGTAGATGCATTCCTCTGCAAGTTCAGAATAAAAAGTCACAATTCTTCCTTCATTCACCTGAACTGCAAAGCAACATTGCCTTCTGCCAGCTCATGAGGAGTTGCTGTGCTTCATCCCCAAGAAGCTGCACAGAAACAAGCAATTCTAATTAGATTTAGCTTTCAGAACTTCCGACTCTTCAACTGCCTCTGAATATTTCTCATTCTGATGGGCCAAGTTCAAAGGCATGATTAGGTATGAGAGCTGTGGCATGCCTTTGGCTTTTACAGCTTCAGTGATCTGGCCTGCCCCTCCCTTTTGACTCTGTGACAGCTGGGAAACTAGTCTGCAACACTATTTTCTCAAAGCTCATTTACTGAGCAACATAACTTTATTTCTGCTTTATTCTGTTTGCAACTACTGCTCAATTTCCTTAGCTAGAAGGTATATCCATAAATAAAATCTCTACTGCTTCAATTCTGGTATAAGGGAATCCTCATTTCATTCACCACACCTGGGCAGAGAGTAAGCATAAAAGGCAACAGACCTTTTAATTCTTCATGTTATTGCCTACAACAAAAATGCTAGAAGTGCAGGAGAAAAGCTAAAGATTACTCTTTTCAATTGAACTGCAAAACAATTTCATGAAGGAAGGTATTTCTAAGACATCAGAACTGTCACCCCAGATCTTCAATGCAATCAAGACCTCCCATTTATCCACATCTCATCTGAACAACACTATATACCTGCAAGTGCTTTTTGGTTTGATTTTGTCAGAGTTGCCTTTTTCTCCCTTCTTTCTCTCTTCTTTTTCTTTTAAATGCCTTTCACCTCCATCCTCTCAACCTCCACAGGAATCCCAAGGGTAGAGATAAAAGTTTCATAGTGAAAATCAGGTTTCCAACTAAACAACGCTGTCACCAAGAATATGCACTGCTCACAGAACATTTAATGGAAAAAGGAATGCATTCAATCTGTTGTTCAACAACAGTTTCTTGAGATTTAAAGTGGCACCTCAATGTCTGAAAAGAGCAGTGGGACTACTGCTCTCATTTTCTTTCTGCACCCTTTGGAAGGACTGTGCATCCCCCTGTGATAAAATGAATCCTGTTATTGATAACCAAGAAGAAAGTAAATGTTTGGGGGATAAAGGGTCTTACTCGGCTGACCAGCCCATGCTACAAAAACAGGTTCTCACAGCACTTCAGGTCCAAACAGTGACATTTTGAAGTGTAGGCAGTTAGTCAAAGAATCACAGGCTTAAATGTTTGTGGAAATTATCCAGTTTCCTAACAGAAAGTTAACAACAACAACAACAACAAAAAAGGATAGAAAGAAAATAAGACTTTAAAAAGTCAAGAGAAATTCTCTTACAAAAACAGAAGAGAAGGGTTTTCTTCCCTTAGTGCTATGGAAGAAATAAGTCTAATTCCCAGACTGCTGTGAAAATCTGCCTCTAGTAAAATGGAACTAATGCCCAAAATATAGCATTAAATTAAAGGTCAGCAGGGAACTGAGATCTCTGCCCAGCAGTCAGTAAGCAGCCTTTTGTCATATCCCTAAAGGCAGACAAGACACTGTCAGGTAGAAAAGCCAAAGCTGTGCATTTTTGCAAGTCTCCACTTTTCAGAGTACTCAAATCATCTGCCCCTAAATCCCACTCACCTGTACAGAAGGGGTGATGCTAAAAAAATAGGGAAGTTTTTTTTATTTCTGAAGTTCACCACACAATTATCAGGCTTGCTGCAACCTATGTGTCAACTGGGCAAAGCAGATGCTTCTTTTGTGGTCTTCTCTGGCGGGAAACTGAATGGACAGATGCACTGAAGGGGGAAGATGTGCCCTGGAATACACTCTGCCTATTAGATAATCTTCACGGTCAGTACTGCAAGCACTTGGCTTCTCACCAGGGCCCATGACTCTTTAAGATAGCCATAGTTCCTAGGACTTGAAGAGTTGTCTGACTGCTAGGTTTAATGATCACCTGGAATTTCACAGCATTAATGAGAACACAATGCAAATTTTCCTGATCTAAATCCAAGTTCCTAGTGTGCAAGTGAAAGAAGAAACAGCCCGAGCATCTGCAGGGGAGCAGATACAAGTCTGGAAGTTTCAGCTCCCAGCAGCAGAGGCTGTTGTAAAGTGTTGTGAAATCCTGAGCTTGTTAGTTCCTGAGAGGAAGGAATTAGCCCCACAACTGCTCCACAGGAAGATGAAGTAGTCCTGGCTCATGGCAGGAAGCATTTTTTGACCCCAGTGCAGCCAGAGACTACCGATTCACAGCAGGCTTCAGCCTGCTTGACCATTTCCATGCCTGGAGTCGGCACTCCAGGATGGTCTCATTTCAAATGATGGCTGCTCTCAGATCACCAAACTGGCCCTGATTGCTAGCAATGATATCCAAAAGGCAAGCTGGGAAGATGTATTCTTGGCAACTTCCTTTAATATCTCCATGTTGTTATTCTGACTTATTACAAATCTCAAATCACACAAAGTGCATTTTCCAAATACCTTCCTGTGATTTCTATGGGATGGACACCTACTATCTCAGCTCTGAAACTAGCCACCAACATGTTGGTTCAGCAGCTGGGAACAGGCATTCTGGGATCCAGCACCTGCTTCTGCCCAGTACTATAATAGGACACAGCCAAAGCCACCTCTGCTCAGTTTTTGGCTATGCAGCTGTGTGCCTTAGTACTTATGTACACGTGGAGCATTGATATCACCAGGTGACAACAGGGAAAACTAAGGAAGAGAAGCAAGATTTAATATCTGGGTAAGTGCCAAACATCAGCAGAGCCAAGAAATGGCCAGGGGAAATCAAGGATGTCCTGGATTTATCACCATGATAACCACCTCTTCCCCTCTCAGCTGCTTCTTTCCTCTTCAGCCACAGACATGATCTTTCCACACTAATTCTGCCCATGGGTAAACATGAGTGACTGATGTCTTCCACTGGAGAGCAAAGGGCAGGATTGAGAAACCAGCTGTTCCCAACATTCTCCAGTTTGCTGTGTCAGGAAAGACATATTAAGACTCGGCAAGACCCAAATGTTCCACACCACGCTGGGGCTCTCCAGACAGAGGTGACACACAAGGGAGAAGCTTAGAAGGAGTCCTGAAGTGAACATGAAATTAATAAAACTGACTAAATAGAACACCCAAACTGAAACAAGACTTTTTAGGTTAAAAGAGGAAGGCCAATGACACATGAAACAAACAGTAGACTTGCTTTTGTCATCAATGTTACGCAGGAGATACTCAGACATTAACTCTGTTGAGAATTAAATACTTCAAGGCCTAAAACACCATTATGTCATCATCTGACTTCCACATGTAGCACCTGTACCAGAATGTCAGTAAATCATTCTTACACTGCCCTCAATTTTTCTTTCAGAAAGGAACCCACTTTGTAAGAAAAGGGTGTTAGAGTGTCATAATTCAGGAGGGTAAAGTGTGCATCAGGTGTGGCTTTCTTGGGACCAAGAGAGAAGAGGAATGGCACAGGTTCGCAGACCATGGGTTATAGCCGTGCCTGCCATGCCTCACCCAACTTCTCAGCTTCTGCATTTCAAATCTGGCCTCATCTGATCCACTATACTGCAATAAGGAGAGATGATGGTACTGAGAAATCAGCGTCCCACCATGACATGGCAAAGCACTGAGCAGTGAAATACAGCAGAAGCTGCCCCCCAAAAAATCACAATATTCCCACCAAAACAAAAATCCAAAAAAGAAATTAGAAACAAACAATCAAGCTATTATTTTAAAAAGAAGAAAGAATAAAGCCAGCATTTAAATCCTCTTGCCTCATAATTGAGCCTAGGGTTATGCCACAAGTCAGACAAATGAAGTTTATATAACTGGTATTTGGCTGAATGCATAATTCCTATTTAACAGCTGAAGAGAAGCATTTGTGGTCTTCAAAGAAATTTGACAGGTAATTCCCACTGTAGTTCTGCAGGGTAGCTGAGAGGTAATTATCCTTCTCACTAGTAAATCAATTAGGAATGAATGTATGGAAAGCTTTCCCCCTCCTCCAAGTAACTGCTAATCCTCTAAGCACTAATGAGCAGGCAGGGCTAACAACAGTGTGCAAACCTACCAAAAATCAACAGGAGCCGCGAGGACTGCAGGATCCAATCATTCCCTGGGAACTAATGCTCCCAGGAGAAAACGTCTTGCCTGGAAAGGGTCTGCATGAGTCACTGTGCACACAGCAGGCCCTGTGCACGTGTGTTACTTTTGGTGTCTCCCTCTCTGTTTATTGCTTCAAACAAAGACCTGATTCTGTGACTCAAAAGAAATCACTGCACTGTATTCAACTCACCAGCACTTGTGCTGTTAAAGGTGAAACACAAGGAATCCGGGCTTTCTCTACTGGGGTGCCATTGATTCACCTCACCTACTGCTTTGTAATTCTTTATTAGTGGTTGTCCTGAGGCTCACC